>NC_053389.1:495704740-496325677 GCF_905171765.1 Bufo bufo
GCAGGTCACTATGAAACATAGAAAGTGTTTTAAAGGAGAATTACACTATATATGTTTGTCTTTCCAACCTGCTTCTTGTTTTTTCACTTAAAAGGTTTACCTGGGAATTTGATATGGATGGTCTATCCTCAGCATAGGTCATCAATATCAGATCAGTAGGGATCAGATTACCAACACCCCTGCTGATCAGGTGTTTGAAGAGGCCACTGCACTCACCAGAGCTCTGGTGAGCACTGCGGTCTCTTTATAGTATACCAAGCACAGCGCCAGACATTAGACAGCAGCGATGTTTTGTATTGCAGCTCATCTCCTATCACTTGAATGGGACTGAACTGCAACTAGGAACTAGGCCATGTGACTGATATACAGTGACATCACTGGCCTCCTAACAGTTGATCGGCAGGGGTCCTGGAAGATGGACGCCAGCAGCTCTGAAATTGATGACCCATCCTAAAGATAGACCATCAATATTGAATCCCCAGATAACATGTTGTTCTTCTGAGCTCCTGTGTAGAAAACTTGTATCTAATTTTTATGATCACTGTATGGTGGTAATATTGGTCTTTGAGGTAGTGATTTTTATTCAGTAAGACTACGGTATATGGAATGGAATTGATTTTTCTTATTTTTTATTTTGTTACAAATAAAGAAAAGTATATGCCATCCTATTGTGATCATGTTTGAGCCCAGAGGTGTCAGAACATTAAAGAGTGTTGATCATCTGCACCCCCTTGCTTATACTATTCAGTAGTGTTAATGGTATGGCAGTGGTTATGATGCCCCATATAGTGGTATTATTGGTAATACTGGCCTTTGTACAGTTTGTTTTGTTCATTTTTAGTGTGGACGTTGGACTAGATAAACCTTCTTTTTCAATCTTATCAACTACACAACTAATTAATTTATATTTAATCAATTTATAGTGGTAACATTTGGTCCTGGTACAGTAGCATTATTTGATAATTACTGTATATACCTGACTAGAGTTGAGCGGACACCTGGATGTTCGGGTTCGACGTGTTCGGCCGAACTTCACAAAAAAGTTCGAGTTCGGGACCCGAACTTGACCCCGAACCCCATTGAAGTAAATGGGGACCCGAACTTTGGAGCACTAAAATGGCTCTAAAAAGGTCATGGAAAGGGCTAGAGGGCTGCAAGTGGCATCAAAATGTGGTTAAGAGCATGGCAAGTGCTCTGCAAACAAATGTGGATAGGGATATGACTTAACATATAATACGCAAAAATAAAAAATAATAATCTTGATCTAGGAGGACGAGGTCCATATGGAGTAGGGGGTTGAGGAGGCGGTGGATGTGGCGGTGTAGGTGGATGTGGCAGTGTAGGTGGAAGCGGCGGTGGAGGAGGTAGCCAACACTGGTTTTTGGTTTCAATATTATTATTTTATTATTAGGGTACACCCCAAAACATTGGGAAATATAACCTGTGATAACCCCCTCCAGCCGTGCTAAACAAACGTTCAGACAGTACACTGGCTGCAGGGTAGGCCAGCACCTCCAAGGCTTAAAGGGCAAGTTCAGGTCATGTGCCCAATTTGGAGACCCAGAAGTTGAAGGGGGCAGACCCATCAGTCAGTATGTGTAGGAGTGTGCACACATACTGCTCCACCATGTTGCATGGTTAACGGGGAATCAGTGTTCCAGGCCGGAGAGGGAGCCTGAAAAATGGGTACCACATCCAAGGGAGTTCAATGGAGGAAATGTGATTGAGCGGAAATGTGGGAGAAGTTATCAAAGAGGAAGGATCGAATGAATGGATTTGGAAACGTTAGACAGGAGAGGCCCTGCTGCCGATTTGTTGACTCTAGATAACTTCTGCCTGATCGCAAGTCCAAGTGACGTCCACGATCCAATTGGATATCTTATCTATCAACTTTCGATGTTCTTTTCTGCGCCTACCTTCTTGATCACGGTTAGCGGCGAATCAGGGTTCCACGCCGGAGAGTGAGCGTGAGAAAGAGAGACCACATCCAAGGGAGGTCAATGGCTGCAATGTGATCGAGCTAAAATGTGGGACAAGTTATTAAAGTGGAAGGATAGTCAGGGTCCAATCCAGGGGTCAGAGATCCAGATAGCAGTGTAAGAATAGTAGAGCTAGTGAGGCGATCACAGGAGATAACAATATTCACAGGCAACCTGTGCCCAGCAGTTTGCATTTATAAATAAGCAGCACTTCCTGGTCACATGACATGCCTAGAGTCACCTGACCAGTGACGCCTGCACTGTAGAGAGGCATATCTTCCGATGCCGGTCAAGCTGCTATTGTTGCCAAGAGCACACCTTCTGTGCCAGCACCATTGTCAACACCATGTTAAAATGTTAAAAAGATTGTAGTAAATATGGCAATAGTTTTACATCATTTTCTGGCATCAAAAAGTCACAAATGTTAGAGTAAACATAGCAGAGCTGTAGTTTCCAAAGTGATCAAAGTGATCGTCATATAAAGCGAACAACTTATCAGGGAATACAGAGGCATAGCTAAAGATTCATGAGCTCTAGTCAAAACTTTCAAAACTATACATTTTCTCCCCTTTGCCTCTCTGGTGGTATATGGTAGTGAAGGGTTGATGATAACATCTCTGCTGTTTTATGGTAATTAACGGGATAATATTAGCAACTGTATCTAGATAATGAAGGGATACAACCCAGTTCTTTTATGGTCTATGGTATTAAGAAGTTTAATTAAAAATCCCTAGTGGTCTACTATAAAGGGTTGAAGAGCCAAGTGTCAGTCTAGATCATTTAAAGGAACAATGCCAACATTCATAGTGGTCTAGGATAGTGAAGATGTTAGTGTAAATAACACTGGTGGACAAAGGTAATGAACACTCACCCTTCCAAGCTTCAGTCGTGTCCAGGACGGGAAGCTGAGCATTAAACATTTACAGCTCGTCTTCTTTCCTGTTCTGGTCATAGAGAACATAGTAGGGAACACTCTTACATATTGTAAATCCTTAAAGTGTATGTTCTCCTGTTTAAAGGCCACCTGTCAGCAGATTTGTGGCTGACCTGTTCCATGTGCACTTGGCAGATGAAGGCATCTGTGTTGGTCCCATGTTCATATGTGCCCACATTGCTGAGAAAAATGAAGTTTTACTATATGAAAACAAGCCTCTAGGAGCAACCTCTGCACTTTGATTGACAGGGCCAGGCAGTGTAAAAGTGATCACCCCAGGCCCTGACCTCTCCAAAAGTTTTGCGCTCCAGAAGGTGCAGTAGTTGCAGAGAGAGCTGAGCAACTAGGAGTAATGGCAACACCCCTGTTGCTCCTAGACACTCATTTGCACATATTAAAACTTCACACAATATGGGCACATATGAACATGGGACCAACACAGATGCCTTCAGCTGCCAAGCACACATGCAACCGGTCATCCAGTTTCATAGCTACAAATCTGCTAACAGATGCCCTTTAAGGCTCCATTCAGACGTCCTTATGAATGGTCCGGATCTGTTCCGCAATTATGCGGAACAGGTGCGGACCTATTCATTTTTAGTGGGGCCCTAAAAGATGCAGACAGCACACAGTGTGCTGTCTGCATCCGCACTTCCACTCTGCAGCCCCGAACTTCCGGTCCGCGGCTCCGCAAAAATATAGAACATGTCCTATTCTTGTCAGCAATAGCAGGCACGAATAGGCATTTTCTATTATAGTGCCGGCCATGTGCACATGTTCAATTTGCAGATCCGCAAAACGCTTACGGACTAAAGGAAATGTTGCACCATTTTTTCTGCCAGTTAAAACCATATAGTAAACACATATTCTTTTTTTCTAATGTGCTTTTATTTTCTGATTGTAGATTTTTTAATTCTATTTCCTAAACGTGATAATGGGGGCTGCCATCTTGCCTGAGCTGTTCTTAAAAGCATTTAGAAAGCATTAAGAACATTGCTTTATGGCAGCCACATGGGCCATAGACACAATGGTCAGGACGGGACCTTACTGACTTCTATAGGAGAGTTTTCTAGGCATACTCTGTGACCTGTGTAGAGGTCACTGTACAGGGAAAGAATAGATACGATTTGACAATCACCTATTGTGAATGGTGGACAGTCTTATCTGTCATTCTAATCCTACCTGTAGTGATATCACCTCTGCAGTAAAGTGATCTGTACAGACCAAGAAGTGACGCCTGTTAGGCTTAGTGGTCAGTGTGAAAACTACAGGATTTTATGTTTTTTGTTTAATTATAGTGACATAGAAAATTAAAAATAACTTTATCAAAAATTCTTTAAAAATATGTAAAACATAAAAATATGATTTAAACAATAGGTAATTTTCTGATGACACATTTCCTTTAAGCAGGTGAGCATACACTTAAAGGAAATGCAATATGTGGGAGCGTTTTTACATAGTAATCATATAAAATAACAAAAAGAAGTTGAGAAGCTAATTTCAACATTTCAGAACATACCCATTAGAATAAACTTTTCCATTTTGTTTCAGATCTCAGAGCTACACCTGATATAACTGCAATTCCGCCATCTATATACTTGAAAATTCATATTAATATACAGGGATATTTTTTTACATGGCCATCCTCAGTTTCAAGGTTTTCATTTTCCTCCCTACCGAGAACAGTGATAGTTGTGTATCTAGAACACAATGATGAAAAGCTGTATTTGCACTTCATAAAATGTAAGCAGCACACAATGTTACATATATTATATGAACACAATGGTTACCTTTTTCTTACATTACTATCTGTCTACTGTCTTGAAAGGAGAAATGAAGTTCTGTTTTAGCATTCATATTGTAAACTACTTCACTTTTCAGTTCCATTTATACATTTTAATTCCAAAAGAAAACGTTAGAAAACAAATGGACGAACAAATTGAAATCTCTTCTATTATTCTTCAAATGCTACATTTAGAATGGGTTGTTTATTCTGAATATTTCTTTACTTTGAAGCGTACCTCTGGGTTTCCAGGTTTCAAAAACGTTTGACAAATCAGAAGTTTTCATCCATGGGAGTGTATGACTTGGACCCCATAAACTGTTTTCAACCAAAAATTTAAAAAATGAGGCAGCGAAAAATAAGAGAGGACAATTTTTTTTTATTTACCCATAATGATTTACATTTTTAGCAGCAGGCTTCTGCATAGAGACATAACTCTTTTCGACAGAGTAAATAAAACCCCAACATATAGGAGTCAAATGAGTTTTCTTTTAGTCTCTGTCAGGTGAATGTAGCCCTATAAATATATTTTCCATACACAGTGGATATAAAAAGTCTACACACCCCTGTTTAAATGTCAGGTTTCTGTGATGTAAAAAAATGAGACAAAGATAAATCATTTCAGAACTTTTTCCACCTTTAATGTGACCTATAAACTGTACAACTCAATTGAAAACAAACTGAAATCTTGTTTAATAATAAACACCCTCTTATAACTAGGGGTGTAGCTGTGTTCAGAATTAAGCAATCACATTCAAAATCATGTTAAATAGGAGTCAGCATACACCTGCCATCATTTAAAGTGCCTCTGATTAACCCCAAATAAAGTTCAGCTGCTCTAGTTGGTCTTTCCTGAAATTTTCTTAGTCGCATCCCACAGCAAAAGCCATGGTCCACAGAGAGCTTCCAAAGCATCAGAGGGATCTCATTGTTAAAAGGTATCAGTCAGGAGAAGGGTACAAAAGAATTTCCAAGGCATCAGATATAAGTAGTGAAGCTTCTATATTATTCGTCAAAAAGTGACAGGTACCACGCCCCTTTTATTGTTTACCAAAACCCCTCTCGTCAACACGCCCCTTTCGTCCTCTTGACAGGTCCCCCACCCCCACCCCTTCGCCTCCTCCCTCCCAAATCTGAATAATGCATGCCTGGAAATGTCTAGAGACACCGTTATATTATACCACGTACAGCCGCCCATACAGCGACATAGGGTAAAAACGTGTCTGGGTATGTCTAAAAATGTCTAAAAAGCACAACTTATGATAGATCCGTGCCTGGACATGTCTAGAGGCCACATTATATTATTATGGTAGATGCGTGCCTGGACATGTCTAGAGGCCCGCACAGCAAGCCCCTTATTGACAGTAAACAAATTGAGCACAAACAAAAAACGCAGAGTTTTAAAAACTTTATTAAGCAGATAAACAACTTGCAGAAAAGCGCCAATGTTACAACACATATATAAATACAAAAATATGTTTAGCTCGGTTACAATATACATTACATTAATAATATCTACACATAATCAGTATTCACAAGCTTAACCAAGAAGATTGTAACATTGGCGATGTCCTTCTTTTAGGTAACAGACTACCCTGTCTTATACCCATAGGTGTGGAGGGGGCGGTCAGGAGAGTGTGATTAGGTGCGACACTTACAGACGACTCATTCAAGTTAGTTTTTAAACCGTCCAGAATCTCTCTAGTAGATGAATTACCCACAACAGTAGACGGCATATTTATGTCCGCCATGGCATGCATAAATGCAACCCAGCCTAGTGGGTTTTTGTTTTTTGACAGTCTGTGGTTTTGCGTCGCATTGCGCACAAGATCCATCATGTTAGAACCAGAAATAACATCACCCTTATAAATAAATTCACCTTTATCATTCCCCGTTGTAACACTGGCATTCTGCTTCATCCTGCTTAACAAAAGTTCAGCATTTTTCTTACGAACTTTCACTTTGCTTTCCACACATCAGGTTTATTGAAGGCCTGCCGCATACGTTTGTAGATGATGAGTTATTCCCACCCGACAAGTTAAATTTGACTATTGTTGATGATCTTATGGATTCCGCTAGTGAAAACAGCGAGCTTGAAAAGGCATTCACCAAGTACGTGCATCATAGAAATCTAAGTATATTGTTTCTGGTGCAGAACATATTTTGTCAGGGTAAAAAGAGTAGAACGATAAATTTAAACACCAAGTACATGGTTCTCTTTAATAATCTGCGTGATAAATTGCAAATTCTAACATTAGCGAGACAAATGTATCCTGGGAAAACACATTTCTTCTTGGATGCTTTTGAGGACACTACGCGGGATCCTTATTGCCACCTGCTAGTAGATTTAAGGGCTACTACACCAGAGCAACTTCGTTTAAGGTCAGGGTTCTTACCGCCAGCATTGCCGGCTGTGTATATCCAGAAGAGAAATAGTTTTAAAAAGTGAGATTTAGAAGGTTACGCACATTCTAGGACGTTTACACAGCAGCGGCAAGATGTCGGAGAGATTACGCCGTAATTGGGCTCTTTTAAAAACGCTTGTAAAAGCGACACCATCAGTCAAAAAATCTATTTTGCGCCATGCGAGCGAGGATTTAATAGCCGCCATAGATGAGATCGCCTTTTCATAGGACCGCTATTGGGGTTTGCAATTCCATTAATAACGAGTTTGCTTTTTTTATTTTTATTTTTTTATTCTTTATTTATAAGATTCAAGAATAAGACAAAGCTTGTAACATGTTAAATCACATATCACAAAATAGCATAGCCGAAACCCGTCCGGCATACAGACATGAGTAACATGTTGATAATCTGACAATAGAGTCTGAGTATACATAGCATATGAAAACCATGATATAGACTGAGCAAAACAAAAATAAAAAAAGGACATGACCGACATAAAGATGAGTTATTCTCTAATAATGACCGATCACTCAATATTCTTATCAAGAGACTTGACAACATTACTAAGACTGACAGGGGGAAGAGACAAAAACACAGAGGGGAGGGAGACAAATCCAGTTAGTGAGGGCTTAATAGGAGGGTTAAGCGCAATGGAAACTTCAGGTAAGCAAGGATTGATACTCTGTTGAATCTTGGAAGGTGAACCATGAGGTCCACGCCGTGACAAAAGTTTTGTTATTGCACTTCAAGGATGCCGTTAGTTCCTCCATTCTCCGGATCTCTTCCACTTTTTGAATCCACAATTCAGTGGATGGCGGGACCAAGGATTTCCACTTCATCGGAATGCAAGACCTAGCCGCAATTACCATATGACGCAAACAGGAGCGTCGGAGTAAGCTCATAGGCAAATCCGAGTGAAGCAATAAGAAAAAACCTGGCGAATTTGGAATAGTGAAAGGGAAGATGGACGATAAAGCCCTATGAATTTAGTCCCAAAAATGCCTAATTTTGTCACATTGCCAGAAAATATGGAGAAGCGAACCCTGAGACGATTCACATCGCCAGCACAGAGGGGACGCTGTCGGAAACATTCTTTGGAGACGGGTCGGAACATAGTACCACCTAGACAATATTTTGTAACTAGCCTCTTGATACTTACTGGCAATGGACGATTTATGAGCTAATTGGAATATTTTAAGCCATTGGTCAGAGGAGATATCCATTTGCAGATCCTGAGTCCACTTGTTTACGTAAGGAGGGTAGAAATCTTTGTCAGGTGTTACCAGAGATTTATATAACTCTGAGAGAGAATGGCGATATACACCTGAGCCTATGCACATTTTTTCAAAGGGAGTGAGGGCTCTATCCAAATCCGGGGAAGAGGGAATAGAGGAAAGGAAGTGATGCAGTTGCCTGGTTCTCCAAGGACCGAGAGTACAAGGCCGAGAGTACAATGCAAAGATACTTGGTTCTAGCCAAACAGGAAACTAAAGTGCTAGCGACTTTAAACCTTGTTAACCAATCTGATCCTGGTCATCAACAACAGCCAAATACAACCACTGATAAATACGATTCTGTCCTTGAAATTGTAACACATGTCAATCCCAGTTTTAAGAAAAATGCTGAACTTTTGTTAAGCAGGATGAAGCAGAATGCCAGTGTTACAACGTGGAATGATAAAGGTGAATTTATTTATAAGGGTGATGTTATTCCTGGTTCTAACATGATGGATCTTGTGTGCAATGCGACACAAAACCACAGACTGTCAAAAAACAAAAACCCGCCAGGCTGGGTTGCATTTATGCATGCCATGGCGGACATAAATATGCCGTCTACTGTTGTGGGTAATTCATCTACTAGAGAGATTCTGGACGGTTTAAAAACTAACTTGAATGAGTCGTCTGTAAGTGTCGCACTCTCCTGACCGCCCCCTCCACACATATGGGTATAAGACAGGGTAGTCTGTTACCTAAAAGAAGGACATCGCCAATGTTACAATCTTCTTGGTTAAGCTTGTGAATACTGATTATGTGTAGATATTATTAATGTAATGTATATTGTAACCGAGCTAAACTTATTTTTGTATTTATATATGTGTTGTAACATTGCCGCTTTTCTGCAAGTTGTTTATCTGCTCAATAAAGTTTTTAAAACTCTGCATTTTTTGTTTGTGCTCAATTTGTTTACTGTCAATAAGGGGCACGCATCTACCATAATAATATAATGTGGTCTCCAGGCATGTCCAGGCACGGATCTATCATAAGTTGTGCTTTTTAGACATTTTTAGACATGCCCAGACACGATTTTACCCTATGTCGCTGTATGGGCGGCTGTACGTGGTATGAGAGGTGTGTCATACACTCGTTCAATAATGTTTTAATAAATACATATGGGTCACAACTGAGAGACTAATTCATAATATATTAATACATTCATAAAAGATTGAGGTGTAGGTGAGAAATTGACAAATTCATAATGTTTTAATAAACCCATAATCATAAAGACATGGGCGGGGTGGAGGTCGCTATCTATCATAATAATATAACGCGGTCTCTAGACATGTCCAGGCATGCATTATTCAGATTTGGGAGGGAGGAGGCGAAGGGGTGGGGGACAGGTCAAGAGGACGAAAGTGGCGTGTTGACGAGAGGGGTTTTGGTAAACAATAAAAGGGGCGTGGTACCTGTCACTTTTTGACGAATAATATAGAAGCTTCACTACTGATATACCATGGAACACAGTGAAGACAGTCATCATCAAGTGAAGAAAATATGGCACAACAGTGACATTACCAAGAACTGGATGTCCCTCCAAAATTGATGAAAAGATGAGAAGAAAACTGTTCTGGGAGGCTACCAAGAGGCCTACAGCAACATTAAAGAAGCTGCAGGAATATCTGGCAAGTACTGGCTGTGTTTTACATGTGGCAACAATCTTCCATGTTCTTCATATGTCTGGGCTATGGGGTAGAGTGGCAAGACGAAAGCCTTTTCTTACCAAGAAAAACATCCAAGCCAGGCTACATTTTGCAAAAACACATCTGAAGTCTCCCAAAAGCATGTGGGAAAAGGTGTTATGGTCTGATGAAACCAAGGTTGAACTTTTTGGCCATAATTACAAAAGATATGTTTGGTGCAAAAACAACACTGCACATCACTAAAAGAACACCATACCCACAGTGAAGCATGGTGGTGGCAGCATCATGCTTTGGGGCTGTTTTTCTTCAGCTCGAACTGGGGCCTTAGTTAAGCTAGAGGGAATTATGAACTGTTCCAAATACCAGTCAATATTGGCACAAAACCTTCAGGCTTCTGCTAGAAAGCTGAACATGAAGAGGAACTTCATCTTTCAACATGACAACGACCCAAAGCATAAATCCAAATCAACAAAGTAATGGCTTCACCAGAAGAAGATTAAAGTTTTGCAATGGCCCAGCCAGATCCCAGACCTGAATCCGATTGAAAATCTGTGGGGTGATCTGAAGAGCGCTGTGCACAGGAGATGCCCTCGCAATCTGACAGATTTGGAGTGTTTTTGCAAAGAAGAGTGGGCAAATCTTTCCAAGTCAAATTGTGCCATGCTGATAGACCCATACCCAAAAAGACTGAGTGCTGTAATAAAATCAAAAGGTGCTTCAACAAAGTATTAGTTTAAGGGTGTGCACACTTATGCAACCATATTATTTTATTTTAATATTTTTTCTTCCCTCTACCTAAAAGATTTCAGTTTGTTTTTCAATTGAGTTGTACAGTTTATAGGTCACATTAAAGGTGGAAAAAGTTCTGAAATGATTTATCTTTGTCTAATTTTTTTACATCACAGAAACCAGACATTTCAACAGGGGTGTGTAGACTTTTTATATCCAATGTATGTTGGGCTCTTTCCCATTGTATGTAGTGATAGGGCTCGATTCGCTTAACACTAGTTACTATGTGTATATATATATATTTTTTTTTAATCCTGCAGTTTTCACACTGCTCACTAAGCCTAATAATAAGCTGTCACTTCCTGTTCTGTAGTGATCACTTTTCAACACTCATGTCACTGTCATCACTAGGCTTGAGCGAATGGACCATCAGATCATAGATCCGAAGTCGATTTGTTCAAATACTTTGATTTTAATGCTGTTTCCATACATAATTAAAATGTATGTGTAAATAGGTTTGTTTTAGCCGAAGTTGTGCGAGGCTTCTGTTAATTCCTACTGTATGCACATCTGCATATTGAAAAACAATTTAAAATAGCAATCCGAAGTGGGCTTTGATACTGGCTGGTACCTCGGTACCAAAGCCCAGTTCAGATTGCTATTTTAAATGGCTTTTCAATAGGCAGATATGCATACTCGCAACTTCGGGCAAAACTAACTTTGGCTCCACGGAGGCAATACATTTTAATGCTGTACGGATACAGCATTAAAATCGAAATATTTGAATGAATCTAGACTTCGGATCTATAACCTTAAGATCGATTCGCTGAAGCCTAATCATCACAGGCAGGATTGCAATGAAAGATAATACTTCTGTGCAGATAACACAGGATTCACACTAGGTAATGGTCACAGCTTACCCCTTCCTCCACAATGACCTCTGCACATGTCAAGAAAACTCTCCAATAGAGGCCAGCTACTGTCCACTGTGTCTATTGTCCATGTGGTTGTTGTAAAGCATATCTCTGCTCTTCTCAGGCAAGATGGCTGCCTCCATAAACATGTACCGGAAATAAAATAAAATAAATCTACAATCAGAAAATAGAGATGAGAAAAGATGAATAGGTTTCACTATCTGGTCACAAATAGTGGTCTCCTTAAATTGACTGAGAGACCTGCAGTCTAAAAAGGGTTATTAAAAACCATCAATCCTGTTAATAGTCTCATGCATCGATGAATCCTGCATGCGATGGCCATGTATATAAATGGAATTTCTGCAACACCTTACTCCATTACGCTACAGAAGTAATGCTAAGTCTCATTCGTTTCATTGCAAATCCATGTAATTTTATTAATAGTTGCTGTCATTGAATTATATAATTTTTTTTTAAAGTTCCAAAATATCTTCCTGACACTGAACCCTTTTTTTTTTTTTTAACCAGGATCATTTTTGTAAAGTAAAGGGCACAATATGAAACCTTTAGCTACTGTATGAGAAATAGAGGGCTTTGAAAACCATGTTGATGTCTTGAAGCAAGATAAGTAATAGAACATAGCGGGTCCATTTATGCAAATATCACGCCATTGAAATGCATGAAACCTAACCAATTTCAATATGACTTTCATTTAGAATAATCAATGAAACAGAGGTCAAAACAATCTCGTTAGTATTCCTACTGAAGTATCACTTCAAACAAAAGATTGTCTTAATGTGTTACATTTCCATCGTTGTAGCACATTGCTTGTCCTGCATCATGATTTTCATTTACACACAGAGATCGGTATAGGCTTCAAGCAGCAATTTAACAAACCATTATCGACATAGGTCACCTATGAATCTCAGATTTACATAAATCATTTGGCTGAACAGACCTCCTTTCACTGTCACACTGTAGAAACAGCGATTTTAGAACATCCTTCAAGGTATTAATCTACTACCCACCGATGACGTCATCAATGCCTTTCGTTATTTTTTAATGATCATGAATTAATGATGCTTTTTGTACCTTTATACCTTAAACATGGTGGACACAATTTTTCTTAATGGTATGCAGCAAATGTATAGCTTGACATTATAGCTATGCTCATATGCTATATGACATATTAGCCAAAGGATGTGAAATTTCCAGATTTTATAGAGAAATACATATGGATTACTTGCAGCAGCAGACAGGGTATGAACCCACAATAACTTACCGTATGTTAAAGCATAAGAAAAAGAATAGAAATTTGGTATTGCGATACTTACATGCACAATAGGGCCTTATGCACATACTCATGCAAACTGCAGATCTGCAAAATATGGTTGCGGTCATTGTGCCATGGGCATTTTTATCGCACCCACCCGTGGTCTGCATTTTGCGGACATATTCTATCTTTTTGCGGAGTGGACATACGGATGCAGAAGGCACACAGATGATCCATATGTCTATTCTGTAAAAAAACAGAACACATCCAATATTTGGCTGCAAAATGCGGACCATGGACCCATTGAAGTCAATGGATACGCAAAAAATGCAGGCGCAACATGGACAGTATACATATTTCACAGGCCGCAAAATATATACGGTCGTGTACATGAGGCCTAAAGGTAACATGACAGTGTGAGCACATAGGGAATGCTGAAAAAATTTAACCCAATTCATTTCATTCCACAGATAAGTTATTTTCCATTTTTCAATATATGATATAGTAAATTAAAAGGGATACCTGAGATTTTGACATTGATGGACTACCCTCAGGATAGGTCATCAATATCAGATTGGCGGGGGTCTGACTTCCGGCACCACTGCCGATCATCTGTTTGAAGAGTCGCCGGCATTCCTGTGGGCAGTGCCATCTCTTCCTAGGCCAGTGACAACAGGTTCATTGGTCACATGGCCTAGGCGCTGCTCTTTCCCTTTCAAATGAATAGGGCTGAGCTGCAATACCCGACACAGCCGCTATCCAATGGAGGCACTGTGCTTGGTAAGCTGCGAGGAGGCCATGGTGCTCACTGGAGCAACGTGGGCTACTCAAACAGCTAATCAGCAGGTATGCAGGGTGTCGGAAAGGTCATTAATATTAAACACCCAGAAATCCCTTTAAATGCCATTAAAAATGACAACTTGTCCCACATGCAACAAACATTGAACTGAAAAGTAAAAATGTTATGTCTCTTGGAAGGTGGGGAGGAATAAAAGAAAATTAAAAAAGTTTACAGAGCCAAGGGCCTTGAAAACCTGCAAAATGTTTAAATGTGCTGTGACATCAGTACAAGCCGTGACCAGATGCCCTTTTAGGGTTCTTTAGATCAGGATCTCACTATATGAAATCATGTCCATGTATTACTTGTATGGCCACTGCAGGAGAAATGTATGGCTGGCTGCAACTACCCCAGTGACAGCAGCCAATCACCTGATCGATTAAATTACAAAAATCGGTTGTCTCATGAAGTGCTTTAAAGGGAATGTCTCATCAGAAAATGCTGTTTAAATCACTTTTTTATGTTTAACATTTTTTTAAATTATTTTCCACGTCACTTTTTATATTTAAACTAAAACCAAAAAAATCCTACAGTTTTTGCACAGGCCACTATGTCTAATAATTGAAGCCACTTCTTGGTTTGCACAGCAGTTAACTCATTCTAATCCTGCCTGTAATGATATCACCTCTGAGGATAGATAAGACAGGATCCACCATTCACAATAGGTGATTGTCAAATCGTATCTATTCTTTCCTTGTACAATGACCTCTGCAGAGGTCACAGAGCATGTCTATGTCTTATGACAGTGCTGCTTTAAATACATTTTAAGAATATGTATTTAGCAATTAAAATCCATTTATAGCAAATAATTCACGTTTGAAGATTTTTGTATTCGATTGACAATGGAGGCAAGTGAAGAGCAATCAGCAGCAAACAAGAGTGCTATTAGTATGTGTCACTCATTGAAATAATATCCTTTGGGTTGGTAGTTTTCTTTGCCTAGTAGGTAATGCTAGTCAAGATGTACTTATGATGTGTGGCATTGCTTTCGGCAAAACTGCTTATCTGGATGACATTTTATGTCACTTTTGAACTTCGCCTTGACATCTATAAAACTACATTTTCATCATACTGAAAGATCAAGCTCTCTGTTGTGACTCACATGGGTCAACATTTTGCAAATGACTGGATTTACCACTTGAACCTTAAACCCCTTGTGAATAATTTTGTGCATTGATGTTTGATAGCCAGGGGCAGAAATGTTAATTTTGAAACAAGGGAAGAAGTGTCAAAGCATAATGAATTTTCTTTATGCATACTAAATATTCAGAGCCTTCATTGCTAGTGCTTGTTGTTCTGCTTAAAGAACTGAGAATCCATTCACGTGTCGTAGATTGTTAACGCCTGAAATGAAATTTTATAAGATCGGAAGTGTGATTCATATTTATATCGGAAATGAAAATGATAGCATTCATTGTGCAGTCACCAAGAACACCCATTATAGCTATATGCCATCCAGTACCAAAAAGTCAGCAATATTGGATTTCTTGTAACTGTCCCGTCACGGTTACAGCAACTTGTGGGTCATAACACAGCCCCATTCTCTTTCATGAGTTGCGATGCAGTCAACTGTACACTGTGATCTTCGGCTGTGCAATGTGTGTCATATATAAAGTCACTGTGTAGCCAAGTATTATTGGCAGAAGTTATATCATGTGTTGTGTCCCAGAGCTGCATTCACAATTCTGCTGGAACAATCCAACAACTTGTTAAAAGATACAGCTTCAAATTCATGTAATGTAATCAGGGGCGGACTGGGAACTTAAAGTGGTCCAGGAAGAAACAAAATAAAGTTGGCTCATGCTCTAGACTTAACCAAATTGGCAGAAGGCAAGACAACACAACTAGGCAGGAACAGCAGAAGTAGGCAGGACCTACAATACTGTAGTGCAGCACAAAATACTGCCTTTGCAGAACCAAATACCACAGTGCAGCACAAAATACCACCCCAGCAGAACCAAATACCATAGTGCAGCATGAAATACTCCCACCCTCACCACAGTATTCAACTGTATCACTGTTTTGAGCATGGAAGTATGTATGGCAGTACCTGATGCTCCTAACATTAATTAATGCTGAGAGCATCAAAACATCATGTACCTGGCCAATGGCCATGAGAAAGGCTCAGTTGACCCCCCACAGTAAATTTCCCTGTGGGGTCTATGGCCAGTACGCCCCTAAATTCCAGTTGTGAACCAACCATGTGTAATACAATCATTAGGCACTTTGAGGACATGAATAGTTTCAATTTTTGCCTTTTCAATTTTTACTCCCTGCCTTCCTAGCGCTATAACTTTTTTAGTTTTCTGCTCATATAGCCATATGAGGGCTTGTAATTTTGCATGACAAGTTGCACTTTCAAATGTCACCATTTCATATGGCATACAATGTAGTAGAAAGCTGGAAAAAATTTCCAAATAGGGTGGAAAAAATGCATACTGCTTTCCCTGTGTGGTAAAACTGACCATTTTCCATTCATTTTCTAGGTCAGTATTACTACAGTCACATTTATCAGATTTTTCTTGTGTTTTCTATTACTGAGTTCATTGTATGGGATAAATACATTTACATTTTAATAGTTGGGGTATTTTGGCATGTGGATATGTATATGATTTGTATTGTTTATTTTTATTTGTATTTTGGAAAAAGGGGTGATTTGAATGTTTATTTATTTATTTGTTATATTTTTAAAAACTCATTTTTACTTCCTTTACTTTTTAAACCCCTCCTTGGGGGGTTGAATAGGCAATCTTCAGACGGATTCTCCCTTACACTCCACTGAATTGACCATAGCATCTAAAGGGTTAAATATCTGCAATTGGCATTATCGCTGATCGCAGACATTAGCCCCGAATGTCTGCTGTGTAAAACATCAGGCATCTAGTGGCTATGGTGCATGCAATGCTCCTGAGCGGGTACCACACCTTCCGCAGTAGATGCACATGCTGTCATGGGGTTAAAGAGCAAGTGAAGTTTCTGTTTACATCCATGAGATCAATTGCTAGTAGATAGTTAATAGAAGCCTTATAAAAACTATAATCCTACTTGGACATCCCTTATCTTGACAAAAGCAAAAATCTCTGGGGCAGTTTCCTAGTGTTTCATATGAGGGTGAAAAATTTATTCGAACTTTACTTTGAATCTGGTCGTATATAAAACACAGACAGGTAACAAAAAAAAACAAAAAAAATGGAAAGGTCTTACCGATATGCCAATAAATAAATGGATGGTTGATAGACACTTGAATTGCGGGCTGATTTGGGTAGATCCCGATATGGGGGGCAGGGTGTTATAAAGCATACTGTTATGTACTACTGCCATTAGCACATCGCTAATATCAGTCCGCTACATAACGTTATTTCTCATGACAGAAACCCTTTAATCTGGGGGCGAGACTAAAGCTCCTGTTTCTGCAATGCAGCAGGTCAGGTCCCCCGCTGTTAGTGACTACCAGAGTCCCTGGGGAGAGAGCAGAAGTGGTTTTTTAACGCTTCTGCCGTTTCATTTCCTTGGCTAAGCTAGTCAACGGGGTGACAAGAGTTGGAATCCCCACCAATCAAATATTAATGAACTATGCTAAGGATATATCATCAATTTCCTACTCCTGGAAACCCCCTTTATTAAATATTAATTTAAATGTTTAAAATATATATATTAAAAAGGTAAACAAGACATTGCTATGGAGCACTAACGGCCAACACACAAGAAGCACTCCCAACAGGCTCAGCTCACATGGGTGACTGCTTGGATTTATGTGCGTTTCAAATGCAACTATATGTATTCACAGGCAGAAAGCAGCTTTTTGTAAGAGACACGTTTTCCATTTGTCTGCTACTTGAAAATCATCCATATTTTCCACATTTTTCAGCAAGTTTTACAAAGAAAGAATAATACTTTTTAATGTTTAAAGATTAGTGACACAATTTGCTGGGCTAGATAGCTTCTCTGGTCCTGTAAGCCTTTGAAACCCTTATGTTATTATATCGGCTGTTATGCACTGACCTTGTGAATCTACTCTCCAAAGAAATATTTCATTATTTTTTTTTCCAAATTCTGGATTGGAACTAATAGGGCAACCTGGCTGTCTGATCCCATGGCATGCGAATGATCTTTGGTACTTTGCAAATAGTTTTTTCAATGTCAGCTCTCTGTACTGGTGTTATGAAACAAAACTAATTGCTGTCTGCAGTGGATGCAATTCTATTCACAGCAAGATAAATTGGATTTCTAAACTGTGATTTCCATGGAGTTACCTCTATGCATCATGAGAGAGAGCCTGCTCGACACAGCAGTGGGTGCCTTATTTATACAGCACCGAATATCTTTACCTTTTATCCAGCTTACTATTCCATTGCAGAGAGGAGGAAAAATGGACTGTAAAGACATCTTGATTATATATTGTTTGCAATATGTGACTTATTTAGTGAGCTACGAACGTTTGTAATAGTCAATTAAATAGTAAAGAACAGTTTCACCCACAATTTTTCTTTAAGTGATTACTCCAGGCAGAACTGATCCTGTGGGGGAGACTTACTGAGCTAAACTGTGGCAGAATTTGGGCTTAATATGTTCCACAAAACTAACATATCCAAATTTATTATGTGTTTTAGACATTTTTTGTGCTTCACTTGCCAAGAGGTGTGGCTTAATGGGAATGAGGTGTAGATTTTCGCAAATTTTTTGGTACAAAGTAAACCAATAGGTGATGTAGAGACTTATATTATACAGGATTAGCAAATGTGCCCCATTATGTTAGGGCCTGAGGGGGGCATGCATGAGATTCCATCAAACCCTGCATTTGATACACCATAGAGTATTAGTGTTTGCCTGGAGGGTTAAAACTTAATAAACTGCACCACAAATAGGTACAGATCATTCTGGGACATGGAGAACATATTAGATCTGCTGATATATCTGTTCTAGTACATACTTGTGTTCCCCAAAATAATAATTCTAGAGCATCTTTTTGTATGCATTCTAGCTAGAATTGCATACATTTCCTACTGGATCATACTATTCCCCTTATCAGTGGGGCATGTCCTTACACATTCTGGTAACTTCCTAGTTGTCATTTTATTCACACATTTCCAGCAGCAGCAGCAGCACTGTTATTTCATGGTAAGAATATGCAAGCAAAAAAATAGGCATCTCAGATGAGGTGACATGTCCAAGATACTTACACAGTTCCTCTTAAAGAATGTTTGCAGAATGTAGTGATCAATAGGAGTCAGATTGCGCCTGGAATGACTGCCATCTTTAGTATGTCTAATGCCACTGTAAGACTACCACCTATCCTTAACTTACCATGTAGCAGTTCTTCATGGGTTGCGCCAGCTACTCAGTGGTGATCTGCCCAGCATCTCCAGATGGACTGTCGGGGAATTTATTATAAACTGGTCTATGATATCCCCTGCACTGCTAGAGAATGTACCTAATTTATGACAATAATTATGTTAAATTTGCTTAAGAGAACATAAATTTGCTGGGCTGTCCACACCCCTCCCTGCCCCTGTCATGCCTCTTTTTTAGACAAGTGGCAAGGATGTGGTAGAAATGCCAATTGTGCCTAGATTTATGTGCAATAGCATTTAAAAAGTTGAGGTTTGCAGCTTTTTTACTCCAGAGAACTGCTGTAGTTGGAATGATAGAATCCCACCTGTCACTACCTACTAATTGTCTTCAACCACCCCTGTTAGCAAACGTAAATGTTGCCAACTTTTAGGCCAACCAGTCATAGTTCCCAGTTGCATGAACATTGCTTCTTCATAAGACCATTTACTTGAACTTTCCATAACAGCAACATACACTGCTCAAAAAAATAAAGGGAA
The DNA here is from genome assembly GCF_905171765.1 of Bufo bufo. NCBI lineage: Eukaryota > Metazoa > Chordata > Amphibia > Anura > Bufonidae > Bufo > Bufo bufo. Next base: position 495,724,342 of record NC_053389.1, read on the forward strand.
CACTTAAACAACACAATGTAACTGCAAGTCAATCACACTTCTGTGAAATCAAACTGTCCACTTAGGAAGCAACACTGAATGACAATCAATTTCACATGCTGTTGTGCAAATGGGATAGACAACAGGTGGAAATTATAGGCAATTAGCAAGACACCCCCAATAAAGGAGTGGTTCTGCAGGTGGTGCTACAGACCACTTCTCAGTTCCTATGCTTCCTGGCTGATGTTTTGGTCACTTTTGAATGCTGGCGGTGCTTTCACTCTAGTGGTAGCATGAGACGGAGTCTACAACACACACAAGTGGCTCAGGTAGTGCAGCTTATCCAGGATGGCACATCAATGCGAGCTGTGGCAAGAAGGTTTGCTGTGTCTGTCTATGTGCTCACCAGAGGTAGCCTGACTGCCATTAGGTACCGAGATGAGATCCTCAGACCCCTTGTGAGACCATATGCTTGTGCGGTTGGCCCTGGGTTCCTCCTAATGCAAGACAATGCTAGACCTCATGTGGCTAGAGTGTGTCAGCAGTTCCTGCAAGACGAAGACATTGATGCTATGGACTGGCCCGCCCGTTCCCCAGACCTGAATCCAATTGAGCACATCTGGGACATCATGTCTTGCTCAATCCACCAACGTCACGTTGCACCACAGACTGTCCAGGAGTTGGCAGATGCTTTACTCCAGGTCTGGGAGGAGATCCCTCAGGAGACCGTCCGCCACCTCATCAGGAGCATGCACAGGCGTTGTAGGGAGGTCATACAGGCACGTGGAGGCCACACACACTACTGAGCCTCATTTTGACTTGTTTTAAGGACATTACATCAAAGTTGGATCAGCCTGTAGTGTGTTTTTCCACTTTAATTTTGAGTGTGACTCCAAATCCAGACCTCCATGGGTTTAAAATTTGATTTCCATTTTTTTATTTTTGTGTGATTTTGTTGTCAGCACATTCAACTATGTAAAGAACAAAGTATTTCAGAAGAATATTTAATTAATTCAGATCTAGGATGTGTTTTTTTTGTGTTCCCTTTATTTTTTTGAGCAGTGTAGTAGCATGCATACGACAGTAACGCTTACAAATTAACTTCAACATGGTCAATATTAAAGGGGTTGGCTCATCTCGCACTTTGGTGGAATATCACTAAGATGTTCCACCAATGTCGATTGGTGCAGGTCCAACCTTGGGACAGCGCTGAACAGAGGAGTCAGACTGTAGTATGTTGGGCCTGGGTCTCAGTGACAGAGGTAGGGGGTCTGCAGGGCTGATCTCACCAGGGCCTGGCTCTTAGGATGCAGTTTCACTGCTTAATCTCGCTTTCTGGGACCAAACCCTTCCTATAAATAAACTCCCTCTTGGCCCCTAGCATTCTGCCACAGTGTTTCATTGCAATACAATCAGGGGTGAACTGGAAACTTAAAGTGGCCCTGGAAAAAAACTAAAAATGGCCCCATGTTGTAGGCGGGTCCAAATTGACAGAAGACAGGGCAACACAAGTAGCCAAGGGCAATGGAAGTGGGGAGGGGGCATGCAATACCATGGTGCAGCACAAAATACTGTCCTAGCAGAACCAAATACTTCAGTGCAGCACAAAATAATGCCACCCTCACCACAGTATTCAGGAGGGCACCTGTGGTCGTTGGCCAGGTACATAACTACCTGATGCTCCCAGGAGGGCTGCAAGGAGAGCTTGGGAGGCCTCCTGGTTATAGGCCTAAGACCTCTTGTATGACCATGTATGGTCTATGACCAGTCTGCCTCTGACAGCAATCACACCTAGGTCACATGACAATTACACCAATGCCATTTCTGCTGCCCAGCTGTGGTAATGGTATAGCAGCAACTTTGTGTATCGTGGCCCATCAGCCTACTACATGGTACACAAGGTGCTCAGAAGGGCAGTGGCACACAATAACAAAGTATACACATAATGCATTACAGCCTATACTGATATATAGATAGATCTTTGTAAGTACCAACCCTAATGTGAACTAAAACATAGCTCACAAATGGGATAGAATAGGAGGGCTTCATACCTCTTTTCCTTGGTTAAGTATGAGAGTATAAAAAATGAATATATACTGTATTTTTGGTGTTACAGAATTTTATGTGATATAGGAAACATAATACAATACTGTATGAAACAAAAAACAGTCTACTTGAGGGAAATAAACTGTTGGCTGAGGTGACCCTTCAGTATGTCTCGGTAAGGTTAACAGGCGATAAAGTTAAATGTGATGATGAAATTAAGCATTATCTATCAGGCAGCTCTTCTATAATGAATGTGTTCAGTGATATTAATTCTGTGCAAATTAAACTTGTGGAAATAGCATGAATAATTGAAAAGCAGGTTTGAGGAAAGAGGCAAGCAATTATGTCTACTTTATGCAATTTTTCAACATTTAGTCATCTGTTTGAAGGAGAAATAAAACTTGAAGGTCCTCAAGTCCAGTCTTTTCTATTTGACCTGTTTGTTTAATGAAACTATTTACCGTATATACTCGAGTATAAGCCGACCCGAGTATAGGCCGAGCCCCTAATTTTACCCCAAAAAAATGGGAAAAATTATTGACTCGAGTATAAGACTAGGGTGGGAAATGCAGCTATAATGCAGACTGTATGTGTATATAATGCACACACTCTACATTATATACACACATCTGCAAGAGGGTGACTCCCTGTATTTAATGCAGAGTGTGTGCATTATATACACACACATTCTGCATTAAATACAGGGAGCCATCCACAGATCTCCCCCCTAAACAGTGCCATCCACAGGTCTCCCCCCTAAACAGTGCCATCCACAGATCCCCCCCTCCCCTAAACAGTGCCATGATGGCACTGTTTAGGGGAGGGGGTATCTGTGGATGGCACTGTAGGGGGATCTGTGGATGGCACTGCCATCCACAGATCCCCCTACAGTGCCATCCACAGATCCCCCTACAGTGCCATCCACAGATCTCCCTACAGTGCCATCCACAGATCCCCCTACAGTGCCATCCACAGATCCCCCTACAGTGCCATCCACAGATCCCCCTACAGTGCCATCCACAGATCTCCCTACAGTGCCATCCACAGATCCCCCTACAGTGCCATCCACAGATCCCCCTACAGTGCCATCCACAGATCCCCCTACAGTGCCATCCACAGATCCCCCCCTCCCCTAAACAGTGCCATGATGGCACTGTTTAGGGGAGGGGGTATCTGTGGATGGCACTGTAGGGGGATCTGTGGATGGCACTGCCATCCACAGATCCCCCTACAGTGCCATCCACAGATCCCCCTACAGTGCCATCCACAGATCTCCCTACAGTGCCATCCACAGATCCCCCTACAGTGCCATCCACAGATCCCCCTACAGTGCCATCCACAGATCCCCCTACAGTGCCATCCACAGATCTCCCTACAGTGCCATCCACAGATCCCCCTACAGTGCCATCCACAGATCCCCCTACAGTGCCATCCACAGATCCCCCTACAGTGCCATCCACAGATCCCCCTACAGTGCCATCCACAGATCCCCCTACAGTGCCATCCACAGATCCCCCTACAGTGCCATCCACAGATCCCCCTACAGTGCCATCCACAGATCCCCCTCCCCGACGCTCACAGCAGTATATATAAGTAACCTTTAACTGTGGATATCTTACTTTGTACTTTGTCTTTGCTCCGGTAATACAGGCAGTGCGGGGAGCGGCGCTCACTCACTGACGTCACGCGCCTTCTCCCACTAGGCGGCGCAGGCGCGTGACGTCAGTGAGTGAGCGCCGCCCCCCGCACTGCCTGTATTACCGGAGCTAAGACCTAGACTCGAGTATAAGACGAGGAGGCTTTTTGAGCACAAAAATATGTGCCAAAAAACTCGTCTTATACTCGAGTATATACGGTAGATAGTTAGAGGTGATTGCTTGATAGCATTTTAGTAAACGACTTGCCTAGGGTTGTTCTTAATGTGTGGCTATACTACTTTTTAGGGTTTACCATATTTTTGTGATTGGAAATATTTTTTTCCGGGAATTAAGAAAATTCAAATACTTAAATATTACTTTATTATAAATGTATTCCCAAATACTAAGGATTAGTGTACCAGTTCAGACCGAGCCGAGTTCGGTATTTTTCAGTCAACAGACAAACCCGAATCTTTCAGGGTTCGTTTCAGATGAATCCACTTAAACTGCACATAGCGCCATTTAAGTGCACATGTCAGTGGGAAAAAAACAGTAGGGAAGAAGAAGAAGGGTTCTCACATGACCCTGACAGGAAGTGAGGGGGAGGGTTTACCCTAATTGGCTCCCAGGCTGACAGACAGCCTGGATGAGCCAATCAGTGCTGCAGTAGACTGTCCTAGCATAACGAGCTGGGCTGTGAATGAGGGTGGTTGGGTCTTACAGTGTCTGCAAGAAAAATGATCTTAGGGAGTGAGGGAGAGTGAAAAATCAATCAGGGTCAGTAGAAATCAATCAATCAAGCTTATTTCCAGGGATAGTGAAAGGAAAGGCTAGGATTCAACAGAAGAATTGTGTGTGTTGTGCCCAATATCTATAAGAAGTGCAGGTGTACCTCAAAAGCAGCTACCTGCAAGCAAATATTTTCATTTTGTTTCGCCATTTTCACAGAAATTAAATATATATATATATATTTATATACAGTACAGACCAAAAGTTTGGACACACCTTCTCATTCAAAGAGTTTTCTTTATTTTCATGACTATGAAGGCATCAAAACTATGAATTAACACATGTGGAATTATATACATAACAAACAAGTGTGAAGCAACTGAAAATATGTCATATTCTAGGTTCTTCAAAGTAGCCACCTTTTGCTTTGATTACTGCTTTGCACACTCTTGGCATTCTCTTGATGAGCTTCAAGAGGTAGTCCCCTGAAATGGTCTTCCAACAGTCTTGAAGGAGTTCCCAGAGATGCTTAGCACTTGTTGGCCCTTTTGCCTTCACTCTGCGGTCCAGCTCACCCCAAACCATCTCGATTGGGTTCAGGTCCGGTGACTGTGGAGGCCAGGTCATCTGGGCAGCACCCAATCACTCTCCTTCAGGGTCAAATAGCCCTTACTTTCAAAGTTTTCCCAATTTTTCGGCTGACTGACTGACCTTCATTTCTTAAAGTAATGATGGCCACTCGTTTTTCTTTACTTAGCTGCTTTTTTCTTGCCATAATACAAATTCTAACAGTCTATTCAGTAGGACTATCATCTGTGTATCCACCTGACTTCTCCTCAACGCAACTGATGGTCCAACCCCATTTATAGGGCAAGAAATCCCACTTATTAAACCTGACAGGGCACACCTGTGAAGTGAAAACCATTTCAGGGGACTACCTCTTGAAGCTCATCAAGAGAATGCCAAGAGTGTGCAAAGCAGTAATCAAAGCAAAAGGTGGCTACTTTGAAGAACCTAGAATATGACATATTTTCAGTTGTTTCACACTTGTTTGTTATGTATATAATTCCACATGTGTTAATTCATAGTTTTGATGCCTTCATAGTCATAAAAATAAAGAAAACTCTTTGAATGAGAAGGTGTGTCCAAAATTTTGGTCTGTACTGTATATACATATATATATATATAATATAATTACCTCGCAGCAATACCCACTGAGTGGCAGCAATCTACCTTTGTGTATTAAGTTGAAATTGAGCATTAAGCCAGTCGTCCGTTAACGTATTTTCAGTTTCCACACAGTCGCAATAATTATTTTTTCAATTTAATTAAGGCGCATATTTACATGAATACTGCAGCAATACCCACTGTGTGGAAGCAATGTACTTGTGTGTGTTAAGTTGAAATTGAGCGTCACTCCTCAGTCGTCTATTAACATATTTTCAGTTTCCGCACAGTCGGAATTTAGCGTATTTTTCGCCCCATAAGAAGTCTTATGGTGCGAATACTGCCATTTTTACATCGCAGGCTGCGATGTATCAGCGGGGAGGGAGGAGGGGCTGGAGGCAACTCGCGGCGGGGCTCGGTGCAGTCACTGTGCTCTTACACCGGGCCCTGCACACACAAGTATTCAGATGTAAACTGTAGGCAATTAATATGTTAACTGTAGGCAATCCATATTTAAACTCCAAAGTAGCGCAATCCGCGTACCTTAGTACTCACTATTGAACGCCCGTATTTGCAGGCAGGCTGGCCAGTCACTCACTTCCTCACGGCACATGCTCTGGCCACTTAATTAATGAAGCAGGCGGAGCATGCGCAGTGAGGAAGTGTGTGACCGGCCAGCCTGCCTGCAAGTACGGGCGTTTAATAGTGAGTACTAAGGTACACGGAATGCGCTACCTTGTAGTTTAAATATGTATTGCCTACAGTTAACATATCAATTGCCTACAGTTTACATCTGAATACTGGTGTGTGCGGGGCCCGGTGTATTAGAGTACAGTGACTGCATCGGGCCCCACAGCGATTTTAACACCAGTTGCCGGCCCCCACTTGTATTAGGGTCACTATTTACTGTACACAGGGACACTGTTATGGGGGATATGTGTGGATAACACATATATAGCATAAGATGCTATATATGTGTCATCCACAGATGCCCCCATAACAGTGTCATCCACAGATGCCCCCATAACAGTGCCATCCACAGATCCCCCATAACAGTGCCATCCACAGATCCCCTAAAACAGTGCCCTCCACAGATCCCCTAAAACAGTGCCCTCCACAGATCCCCCTCATAACAATGCCATCCACAGATCCACCTTTTGGTTCAAAATATTTTTTTTCTTATTTTCCTCAAAAACCTAGGTGTGTCATATGGGCATTTTTGGAGGATTGTTAAATTCAACTAAACCCACATATATTAGTGATTACTGCAGCAATACCCAGTGTGTGAAAGCAATGTACCTGTGTGTGCTGAGTTGAAATTGAGTGTCAAGCCTCAGTCTTCTATTTAGGTATTTTCAGTCTCCACACAGTTGGAATACATTTTTTTGGGGGGGATTGTTAAATGCAATTAAACCCATATATAGTTGTGATTATTACCCCAATAGACAGGGTAGCACACAAAAGTATCTGGATGTGATAACGAATTCAGGCCCAAATCCATTTCCCTATTTCAAACGTTTTCAACCAATTTTTATTTTTTTATTTTTTTTGGGGGGTGGGGTTGTTGGTTATATTCAAACTAGCAGCATGTATACATGATTACTACACCAATAGACAGGGCAGCACACAAATGTATTTGGAAATGATAAGGAATTTAGACCCAAATCAGTTTCCCTATTTCACACTTTTTTTTGGGGGGGGGGTGGGTTGATTATATTCAAACTAGCAGCAGGAGGTGGAGGAGGAGGCTGGCAGTTTTTCTCCACGCTGCCGGAAGTCAAAAGCATTGCTTTGTGCAAGAGCAAAATAGAACGTGGGCAGGCAAACACAAATGTAGGCACCACAGCTCTGTTAAACCACAGGAAGCAGAATCACCCCATCAGAGGTGACAGCCAGACTCCTTCTTCCAGTGTAGTTTGCGGTAGCAAGACTGCATCCACAAGCAGTACGGTGTCTTTCACATCGTTATCATCCCTTTCTGCTTCTCCCACTCAGATGCCTCCTTTTCCTCCTCCGCTTCATCGTCAGCCATCGATAACAGAATATATGGCCAGAAAACAATTCTAAGTGCCCTGCAATCCAATGGTACGCAAGCTTAATTCCCACCTGGCCAAGTTTCTGGTGGTGCAGTTGCTGCTGTACCATTTAGAAGAGTCTACTGCCTTTAAGGAGCTAATGGCATCTGCTCAGCTTTGCTGAAAAATTCCTAGCCAGCATTATTTCTCCCAAAAAGCTATCCCTGCCTTCAGGGCCGGCCTTTGGGGTGTGCGGGCTGTGCGGCCGCACAGGGCGCCATAGTAACAGGGGCGCTGGGCGGCCGACAGCTCGCAATGTAATCTGCGGCAGGCGAGGCTGCACTTGTGTTCTCCCTCGGGGCGCCCCCTCCATCTCCCTCTCCCCTGTCTGACCTGCCTGCTGCCCCCGCCGCTGCCAATAAGAAGAGAGGCAGGAGGAGAAGGGGAGGGGCTGTGGCCACTGCGCCACCAATGAAAAAAACTGACCTGAAATACAAATACAGGAGGCGGGTGCTGGAATCAAATAGCCGGGACCCGACCTCTGTGACAGGGAGCTGCGATCAGCTGCAGTTGAGTTAACCCTTCAGGTGCGGTACCTGAGGGGTTAACTGCCGCTGATCGCAGCCCCCTGTCACAAAGGTCGGGTGCCGGCTATTTGATTCCAGCACCCGCCTCCTGTATTTGTATAAGAAACGTTGGTGGCACAGTGCGCCCCCCCCCCCCCCCAACACCCCAGTATAAGAAACGGTGGCACAGTGCGGCCCCCCCCCCCCAACACCCCAGTATAAGAAACGTTGGTGGCACAGTGCGCCCCCCCCCCCAACACCCCAGTATAAGAAACGGTGGCACAGTGCGCCCCCCCCCCCCAACACCCCAGTATAAGAAACGGTGGCACAGTGCGCCCCCCCCCCCCCCCCCAACACCCCAGTATAAGAAACGGTGGCACAGTGGGAAGTGCCAGTGAGGGTTAAAAAATAATATAAAAAAATTAACTCACCTCCTCCAGTTGATCGCATAGCTGCCGGTCTCCTGTTTTCTTCAGGACCTGTGGTGACGTCACTGAGCTCATCACATGACCCATTACCATGGTGATGGATCATGTGATGAGAACAGTGATGTCACCACAGGTCCTTTGACAGGTCATGAAGAAAGAACAGAAGACGATCAATTGGAGGAGGTGAGTTAATTATTTTTTAACCCTCATTGGCACTGCCCACTGCGCCACCAATGTTTATTATATTGAGGGGGGGCGCACTGCACCACCAATGTTTATTATATTGGGGGGGGGGGGCGCACTGCGCCACCAATGTTTATTATACTGGGGTGTTGGGGGGGCACACTGCGCCACCAATGTTTATTATATTGAGGGGGGGGGCGCACTGCGCCACCAATGTTTATTATACTGGGGTGTTGGGGGGGCGCACTGCGCCACCAATGTTTATTATATTGGGGGGGCGCACTGCGCCACCAATGTTTATTATATTGGGGGGGGGGCGCACTGCGCCACCAATGTTTATTATACTGGGGTGTTGGGGGGGCGCACTGCGCCACCAATGTTTATTATATTGGGGGGGGCGCACTGCGCCACCAATGTTTATTATATTGGGGGGGCGCACTGCGCCACCAATGTTTATTATACTGGGGTGTTGGGGGGGCGCACTGCGCCACCAATGTTTATTATATTGGGGGGGGCGCACTGCGCCACCAATGTTTATTATATTGGGGGGGCGCACTGCGCACAACGATGGGTTAGGGAAATTTCACAGCAGAGTGCGCATGCGCTGGGAGCCTCGCCGGCGGTTAGGGTAGGGAAAAATTATGGGCCAGTGCACAGGTGCGGTGATCGGATGGATGTTCTCAGCTGGACACCGGCCGACACTGCGCATGCGCTGGGAGCCTCACCAGCGGTTAGGGTAGGGAAAAAGCACTGGCCCGTACGTAATTTTTCCCTTCCCTAACCGCTGGTGAGGCTCCTGGCGCATGCGCACTCTGCTGTGAAACTTCCCTAACCTGTCGTTGTGCGCCTGCGCGGCGCTGCACACCTCCTCACGTCATGTCCGGTGCGACTGGAAGTGACGAGGGTAGGGAAATCTCACGAAGTAGGGAAGTATAACATTACACCGGCCTTTGGGGTGTGTGGGCTGGTAACTACTTGGTTGGATAGTCAGCCAGCCTATGCCATGATGCCAGCAACAAGCAGTGTTTTTTTTTTTTTTTTTTGGGGGGGGGGGGCGCGCCACAAGGTTAGCTCGCACAGGGCGCCTGAACACCTAAGGCCGGCCCTGCCTGCCTTGTACTCTCACGTGGCAGACAATGTGGGCCGCTCCCTGCAATTCTCGCTGTACAGCAAGGTTCACAACATGGTGGACACCTGGAGCAGCTCTTATGGGCAGGCAAAGTACATGTCTTTCACGGTCCACTGGGTCAATGTTTTTTCTGGCAGCGACGAGGCAGCACCCTGGCAACTAGACTCCCACAACAGGCACTAATCTGCCTCCAACTCCTCCATGGACACATTCCAGTCGCCACAGCAGACGGGCACAGGTTTGCTTGCACAACCCCTCCTTCCTATCAGATGTGTCAGGTCAAGCATTGCCATGCCATTTTGGAGCTGATCGGCCTGGGAGAGAGTAGCCACACCGGTGACCACTTGCTCAGGTACATCGAGCAGCAAACATCCCGCTGGCTGTCACCCCGCCGACTCCAACTGGGCAAGCTGGTCATCTACAATGGGCGCAACATCGTGGCCACCCTGAACCCGAGCAAAATAACACATGTTCCTTGCGTGGCGCACGTTATCATCCTAGTGGTGCAGCACTCTAAATAAGTACACTGGCTTGCGCAAGGGGCTGGCAAAGTCCAAGCATTTCAGCTACTCTTGTGTGGCGAGGAACGCTCTTCTAGACCTGTAGCAACAGAAAAGCCTGCCACTACACCACTTAATCTGCGATGTGTCAGCTTGCTGGAATTCCACATTGCACATGCTCAAGCTTTATCAGCAGCGGAAAGCCGTGAATGATTTTGTCATGCACCAGATAGCATTAGCAGCAGGGAGCATGTGTTGCTTCGAGGTCAGGCAGTGGCAGCTTATCCGAGAAGCCTGTTGGGTGCTTAAGCCTTTAGAAGAGGCCACAAAGTTTGTCAGCAGGTAAAACTGCGGCATGAACTAAGTCATCCATCTCATATTTATCTCAGAACACTTAGAACTGACACTCATGCAACAGGGGACCACGGAAGAAGAAATATTTTCCTCTGGCAGAAAGGGAGGACAAATTACATTACTAACAGGAAACACTGTGTACGCAGCTTGCCGCAGCTTATGGCGAGCAAACACAAGCTGCCAGCATGTCTGAAAGGTAGGCTCCCTTCTGCCCCCACAGTCACCCCCCTCCAGCTGCCACAAGCAGCAGAAGCTGCAGCAGCAGTAGCAGCCATTTGTCTCCTCAACCTGATGGAACAGTTTTTCCATGTGTCACGTCTGGGTGAGGTCAGTCAGCAAGCCAACAGCTTCTGTCTCAAAGCTCATTTTTAGGTCGCATACCCAGTTCCCTGACCCCATGGAATTCTGGGCAGCCATATTGAAACAGTGGCCCGAACTGGCACAGCGCTATCTTTTTTCTTGCCCTGCCTCCAGTGTCATCTCGGAGAGGGTTTTCAGTGAAGCAGGGAGCATGGTGACACCCAAACGGACCAAGTTGTCCTCCGCAAGTGTCCAAAACATCACTTTTGTCAAAATGAACCAAGCCTGGATTCAGGAAGATTTTCACACTCCATCGACTGATTACGATGTATAGACCTTGCCCAGATCCCCTTGTTGGCGGAGCCCCATCTTGCCACTGTTGCTGTCTGTCTGTTTAAATTCTCTCTTTATTCAAATTTTGCATTTTTCTGTTTAAATTCTTTCTTTATTCAAATATTTGCCATCTTGCCACTGTTGCTGTCTGTCTGCCTATTATCGCATTCTGTACCACTGCTGTGGCCTGCATCATGCTACAAATGCCTCTCAATCATCAGTTTTACGCGTATTTCCACACGGTTCAAATTTTTTAATTCTGCACATCATTGCTTACAGATAAAAAAATATATATACATTTAGGGGTAGGGATGGATAAATTTCTTTAAGGCACAGCATAAATGTACGTGATTACTGCGTCAATACCAAGATTTTATAACAGTCCAGGCAATGCTGGGGTCTGCATCATGCCACTAATGCCTGAGGGTCAGCTTCCGGGTACTCACTTTCAATACTGTTGAAATGTAAACTTTTTTGGAGGGAATTCTATTTTATTAAGCAGCATACGTACGTGATTACCGCATCAATACTGACATTTTATCACAGTCAAGGCAATTCTGGGGCTTGAATCTTGCCACTAATGCCTGAGGGTCAGTTTCCGTGTGCTTACTTTCCACACGGTTGAAATATATACATTTTATTTGAGGAGAGGGGGTTTAATTTCTTTAAGGGCAGCATAAATGTACATGATTACTGTGTCAATATTAACATTTTCTCACAGTCAAGGCAATGCTGGGGCCTGCATCGTGCCACTGCCACTAATGCCTGAGGGTCAGTTTCCATGTACTCACTTTCCACACGATTGAAATTTATTTTTAAAAAAAATTGGGGCGAAGGTTAACACGGCTGAAATGTTAAAATTTTGTTTGAGTGGATGGTTAACACGGTTGAAAATAAAAAATTTTATAAATTTTTTTTTGGGGGGGTGTGCAGCTTAAATTTCATAGTGGCATATGTATGTGATTAGTGTATTAATACAGAAATTTTCTCACAAACCAGGCAGGCAGAATGCAATCAATAGACCTCTCCTTGCTGCCGGAGCCACATCTTGCTACTCTTGTCTGTTTATCTGCCTACCATCATGTTGTGTACGGCTGCTGCGGTCTGCATCATACCACTAATCCCACTTGCTAACCATCACGTTCCCCAAGGACACTTTTTTATCTCATAACAATGTGTGGGTTTAAACATCATCTGTCTCCAATAAAGGACAATTTTTGAAAGCTTTGGATGTATTTTTAAACACACTGTATGATAACACCATCAAATGTGCGTTTACCCATAGCTATGTACTGTATGTCAGTGTCACTCAGACATCATTTACTATTGCTGTCATTGTGTTCCAGAGCCTGGGAGGGGGAATGTTGGAGGGAAAAAAAATCCTAAAATATTAGCGAAAAGAGATAACAAGTTTTCCTAAATATCATGAGTCCTAGGAGGCTGGAGCCGTTTATATACCAGCTTTCAGGGCAATTGGAGCAATTTTGGTTTGGCCTGAAATCGATTCGGGTCTGAATCAAACTTTTTAAAAAATTTGGTGAGCCGGACCCGAAACTAATCTCTACTGGTTCGCACATCTCTACCAAATACCTTTCATTAGTTATAATCGCTCATTTTGTCTATGGAGCAATTATCAGGGGAAATAAAATGGCCACTGTACTATTAGTACACACAAAACCTGTCCTTATCACACAGCAGGACAAGTTACTTCACAACACTGAGCTAAAGAGCTGCCTCGTGGTCCTTTCTGTTCTGCTTGTCAGGGATTATGATCCTGAATACAGCTGATAAGATCTTCAGCTGAATCTCTGTGGGAATGCAGTTCATGAGGAGACATGAAGTACAGGGAGGATGAACAGGACAGATTATGGCAATCTGGGGCTGTTGTAATGGAGACTGCATATACTGTAGGTGCTTCTGCTCATTATCCACACCCCACCTCCTCATGAACTGCATTCCTACAGAGATTTAGCTGAAGATCATATTAAACTGTATTCAGGATCATAATACATGACAAGCAAAGAAGAGAGGAGGATGAGGCAGCTTTTTACTTCAGTGTTCTGAAGTAACTTTCTCTGCTGTGTGATTGGGACAGGTTTTGTGTGTACTAATAGGACAGTGGCCATTTTATTTCTTCAAATGATTGCTCCCTAGACAAAATGAGCCATTATAACTAATGAAAGATATTTGGGAATTTAAAGGTTTAGGCCTTATTCAAATGTCAGTGTTTGGTCAGTGATTTCTATCAGTGATTGTGGGCCAAAACCAAATGCGGGTGAAAAACACAGAACAGTTGTAAACCTTTCTACTTTCACACCAGCGTTTTTGCTGGATCCATCATGGATCAGCAAAAACGCTTCCATTATAATAATACAACCGCCTGCATCCGTTTTGAACGGATCCGGATGTATTATCTCTAAAATAGCCAAGACGGATCTGCCTCTAAAACCAATGTAAGTCAATGAGGGACAGATCTGTTTTCTTTTGTGTCAGAGAAAATGGATCCGTCTCCATTGATTTACATTATGAGTCATAACGGATCCGTCTTGCTCCGCACCACATCGCAGACAGAAAAACGCAGATTGCAGCTTTATTCTGTTCTCGATGGGGACGCAACCAAATGGAATGGAATGCATTCTGGTGCATTCCGTTTTGTTCAGTTTTGTCTCCATTGACAATGAATGGGGACAAAACAGAAGCATTTTCCCCCACTATTGAGATCCTATGATGGATCTCAATAGCGGAAAGGAAAAGCGCAGATGTGAAAGTAGCCTTATCTTGGTGGAGGATCCACTCCTGATTTTGGCTCAGAATCACTGATAGAAATCACTGACCAAACACTGTGTGACTAAGGCCTCAGGTTCACCAATTAAAAATGTTTGCTGTGATTATGCACTGTGAATCCCAAAAGGTTATATATGGGTAGTAACTACTTAATCTGGCAGTCTTTAGTTGGTTGCCGGGCGATAGGCTGGTCTTGCCATTCTCCCCACCCACCGGCTTGTAGAACAGCAGTGGTAGAGACAAGACCTGTTTATGTGTGCTGCTGATGAAAACTAGGCCCTAAAGAGAAGCCTTATCCAGGAAAACACCATTCCCGAGAGTGGAAAAGCAACTCTTCAAAGGATTACCCCATGAGAGAGGAAGTCGTTGAATATCTACAGAAGGTTAAGAACCATATTAAAGGCTGTGCTGAACTGAATGAACTGAAACAGTAAAGTAAATACATCTTTATGACAATAGACTTTACTGCATATGGAAAGGGTTGCTTTTGGCTCTTGCCACACTTCTGAGATGGACTGGCCATCTGATTTAGGACCCTGCAACTGGGAACTACAGAAAGTATATTGAAAGATTGCAGGTCTGTGATTAATCTGGAAAGATTATATAGTGAAACTAGAGAGAGACCCAGAGACTACTGCTACCATTAATGCCACCTCCTATATACAGCCTTTGGGAAAAGTCTACTCTATGCAATACCTGAGAACTGTACCTGCTGCTTGCAGTTATACTGTGATTCCCATCATCTATTCAGTAAAGAGAGAATTTATTTCTTATAACCAAACCGGCATGTGCTTGACTCCACCATCCATCCGCCGGCCCCTTACGCTTGCTCTCCTGCCTTGCACCCTGCTATTTATCTATCTAACATCAAGGGAACTGCAGCCACCACCAGGGAGGAGACCCCAAGAAGTCCAGGGTGCGCCCCGAGGAAAGAAATGGAGTGCCCTCCCCTCACTGCACATGCGCCCCGGGGAGCTAAAGAGAGAGAGAGAGAGATTAGTCACCGACAGTAAGGCAAACACAGATTTATGGCAATAGACTTTACTGCATGTGGAAAGGGTTAGTTGATTCTGGCGCCGCCTGTATGAAATATTTCAAATTATGTATAAAACAATTTTGTACATGAACTCACTTCCTTTGTATGCTTACTGTGGGGATTCGCTCTGGTAGGCAGGTTACCGGACGCAGTATAGAGGCAAAGGACCAGGTTTTAAATCAATCTTAAGTGTTTATTCACACTCATAACATAACACAACAGTCCCTTTTCAGGCTTGCTGCTTGTTCACACACAGAAAAGCCAAAATAACGTTCACATGGTATCCTGGGTGTCAGTTCACACCCGGCTGAATGCTCACCCTCAGAAAGTCCACTTGCAGGCTGTAAGGCGGCCTGTTTGCCTGACACATGGTCTTCAGACCTCAGCGCAGAGATCTCCACAGCTCCAACACAGAGACAGCTCCACTGTCAGAGAGGAGTCATCCACGCCACCTGACAGTGCTGCCTGAGTTTTATATCCCAACCAAGACCCGGCCTGGAATGTGGGGAGTAGCCACCCACCCATCACTTTGACTACTCCCAATAAGAGCCATCCCGGGTTAGCTTTGCAGCTAATACTAACACAGCTGAAGTGTCAGACTGCAATCTGCAAAACTGACACTTTGAGAAAAACCGGCTCTTACCTCACAGAGGCCAGGAACCTTGGTGACACTTACCGACCATCAATGACGACCCCTTGTTCCTTCCTACATACCTCCCCCCTTTGTGCAACCCTGAGGGGTAGGACACCCATTAAACAGTGTACCTGGGACAGGGCATCCACGTTTCCTAGTAACCGGGCTGCCCTGTGATCCACCGAAAACACAGAATTAATTTTTTTTTGCAAACACAGAAACCATCGGGTGACCTGAGCATTTCTGTCCTTGACCTGGCTCATCCATTTGAGAGGGGAGTGGTTGTTCACCAGACAAAACTTTCTCCCCAACAAATAATAGCGGAGAGACTCAAGTGCCCACTTGATAGCCAGGCACTCTCTCTGAACTATACTATACCTGGTCTCGGCTGGGGTAAGCTTCCGGCTGAGGAGGACGGGATGCTCCTCTCCGTTGACTTCTTGAGACAGTACAGCACCGAGACCTACCTCGGAGGCATTTGTCTGCACTATAAACTCCCTTTTGAAGTTGGGCGTCACCAAAACCAGGTTCCCACACAGGGCCGACTTCATAGCGGAGAAAGCCTTGCGTCCCTTCAAAAGGCCTGTCAATGGTGTGGCCACTGTAGCAAAGTGGGGGACAAATCTCATATAGTATCCCACCATTCCCAAGAACGACTTTACGTGCCGAGTAGTGACAGGTCGGGGCCAATTCCGAATTGCCTCAATTTTGTTTACCTGAGGTTTGATAATTCGACCCCCAATTACATACCCCAGGTACTTGGTCTCTTCTAACACTATCGCACAGTTTTTTGGGTTAGCGGTTAAGCCAGCCTTCGTAAGGAAGTCCACTACAGCCTGTACTTCAGGTAGGTGACTTTCCCAGTCAGTGCTGTGGATAACGATATTGTCCAGGTATGCCGAAGCGTACCGACGATGTGGAGGGAGTACAATGTCCATTATCCTTTGAAACGTGGAGGGAGCGCCATGTAGACTAAAGGGTAATACTTTGTACTGATACAGCCCCTCTGGTGTAATGAAAGCAGTTTTTTCTTAGGCAGCCTACGTCAAAGGTACCTGCTTGTACCCTTTGGTGAGGTCCAAAACAGAAAAATACCTGGTTTGGCCTAACTTCTCAATAAGCTCATCCACTCGGAGCATGGGATATGCGTCAAACTTGGAAACCTCATTAAGTTTGCAAAAGTCGTTACAGAATCGTAACGTCTCGTCTGGCTTGGGTATCAACACTATCAGACTGGCCCATTTATTTTTTGACTCCTCGATGACACCTAGCTGTAATATCTCAGCACTTCTTCCGAGATGGCTTGTCGCCGCGACTCAGGCACCCTGTATGGTTTCAACCGGATTCTGGCCTGAGGCTCAATGACAATGTCATGTTGGATGATAGAAGTGCGTCCAGGGAGGTCCGAAAACACATCCGTGTTTCTGTTGACGAACTCCATGGCCTCCTGAGTCTGTTTAGAGGAAAGGTTGTCAGCAGTCTTTACTGTGGCAACTGCTTTCTTCGTATCAGACTGTGGGACTGGAAACTCTACCCCCAGAAAACTCGGCCGGGGGCTGCTGTCCGTACTGGTCTCCCTGTCTTTCCATGGTTTAATTAAAGGATAACTGTCGTATATATTTTTTTTTTTGGAGTATTGGATTGTGGTGATTAATATCACCTTGGTGGCCCAATTTCAACTTTTCACTGTGTATTCAATTACCCCTTAATTCCACATTTTTGTTCCCTGTACTGCCTATTTTAACCTGTGCTCAAAATAGGGTTGCTAAGGCATGGTCCGTCTATCTGTTGATAGACGGAGCACGCAGCGTGCAGGCTCACATTACTGACAGCCAGGGACTGTAAGTAAATAATTAAAGCCAGGTCCTCCCCAGCAGCTGATAACAGTGCCTGGGCTGTGTGCACTTCTCCCTTCGCTTGGCAGACGCTCCCTCACTCAGCAGAGCTGGAGAATGCAGAGTGGAACCAGCGCACAACAGGGAAAGGAGATCTGCCATCTTCTCAGTGTATAAATGAAAGCAACATGTGGTAAGAGGACCCCTTTGTGCTGCAGGAGATTAACCCTTTAGGGCGAGGGCTCTGGTTACTGAAAATTTTGGGGGGCTATTGCTACTGGCTAGTGAGGGCAGGCGGGATTAGCCTCAGGGTGAGGGCAGTGGCGGCCATCTTAACTGAATAGTGAAATTGCAGTTTTATGCAGGCTGGTTGCTAAGGGCTGAATCTTATTAAATATGGGGTAAGTCAGTCTAACAGTAACTGATTCTGGAATATCATGTTATTAGTAACTACATATATGAAAATTGAAATTAGGGTCTAAATGTGACAGTTATCCTTTAAGTTTACATGGTACACCTGCTCCGACTTTCTCCGCCCTAGCTGGTGTACCCTGTAGGTTACCTCACCAACTTTTTAGAGCACTTCATAGGGACCCTGCCACCTAGCCAGGAACTTACTGTCCACCGTCGGCACCAGAACCAAAACCCGATCTCCCGGGTTAAAATTCCGAACCCGAGCCTGGCGATTATAGCCTGGGCTCGCTGGGCTGCCTCCATATGTTCCTTAACCAGCGGCAACACCATCTCCATCTGTTCTTGCATCCGAGTGACATACTCAATTACACTTTTATGCGGTGTGGGTTGTTGTTCCCACGCCTCTTTGGCTATGTCCAACAAACCACGAGGATGTCGGCCATACAGCAGTTCAAAAGGCGAGAGCCCATTAGAGGCCTGGGGTACCTCTCGCACTGCGAACATAAGATAGGGCAGTAGAAGATCCCAATCCCTCCCATCTTTGAACACCACCCGCTTTAACATGTTTTTCAAGATTTGATTAAATCTTTCTACCAGGCCGTCCGTTTGCGGGTGATAGACAACGTCCTCAACTGTTTGATCTGTAGTAGTTTACTGAGTTCCCCGATGACTTTTGACATAAAAGGGGTCCCCTGGTCGGTCAAGATCTCTTTAGGTAGGCCCATTCAGGAAAACATCTCCATTAACTCTTTGGCTATGAGTTTGACGGAGGTATGTCGCAGCGACACCGCCTCTGGGTACCGAGTGGCATAGCATAGTCCAGGACTACCAAGATGTGTTGGTGCCCTCTAGCGCACTTCGGTACTGGGCCTATGAGATCCATAGTGATCCACTCGAATGGAACCTCAAAATCGGGAGAGAGACCAGGGGACTACGGAAATGTCGCTGGGGGCTGGTTTTCTTGCAGGTTGGGCAAGACTTGAAATACTCTTCCACCTCTCTGAACACACTGGGCCAATAAAACCGCTGTAGAATCCGGCCCTGCGTTTTCTGCTGGCCCAGGTGTCCCCCAAGAACATGTTGGTGGGCTAAGCCCAACACGAGTTTGCCATACGCCTTGGGCACCACCAACTGTTCAATATGCTCACCCTGTAGTTGATTTACCCGGTTCAGCATCTCCCGTTGAACCACAAAACGGGGAAACATAGACTCGGCCCCCGGTTGTTGCAGCTCCCCCTTAACCACTACCACATTTTCCCAGGTTCGAGATAGTCGGGTCCTGGTGCTGTGCTGTACCAAAATTTTCTCTGGAGACATTGAGGTCTGCCAACTCCGGACCCGCCGTCAAGTTCTCCACGTCTCCCACCATCACACTTAGCGGAGTTGTCTCCCCCTCTTCTACCGAAGTGGCGGTCACCCCTACCGATGGCCCTTCAGTCTCAGGCTTCCAGGGTTATGGTCTCCCCCTTGAGCCGGGCCACTCTGCTAGGGTTATCCGAGTCTTATGGGTATTTGTGACTCTCGCCTCAGGCCACAGTGATGGGAAATCAGGGAAGTCTCTCCCAATTATTAGTTCATAATGTAACTTTGTGGCGACGGCCACCTCATGAGTCCACCTGCCGGCCACCGTGGATAGAGACACCAGGGCGGTGGGATAGTCCTTTAAGTCTACATGGATGCACCTAACGCTGACTTTTCAGCCAGTATACTTGGCGGGCCACACCAGGGCAGCTCTTACCAGGGACACCAGGGTCCCTGAGTCCAACAGCACCACCGCCAGGGTATCTCCCACTTGCACCTGGCACAGGTGACTATTGTCTATTGTCTCGGGGGTACCAGTTGCACACAACCTCCTGGCATACATAGAGGCGCGGTAGCCATAGTTAGTGTCCATGGGTTCCCGCCGATGGGGACAGTCGGTCCTTATGTGACCAGGCTCTTGACACCGCCAACAGACCATCAGAGCTGGGTCTGTAGGGAGTATATGCCGAGCGGGTTTTGCTGGCCTTAGCCGTCTGGTCGAAGGTGAAGACTTCTGGGGTTTAACTGCCCCCCAACAGAACTCCCTGTAGATTTCTGGTGGCCTCATAGCGCTCCATAAGGGTGACCATCTCTAGGGGATTACCAGGAGCGCTTGGCCAATCCAGTGCTGGAGAGGGTACGGCAAAGCCCTCCAGAACACATCCGCCAACAGACGGTCCAGCATAGCAGTGGGACTCAGCACGTCAGGCTGCAGCCATTTTTGCAACCGGTGTAGCAGATCATAATACTGCGGTCTGGTGGGTTCAGCCGGGTTAAATTCCCACTGACGCACCCGCTAGGCCCGGACCAATACATTCAGCCCCAGTCTTGCCAGAATCTCAACTTTTACGGTCGGGTAGTCGGCCGCTTGATCATCTGGTAGGTCGAAAAACACCTGCTGATGTCCAGACGCCAGGAACGGAGCCACGACCTCAGCCCATTGGTCTCGGGGTAACTTCTCCCTCACGGCCACTTTTTGAAATAGATATGTTTGGACGTTGTCCGAGGGGGTCATCTTAGGGATCGCCTCACGGACAGCTTTCCTGGCATCGTGGACGTTCTGGGACGCTCCTGCCGCTTGTAACGCCATCACATGCTGTAATAGCAGCTGGTTGGTTTCCTGCTGCTGCTTGTTAGCCTCCACAAGGGCTTTCATGACCGCCTCCATTTTGTCAGGGGACACGGGTCGTAACCTTGCCGGCTTGATATAAGACATACACCCGTGCCTGGAAAAACAAAAACTTTTCAGCCTTCAGGCAAGCCTCACTGCGTGTTCCCGCTCCAAGCCACCAAATGTGGGGATTCGCTCTGGTAGGCAGGTTAGCGGACCCAGTATAGAGGCAATGGACCAGGTTTTAAATCAATCTTTGGTGTTTATTCACACTCATAACATAACACAACAGTCCCTTTTCAGGCTTGCTGCTTGTTCACACACAGAAAAAACAAAATAACATTCACCTGGTATCCTGAGTGTCAGTTCACACCCGGCTGAATGCTCACCCTCAGAAAGTCCACTTGCAGGCTGTAAGGCGGCCTGCTCGCCTGACACACAGTCTTCAGATCTCAGCGCAGAGATCTCCACAGCTCCAATACAGAGACAGCTCCCCTGTCAGAGAGGAGTCATCCACGCCACCTGACAGTGCTGCCTGTGTTTTATATCCCAACCAAGACCCGGCCTGGAACGTGTAGCCACCCACCCATCACTTTGTCTACTCCCAATAAGAGCCATCCCGGCTTAGCTTTGCAGCTAATACTAACACAGCTGAAGTGTCAGACTGCAATCTGCAAACTGACACATTGAGAAAAACCAGCTCTTACCTCACCGAGCCCAGATACCTCAGTGACACGTACCGACCATCAATGATGACCCCTTGTTCCTTCCTACATTACCCAATGACTATAGAGTGGCAGAAAATAAAGTAATACACAGCCAAAAAGTTTCACAATGTCTGCTAAGCAATGCAATGACACTGCTGTTTAACGGACGAAAAATGTTATATATCAGCCTCTCTCCTGCAGGACCTAAATGATTTTAGTAATTATTTCTCTACAAGCAGTTAGGTTTATGTCTTAATGACTTAGCAAATTGCACAGGATCAGTACACTGGCACTTAATAATTCTGAAATAAAATAAAAGGGGTCCATTGCATCTTTATTAAATATGCTAATTATTATGCTCTATGCTTTTTATGATGTTCTGTATGAGGGAACTAACTATAATTTACAGTATTGCCTTCATAAGCGTCCATAAAGTTGTGGTATAAACAGATAGCTTTTATTTATGTGCGGCTAGGATTCAGTTATCGCTGATATACATGGGTAATATTATGCAAATATTACAGCCAGCATAAAGAAAATTGATAGATATTAGAAAATTATGTCAAACAACCACAGTAAAGTGTGTTTTACCACTCCCTAGGTTCTTTTGTGTTTTACTGCACTTATATATTTAAAATACTGCAGATTCTACTGTGTATGTAAAGTTAGAAAAATTGTTGACAGTGCTTTTAAAAAGATATTCTTTGTTCTATCTATTTAAATCTTAATTTGATGTTTATGTTTTTGAAAATAAACTCATTGACAATTATAAATCAGTAAATTGACTTTTTTCAGGGATAAAAAAGTACATCTTGCATCATTTATACATGGTTACATGGTGGTTTTTAGACATTACTTACTGTATTAATAGATGTTTTGAAGAGGTTCAAAAGAGCCCCCATTCTCTGAGGTTCATCCTTATTGAAGTTCATCCTCTTCACCTCATATCAGTCACATTAAAATTGGAAAAACCCTCCCCCCAAAAAGTCACTTTTTATTGTACATTTTTAATATGTGTCTGAAGTAAATCTTCTTGGCATACAACTCAGGGGACACAATTACATTTTTAACCCCTTAGTGACAATTAATTTTAGCCTAAGGCTACTTTTACACTGGCGTCACTCATTCCAGCAGGCTGTTCCAGCAGAGGAACAGCCTGCCGGATCCGTAACTACAGTGTACATTCACTTGCTGGCGTTACTAGTTCCAGCAGGCTGTTCTGCCAGGGAAACAGCCTGCCGGATCCATAACTACAGTGTACATACGTGAGCTGCCCAAAGTCCGCCCGGCCCCTTTCAATATAATGGGGAGCGGCGTAGATCCAGCTGCAGCATGGCAAATATGCTGAGAGGCAGCCAGACAAATACAGCTGCATGGGGGAAGATTAAAAAAAACAGCACTTTTAACATTTTGTGAAATTTATTTACTGCTGGATGTACGCCTCTCCCCATTATAGTGAATGGGGCTGGGTGGCCTTCCGGCAGCCCACGGATGTACACTGTAGTTGCGAATAGCCTGCCAGAAAGAGTCACGCCAGTGTGAAACAGGTCTTTAGGACCAGTAACATTTCCCCCCTTCGTGTTTCAGCAGTCATAACATTTAAATTTTTTCTTCTAATTTTTATTTTATTTTGCGGGATTAGTTGTAGGTTTTTTAGAAACCATTTTGGTTAGTGTAATAAATAACGCCAGAGTTTAAAAAAAAATGTTGTAAAAATAACATAACTTTATTATGTGGGTCACTACAATGATGATAACGTCAAACTTCTATATATTTTTTATTATTTTGTCTTTCCTCCTGCAGGCTGTTAGCTTCCCCACTGCCTCCCTCCTCCTCCTCCAGACTAAGGCTACTTTCACACCTGCGTTCAGGTGTCCGCTCGTGAGCTCCGTTTGTTAATACTAACACTTCAACTGTGTTAGTATTAGCTTGCAGCGTTCGGGTGTCCGCCTGGCCGTGCGGAGGCAAGCGGATCCTTCCAGACTTACAATGTAAGTCAATGGGGACGGATCCGTTTGAAGATGACACTATATGGCTCAATCTTCAAACGGATCCGCCCCCATTGACTTTCAATGTAAAGTCTGAACGGATCCGCTCAGGCTACTTTCACACTTAGAACTTTTTCTAAGTTATAATGCAGACGTATCCGTTCTGAACGGATGCAAACGTCTGCATTATAGGAGCGGATCCGTCTGATGAAACATCAGACGGACCCGCTCCGAACGCTAGTGTGAAAGTAGCCTTAAGGGGAGGGTGCCGCTGCTTTAGCTGCCCCTGTCTCCGGATAGATAACAGCTAGAATGCTGACATTCCAAGCTTTCAAACAATAACAGAATCACTGCATTATATTCACTACATGGGAAGATATCACTGTTAGAAATCAGGATGCAGTGAATGCAGCTGAAATTGAAAGTAAAAGCAGGTTTTTCCGTGCTTATTCCTGACTCGATTTCTAACAGTGATATCTCCTGCTTCTGTTGTGCAAATGCTGTTTCATTGTATTAAACTGGAAATACCAGCTTTCAAACAAGACCAGGCCCATGTCTCTAGCTGCTAACAATCAGGGGATATGAGCAGCTAAAGCTCCCCCCCTTTCCCCTTCTCCCTGCGCTAGGCTCCAGCAGAACAGTTAAGTGCTTTTCCCAGAGCCCGAGCTAGACTCGGGAAAAAGTGTTAGTTGGTTAAAGTAGTTGCCTAGCCTTTACTAAGTGATGGCCTATTCCCTAGCTGATCGGCGGGTGTCCAAAACCCTAAACTCTGCCAACCAGCTGTTTTGGTGCAGGAAAGTCGAACTACACATCTCTGACAATCTATGAACCTTGAAGTGGAGGAAACTGGTTACTACAGCATCCATTGACTTCATGGGACATCGTAAAGACTGGCCAACCCGTTTAATAATAATATACAGATAACTACAACGATTGTCCAGGTTGAATAATGCATGTTTATACTGTATGCCCTCCCCAAAATCTGTTATTTATGTTTGCATGTAACAAGGATTTGCTGAATATTTCTGCCATATGTGACCTTAAAGGGCATATTGTAGTGGATGTTTAAATCTGACAATGCCTTTAAATGGTCATTGAACTTTTAGAAAACTTTTGATATATCATAGCGATCATTAGAACACGGAGAGAGAAGCGCTGAAATAGAACGTTCCCTCTCCTCAATGCAGGAGTGGGCATGGAGATAGGCTGATCGGCTTTCTATTGCGGTGAGGATAGAGAATGCACTACGTGAGCACTTCTCTCCTCGTTCTAGTAATCATTGGGGTCTGAGTACTCACCCCGCCAACAATCAAAACTTTTTAAATATCAAATGGTGGGAAGACAAGAGTAGAGGAAAACAGCGGCACTGCTTCAAGCAGTCTGAGGAAGCGCGAGATTTGCGCGAAACGGCCGTCACCGCCGATTCACACCGTGGCCATCCCGCTCCCCAGCCTGTGCAGCTATGCTATCGTGTAAGCAATAAAGCCTTTTGAAGAATTATCAAGACCCTGGTGAGTGCCGCGTTTCTTTCTCCTACCTTCCATACTCTGAAAACTTTTAATATGCTGTTATAACATAGCAAAAGTTTTATTTTAATTTAGTAACCAACATTGGCAACTGTCAATGAGTAGCCATTGCTGCAGCAGACATAGCAGAAAACGGCATCACAGATTTTGCTGTGAATTTTTTGAAGATGTCACAATTTGGAACAAATATGTCACCTGTAAACCATTCTAAGCATGCTATACAAACCGCACTGATTGTTTCCTCAGCGTGCAAATAGTTTTTTTCTAAAGCCTCATTCATTAGCATTATTATGTACTATGTTGTGAATTCTGCACCTAAAATACATAACCTAGCCTTAGGTTGCTTTCACATGGCAGTATTTAGGTCAGTATTTTATATCAGTATCCATCACATGTGGAACTACTCCAGTATGAATTAGATGAAATTGTGCCAGTATGTCATCAGTATTTAATCTGTATTGCGTCAGTATTACTGATCGGTAGTGTTGAGCGAATCAAGTTGAAACACTTTGTTTTAATACTGTCAGAGACGTGTCTCTCGTACAGCATTAAAATGTATTGCCATCGTGGCAAAACTTCTGCGTCCTAAATTTTAAAAAAAATAGCAATCTGAAATCGGCTTTGGTACCAAACCTGACTTTGGATTGCTCATTTTAAATGTTTTTAAAGATGCATGAATGATTACAGAATTCATTCACCTAAGTCTCGAGTGACTTCGGGTGAAACTAATTATGACAGCATTAAAACGAAGTGTTTGAACGAATCGACTTCGGATCTATGATCCGAAGCTCGACTTGCTTATGCCTACTGATGAGTAATACTGATGAGTAATACTGATAGGCTCTCTTCTAGACATGCCATTGAACTACATACAGCCATTTTGAATAATAGATGCA
Source organism: Bufo bufo (assembly GCF_905171765.1). Taxonomy (NCBI): domain Eukaryota; kingdom Metazoa; phylum Chordata; class Amphibia; order Anura; family Bufonidae; genus Bufo; species Bufo bufo. The sequence goes on from NC_053389.1 coordinate 495,750,160, forward strand.
ATACTGATGACATACTGATGCAATGATGATCACATGCAGATGCACACATATTCTATTCAATCTCCATAAACGTCAGTGGGTGTTTTTCATATCTAGAACGGTTGAAAGTAGTACATGTCTGATTAAAAAGAAAAAAAAAAATGCAAATGTTTTGACCACATATGACCATGTAAATAGACATATAGATTTACATTACCTCATCAATACTTATGAAAAGTTAACTTATGTGTAAATGCTGCAATCCCTGGAGGAGTAGAGTGGAGGTTGGGAGTGGTAGTGGCTCTGGCTGCAATGATCATTCACAGTGGCAATCCTCTCACAGATGCTTCCTAGACCCAGGGCAATGACAGGAGGACACACCCTTTCTTCCCTTGGGGCACACCCTGATGTTGGGGCTCCTACCTGATGGTAGTTGAGGTGCCCTTGGTGTTATGAGTGTTGTACGGGTGCAGGGCAGGAGAAGTAGGTTCTGTGGCCAGCGAATGGTGCTGAAGTCAATAACAAGGCCAGTTTTAGAAAATAAACATCTTTATTAAAGTGCAAAATTAGAGTTGTAGTACATCAAATGATATCAAGGCACACTTCCAAACAATTCACAGTGCATTCTCTTCTCAATAGCTCTATGTAGTCAAACTGTCCGAGGAAGCGCGATTTTCCGCGAAACGGCCGTCACCGCCGGTCCACACCTGGGCCGCCCCACTCCCCAGCCTGTGCAGCTGATGCTTTTTCGCAAGTAAGCAATAAAGCCCTCCTGAAGATTGTCATAGACCCTGGTGAGTGCCGCGTATCTTTTTCTACTATCCACACCAAACTGTAACAATGATGATAATAAGAGAAGTCCCTGAGCTCCTTCTAAACACTTTACAAGATAATCACATTCGTGCATAACTCTGAAAAAAAAGTATTGCAGTCCCACGACGGGATGCAAATCCTACAAAATCCGTTATAAGTGTGAATGATGCCCTTAACTGTTACTCTTTACACAAGCAGCAAAATCTATATTGGCTATAAAAAGCTAATACCTTGCTAGCATACATGGCCTTGTAATCCCAGACAGTCTATGAATGTCTTCTCCAGTTTTCCCTCAGGAATTGTTCTCTCAACAGGAATGATGTTTCTCCTAGAGCTGAACTGGCTTCTATTCTAAATGACAGGTGGAGCTAAACTGAAGTGGCGCTGGATAGCTCCTCCCTCAGTGGGGAAAGCTAATTCCCTCTGCTGAGTCAGGGCATAAAAATCACTAAACAGTGCCACATACAGACATATTTTTGGTTTACATACAAAGCATAATACAAAGCATGAACAGAATCAATAACAATAGGACACTTTCACTGCAGTATTTTGGTCAGTATTTTGCCTCAATAGTTGTAAGATATAACCAGTAGAGAAGATTAAACAGAAAAACTGTCAAGGAAAGATTTGTACTTCTGCTGTGTTTTTGGGCCTATTCCCCGTTTTGGATTACACATACTGATGTAAAATACTGACCAAAATACTGGCTGTGTAAAAGTGGCCTTAGGTGATTTCTCTTTAAATCTGGCCTCAGTGGGCATGGTGGCTCAGTGGTTGGCACCGTTTTCTTGCAGAACTGGAATCCTGACAACTTCTACATGGAGTTTGTGTGTTCTTTGTGGGGGTTTTTTCTATGATTTTCTCCCACACTCCAAAAACATACTGACCACCTAATGAGGCTCATTACACACCCCAAAATCTGGACTGTCTTAAAGGATGGAGTGGAATCTTCTCTTCTTAAACCAACAACTTGACCCCCTATCAGGTGTTTCACGCACTGAAGAAGAGTAAACAACTATCTCTGTCAAAATACATTCTGATTATTACATCCGACAAAAACTTGAATCTTGGTAGCCATACTTCTATGTATACCTATAACATTTAGCGATGTATACATATAACATATAGTGATTCTAACATTAAAACCAATGAAAGATTAAGTAAATTACATAGATCATATCAAGAGGTGGGATATGTTGGACAGCAAATGAACATTTAGTTCTTGAAGTTGATGTGTTGGAAGCAGGAAAAAAGGAGGCATTTTAGCACGTGATCATCTGTCCCAGGAACCAAATTGTGATGGATAGATGAATGGTTCTGAGCATCTCCAAAATGACAGGCCTTGTGAGGTGTTCCCAGTATGTAGTGGCTAGAACCTACCAAGGGAAGTCCAAGGAATACAACCAATGAACCAGGGACAGAGTCACAGTCACCTAAGGCTCGATAATAAACTTGGGAAGCGAAGGCTGGTAGACATTTCTAAAGTGTACCTCGTTTCAGGTATCCTTTTAGATAGATACTATTGATAGTAGGAATAAATGAACCAAAGGATATTTTTAAGCATGTCAATTTATCTGTAATAATTGATTCAAGTACAATATTAATATGCCTTTTTTTTCAAATATACAGGATTGTTTCCTGTTCCAACATTTTTTTCCTGTAAATTTTATAGTTGGTTCGACACTTACAGGGGTTGTCCGAGTTATTTTTTTTATTCTTTCTATTTTTCTAACTAGGCAAATGTAACAGCTTTCCAATTAACTCACTTTATCTCCAGTGGCTGGTTTCTCAGATTTCACTGAGGGTCACATGACCTGTGATGTCAGCTTCTCTCCCTGCTCTGATAATGTTGGTGCACAAGCCTGAGAGATCTGTATACCAGATGTCACTGTGCTGGCCACGCCCCCCTGCACGGCTGCTGCTTATTGCTCTCTCCCAGGATTCTTAACCCCTTCAGCTGCACAAACAGAGGACTGAAGGCTTTACTGGGTAGCTGCAGGCAGTGAGGAGACAAATGCTGGGAACAGGAGCTGACAGAGGAGTTCTGCACAAGAACAGGTAGAGGGAAGATCCTGTGTGTATCAGCAGTGTCATTATACAGCTGGGACTTGCAGTTCTACACATACAACATGCTGCTGAGTCTCCCAGCAGGCAGATGTCACTCAGGGCAGCTCTTGTATTCACTCCCTTTGCAGAGGAGGGGGAGGGGCAGAGATTGTTTTTATTGCAAGTAAACAAGGGGCCAGAAGGGAACCAGGGAAATTAGGAAATAGATATTTTTTTGCCTAGAAACTTGCTTAGCTTAGTTATATATCGCTGACCATCAGATTTACAGTGCTATATCTTTTTTTTCCCATAATTCGGACAACCCCTTTGTATAAGTGAACTTCCTAAAATCATTCATATCTCAAGTTTTTGCAAAAATGCTGCCATTTAACCATGAATTGTGAGTGACTCTGCATTGGTTGAGACCCCGTACCCATAAAAAGTGCATATAAGCATTTCAATAATTACTTAATAGGATCTTCCTGTTGTGCATGATGCTCATCTGTGTTCCACACCAATTTTTACAACGATGTCTTCATTTGCATAAAACTCCATTAATTTCAAGTGTTTTTCACAGGTGGTGTGTTTCTTGCTGGCCACAAAAATGCCACAAAGAAAAATGCATTGTTTATAGTGTGCTTAACGCTTTCGCTACCAGCGCAGTACATGTACGGCGCTGGTAGCGCTGTGCAAGCATGACGCCCGCTCGCGCGTGCAGCGGGCGTCATGGCCGGCAAGTCTCTCCTGTTTCAAACAGCAGAGACATGCAGCTAATTACCGCAACCGGCAATAATGCAGATCGCGGTAATTAAATGCTTTAGATGCCGTGATCAGTACATGCACTGAATGCTCTGGATCTCTATGAAGAAATTCAGAGCATTAATGCTGCAATTCTTATTTAGGCCAACATAAGAAATGAGCAAAATGCAAAGAAATTGTCATTTTTTAAATTGCTTATAGATCAAAATGAAAAATTCAAAAACATAATTTATAAGATCATTTATGAGCCTTAAAATGATGATAAAAAATTTAAAAAAAAATTTAACACCCCCTTTTCGTATAATAAAAAAAACAAAAACTACACGGATTTTTCGCCCTATAAGACGCACCGGCCTATAAGACACACCTAGGTTTTTGAGGAGGAAGATAAGAAAAAAAATATTATTAACCAAAAGGTGTGCTTTTGGTGGGTTTTGAATTAATGGTGGTCTGTGCATGACACTATTATGGGGGATCTGTGGATGACGCACTGTCATGTGGGGGATCTGTGGATGGCACTGCTATGGGGGACCTGTGGATGGCACTGTTATGGGGGATCTGTGGATGGCACTGTTATGGGGGATCTGTGGATGGCACTGTTATGGGGGATCTGTGGATGGCACTGTTTATGGGGGATCTGTGGATGGCACTGTTATGGTGCATCTGTGGATGGTACTGCTATGGGGTGGGGGATCTGTGGATGGTACCAGGGCCGACTTTAATATTGATTGGACCCTGGGCAAAAATTTACTTGGGCCCCCTGGATACCGCCTTCCCACACCTTAGCAGGCAATCACACCCTCCACCACAACACACACACAAAAAATCCACACATCTGGTAGAGTACAGTGAATGACTGTAAATACTTCCAGTTCTGAAGACTCCAGCGGCTCAGGATTAGTGCTCTGGGCAGCTGGAAGTGGGCACCGCTCTGTAAGAAGGAGACCAGGACTCGGCTCACCCTAGTGTTACAGTGCACCCCAGCACCCCACAGTATGCACTGCAGTATAGCACCCTATAGTATACAGCAACCCACAGTATGCAGTATAGCACCCTATAGTATACAGCACCACACAGTATGCAGTATAGCATCCCACACTATACAGTACCCCACAGTATATAGTAGAGCAGTATAGCAGCCCACAGTATACAGCACCCCACAGTATACAACACCTCACAGTAGAGCAGTATAGCACCTCACCGTATACAGCACCCCAAACTATACACGATACAGCACCCCACACTTTACAGTACAGCAGTATAGCACTCCACAATATACAGCACCCACAGTATACAGCCCCCCACTGTATACAGCCCCCCACAGTATACAGTACAGCAGTATATCACTCCACAATATACAGCACCCACAGTATACAGTATACAGCCCCCCACACTATACAGTACAGCAGTATAGCACTCCACAAAATACAGCACCCACAGTATACAGTATACAGCCCCCCACAGTATACAGCCCCCCACAGTATACAGCCCCCCACAGTATACAGGCCCCCCCACAGTATACAGGCCCCCACAGTATTCAGGCCCCCACAGTAAACAGTCCCCACTATACAGTAGTTTACAGTATATTAGCATAACAGCCCCTGTCACCTTTTTCTGATGTAATCTTCACAAAAAAAGCTCCACAGTTAAGGCAAACTTCTCCTGCAATAACACTCCTGGTAGAAAGGACCTTGATGACCTCATAGCCATGTGACCAGTAATATTGCTAGGTTACTGGTCACATGGTGATGATGTCATCTAAGGTCCTAGAGAATCACAGCTCTCACAGTATGCTGCCTGGAGTGCTGGCAGGCATGGTATGGCAGCACCCCCTGTGTAGCTGACAGCCTGACACCCGGGGCAGTGGCTAGCAGGGCTCAAGAGGCAGCTGCCTTGGGCCCCCCCAAGTACAACTGGGCCCGGGGCAGCTGCCCCTTTTGACCCTTGTTAAAGATGGCCCTGGATGGTACTGCTATGGAGTGGGGGATCTGTGGATGGCATTGTTATGGGGTGGGGGATCTGTGGATGGCATTGTTATGGGGAGGGGGATCTGTGGATGGCACTGTTATGGGGAGGGGGATCTGTGGATGACACTGCTATATGTCATTCACAGATCCCCCTCATAACAGTGTCCACAATACACCGGCCCTCTGCTCACCGCAGTATTTATAAACATTAATCCTTATCCTGTTAATAAGTTTAACTAACGCTGCGCTCTCCCATGTTCCCCTGTTCCCCTGTATCAGTACAGCACTTACGAACAAGCTTCCATAGCAGGCAGAGAGGACGGCAGCAGTAACGTCACTCACTGACGTCGCGCGCCTGCTCCGCCTGCTTCATTCATAAAATGGGAGGAGTAGGCACTCGACGTCAGTGAGTGGCGTTACTGCTGCAGTCCGCTCTGCCTGCTATGGAAGCTTGTTCGTAAGTGCTGTACTGATACAGGGGAACGAGGAGAGCGCAGCTTTAGTTAAACTTATTAACATGATAAGGATTAATGTTTATAAATGCTGCGGTGAGCGGCGGGGCCCGGTGTAAGAGTACAGTGACTTCACCCAGCCCCGCCCCTAGTTCCGGACTCCAGCCCCTCCTCTCTCCCGGCTCATTCATCGCAGACTGCGATGTAAAATGGAAGCATTCGCCCCATAAGACGCAGGGGCATTTTCCCCCCACTTTTGGGGTGAGAAATGCGTCTTATGGGGCAAAAAATATGGTAAATAACAATAAAACGCCCATAATATTAAAATTTAAAAAAAAATCCAATACGGCGAATGGAGTAACAGAAAAAAGGGTCAAAATGGCCGATTTGCCATTTTTTCATTGCTTCTCTTACCCCAAAAAATGAAATAAAATGTGATCCAAAAGTCATGCACACTCCAAAAGGGTATCAATAAAAACTATGAATTGTCCCGCAAAAAAATTAGCCCCTAAACAGCTCAGTAGACATAAGTATAAAAAAGTTATGGGGGTCAGAATATGGTGATATAAAAAAAAAATCTCAAGTTTAAATTAATTTTTACACTATTTACACATAAAAAACCTATACATATGGGGTATCGTTGCAATTGTACTGACCCAGAGAATAAAGGGCCGTAAACAAAATGCCATGGGAACAAAACCTGTAAAACGGTGGTGGGATTGCGTTTTCTTTCCAATTCCCCCATTTGGAATTTTTTTCTCGCTTCCCACAAAATTTTATGGCATAATTAATGGTGGCATTAGAAAGTACAACTTGTCCTGCAAAAAATAATCCCTCATACAGCTATGTGACTGGAAATATAAAAAAGTTATGGCTCACGGAAAATAGGGAAGAAAAATGAAAACGCGAAAATTAAAAAACCTCCGATATCCTAAGGGTTAAAGAGTATCTGTCAGCAGATTTGTACCTATGACACTGGCTGACCTATTACATGTGCGCTTGGCAGCTGAAGACATCTGTGTTGGTTCCATGTTCATATGTGCCCGCATTGCTGGGGGTGTTGCCATTACACTTAGAGGCTGTTCTCTCTCTGCAACTGCCTAGCCCATTGCACTTGATTGACAGTACCAGGCGTGATGATATTTTCATTGCCTGGCCATGTCAAAGTGCAGAGGGCACGGCAGTTGCAGAGAGAGAGAGAGCAGAGCCTCTAGGTGCAATGGCAACGCCCCTGTTGCTCCTAGAGGCTAATTTGCATATATTTAAACATAATTGTTCTCGGGAAGCAGGCACATTAGAACATGAGACCAACACAGATGCCTTCAGCTGCCAAGTGCACATACAACAGGTCAGCCAGTGTCATAGGTACAGATCTGCTGACAGATGCCCTTTAATGTGTTACTATAGACTTGATTGTAAAATATCACCACATACAAAAATGCTGAAAATGCTGTTTAAATGCAATGAAAACGAAATCATTTTAAAACTATGCTGTGGGAAACCAGCCTTCTATCTTTTTTTCACTTTTCTTGTTTGTCTTCTATCTTGTGCAGTATGTTTTGGCTTTTTTTCAGATGTTGACACTGAAAATAACATAATGAAGATTTGTTTATTTCATGTATTTAATGGTTTGCATCTTGCATAAGGGGCACAGTTTTAGCTTATTATGCCCTTCTCATTATGAGAAGCAGCTGATGGCTCAATTACAACTTTGTTCTCTTTTTGACACGCCATTTAGGGTAAACTCACATGCGGCATAAAATCCGCTAATCACAGAGTGATTTTCCGCCCACAATTATACATATCCCGTATTTGTGGTGGATTTGTATGCAGAATGAGGGTGCGCTGCAATGAGCGCAAATCTGTTACAATGAGGAAATAATGTGTTTCTTTGGCAGTGTGGTGCCATAGTAGAGAAATGTGCTAAAATATTGGATATACCCTTTAAAATGTAAAAGATGGGCTGCAATGGGGACAGAACCAAACAGACAGTAAGAGCCTTCATGATGGTTTGGGTCAGACACAAGCCTTGTTGAAGCGACTGACCGGATCAAGAAAAAAAAATTATGTCAACTGGGGAACGAACAAAACACTTACCTGGTGACCACTTTTTAATATTTTCAGCTACAGATCTGCAAATTCCTTCCCTTCTGCCATCTAAGATGGCTGCACCATTTCTCAGACTATTTGATAACACTTCCTGCTTGTCCTTCTCTGCTCTTGGATTGGCCATCACTGTTCATGTGACCAGTGCTGGCCAATCTAAGGGCAGCAGGAAGTCTTTTGGACTACCAATGCACAGTGTGCATTAGGTAGTCTGAAAAAGCAGTTTGGCCATCTTGGAATGCGGAAAGAGAGGACAAGAACTGGCAGATCTGCAACTGAAGAGAAGAAAAGGAGGTTACCTTGTATTTTAGTACTCAATGGTACTAATGTGTTAAGATTTATTAAAATATGGTGTAATAATTTGTACTATGCATACAAACCAGTGCTGCCTCTGCTCCTCTTCTTCCTCCGTAGAAATACAATAAGGCCCAGTAGAACACAAGAAATCAGAACTATGGCAGAGACTTTAACTGCTGAGCTTTCATTTGTAAATGCATTCACTTGACCTAAAATGTAATATATGCAGTTATTTCAACACATTTGTAGTTTTACATTGATAACACACAAATACTCCTATCCATCTGTAATAAGCCCCAATCCAAAAGCAGCTAAGCATGCGTTTCTAAAACTACTTTTGCTTCTCTACCAAATGAAAATTATAAGCCCTGTATGTATCTCAGCCAGTCTCCTTCTTATGGCTTCTAAATGTATTATTTGAATATTACAGCTTGTTTTAGGTGGTTCACCTGGTTTTAACCATGTATCGGGTGCTCAAAATCTATCTGATTCACCCAATCAGTAAATTTAAAATCTGAAGTATAATGTATAGAGGAGCACTCCTCATCCGGTCTTACGCAGAAAAATAATATTTTATATATATATAAAGTGTGTGATGTACAGATAAAATGGCATATACAAATGCTTATTGGAGTTCCCACAAAGACAAAAAAACAATATGAACTTGATTGCATTGGTGCAATTGTGCGAAAAGAGTGCACGTGCAGTGAATACTGTGAAAAAGATCAATAAAAAATAGAGAAATAAAAAATAAAAAAATATTAAAATATAAAAAAAAGAAAAATATATGATAAAAATATAGTAAACTAGAGTGTCCAATCTAGTTGGCGAGTTGATCCTAGTGCTGGTGAGTCACTTGGTGTTAATATTCTTGATAGATGATCAAAGGGTAGATCAAAAATGTGTCTTATTTTACACATATTTTTGATCTACCCTTTGATCATCTATCAAGAATATTAACACCAATTAACTCACCAGCACTAGGATCAACTCGCCAACTAGATTAGACACTCTAGTTTACTATATTTTTATCATATATTTTTTCATTTTTTTATATTTTTATATATATATATTTTTTTATTATTGATCTTTTTCACAGTATTCACTGCACATGCACTTTTTTTGCACAATTTCACTAATGCAATCAAGTTCATATACTCCAATAAGCATTTGTATACGCCATTTTATCTGTTCATCACACACTTTTTATATATATATCCTTTTTTTAAAAAATATATTTTGTTTCCTCTTTTAACCAATAAATATTAATTTCTGCATAAGACCGGATAAGGAGTGCTCGTCTATACATTATACTTCAGATTTTAAATGTATTATTTACTTCCAAACACCTAAAACTATCCATGAGACCACTCAGCTTATCACATATTATCAGTTTATTTTTTGTTATTTCTATGGAACTTGTTGAAAGTCAGTTGGTTTCCTCCTTGTGTGACTTCACTACAGCATCAATATCTACCTATGGCTTCTTCACCTCAGTGATCTGAATGTGTATTAAAGGGGTATTCCAGTATAGAGTTGAGCGGACACCTGGATGTTTGGGTTCGACCGAACTTCACAAAAAAGTTTGAGTTCGGGACTCGAACTTGACCCGAACTTGACCCCGAACCCAAACCCCATTGAAGTCAATGGGGACCTGAACTTTTGAGCACTAAAATGGCTCTAAAAATGTCATGGAAAGGGCTAGAGGGCTGCAAATGCCAGTAAAATGTGGTTAAGAGCATGGCAAGTGCTCTGCAAACAAATGTGGATAGGGAAATGACTTCAAATAACATAAAATATGTAAAAATAAAAAATTAAAAATAATCTTGATCTAGGAGGACGAGGTCCATATGGAGTAGGAGGTTGAGGAGGCAGTGGATGTGGTGGTGTAGGTGAAAGTGGCAGTGGAGGAGGAGGAGGTAGCCTACATTGGTTTTTTATTTAAAATTTTATTTTTTAACTTAGGGTACACACCAAAACATTGGGAAATATAACCTGGGATAACCCCCTCCAGCCGTGCTAAACAAATGTTCAGACAATACACTGGCTGCAGGGCAGGCCAGCACCTTCAAGGCGTAAAGGGCAAGCTCAGGCCATGTGCCCAAATTGGAGACCCAGAAGTTGCAGGGGGCAGGCCCATCAGTCAGTACGTGTAGGCGTGTGCACACATACTGCCCCACCATGTTGCACGTCCCCGTGATGGTCACGATCCAATTTTAAATCTGCTCTATCAACTTTCGATGTTCTTTTCTGCACCTACCATGTTGATCACGGTTATCGGCGAATCAGGGTTGCACGCCGCAGAGGGAGCGCGAGAAAGGGATAGCACATCCAAGGGAGATCAAAGGATGAAATGTAATTTTGAACGAGCGGAAATGTGGGAGAAGTTATTAAAATGGAAGAATCGAAGGAAAGGAGGGGGCGCGCGGCAATTACCCACTCCCAACTTGGGGAGGTAGTGACGATAAATAACAATACAGGACTCTTGAGATGCTCTGTTATTGGAATGATTAATAAAAAATTATAGGGAATGTCACTGGGGTATTTAAGATTTGGAAACGTTAGACAGGAGAGGCCCTGCTGCCACTTTGTTGACTCTAGATAACTTCTGCCTGATCACACGTCACCGTGACGTCCACCATCCATTTGGATATCTTCTCTATCAACTTTCGATGTCCTTTTCTGAGCCTACCATGTTGATCACGGTTATCGGCAAATCAGGGTTCCATGCCGGAGAGGGAGCGTGAGAAAGAAAGACCACATCCAAGGGAGGTAAATTTTTTAAAAATAAATATGATCGAGCGGAAAAGTGGGACAAATTATTAAAGCGCAAATGTGGGACAAGTTGTTAAAGTTTAAGCATTGAATGAAAGGAGGGGGTGCACATAAATTAAAGAAGAATTTTTTAAATATAATTCCCTGTCACCTTGGCAGAGCAGAGGGTTTGTATACGGCAAAATTGGTAAAATGTCACCTGACAATGTAACAGATGATTTTTTGAAATTTATGCCCCTATCACCTATGCAGAGCAGGGGTTTAATCATGGCAAAAATGTCACCCAAGAATGTAACAGACAAATTTGTGAAATTTGTTTACCTGTCTACTAGGTACAGCAGGGGTATATCACACCCAAAAATTGGTGAATTTCACCCAAATATGTAACAGACAAATTAATGATTTTTTTTTTTACCTGTGTACTAGGTATAGCAGTGGTATATCACACCCAAAAATTGGTGAATTTTACCTGAAAATGTAACAGACAAATTAGTGAAATATTTTTACCTGTCTACTAGGTACAGCCGGGGTATATCACACCCAAAAATTGGTGAATTTCACCCGAAAATATAACAGACAAAATTAGTGAAATGACATAAAATAAAATAAAATACGTACAAATTAAAAAAAATAAACTTGATTTATGAGGTGGAGGTCCATATGGAGTAGGAGTTTGAGTAGGCGGTGGACGTAGCGGTGTAGGTCAAAGCGGCGGTGGAGGAGGGCGAGGTAGCCAACACTGGTTTTTGGTTTTAATTTTTTAATTTTTTAAAATTAGGGTACACTCCAAAAGAGTGTGAAATATACAAAATACAACAATGAGCAATTGCGCTGTAGTATAACAATGGTTGGTTAGTGCCGGTATACATGTCTATTCTGCAAAAGGTACGGACAAGTCCTGTGGGATCCAGGCCTCGTTTATTTTAATGAACGTGAGCTTGTCCACATTGGCTGTGGACAGGCGGCTGCGCTTGTCTGTGATGACGCCCCCTGCCGTGCTAAACACACGTTCAGATAATACACTGGCTGCAGGGCAGGCAATCACCTCCAAGGCGTAAAGGGCAAGCTCAGGCCATGTGCCCAATTTGGAGACCCAGAAGTTGAAGGGGGCAGACCCATCATTCAGCACGTGTAGGCGTGTGCACACATACTGCTCCACCATGTTGCTGAAATGCTGCTAAGACGTTCCATATCAGCTGGTGGTGCTGGTTGTTGTGGCGTGCTGACAAATCTTTTCCACATTTCGGCCATGCTAACCCTGCCTTCTGAGGTTCTGGTGGTGCCCCAGCTGCGTTGACGGCCTCTTCCTCTGCCTTCGCGTTGTGCTTCCACTGTGCCCCCGCTGTCAGGTGGGAATGCCACCAGCAGCGCGTCTACCAGCGTGCGCTTGTACTCACGCATATTACGATCACGCTCCAGTCACGGAATTAAGGATGGTACATTGTCCTTGTAACGGGGATCCAGAAGCATGGCCACCCAGTAATCAGCACAAGTTAGATTGTGGGCAACTCGGCGGTCATTGCGGAGACACTGCAGCATGTAATCGCTCATGTGTGCCAGGCTGCCCAGAGGCAACGAAAAGCTGTCCTCTGTGAAAGGTGTATAGTCTGTGTCCTCTGTATCCCCCCCAGTCACGCAACAGTGATTGCCATGAGCTGGTTTAGGTGCCACCCTGCTGTGAACACAGTTCCTCCTCCTCCTCCATCTCCTCCTCCTCATCTTCCACCTTGTCATCCTCCAGAGCTGTGCCCTGGCTGGACAATTGTGTACCTGGCGTTTGTGGGTGCAGGAACCCACCCTCGGAGCCACTTGTGAATGACTGGCCGGAAACCCTATGAAATGATCCCTCTTCCTCCTCCTCCTGTGCCACATACTCTTCCATCATTGCCAGCAGCGTTTTTTCAAGGAGGCAAAGAAGTGGGATAGTAACGCTGAGAACGGCGTTATCGGCACTGGCCATGTTGGTGGAGTACTTGAAACAGCGCAAAAAGGAACACAGGTCTCGCATGGAGGCCCAGTCATTGGTTGTGAAGTGGTGCTGTTCCGCAGAGCGAATCACCATTGCGTGCTGCAGCTGAAACTCCACTATAGCCTGCTTCTGTTCGCACAGTCTGGCCAGCATGTGCAAGGTGGAGTTCCACCTTGTGGGCACGTCGCATATGAGGCGGTGAGCGGGAAGGCCGAAGTTACGCTGTAGCGCTGACAGGTGAGCAGCAGCAGGGTGAGAACGCCGAAAGCGCTCACAGACAGCTCACACTTTATGCAGCAGCTCTGACATATCGGGGTAATTTGTAAGGAACCTCTACACCACCAAATTCAGCACATGAGCCAGACAATGGATGTGCTCCAAACGGCTAGTCGAGATTTCGCCCATTATCGCACACCACCAGGCAGGGGTTGAGGCTCACTGGCACCAACCAATCATCGGTGTGTTGTACAAGGCCCGTCCACAGCTCCTGCGCGGTGTGGGGTTTGTCCCCCAAACAGATAAGTTTTAAAACTGCCTGCTGTCGTTTACCCCTGGCTGTGTTGAAGTTGGTGGTGAAAGTGTTACGCTGACCGGATGAGGAGCCGGTAGATGATGAGGAAGCGGAGTAGGAGGAGGAAGCAACAGGAGGCAAAGAGAAGCGCCCTGCAATACTCGGTGGTAGAAGGACATGCGCCAAACTGCTATCCGTCTCAGGCCCAGCCGCCACTGCATTTACCTAGTGTGCTGTTAGGGAGATAAAACGTCCCTGTCCATGCTTACTGGTCCATGTATTCGTAGTTAGGTGGACCTTGCCACAGATGAAGTTGTGCAGTGCACACCTTATTTTGTCCCCCACTTGGTTGTGCAGAGAACGGATGGCACACCTGCAAAAGTAGTGGCGGCTGGGCACGACGTACTGTGGGACAGCCACCGCCATAAGGCTTTAAAAACTCTCCGTATCCACCAGATGGAATGACAGCATTTCAAAGGACAGTAATTTTAAAATGCTGGCATTCAGGGCTAGGGATCGCGGGTGGGTAGGGGGGTACTTCCTCTTCCGCTCCAGTGTTTGGGAGATGGAGAGCTGAACGCTTCCGTGGGACATTGTGGAGATGCTTGGTGACCTAGGTGGTGGTGTTGCTGGAAGATCCTATGTTTGCGGGTGGCAGGTGGCACTGTCACTCCAGAGGTGGATGAAGAGGCCGAGACTGCAGCAGAAGAGGAAGCAGGAGAAGCCAGAGACCTTTCTTTTGTTTTTGAGGTGTCCATTCCACTGCAGCTCGTGTTTTACACTTAGATGCCTGGTCATGCAGGTTGTGCTCAGGTTGAGAACGTTTATGCCTCGCTTCAGGCTCTGATTGCACAGCGTGCAAACCACTTGTGTCTTGTCGTCAGCACATTGTCTGAAGAACTGCCACGCCAGGGAACTCCTTGGAGCTGGCTTTGGTGTGCTCGGTCCCTTGCTGCGGTGGGAAGTAGTAGGCGTATTGTCTAGGGGACCGCCGCTCCGCTTTTGCACCCTGCTCCCTCTTCTGCTGTGCTGGTGGCTCTGAGCGACCACCGCCTCTTCCTCCGAACTACACAGGTCACTCACATGACCTTGATTCCATGTGGGGTCGAGGACCTCATCGTTCTCCACATCATCTTCTACCCAGTCTTTACCCCTGCCCTCCTTGTCGGTCTGCACACTTTCGAAAGCCATAGCAGTTGGCACCTGTGTTTCGTCATCATCCGAGACGTGCTGCGGTGGTCCTCCCATGTACTCATCTTGAAACATAAGTGGTTGGGCACTTCTGGGGCAGGGCTATGTGGATGGCCCTGGGAACCCCTGCTAACAGAGTCATCAAAAAGCAGAAGAGAGGGGGTGAGGTGAAAGACTGATGAACATCGGCTGCAGGTGCCAACTTTGATCTTTCAGCAGGAGACTGGGTGGGAGACAATGTGATGGAACTGTAGGCACTGTCAGCAACCCAATCTACTATCGCCTGTACTTGTTCTGGCCTCACCATTCGTAGAGCCACATTAGGCCCGACCAAATAACGCTGAAGGTTCTGTCGCCTACTCGCACCTGAGGAAGGTGTTTCACTTGTGCGTGTAGCTGGCACAGATCGACCACGTCCTCTCCCTGCAACAGGAGCTCCACCAGCAGCACCACGACCGGGGCCACGTCCCTTATTCAACGCTCTCCTCATATTTCTCAAATTTAGTATTTTGCACCAAAATGGGTGTTTTTTTAATAACAGAATAGAACAGCAGTATCTAAAGCGTGTATTTCACACTGACAGATGCAGCAAAGGCTGCAAATTAAGTATTTTGCCTAAAATAGATGTTTTTTTTATAACAGAATAGCACAGCAGTATCTAAAGCGTGTATCTTACACTGACAGATGCAGACAAGGCCGCAAATTAAGTATTTTGCCCAAAATGGGTGTTTTTTTAATAACAGAATAGCACAGAAGTATCTAAAACGTGTATCTCACAATGACAGATGCAGCAAGGGCTGTAAAGTTTATTATTCTGCCCAAAAAGGGTGTTTTTTTTTATAACAGAACATGACAGCAGTATATAACGCTTGAATTTCACACTGACAGATGCAACAAGGGCTGTAAAATTGAGTATTTTGCCCAAAAAGGGTGTTTTTTAAAACTCTGAAAATTATTGAAGTATTTCAAGCTTGTTTTTAACAATCACAGATGCAGCAAAGGCTGCAATATTAAGTACTTTGCCCAAAATAGGTGTTTTTTTAATAACAGAATAGAACAGCAGTATCTAAAGCGTGTATCTCACACTGACAGATGCAGACAAGGCCGCAAATTAAGTATTTTGCCCAAAATGGGTGTTTTTTTTTTTTTATAACAGAACAGCACAGCAGTACCTTAAGTGTGTATCTCACAATGACAGATGCAGCAAGGGCTGTAAAATTTATTATTTTGCCCAAAAAGGGTGTGTTTTTTTATAATAGAATATGACAGCAGTATATAACGCTTGAATTTCACCCTGACAGATGCAGACAAGGCCGCAAATTAAGTATTTTGCCCAAAATGGGTGTTTTTTTAATAACAGAACAGCACAGCAGTACCTTAAGTGTGTATCTCACAATGACAGATGCAGCAAGGGCTGTAAAATGTATTATTTTGCCCAAAAAGGGTGTGTTTTTTTATAACAGAATATGACAGCAGTGTATAACGCTTGAATTTCACCCTGACAGATGCAGACAAGGCCGCAAATTAAGTATTTTGCCCAAAATGGGTGTTTTTTTTATAACAGAACAGCACAGCAGTACCTTAAGTGTGTATCTCACAATGACATATGCAGACAAGGCCGCAAATTAAGAATTTTGCCCAAAATGGGTGTTTTTTAAAACCCAGCAAATTATTGCTGTATTTCTAGCTTATCATGCACACTGACTAATGTGGCAGAGGCCCCAGATGGAGGGTATTGCCAAAAATGGGTATTTTTTAAAACCCAGAAAACTTTTGAAGTATTTCAAGCTTGTTTTTAACAATCACAGATGCAGCAAAGGCTGCAATGTTAAGTACTTTGCCCAAAAAGGGTGTTTTTTTTAATAACAGAATATGACAGCAGTATATAACGCTTGAATTTCACACTGACAGATGCAGCAAGGGCTGTAAAATTGAGTATTTTGCCCGAAACTGGTGTTTTTTAAAATCCAGAAAATTATTGTTGTATTTCTAGCCTAAGGCCTCATGCTTCAGTTGTGTTTCCTTGTGTCTTCCTTTTTGTTTGTCTGACAGGGGGAAAAAAAGGAAGGTTAATTAAAAGTGTAATTTTATTGCACCAAGGTCTTGTAGAGAAAAGCGGACACGGACGCGGACATGGATGACATACCAGTTGTGCATCTGTTTTTTTTGACGGACCCATTGACTTGAATGGGTCCGTCCTCCGTTTTCCACTGACAAGAATAGGACAGGTTATATTTTTTTGACGGACTGGAATCACGGATCACGGACGCGGAGACAAAACGGAGGACTATCAGTTTTTTTTCATAGCTCCATAGAATTGAATGGGACCTCGGCTAAACTGTGAAAAATGACGGAACGGACGCGGATGCACACAATGGTCATGTGCATGAGGCCTAAATTGCACACTGACTAATGCAGCAAAGGCTACAGATGTAGGGTCTTTCCAAAAATGGGTGATTTTTTTTAACCCAGAATATAATTGCAGTAGTTCAAGCTTCTATTTGACTGTCACAAATGCATATATGAACTTGCATAAAATGGCCGCCGCCGCCGCCCACCTAACTAACAGACGGATAAAAGTTATTTTTATGGGTCACTGGGCTCAGGGCAGGGTAAAAAGATTGTGCACTGCACCCACAAAACAAAATCTAGGTAGATCGCTGAGTTAACAAGCACTTCTGATTAAAGATTCTGTCCTATTCTCTCCCTCACTGCAGCAGCATCCTATCCCTATACTAATCAGAGCAGAGAGACGTGCAGCGTTACGTGACTCCTGCTTATATAGAGGCTGGGTCACATGCTGCACTGGCCAATCACAGCCATGCCAATAGTAAGCATGGCTGTGATAGCTTCTAAGGGCACACAAGTTAAACGCTTGTTGATTGGCTGCTCTGCAGCCTTTCAAAAAGCGCCATTAATTCGCCAAACACCGAACCCAAACTTTTACTGAAATGTTCGGGTCTGGGGTCCAAAAATTTACAGTTCGGGTTCGCTCAACCCTATTCTAGTATTTTAATATTGATGGCCTATTATGAGGATAGACCATCAATATTAAAATTATGGACAACCCTTTCAGACTATAGGTGGTAGGTGTCACCAAGCAGAATACCTGTTTACTGCAATGCATTTTTCTGCACTATCTTTAAAATTGTCTTCTTTTATTAAAGGAGTTTCCAAGATTCAAAAAAACATGTCTGCTTTCTTCCAGAAACACTTCCAGAAACACTACCACACGTGGCCATAGGTTGTGTCTAGTATTACTGCTTAAATCCACTGATGGGAAAGGGGCTGAGCTACAATACCATACACATCCTGTGGACAGGTGTGGTGCTGTTTTTGGAAGAAGGCAGACATATTTTTTTGTAATTCTGGACAACAACTTTAAAACAGAGGATGCTTTAGTGAGCTAAAAACTTTCAGTTTTGGAGTTATCGAGAGAAAAGTAGAATATTTGCATGTATCAATACAGGAAAGGATTTGACTAAGGTTTTGTTCACATCGTAGTCCACAGGCCCCATAGACTATAAAGGGGTCCTTTAGGTTTCCGTTCAGAAGACATTTGAGCGGAGACAAAAGTTGTGCATGCAGAACTTTTGTCTCCGCTACAAAAATCTTCTTCTGAGCGGACACCTAATGGACCCCATAATAGTCTATGGGGCCTGTGGACTCCTTTCGGCTCAGTTATGTGCCGAATCTGTCCTTTCCGTTTTCCTGCCCCTAAAAGGGGCAGGAGAACGAAAAGGCTGAGCGGTGATGTGAACGAAGCCTAATATACTCTTGCACACATCTCAATAATTCATGCTTTACAATGTTGTCAAAAGTATACCAGTTCTATACAAATGAATCTTGCTAGGAATGCGTCATTACATGTAGCTATATATCTGGTATATGTTTCTTACCTTGTACCAAAAGCTCTGTTTTCATTGTATACCTAGATTTTGGTGTTATTACAAGACATTCATATATTCCCGCATCAGATATCTGTACATTGTGTAGTAACAGAGACAAATTTCCTTTTGGAAACTCTTTATAAAATAGTTCTGTTCTTTCCTTAAAAATGTCATTTTGCTGTCCTTTTTGATAGTCTCCATAATAAAAAAGTTGAACAAAAATGTTGTCATCAGTTTTCCACCTAACAAAGAGCTCATGATATGAAAACTCTTCTTTGTATTTAACAATGCAAGGTAGAATCACATCTTCACCTTCACTCCTCGAAACAATTATGTTACCGGAGGCTGAAAACCAAAGCATATTGAAGTAAAAATAGGGTGTGTGTCTTCTGGTTTAATTACTTTACCATGTTTTTTTTTTTTCTCTCAACATCCCCAAGAGGAACCCAACTATCCATTTTTTGAAAGGAAGTAGAAACCACATTGAGGCTTCATCACAGATTCTGCCAAAAAGTGCAGATAAAAAAGTCCTGCATACAGGACTTTTTTCCACTAAAAAAACAGTGTATAGCACTCTGTTCTCCTTTATTCATTTAAGCTATGTGCTGGATCCAGCATTTCTGTTAGGCCTCATGCACACGACCGTTGTTGTGTTTCGTATCCGTTGTTCCGTTTTCCGTGATTTTCTGCGGACCCATTGACTTTCAATGTGTCCGTTGAAAACTCGGAAAATGCACCGTTTGTCATCCGCGTCCGTGATCCGTGTTTCCAGTCCGTCAAAAAAATATGACCTATCCTATTTTTTTCACCGACAACAGTTCGCGGACTCATTCAAGTCAATGGGTCCGTGAAAAAACACGGAGGCACACAAGATTGTCATCCGCGTCTGTGATCCGTGTCTGTTTTTTTCATATCATTTTCAAGGCAGACTTGACTTAGATTTTTTTTTCACTTTTCATGTCTGGTGATCCTCCAAAAATCAAGGAAACAAAATGGAAACGGATCATGGAACAACGGAAACCTGTTTTGCGGACCGTGAAAAAATACTGTTGTGTGCATGAGGCCTTATTTTGTTGTTCTGCTCCTATAACAGTGCCAAAGATTGGAGACGACTACCGCTGCTATGAACATGCGCAGTGTCCCTACTGCAAATGTTAATATGATTGTATTTTATGCACTGTATGTCTTGTAAACTGTATAACAGTGTCATTTAGATATTTTATTGATCATATGCTTATCATTAAACTTTTCCTTTTATTGAAGGAAGACAAAAGTGGAGAAATAATCAATTTGCTATCTTCCTCAAACCTTTGAAAACTTTATTTGAATACACAGAAGGAACACAACATAGATATACACTGTAGGTAGTTACCATTTCTCATTCTTTCTCCTAGACTAAAATTACTTTTCTCTCCATTTGTTCCTGCATACAAGACAATGCAGGTTGAAATGCTTTTAAACATATTTGTATTTCAGCCTCCCCCAACTTCTGTCCTCTAAGGGGGAAGTTTGGCTGTGTAATAGGAAATTGGTCTATTGGCAAAGCTAAGTTTGTTTCTCCTAGTTTTGACTGATTTGCTGGTATCGTCACATATATTCTATCCAGAGGACAGATGATAAATGTTAGATTGATACAAACTGAAAAGAATGGCGTGGTATTAAACAGGCAGGAAGTGCTCAAACCCACATGCAGTTGTGCATATATATAGGGCCCGGTACTTGTGGCCCGTTGCTAATGACGATCCCCAGCAAAAATGCATACAGTGGAGGATGACCGCAGCGAACCACAAGTACCACAATAGACATCCTACACAAGATAGCAATTATGTGGATGTGATAATCAATATAACAATATAACAAAATAATAGCAAAGACAGGTGCACTCTGCGGTCTTACTAAACCCTCAAACTGATTTTAAAATTGACAGATTAGCCAACATATCCTACGGTGTAGGACATGTCTGAGCCCGAGCACCGCGCCAAGGTTTCTCAAGTAGCTCGGGGACCTAACACTCACCTACCTGAGCCGTATGGGCAATACCAGGAGCCAGTGGGCAAATTACAGGAGCATGAGGTCCGACTCACAAGCAACTCACCAGTTACCTCCAGCATGCAACCATGCTAGCAGTGGGAGGAGGGAGGAGTCTGCGAGTCCCACTCAAGACGGGCTGATAAGGCCCAGGCCTCACAGGTGCACCTAAATGTAGCCTGTAGATGGAAAGCAGGCACATTTAAATTGGAGTTTATACAGCTCCAGGCATCTCTATAAATACAAACTGAAAAGAATGGCGTGGTATTAAACAGGCAGGAAGTGCTCAAACCCACATGCAGTTGTGCATATGTGAGTGTTAGGTCCCCGAGCTACTTGAGAAACCTTGGCGCGGTGCTCGGGCTCAGACATGTCCTACATCGTAGGATATGTTGGCTAATCTGTCAATTTTAAAATCAGTTTGAGGGTTTAGTAAGACCGCAGAGTGCACCTGTCTTTGCTATTATTTTGTTATATCGCTATATTGATTATCACATCCACATAATTGCTATCTTGTGTAGGATGTTTATTGTGGTACTTGTGGTTCGCTGCGGGCATCCTCCACTGTATGCATTTTTGCTGGGGATCGTCATTAGCAACGGGCCACAAGTGCAGGAATTGCTCCCCTATATATATGCACAACTGCATGTGGGTTTGAGCACTTCCTGCCTGTTTAATACCACGCCATTCTTTTCAGTTTGTATTTATAGAGATGCCTGGAGGTGTATAAACTCCAATTTAAATGTGCCTGCTTTCCATCTACAGGCTACATTTAGGTGCACCTGGGAGGCCTGGGCCTTATCAGCCAGTCTTGAGTGGGACTCGCAGACTCCTCCCTCCTCCCATTGCAAGCATGGCTACATGCTGGAGGTAACTGGTGAGTTGTTTGTGAGTCTGCCTCATGCTCCTGTAATTTGCCCACTGGCTCCTGGTAGTGCCCATACGGCACAGGTAGGTGAGTGTTAGGTCCCGAGCTACTTGAGAAACCTTGGCGCGGTGCTCGGGCTCAGACATGTCCTACACCGTAGGACATGTTGGCTAATCTCTCAATTTTAAAATCAGTTTGAGGGTTTAGTAAGACTGCAGAGTGCACCTGTCTTTGCTATTATTTTGTTATATCGCTAAATGTTAGATTGGTAAGAGTTAGACCCTTGTTACACTTCCTTTCATAATGATCCATGCTGCCTGCCCCATACAAGACTATTGGAAAGTCTACGGGGAAGTCAATTATTTTCATATTATACACTATATTATATCATACCCCCCCATTTTGGCTGCTGTCCCACAGTCCCAGGATGAAGATGTATGTCCCACGCTCAACTGTCTCTGCATTATAAAGACCATTGCTAATTGCAAAGGGTGAAGAATGGAGATTGCTGGGCTGTGTAAGAGGAACATGCAATTCCAGAAATTGTCCAGTGGGTTCCTTCTACACAGCCTGGCAAGCACGATGTGTCTGTGACTGCATCATGCCTCCTGGGGAACGCAGGAGGTGCTCCGATCATTTGAGAAAGTATTTACTGTTCTTATTTTTTAATTTTATTAACAGTGCACTACTGAAATGGGGCATAACTACTGTGAAAGGGGCAATACTGAAAGGGGTCATAACTACTGCGAGAGGGCACAATTTGGGCATAACTACTGTGAAGGGGGCACAGTGTGGGCATAAGTACTGTGAAGTGGCACAATATGGGCATAACAGTGAAAGGGGCATGACTGCAAATGGGCATAACTACTGTGAAAGGAGCGCAATGTGGGCATAACTACTGTGAGGGGGCACAATGTAGGCATAACTACTGTGAAAGGGGCGCTACTGTAAGAGGGACATAACTACTGTGAAAGGGGAACAAAGTGGGCATAACAACTGCAAGGGGGTACAATGTAGACATAACTACTATGAAAAGGACTCTACTGTGAGGGGGGAATAACTACTGTGAAAGGGCCACAGTGTGGGCATAACTATTGTGAGGGGGCTCAATGTAGGCATAACTACTGTGGCAGGGGCACAATGTGGGCATAACTACTATGAAAAGGACTCTACTGTGAGGGGGGAATAACTACTGTTAAAGGGCCACAGTGTGGGCATAACTATTGTGAGGGGGCTCAATGTAGGCATAGCTACTCTGACAGGGGCACATGTGGGCATAACTACTGTTAAGGGGGGACAATGTGGGCATAACTATTATGAAAAGGACTCTACTGTGAGGGGGGAATAACTACTGTTAAAGGGCCACAGTGTGGGCATAACTATTGTGAGGGGGCTCAATGTAGGCATAGCTACTCTGACAGGGACACATGTGGGCATAACTACTGTTAAGGGTGGACAATGTGGGCATAACTATTATGGGGAGACACATTGTGAGCATAACTACTGTGTGGGGGCACAATGTGGGCCTAACCTTTGGGGGAATTAAGGGGGCAAAACTACCTTTTGGGGGCACAAAGGATGAATATTTACCATGTGGGACCACTAAGGTGACTGGGTGGGATTTGGCATGTAAAGAGAGGTATTGGGGGAAGTTAGAGGCATGGCTTAGTATTAAAACATTTGAGCGGGGTGCTACATTTTTTGCGATTTAAAAAAATTGGGAGGTATGTTATAACTACCATTAAGGTGATCACGTACGGTCAGAATATCAAAGGGATTCCCAAGATTTTACATTGACCCTTAGACCAGCCTATAAATATATGATCATAGAATGGGACAAAGGGGCCATAGTGCTCCACCAAGCACCAATAGTCATTCTGCTGATCTGTAGTTGTCCCAGGGGTCACACTTCCTTCTCCTCTGTAAAATCCTGGAAACCCCCCTAATGATTGCTATTTCATCTGTAACCATTTTAACACACAGTAAGCAAATGATTTTCTATGGATTTTGAACCATAGTAATATAGCAATCTAGATACATTTGTGACCATGATAATCTTATTCATAGTTCCTATGCTCTACAGCTTTTCAGGAAAACATAATGTTCAGTTGAGATTTCTCTGCATCTGATTTCACATACACTAAACCAGTCTGAATATTAAACCAGAAAGGCGATTATCCCTAGTTAAGTGCTAGGTAACAGACTAAAGGGATTGGGGTCAATGGCCATAACATAATGACTATTAAAGTGAATCATTAACATTAAGTATAACTTTGAACTGTAATAAAAGTATAAGCAAATATCACATAAGCAAATATAAGTACATAACTATAAATATATTGGAATTCCATATCGTCTTTTTCCTATATAAAAAAAAATATATGTTTCTTCATACTAGTCTGAGGATGCTGAGCAGGGGGAAACTGCAATTTGGGAGTCAAAATAATGGCTCAGTCATGGAGGAATAGCAGCATGTGCCAAAGCAAATTGGCCAGATGCATCCTTACTATAGGGACCTGTGGAGATGCATTTTTCAAGCAGCCCTCAGACTAGACAGTGGATGGATGATCCTATTGGTATTCTGTATAAGGTAGCAGGCACTTGAATGGAATCTCTGTAACAGTCCGGAGAGGAATATGTCAATCATGGTGACTGAATAACACATACAAGCAGTCCTCTTTAGTACATACAACGGAAAGCACATGGAACACCCTCAATTATACAGGGTGGCCCACGAAAAAGAAGCCCACCTCATGCAATAGTATGACAAGATGAGCGAGCAAGAGGATTTTTTTTATTTTTATTACCCACAAGTCACAAAAGATGCTGAAAGTGGTCACCGTTCACGTCTCTGCATCTTTGGGGATGTCGGATTACATTGGCTACTACTGCTTGTGATGCTGCGGATAGTGTTTCTGATGTTTTCCTTGAGTTCATCCAGGGGATATGGATTGTTAGCGTACATTTTCTGCTTTAAATTTCCCCACAGATAAAAATCACATGTGGACAAGTCTGGGGAACGTGGTGGCCATAACCCCTTGCTCACAGTTCGCTCCTCCATAAACAGTTCATGAACACGTGCCAGTGATTTCCGTATGGCGTGGCATATTGCCCCATCTTGTTTGAAAAAGCAGGACATTTTCTTCTTCTGGTGTTAGTTGGTTGTAAAACTGTTCAACGATGTTCAGGTAAATTTAGGTATTCACAGTTGATTTGAAGAAAATTGGGCCCACTGTTTCTGACACTGCAACAACCAGCATTTTCTGGTCCTGAAGTGGTGTTTTGTGAGTCGAATGGGGATTCTCAGCGGAACAGTACAGTTCCTCCTATTCTGGGAATTTATGTGACCTGATAAATGAAACCAAGCTTCATCCGTCATGAAGTACAGCAATGGGACCAAATGTCTGTCAGCAATCATAGTCAGCAACCAAATACAGTAATTTATGTTTAGCTTTGTCAGACTCTTTCAGTTCCTGCACACACGTTATTCGGTACGGTTGGAGATATTGGAGGCGGGCTACTTTTTGGTGGGCCACCCTGTATTACGCAGTTTCTTTTATCTTGATTAGATCCAAAAAGATACACAATACAGTGGCAGTACAACATGTTAGTTAGTCCATATATTTAAATTGAAGATTGAGACAGACAAAAGTGTGAAAACAAGCATCTGCAACGTTTCTGGGGACCACCGCCTTCTTCGGGCAACTGAGACAAAAGATGCTGCATTATATGAATTTCTAGGTGTACCATGTGCTTTCTGTTGTAGGAACTTACATGGACCTGAATACATCCCTCCTCTAATATTAATGGCAATGCTAGATTTGGCAAGTACTCCCAGTCTATGTCTTTTCATTGTGGCCAAAGCTCTATGCATGAATGTGAAGGCTTATTTCTTAAATCTAGAATCATGCCCAACACACTTATATACTTCATGGTCTAAAGCTGGCCATACATACACTGCCTGGCCAAAAAAAGGTCACCACCTAGATTTATATAAAAAATGGCTAAGAGCCTCCCAGTTTGTCAGGTCTAGGTTCAGCAATATTATGTGTCCAAAGAATGAGGTCAGCTGACTACCTGAATATACTGAATGACCAGGTTATTCCATCAATGGATGTATCCTTCCCTGATGGCACGGGCATATGGCACAGGCTCAAATTGTGAGAGAGTGGTTCAAGAAGAAAGAGACATTATTTTCACACATGGATTGGCCCAGGAGTCCAGATCTGAACCCTATTGAGAATCTTTGGGATGTACTGGTGAATACTTTGTGCAGTGGTTTAAATCTCCCGTTACAAGATCTTGGGAAAAAATGTATGCAACGCTGGACAGAAATAAATGTTGTGACATTGCAGAAGCTTGTGAAAACAATGCCACAGCGAATGTGTGCCATAATCAAAGCTAAAGGTGGTCCAATAAAATATTTGAGTGTGTGACCTTTTTTGGCCAGGTAGTGTATTAGAGAAGCTATTCGATGTTCGGCTAACAACTATCTCGTCCGACTGAACAAAGACAAGCATGCTCAGCTTGACCAAGCATTCATGTGTTATAAAAGGTTGTAATTTATGATATTACTCAGGTATTATAACATTGTATCTCAAATCTTAAGGAACCTCGCCGGATCATGTTTTGAAGATTTCTCATAAAAATAAAAAAAAAACTATGCTAAATACTGATACAGTAAAACTATATTATCAAATAAAACATAATACTAGTCCTAGGATTAAACCTACTTTAAAAAAAATAAAATAAAAAAATGCTTTTTGAAATATTGTTTACCTGATGCCCAGAAGAACACAATCCACAGAAGATTAGCAATGAGACACATTCTGGTATAGTAACTTTCCCTGTAAGTATAAAACATCAGAAGCACACACAATGTTAGCAAATGTATATTGCCATTTACCTCATAAATTACACTTTTCAGTGTGTAGAAAAGCCTTGGCTATCAACATCTAACTGAGGAGGCATGGTTTATTCAAGTAAAAAACATCTCTGGTAATATGAGAGACTGGTAATACAGTGCCAGTGTTGAGGGTGAGGAGAGCTGTCCTTGCACCAAATGAAAGTGCTCATTGGTTATAGAGAAAAGCCTATCACAGCCTGTAATTTGTGACTCGGTGTTTGTGGGGAACAGAGCACAGGCAGAGGTGGACTGGCCATAGACCCTACTGGGAAGATTTGCAGTGTTCCAATGCCCAGTGGGCCACTCGAACCCTCCTCATGGCCACCAGATGACCATGACCTTTCCAGCAATACTTAACGTTAGGAGCACCAGGTATTTATATACCAGGCCAGCAGCCGCAGGTGCACTCCTAGATTCAACTGTCACCATCCTCAGCCTCCCAGCCCCACCATCCACCCTCATAGGCCTCAGGCTACTGGACCTGAAGCCTATGAGAAAGTAGAATGACACAAGCAGTTGTGAAACGATAATGTCATCGCGACCGCTTGCACTGGGTCTCAAGTAGTGCAATTACATCATCGCAACCACCGTCTGAATGGTGACATGTTTAATACTGGATAATTAATAACTTGTAGAGCAGCACTTCAGTACCTTAATGACTCCTCATTGGAAGGCATGCAACAGCCCGTCTATGACTCCCGATCCACTGAAGTCCATTCATAGAAATTCAAATAGTAGACAGCAGCATATTCTTCCAAAAGTTTCTTTATTAGTTGTTAGTCCATGAAAAATTTACAAAAAGGCTATAAAAGCTACAACGTTTCGACTACGCAGTAGTCTTTGTCAAGCATGACAAAGACTACTACCTAGTCAAAACGTTGCAGCTTTTATAGCCTTTTTAATACTGCGGCATTATAGGGCATTAATGAGGCACTATTATAACTAGGGACACAATAGGACAACTCTATTTTTAAGAAAGGCACTAAAGGGGGCAATCTTATTGCTGGGGGCACTATAAAAGGATTATAATTTGTGGAGGTGCTATAGGGCTTTATTATTACTGAGGGCACTATAGTGGGCATCACTGGGGCGAAATACGGCTTAAAGTTGTCTTCATAGCAGTCTAGTGAGAAAAAAGAAGACGAAGAAAGGGATCATGTACTTTCATAACTTGATGGTGATATGCTGAAGGTAGACCTGGCTGAAGGTAGAGCTGGCTCGGTGATGTGACCAGTGTCTCTCCTCTGCAGCCCCCTCCTCCACATCCTAGGCTATTTCCACACTGCCGTTTCTAGGTCCGCCTGTGAAATCCGTTCCAGTGCTCTCACAAGCGGCCCAAAATGGATCAGTTCAGCCCCAATGCATTCTGAATGGATAGGGATCCGTTCAGAATGCATCAGTTTGCCTCCTTTCAGCCTCTATTCCGCTCTGGAGGCGGACACCAAAACGCTGCTTGAAGCGTTTTGGTGTCCGCCTGACGATGCGGAGCCAAACGGATCCGTCCTGACTTACAATGTAAGTCAATGGGGACGGATCCGTTTTCACTGACACAATATGGTGCAATTGAAAACGGATCTGCCTCCCATTGACTTTCAGTGTAAGTCAAAACGGATCCGTTTGCATTATCATGAACAAAAAAAAGAAATTTTTTATTTATTTTTTGTTCATGGTAATGCAAATGGATCCGTTCTGAACGGATACAAGCGTTTGCATTATAGGTGCGGATCCGTTTTAACGCAGGTGTGAAAGTAGCCTTAGGCCTCATGCACACGACCGTTGTGTGCACCCGTGGCCGTTGTGCCGTTTTCCGTTTTTTTTCGCGGACCCATTGACTTTCAATGGGTCCGTGGAAAAATCGGAAAATGCACCGTTTTGCAGCCGCATCCGTGATCCGTGTTTCCTGGCCGTGAAAAAAATAGGACCTGTCCTATTTTTTTCACGGCCAACCGTTCACGGACCCATTCAAGTCAATGGGTCCGTGAAAGAACACGGATGCACACAAGATTGGCATCCGTGTCCGTGATCCGTGGCCGTAGGTTAGTTTTTATACAGACGGATCCGAAGATCCGTCTGCATAAAAGCTTTTTCAAAGCTGAGTTTTCACTTCGTGAAAACTCAGAACCGACAGTATATTCTAACACAGAAGCGTTCCCATGGTGATGGGGACGCTTCTAGTTAGAATACACTACAAACTGTGTACAAGACTGCCCCCTGCTGCCTGGCAGCACCCGATCTCTTACAGGGGGCCGTGATCAGCACAATTAACCCCTTCAGGTGCGGCACCTGAAGGGGTTAATTGTGCTGATCACGGCCCCCTGTAAGAGATCAGGGCTGCCAGGCAGCAGGGGGCAGACCCTCCCCCCCCTCCCCAGTTTGAATATCATTGGTGGCCAGTGTGGCCCCCCCCCTCTATTGTAATAATAGGTTGGTGGCCAGTGCGGCCCCCCCCTCCCTCTATTGTAATAATTCGTTGGTGGCACAGTGTGCGCCCCCCCCTCCCTCTATTGTAATAATTTGTTGGTGGCACAGTGTGCGCCCCCCATCGGCCCCCCCTCCCTCTATAGCATTAACAACATTGGTGGCCAGTGTGCGGCCTCCCATCTCCCCCCCCCCCCCACATCATTGGTGGCAGCGGAGTTCCGATCGGAGTCCCAGTTTAATCGCTGGGGCTCCGATCGGTAACCATGGCAACCAGGACGCTACTACAGTCCTGGTTGCCATGGTTACTTAGCAATAGTA
Source organism: Bufo bufo (assembly GCF_905171765.1). Classification (NCBI taxonomy): domain Eukaryota; kingdom Metazoa; phylum Chordata; class Amphibia; order Anura; family Bufonidae; genus Bufo; species Bufo bufo. The sequence goes on from NC_053389.1 coordinate 495,779,456, forward strand.
CAATAGTAGAAGATTCATACTTACCTGCTGCTGCGATGTTCGTGTCCGGCCGGGAGCTCCACCTACTGGTAAGTGACAGGTCTGTGCGGCGCATTGCTAAATGAACCGTCACTTACCAGTAGGAGGAGCTCCCGGCCGGACACGAACATCGCAGCTCCCAGGTAAGTATGAATCTTTTACAATTGTACTATTGCTAGTAACCCGCTGCCATCAATGATCGGGGGGGGGGAGATGGGAGGCCGCACACTGGCCACCAATGTTGTTAATGCTATAGAGGGAGGGGGGGCCAATGGGGGGCGCACACTGTGCCACCAACGATTTATTACAATAGAGGGAGGAAGGGGGGGCGCACACTGTGCCACCAACGAATTATTACAATAGAGGGAGGAAGGGGGGGGGCGCACACTGTGCCACCAACAAATTATTACAATAGAGGGAGGAAGGGGGGGCGGGGGGGGCACACTGTGCCACCAACGAATTATTACAATAGAGGGAGGAAGGGGGGGGGGGCCGCACTGGCCACCAATGATATTCAAACTGGGGAGGGGGGGGGGGTCTGCCCCCTGCTGCCTGGCAGCCCCTGATCTCTTACAGGGGGATTTGATAGTACAATTAACCCCTTCAGGTGCGGCACCTGAGAGGTTAATTGCGCTGATCAAGCCGCCTGTAAAAGATTGGGTGCTGCCAGGCAGCAGGGGGCAGTCATGTACACAGTTTGTAGTATATTCTAACTAGAAGTGTCCCCATCACCATGGGAACGCCTCTGTGTTAGAATATACTGTCGGAAATGAGGTTTCACGATCTAACTCATATCCGACAGTATATTCTAACATAGAGGCGTTCCCATGGTGATGGGGACGCTTCAAGTTAAAATATACCATCGGATTGGAGAAAACACCGATCCGATGGTATAAAAGGGACTCCAGACTTTGCATTGAAAGTCAATAGGGACGGATCCGTTTGAAATGGCACCATATTGTGTCAACGTCAAACGGATCCGTCCCCATTGACTTGCATTGTAATTCAGGACGGATCCGTTTTGCTCCGCACGGCCAGGCGGACACCAAAACGACTTTTTTTTCATGTCCGTGGATCCTCCAAAAATCAAGGAAGACCCACGGACGATAAAACGGTCACGGATCACGGAAAAACGGAATCCCGTTTTGCGGACCGCAAAAAAATACGGTCGTGTGCATGAGGCCTTAATCAGAGACAACCGGAAAAGAAAGAGGACAGAAAGTGGCAGTTGGCACTGACCACCACAGTGATGCAGCTTCTAGGGAGGTATTTTGGGCTGCACTGTAGTATTTGGTCTTGTTGGGGCAGTATTTTGTGCTGTAATGTGGTATTTGGTTATGCTGGGGCAGTATTTTGCGATGCACTTTTGTATTTGGTTCTGCTTCTGTAGTATTTGTGCTGTACTTTGGCATTTGGTTCTGCTGAGGCAGTACAATTTGTTGCACTGTTGTATTTGGTTCTGCTGAGGCAATGTTTTGTATTGCAATGTGGTATTGGATTCTTGCTGGAGCAGTATATTGTACTGCATTGTGGTGTTTGGTTCTGATGATACAGTATTTTTTGCTGCACTGTGATATTTGGTTCTGCTGGGGCAGTATACACTGCGCGCAGAATTATTAGGCAAATGAGTATTTTGACCACATCATCCTCTTTATGCATGTTGTCTTACTCCAAGCTGTATAGGCTCGAAAGCCTACTACCAATTAAGCATATTAGGTGATGTGCATCTCTGTAATGAGAAGGGGTGTGGTCTAATGACATCAACACCCTATATTAGGTGTGCATAATTATTAGGCAACTTCCTTTCCTTTGGCAAAATGGGTCAAAAGAAGGACTTGACAGGCTCAGAAAAGTCAAAAATAGTGAGATATCTTGCAGAGGGATGCAGCACTCTTAAAATTGCAAAGCTTCTGAAGCGTGATCATCGAACAATCAAGCGTTTCATTCAAAATAGTCAACAGGGTCGCAAGAAGCGTGTGGAAAAACCAAGGCGCAAAATAACTGCCCATGAACTGAGAAAAGTCAAGCGTGCAGCTGCCAAGATGCCACTTGCCACCAGTTTGGCCATATTTCAGAGCTGCAACATCACTGGAGTTCCCAAAAGCACAAGGTGTGCAATACTCAGAGACATGGCCAAGGTAAGAAAGGCTGAAAGACGACCACCACTGAACAAGACACACAAGCTGAAACGTCAAGACTGGGCCAAGAAATATCTCAAGACTGATTTTTCTAATGTTTTATGGACTGATGAAATGAGAGTGAGTCTTGATGGGCCAGATGGATGGGCCCGTGGCTGGATTGGTAAAGGGCAGAGAGCTCCAGTCCGACTCAGACGCCAGCAAGGTGGAGGTGGAGTACTGGTTTGGGCTGGTATCATCAAAGATGAGCTTGTGGGGCCTTTTCGGGTTGAGGATGGAGTCAAGCTCAACTCCCAGTCCTACTGCCAGTTTCTGGAAGACACCTTCTTCAAGCAGTGGTACAGGAAGAAGTCTGCATCCTTCAAGAAAAACATGATTTTCATGCAGGACAATGCTCCATCACACGCGTCCAAGTACTCCACAGCGTGGCTGGCAAGAAAGGGTATAAAAGAAGAAAATCTAATGACATGGCCTCCTTGTTCACCTGATCTGAACCCCATTGAGAACCTGTGGTCCATCATCAAATGTGAGATTTACAAGGAGGGAAAACAGTACACCTCTCTGAACAGTGTCTGGGAGGCTGTGGTTGCTGCTGCACGCAATGTTGATGGTGAACAGATCAAAACACTGACAGAATCCATGGATGGCAGGCTTTTGAGTGTCCTTGCAAAGAAAGGTGGCTATATTGGTCACTGATTTGTTTTTGTTTTGTTTTTGAATGTCAGAAATGTATATTTGTGAATGTTGAGATGTTATATTGGTTTCACTGGTAAAAATAAATAATTGAAATGGGTATATATTTGTTTTTTGTTAAGTTGCGTAATAATTATGCACAGTAATAGTCACCTGCACACACAGCTATCCCCCTAAAATAGCTAAAACTAAAAACAAACTAAAAACTACTTCCAAAAATATTCAGCTTTGATATTAATGAGTTTTTTGGGTTCATTGAGAACATGGTTGTTGTTCAATAATAAAAATGAATCTTCAAAAATACAACTTGCCTAATAATTCTGCACTCCCTGTATTGTGTTGCACTGTGATATTTGGTTCTGCTTGGGAGATAGTGGGACCTGCCAAAGGACCACTTTTAGTTTTTTCTAGGGCCACTTTAAGTTCCCAGTCTGCCCCTACGCACAAAAGAGAGATAAGCTCACGTACTACACTATTAGGCATGTATTTGTAGCAGGTGCTGAATAGGGGAACATTTGTACAATGTATGACCACTACAAGCTGTAAATGGGGAGAGAATGAGATCCAGTCTCTTACGAGCATTATTACTGTATACAGTCATGGCCAAACATTTTGAGACTGACACAAATTTTGGTTTTCACAAAGTTTGCTGCTTCAGTTTTTTTCAATTTGCATTAACTCTAGATTGTTAGGCTACTTTCACACTAGCGTTTTTTGTGGATCCGTCATGAATCTGAAAAAATGCTTCAGTTACAATAATACAACCGCATGCATCCGTCATAAACGGATCCGGTTGTATTATGTCTTATATAGCCATGACGGATCCATCATGAACACTATTAAAAGTCAATGGGGAACGGATCCATTTTCTATAGTGTCAGAGAACACAGATCCACCCACATTGACTTACATTGTGTGTCAGGACGGATCCGTCTTGCTCGGCACCACATCGCGGACAGAAAAACACTGCCCGTGATGGGGACGCAACCAAATGGAACAGAATGCATTTTGGTGTATTCCGTTTTACTCAGTTCAGTTTTGTCCCCATTGACAATGAATGGGGACAAAACTGAAGCATTTTCTTCCGCTATTGAGGTCCTATGATGGATCTCAATAGCGAAATTGAAAACGCTAGTGTTAAAGTAGCCTTATGAAGAGTGATCAAATAAATTGTAATTAACTGCAAAGTCATTCCTTTCCATTTAAATTAATTTAAAAAAAAACCATAATGCCACAAAATGACTTGCTAACCTATTTTCCGTGATCTCGTTAGTTTAGGAGAAAGTGTTAACAATGACAAGGCAGCTCATATCACTTTGTCATGCTGACTGAATTAGAAGAGCAGACTGGTTGCTTTAAAGGAGGGAGTGATTGACATCATTGTCTTTTTCTGTTAACCATGGTTATCTCCAAGGAAACACATGCAGTCATCATTGCTTTGCATCAGAAGGCCTACATAAGCAAAGACATTGCTGCTTCTAAAATTGCACCTATGCAACCATTTATTGGATCATCAAGAACTTCAAGGAGAGAGGTTCAATTGCTGTGAAGAAGGCTTCAGGGTGCTTAAGAAAGACCAGAAAATGCCAAAAATATCTCCTAAAGAGGATTCAGCTATGGGATTGGTTTACCACAAGGAAAGTCAGCAGACAGATATGAATGCATCTGCAGGTACAGTGAGGCGAAGACTTTTCGTGGATGGCCTGATATAAAGAAGGGCAGCAAAAAAGCTACTTCTCTCCAAGAAAAACATCAAGGACAGACTGACAATCTTCAGGAAGTACAGGGATTAGACTGCAGAAGACTGGGGTAAAGTTATTTTTCTGATGAAGCCCCATGCAGACTGTTTGGGACATGTGGAAAAATAATAGTCCAGAGAAGGAAAGGTGAACGCTACTATAAGTCCTATATTTTGTTTATTTTAAACCACAATTTCTTCAAATTTAAAGAGTCTTTTTACTTACAGACATGGGGTACCGCTATGGGGACCAGATTCGCACCGAGTTTCGCAAATTTGTATATGGGAAGATGGGAGGAGCTTTCCATTTTTCCCAGCGGCCAACTACGTGCGAATCTGGTCCTTTGGCACCATTTTATTGACAATATTATTTTTATTTGGAAGGGAGGGGAGGACTCACTTAAGAATTTTTTACTAGAAATAAATAAAAAATAATTTTATCTTCAATTCACTCCATTTTTTAGTATGGACCAAATACATTTTTTAGACCTAACTATAAGTATTCAGAACAATCAGATCTCTACCCAGACGTATTCAAAACCAACAGACAGTAACAGCTTTATCTCTTCGGACAGATGTCACCTACCAGTCTGGTTAACTAACATCCCATGCAGCCAATATATTAGATTAATGCGCAACTGCACAACATTGGACCAATTTGATAAGGAGGCAAATGCTCTACAGAATAGATTTGAGGTAAAAGGCTACAAGAAAAATGACCTGGAAAAAATAAAACTTGAAATAGCACAAATAGATAGGAAAAAAATGCAAAAAAGATCCACTAGACACAAATAAAAAAAATAAAAAAGAGGAATCCGACTTTAAAATCCCTTTCATTATGCAATATAATGAGAGGGAGTTCCTCTTTAGGAAGATTGTTGAACGTCACTGGGATACCCTTAAACGGGATAAAATCATAGGAGATAAAATATCCCAGCATCCATGCTTCATATTCAAGAAGGCACAAAACTTGGGGAATCTAATAGCCCCCTCCATCAAAACAACTCAAAAGAAGAAACAACAAACTGTGTGTAACACCAAATTGGGTTTCTTTACCTGCAAAGCATGCAAAGTTTGTCAACTTGCAAAACAAAATGGACCAGTAAAAACAATAGAGGGTACACACAAAGTATACAAAACAGAGAGTTATCTTACATGCCATACAAGCAGCGTTATTTACTTTAGAAAAGGCCCCTGCACTAAACTATATGTAGGCAGAACAAAAAAAACCTACAAACTAGGATAGGTGAACATATTAGAAATATAAATAAAAAATTTGAGGGCCACCCACTTTCTCATCATTTTGCAGTCAAACACAGTGGGAATTTTGGGGGGTCCACTTTTGGAGCATTAGAACAAATCAAACCTGATCAAAGACCATATCAAATTAATGTCAAGAAATGAAACGAAATGGATCTATAATTTGGATAGCCTCGCACCAGGGGGACTTAACCAAAAAATTTAACTGTTTGCCTTCTCATAGTCATAACCATTCAATAAATGATAAATACCAAACTTCCCAGTATATACATTTTCTAACAAGGGAAGTAATCAAGTATGACAACCACATATTACATATAATACATATCCAAATGAATTGACGTTTTAAACATTAAAATATATACTCCATCCCCTTACCGCAATTGGATATATGGGTGAAGGAGGTTTCGAAAAGACGGCAGAGCAATACTGGAAAAGTTTAGATGTACCGGCAGCTTGTGACCTAGACAACAATTGGAGGGCTGGTAGCCATGGGAACGAACGCCTACTTATTTCCAAACAGGATGAACCACAACCATCCCTAAAAAAGGAATTCGCTAATTCTGAAACGCGTCGGAGGTATTGTGGTCTATGGAGGCATCCGTCCCCAGTGTGACGTCACACGGAACTCTCGCTCCCAAGGATTACCAGCGTGGTTTCCCTCGTGTGCCACGTGTCACCGGCCGGAACCACGTGCGCTTGCAGAGGAAACTGAAGATCTCATAACTTCAACTGAACCACCGGGACCATTTACAAGAACTCTGCACACGACCGCAACACAGGCAAGTACCCATCCTGCATTTCTGCCTGAATAATTTTGCCGGAAAGTAATATATCAACAAAAAACTATAAAAAATTGGTATATTTTGGCAACATTGGCAAACAATAACTGAACATCCCTGTGTTAATGTTACGTGACCTATTACCATTTAGCACTAAGTAGTCTAGTATTTTACCTCTTTTATATCTATATATTTTCATCGAGGGTTTGGGCAATTAACCCTTTCTAGACCGGCAGCGACGCACTCTAAGTAGAGTTACATAGTGCTATATCTTTTCCCTTCTCCTTGATTGTGGCAGCGTCTGCATCTCCAATTGTTATAAGTCCTGTATCATGTCAACTTTAAAGCAGACTATTCCTGTGTAGGGTTGCTTCTCACCCAAAGAAGTGTGTTCACTCGAAATTTTGCCTAAAAACACTGCCATGTATAAGAAATGTTATCAAACATCCCGAGGAGCAACTTCTCCCAAGGTTCCAGGAGTAATTTGGAGAAGAACAATGTGTTTTTTTCCCAGCATGATGGATCACCATGTCACAAGTGATAACTAATAGGCTCAGTGAACAAAAGACTGATATTTTGGGCCCATGTCCATACACATTGGGAACCTGTGGTCAGTCCCTACAAATCAGGTGGACAAACAAAAATACAGAAATTGTGATAAACTCCAAGCTCTGATTAGGCAAAAATGGGTTGTCAATAGTCAGGATTTGGCGCAGAAGCTGATGTCCAGCATGTGAGAGTGAATTGCAGAAAGAAGTAAACCACGGCACTCGTATTTGTAGTTTTGGAAATTTATATTTTCATTTCATTTTTCATTTCATTTATCATTATTTTTCATTTCATTTATTATTTCATTTTTATCAGCATCCAGGAATAGCAAATGCAAAACTGGCCAAAGTTTCGGTCCTAACACGGGACCTTGTTCACGGCCTTAGTTATATACAGCATGTTGCCTCTGGGATGCGGTGGATGACCGCATCCAGAGGCAACATGCTGTATATAAATAAGGCCGTGAACAAGGTCCCGTGTTAGGACCGAAACTTTGGCCAGTTTTGCATTTACTATTCCTGGATGCTGATAAAAATGAAATAATAAATGAAATGAAAAATAGTGATAAATAAAATGAAAAATGAAATGAAAATATAAATTTCCAAAACTACAAATACGAGTGCTGTGGTTTACTTCTTACTACATTACCTCCACTACCATTGAGCACCGTACCGAACGACACAAGAGGAGTGCCGTCCAACCCAAGCCATATCAAGAGTGAATTGCAGAAGTCTTGAAAAAGAAGGGTCAACATTGAAAGTATTGAGTCTTTGCATAAACTGGATGTATCTGTCAATAAAAAGTTATGAAAAGCTTATAATTGTACTTCAGTATACTGTAGATACAGCTAACAAAATGATTCAAAAACGCTGAATAAGGGGTGAACTGGTAACTTAAAGAGGCCCTGGGAAAAAAAATAAAGTGGTGGCCCTATGTTGTAGGCAGGTCCAAATTGACAGAAGGCAGTCCAATACAAATAGGCGGGGCTAACAGAAGTACAGGTGAAACTAGAAGAATTTGAATATCGTGCAAAGTTAATTTATTTCAGTAATGCAACTTAAAAGGTGAAACTAACACATGAGATAGACTCATTACATGCAAAGCGAGATATTTCAAGCCTTTATTTGTTATAATTTGGATGATTATGGCTTACAGCTTATGAAACCCCAAAGTCACAATTTTGAGGTCCCCTTTGGTCAGGGGGTATGGATTAATTAGCTGACCAGAGTGTGACACTTTCAGCCTAGAATATTGAACCTTTTCACAATATTCTAATTTTAAGTTGCATTAATGCAACTTCTTTTAAGTTGCATTACTGAAATAAATGGACTTTTGCCCGATATTCGAATTTTTTCGAGTTTCACCTGTAGGTGGGGCCTACAATACAGCATAAAACACCACCCTAGTAGAACCAAATAGCACAGTGCCACCAGCCACGTGCATAATAACCCAATACTCCTAAATTAATTAATGCTGAGAGCACTAGATCATTATAAACTTTGCTGGCAACCATGAGCAAGACTTTGGCGGCTCTGTGGACATCGGCCCACCAAAAAATTTCCCTATAGGGTCTATAGCCAGTCTGCCCCTGCGCTGAAGGAGCAAAGTTTGTGAAAACTGAACTTTGTGTTAGTCTAAATACTTTTGGCCATGACTGTAGAATGGAAAAGCTGTAGGAGACCAGTTCCAAAAGGTACTGGAGCCTTCCAAGAAATATGTGCTGTGACTGCTGAAGAATGTCTGTTCTGTCATGGGTCAAGTGGCACCTTCTCTCTACAGCTAATGCACAGCTCCTCCACAACTCTGCCCTTACAGCTGACTTTGTGAAGGGTGTGTACCTGAATCTGAACATCAGCTCTGGTTTATTTGACACCACAGGGAATGCTCAGATCAGCAGAGCATTCTGTGCTTATGGTCTGGGAAGCTGGCAGCCATCTTAGGTGAGAGAAGAGGGGCCTGGGACAAAACTTAAAAAGAAGAGCACCAGGCACATTTACTAAGCATTCAGCAGCTACTGTAATTTTTTTAGGTAGAGCTGGAAGGCCACTTTAATGTTTATTACATGATAAACAAAAAGTTATTAAAAAGATCCAGTGTCAACCAAGATCACCAAAATAACTACCATTCAATATACATAGTATACACTACTGTAAAATACAAGCAGTAATAGGAAATATTTTACAAATAGTCTGCATAACCAGAGAACCAGAAAAAAATGCTTCCTTTTCCCAAAAAGATTTCATTTTATTGAACGAACTGGTATGTATAATAAGATAAACCTTTCCCCTGGTTTTATTGATAAGCATATAGCTATATGCTGCATGACTAAGGCTCTGTACACCCTGTGTGTGTCACAGCTCTGTTCATTCGACGAAGACCAAAAGACATTCTGCTTAGTGTCAGTCAGGCTGATATACGTCCATGTACCATTTTTCAGCTGTGCAGAAAGCACAGCAGGCAGCACTACCCTATACAGTGAACCACCACAAACAAAGTATGTTTTTTAAGATAGTGGACAATAGAAGATGTATGGCTATACAGTAGAACATTGCAATGGAGGTATATGTTAGGATATCTGTGACAGAAGGCTTAAAGCCAGTGCACACAGAGTCTAACATCTCGAAGTAAACATCAGACACCTCCTTGGGCAAACAAATGATTGTCTTTTAGATATTTTTTCCTACATTCATTTCTTTCTTCCAGATTTTTTAGTTGCACTTCTGACATTACAAGAATAAAATAAATGTATACATCTAGATCACATAACAAACAAACTGCCCCACAGTTACATAGATTACATTTGTCTTATAAGACTCACCCCACCATCCAGCTAGAAGTTCATTGTTTTCTTGAGTAAATCTTCACACATTACTAGAGCCTAGAACACGTAGAAGCCCTAGACTTGTGTGCCCGGATGAAAGGAATAAGGAAGTACTAGCACTAAAATACTTCCAGTTTCGCTTTCGTAGTATTGTAGTTTAAGTCCTTAAAGGGGTTGTCCGAGTTATGAAAAAAATAAAGTATAGCACTGTAAATCTGATGGGCAGCAATATATAACTGAGCTAAGCAAGTTTTAGTAAAAAAAAAAAATAATCTATATTTCCTCATTTCCCTGGCTCTCTTCTGGCCCTTTGTTTACCTGCAATAACAACAATCTCTGCCCTTCCCCCTGGACTACTAAGGGAGTGCATACAAGAGCTGCCCTGAGTGACATGTCTGCCTGCTGGGAGACTATGCAGCATGTTGTATGTGTAGGACTACAAGTCCCAGCTGTATAATGACACTGCTAAGGGAGTGGTTACAAGAGCTGCCCTAAGTGACAATGTCTGCCTGCTGGGAGACTCAGCAGAATGGTGTATGTGTAGGACTACAAGTCCCAGCTGTATAATGACACTGCTAAGAGAGTGAATACAAGAGCTGCCCTAAGTGACAATGTCTGCCTGCTGGGAGACTCAGCAGAATGGTGTATGTGTAGGACTACAAGTCCCAGCTGTATAATGACACTGCTAAGGGAGTGAATACAAGAGCTGCCCTGAGTGACATGTCTGCCTGCTAGGAGACTCTGCAGCATGTTGTATGTGTAGGACTACAAGTCCCAGCTGTATAATGACACTGCTAAGGGAGTGCATACAAGAGCTGCCCTGAGTGACATGTCTGCCTGCTGGGAGACTCTGCAGCATGTTGTATGTGTAGGACTACAAGTCCCAGCTGTATACACTGCGTGCAGAATTATTAGGCAAATGAGTATTTTGACCACATCATCCTCTTTATGCATGTTGTCTTACTCCAAGCTGTATAGGCTCGAAAGCCTACTACCAATTAAGCATATTAGGTGATGTGCATCTCTGTAATGAGAAGGGGTGTGGTCTAATGACATCAACACCCTATATTAGGTGTGCATAATTATTAGGCAACTTCCTTTCCTTTGGCAAAATGGGTCAAAAGAAGGACTTGACAGGCTCAGAAAAGTCAAAAATAGTGAGATATCTTGCAGAGGGATGCAGCACTCTTAAAATTGCAAAGCTTCTGAAGCGTGATCATCGAACAATCAAGCGTTTCATTCAAAATAGTCAACAGGGTCGCAAGAAGCGTGTGGAAAAACCAAGGCGCAAAATAACTGCCCATGAACTGAGAAAAGTCAAGCGTGCAGCTGCCAAGATGCCACTTGCCACCAGTTTGGCCATATTTCAGAGCTGCAACATCACTGGAGTGCCCAAAAGCACAAGGTGTGCAATACTCAGAGACATGGCCAAGGTAAGAAAGGCTGAAAGACGACCACCACTGAACAAGACTCACAAGCTGAAACGTCAAGACTGGGCCAAGAAATATCTCAAGACTGATTTTTCTAAGGTTTTATGGACTGATGAAATGAGAGTGAGTCTTAATGGGCCAGATGGATGGGCCCGTGGCTGGATTGGTAAAGGGCAGAGAGCTCCAGTCCGACTCAGACGCCAGCAAGGTGGAGGTGGAGTACTGGTTTGGGCTGGTATCATCAAAGATGAGCTTGTGGGGCCTTTTCGGGTTGAGGATGGAGTCAAGCTCAACTCCCAGTCCTACTGCCAGTTTCTGGAAGAAACCTTCTTCAAGCACTGGTACAGGAAGAAGTCTGCATCCTTCAAGAAAAACATGATTTTCATGCAGGACAATGCTCCATCACACGCGTCCAAGTACTCCACAGCGTGGCTGGCAAGAAAGGGTATAAAAGAAGAAAATCTAATGACATGTCCTCCTTGTTCACCTGATCTGAACCCCATTGAGAACCTGTGGTCCATCATCAAATGTGAGATTTACAAGGAGGGAAAACAGTACACCTCTCTGAACAGTGTCTGGGAGGCTGTGGTTGCTGCTGCACGCAATGTTGATGGTGAACAGATCAAAACACTGACAGAATCCATGGATGGCAGGCTTTTGAGTGTCCTTGCAAAGAAAGGTGGCTATATTGGTCACTGATTTGTTTTTGTTTTGTTTTTGAATGTCAGAAATGTATATTTGTGAATGTTGAGATGTTATATTGGTTTCACTGGTAAAAATAAATAATTGAAATGGGTATATATTTGTTTTTTTGTTAAGTTGCCTAATAATTATGCACAGTAATAGTCACCTGCACACACAGATATCCCCCTAAAATAGCTAAAACTAAAAACAAACTAAAAACTACTTCCAAAAATATTCAGCTTTGATATTAATGAGTTTTTTGGGTTCATTAAGAACATGGTTGTTGTTCAATAATAAAATTAATCCTCAAAAATACAACTTGCCTAATAATTCTGCACTCCCTGTAATGACACTGCTAAGGGAGTGGATACAAGAGCTGCCCTGAGTGACATGTCTGCCTGCTGGGAGACCCTGCAGCATGTTGTATGTGTAGGACTACAAGTCCCAGCTGTATAATGACACTGATAAGGGAGTGAATACAAGTGCTGCCCTAAGTGACATGTCTGCCTGCTGGGAGACTCAGCAGCATGTTGTATGTGTAGGACTACAAGTCCCAGCTGTATAATGACACTGCTAAGGGAGTGGATACAAGAGCTGCCCTGAGTGACATGTCTGCCTGCTGGGAGACTCTGCAGCATGTTGTATGTGTAGGACTACAAGTCCCAGCTGTATAATGACACTGCTAAGGGAGTGAATACAAGTTCTGCCCTAAGTGACATGTCTGCCTGCTGGAAGACTCAGCAGCATGTTGTATGTGTAGGACTACAAGTCCCAGCTGTATAATGACACTGCTAAGGGAGTGGATACAAGAGCTGCCCTGAGTGACATGTCTGCCTGCTGGGAGACTATGCAGCATGTTGTATGTGTAGGACTACAAGTCCCAGCTGTATAATGACACTGCGAAGGGAGTGAATACAAGTGCTGCCCTGAGTGACATGTCTGCCTGCTAGGAGACTCTGCAGCATGTTGTATGTGTAGAACTACAAGTCCCAGCTGTATAATGACACTGCTAAGGGAGTGGATACAAGAGCTGCCCTGAGTGACATGTCTGCCTGCTGGGAGACTCTGCAGCATGTTGTATGTGTAGGACTACAAGTCCCAGCTGTATATTGACACTGCTAAGGGAGTGCATACAAGAGCTGCCCTGTGACATGTCTGCCTGCTGGGAGACTCTGCAGAATGGTGTATGTGTAGGACTACAAGTCCCAGCTGTATACTGACACTTCTAAGGGAGTGCATACAAGTGCTGCCCTGAGTGAAATGTCTGCCTGCTGGGAGACTCTGCAGCTTGTTATATGTGTAGGACTACAAGTCCCAGCTGTATAATGACACTGCTAAGGGAGTGGATACAAGTGCTGCCCTGAGTGACATGTCTGCCTGCTGGGAGACTCAGCAGCATGTTGTATGTGTAGAACTACAAGTCCCAGCTGTATATTGACACTGCTAAGGGAGTGGATACAAGAGCTGCCCTGAGTGACATGTCTGCCTGCTGGGAGACTCAGCAGCATGTTGTATGTGTAGGACTACAAGTCCCAGCTGTATAATGACAATGCTGAGGGAGTGGATACAAGAGCTGCCCTGAGTGACATGTCTTCCTGCTGGGAGACTCTGCAGCATGTTGTATGTGTAGAACTACAAGTCCCAGCTGTATAATGACACTGCTAAGGGAGTGGATACAAGAGCTGCCCTGAGTGACATGTCTGCCTGCTGGGAGACTATGCAGCATGTTGTATGTGTAGGACTACAAGTCCCAGCTGTATAATGACACTGCGAAGGGAGTGAATACAAGTGCTGCCCTGAGTGACATGTCTGCCTGCTGGGAGACTCTGCAGCATGTTGTATGTGTAGAACTACAAGTCCCAGCTGTATAATGACACTGCTAAGGGAGTGGATACAAGAGCTGCCCTGAGTGACATGTCTGCCTGCTGGGAGACTCTGCAGCATGTTGTATGTGTAGGACTACAAGTCCCAGCTGTATATTGACACTGCTAAGGGAGTGCATACAAGAGCTGCCCTGTGACATGTCTGCCTGCTGGGAGACTCTGCAGAATGGTGTATGTGTAGGACTACAAGTCCCAGCTGTATAATGACACTGCTAAGGGAGTGCATACAAGTGCTGCCCTGAGTGAAATGTCTGCCTGCTGGGAGACTCTGCAGCTTGTTATATGTGTAGGACTATAAGTCCCAGCTGTATAATGACACTGCTAAGGGAGTGGATACAAGTGCTGCCCTGAGTGACATGTCTGCCTGCTGGGAGACTAAGCAGCATGTTGTATGTGTACGACTACAAGTCCCAGCTGTATAATGACACTGCTAAGGGAGTGGATACAAGAGCTGCCCTGAGTGACATGTCTGCCTGCTGGGAGACTCTGCAGCATGTTGTATGTGTAGAACTACAAGTCCCAGCTGTATAATGACACTGCTAAGGGAGTGCATACAAGAGCTGCCCTGAGTGACATGTCTGCCTGCTGGGAGACTCAGCAGCTTGTTGTATGTGTAGAACTACAAGTCCCAGCTGTATAATGAAACTGCTAAGGGAGTGGATACAAGAGCTGCCCTGAGTGACATGTTTGCCTGCTGGGAGACTCAGCAGCTTGTTGTATGTGTAGAACTACAAGTCCCAGCTGTACAATGACACTGCTAAGGGAGGGAATACAAGTGCTGCCCTGAGTGACATGTCTGCCTGCTGGGAGACTCTGCACCATGTTGTATGTGTAGGACTACAAGTCCCAGCTGTATAATGACACTGCTAAGGGAGTGCATACAAGTGCTGCCATAAGTGACAATGTCTGCCTGCTGGGAGACTCAGCAGCATGTTGTATTTGTAGGACTACAAGTCCCAGCTGTACAATGACGCTGCTGATACACACATTGTACATGGGGGTCTGATCCCTTCTGCAATGCATTAGAATACATCTGTATTGTAATGCATTGCCTGTTAGTGTATTACACAGAGCAATACACTAACAGGTTGCCTAGGAGACCCATCCTGAGGCTGGATCTCCTGGGCACCCGTAGAAGGCAGGTCCCGATGCCGTGCAAGGCATTGGGCAGTCTCTGCATGGCATCGGGCTGCCTTCTCACCCATCGGGTGCCCCCTTACTCGCAGCAAACCACTTCTATGTCGCGGTCAACACTGACCCCGGCATAGAAGGGGTTAATGCGCCGGCAACGGTGAAAACACCGATGCCGGCACATACAGCAGGGGTCCAGCTAACGAGAACAGCTGATCCCCTACAGCTGATCGGGCGGGCACAGCTCCTGCCCCCGCCCGATCAGCGTGCCGTATTAGTACTGCGCTGGGCGGCAAGTCATGTCCTGCTGCGCCATACTATTACGGCGCTGGTCGGGAAGGTGTTAATCAAGCAACCAGCAAGTAAACAGTAATGTATTCTGCTATCCACAATAGTGGTAACATCGGCTTATCATAATGTTGCAACTGAAATGCATATCCCAAGCCTAAAATGACTGCCAAATGTAATGTTTTAGTAGGTTAGAGTATATTAATACAACTAAGGCCTCTTTCACACTTGCGTTGTCCGGATCCGACGTGTACTCCACTTGCCGGAATTATACGCCGGATCCGGAAAAACGCAAGTGTACTGAAAGCATTTGAAGACGGAACCGTCTTCCAAATGCGTTCAGTGTTACTATGGCAGCCAGGACGCTATTAAAGTCCTGGTTGCCATAGTAGGAGCGGGGAGCGGGGGAGCAGTATACTTACAGTCCGTGCGGCTCCCGGGGCGCTCCAGAATGACGTCAGAGCGCCCCATGCGCATGGATGACGTGATCCATGTGATCACATGATCCATGCGCTTGGGGCGCCCTGACGTCACTCTGAAGCGCCCCGGGAGCCGCACGGACGGTAAGTATACTGCTCCCCCGCTCCCCACTACACTTTACCATGGCTGCCAGGACTTTAGCGTCCCGGCAGCCATGGTAACCACTCTGAAAAAGCTAAATGTCGGCTCCGGCAATGCGCCGAAACGACGTTTAGCTTAAGGCCGGATCCGGATCAATGCCTTTTAATGGGCATTAATTCCGGATCCGGCCTTGCGGCAAGTGTTCCGGATTTTTGGCCGGAGCAAAAAGCGCAGCATGCTGCGGTATTTTCTCCGGCCAAAAAACGTTCCATTCCGGAACTGAAGACATCCTGATGCATCCTGAACGGATTTCTCTCCATTCAGAATGCATTAGGATAATCCTGATCAGGATTCTTCCGGCATAGAGCCCTGACGACGGAACTCTATGCCGGAAGACAAGAACGCAAGTGTGAAAGAGCCCTAAGAACAGAGGAATGAGGATATTTATTCTGAAAGACATGAGACATCAGTCAAATTCGTAGCAGGCGCATGCGCAGTAGGTATTGCGATGCCCTGCCAGGAGCGGGCATCGCATTGCGCATGCGCCCGGTACGATTTTGACCACGCAGCCTCAGTGGAAAAGGACAGAGGAGGGGAGTAAACGGGCGGGCAGAGGCACACGGAGGGCGGGGTTATGAGCCGTTGAGGAGGTGCTGCCTGGGGCTCGGAGGATTGAGACGCCGCCCTGGGCACTTGAGAGGGCTCATTAACATAATGTTAAAAGTTTATTTTCGGCTAAAAGAAAAGTCAGTTTTCTACAACAAAGGTACAGTTCTTAAGTTCTGGGTGGCACATATAACGCTATTTGATCAGTCTAATATTCTCAAATGTGGTGACAGACTCCCTTTAAGACAGTAGTGATAACTGCATAGGTGGTTAACAGGTGAGACATGAGCGCTTGTATAACATTGTAGACATTTTCACAGCTTCTAACTGCCCAATTAGGAGTCATCGGGACAATCACATACCATAACACCAGCAGAAACTGAGGCAGCACTATGATACTTGAAGGCACAGTGAAGATCCATAGATAATCTTAATCAGCAGAAGATGAATAAGGAACATATTAGTAAACTACTGTTCATGAGCCATTAATCTGGATTATTACTGGTGCAATTTAACTTGGCATTGCAATTACTACAGTTCATTACTCCCTATTTTCACTTACTCTCCATTTGAAACATTGTTATTGTAAGCGGAATTTTAATTCTGAGGGCATGCAGGTCAACAAAAAAAAGAAAATTATGGAGGATATGGTGAGTTGCTCTAGATCACTTGTCATAGAGCAGAGAGACCCTACAAATGGATCCTGCTCTGGTACACTCAACCAAGATTGCCTACTGAAAGTAATACTACATTACTGCTGTAGCAGATGCTCCCGGAGAAATAGGTAGTCTTGCCCCAGTAAGATCTGATGATCATCCGGTCAACAGACTGAGGCATTGTGCAGTGTCTGGATAAATTGTGCATTTCATGTATTGCAGCTTGTACCTGTGTTGGCTGAAATATATTACAGAATTGTAGCCACAGTTCCTTAAAGGGAAACTGTCAATTTTTTCCCCCCATGCCTCTACCATGGCATGATACACACTGCGCATGTGCCAGGTGTTTCAGAACAAAAGCTTTGCATCTGGAGGGTAATGGTGGCATAGCATTTCTATCAGAATGGACAACATCAATAGGATTCTTATTTAGGAGAGCAAAATCATGAACATATAGTAATGGCATGGTACTTGAAATATTCCATCATCATATTAATTTACGTAGAAACCTGTATAATATTCCAGTGCCAAAGATTCAATCAATTTTTTCCATTAATTTTTCTCATGATTTTCAGCATTCTGGCTTGTTATCTTTCAAAAGGAACCAACATGGCTTACACCCAGGGGATGAAAATCTGTTGATCACACAGTTTCGCGTCAGTAAAAGAATGAAAACGGATGCGAAAATCTGTGAAATTTATGCAAGAGATAGGACATTTGAAAATTTGCGGTGTTCCTAGAATCCGCCGCAGATTCTTTTAGACTGAGTCAATGAGTTTTGTCAAACCCCATTCACTGTACTTTGTGTTCATTGTACTGTACCCTGTTGTGATATTTTGGTGTAGATTCCATAAAAATTGTTATGTTATGCTAATTATGAAGAGTTACAGAGATTGTCTGGGACTTAAATATCAAAGATCTATCTTCAGGACAGATCCTCAATATTTGTTCGGTGGGGGTCCGACTCCCAGCATCCTCACTGATCGGCTTTTGGAAGGGGCTGTGGTCCTTTGGTGAGGCTTATGGACTCTTCCTTAGCATTTGATATCATGTTCTTCGGTTACATGTTCTTTCTGCAACTCAGTTCCATTCAAGCAAATGAAATTAAGCCAAAATATCAAGAACACTCACTATACAATATTTGATGCTGTGATTGGTAGCACTCACCTGAGTGCCATGGCTCCTGCAAACAGTTAATCGGAGAGGGACACCAAGAGTCAAACCCCCACCGATTTGATCTATCCTGAGGACAAGTCATCAATATTTAAAGAGTTTTTCCAGGAGTTTTTTCTATTTTGTGATCTTCCGGCCCCTGGCTTATTTTCTACTGGACTGGATATGGCCATGGTCATATGCACTGCAGTCTTTGACTGAAGTGGCACACATAACCCCTTCTGTACCCAGTAAACAAGCTGGTGATTGGAAGAATGCCAAACTGAGCCAAGGCACCGGACCAGCTGACTATGATTCTTTCATTAGGCAACACACGCTAGAGGGGCTAATTAAAAAGGACAAAATCACGAAAAACCCTTTAAGTCCTGGACAATCTCTTTAAGCCTTTCTTAGAGTGCAGCATTATCTGAACTGCAGAACTACTTTTTTCTTCAGTCTTTAAGCATATCATGCATTATTTTCTGTGTTAATAGGGAAATTCAAATTAGGTTGAATGTGCTCTACAGATCTTCTAATAACATATGTGAGACATTAATAAGTAATAGTCTGATATTGTTAGGAAAAAAGGACTTGTGGCTTTAACATTTGTCTCAATGGACCAGAGACCGAAACAGATGGAAGATCATGTTTGGCATCAGCTTGGAATTCCTAAGTATTGCTGATAGTAATTCCATTAAATATACCAGCTGTACAAGTGCCCTGTATGTCATCACGCTGACAGACACAGAATAAATGTGTTAGTATATAAAATGTTCTTTAAAAATGTTAATTTAATTGGTAACTCCAGGCAATTATTCTATAAAGCCCCTTTCACACGAGCGACTTTTCGGCGCGGGTGCAATGCGTTACGTTAACGCATAGCACCCGCACTGAATCCTGACCCTTTCATTTCAATGGGTCTGTGTACATTTTTTTTCACGCCTCAGTTCTGCGTTGCGTGAAAAACGCAGCATGTTCTATATTCTGCATTTTTCACGCAGCCCATGCCCCATAGAAGTGAATGCAATGTGTTTTTCACAGATGATTGCTAGGAAATGTTGTTTGTAAACCTTCAGTTTTTTATCACGCTCGTGAAAAACGCATCAAAACGCATTGCACTCGCAAACTGAACAACTGAACGCAATTGCAGACAAAACTGACTGAACTTGCTTGAAAATGGCACGAGTTTCACTGAACGTATCCGGACCTAATCCGTCACGCTCATGTGAAAGAGGCCTAAATCCTGTCTGCTTTGCTTGTTACTTCTTTTTTGGATCAAACCAACAGATGGAGGGCTGATTTAAAAGGAAAGGTTTTCTTTCTTCCATCTGTTAAAATGTATATTGTCTTAAAAATATATACATTGCATACACGGGATACAGAGTGGAGATGGACCATGTGAATGTAGAGATATTAGCACTTAGGTCTCATGGAACCCAAATCATTGGCCAGGAGCCCGTAGAAATCTATGGGCCTATATTGTACGTTCTTGTGTCTGTAAAATAATACTACTGGTTCATTAATGGATATGGCCTAGGACTAAACCAGAGAGAAGAGTCTAAGGCAGGGATGGGCAAACTGCGGCTCTCCAGCTGTTGTAAAACTACAACTCCCAGTATGCCCAGTGTCGGGTATATAAAGCAAATGCTTTATATATAAAAAAATATATAATAACGGATCAAAAGAAAAATTATGCAAATGATATTGATCCACGAGATGGACATAAACATCTCAAAAAGAGTTCAATCGAGAACCTGATTATTTTGTGCAATCAGACAAACAGGGTACAAGCGTCTATGCAAAAATATAAATGGTTTATTATACAATAGTTTAGAATACAATCAAAAATGTATCAACGTAAATTTCAATAATATACAATGATATGCAGTACCCAGAATTTGCCACTATATGGTACCAACAAAACACTACTCAACCAACACAAAAATATTATGCAATATGGCATTAAAATTGTGAGAGATATAAAATCAATGGATGATGCGCAAAAACTCAATCAAGAAAATGACAGATACGAGCCCTTGCTCTGCCCGAAATGATGACCAATCTCAGATATGGGGTAGTATTGCAACAAAACTTATAAATTATTGGCTTGATATCAAACTAGGGAATATAAAGATTCCCAACAGAGAGTTTCTCCAATATTATCCCCTTTATTCAGTTATATGCATCGTAACTGAAATCAAGCGAAAATATTGATGTAGCAACTAACGTTACACGTCTGCAAATGAGCAGGTATCTGGCTAAGTATCAAGCCAATTAATTTAGATCAATACTACACAAAACAAAAATATACATTACCCAAGGGTCAAGTGATGTGCAGAGTCTTGGGGCAGTCAGCTCTCAAGAGTTTTTCCGATAATACGAATCTTTCTCCAGAGATCTCCCTTTCTTTCTTTTTTTTTTTTTTTTCTTTCTGTCTTTTTTCTTCTCATTTTGGTATCTGGTTTCTTAACCCAAAACTTATCAGATGAACACACCCTCCTAGTTTGGAACTTTCCAATCATTGTTGGATGGGCGTGTGCATTGATAAGGAATGTGACGTCATAATACTACCCAGAATGCACTTTTGCTACTGGTGTAGTATTAACTGCTCTTATCTAGGTGGCACTGTTGTATTAGCTATAAGCATCATACCATTAAGGGTTAACTCATACATGCCTGATATTTTCAATACTACACACCTGACATCTAGAGGCCTTGTCTTAGAGCCGACGGACAAACTTTGATACATGAATGTATACTTTGAGGAACATCTAGACAATTCTCACACTGTGGAATTCATGTTTAGATAAGAAATACAATGAAACCTCTAAATCTGCAGGTGTCGTATATCTTCTAACTGTCTAAATGTATAATATATTGTTACAATAACACTAGCTCTTTGAACGGCGCAGTAATCTTCCCATGGACCTACTTCAGCCTACATGAAAATCCATACAAAATAGTGAATATGAATCAACATTGCTCTTAAAGGCAATGAATACCCATTATAATTAAAATAAGTAGATATAACTGTTTACGCTTATGGAAAAGCACAACACCAGTCTGCCTACAGCTATCAGCCTACAGCAGGGCATGATGGTATTTGTAGTTTTACAACAGCTGGAGAGCCGTAGTTTGCCCATCACTGGTCTCTAAGGGATTGTGCGTTCTTCATCCTCAGGCCTCATGCTCACGACTCTAGGTATTTTGCAGTCTGCAAACTGTGGATCCACAAAATACAGATACCATCTGTGTCTTTTTCTCTTACATTTTGCAGACTATATATAAAGAAAACAAAGACAAAAACATACAGCGTCTCATGTGCGATATCGTCTTAGTGTATGTGCAAATATAATGAATATATATGCGCTTACAGAATACCGTTGTGAGTAGTCACAACAGCTATAAGGGCTTCCTTGTTTTAAATTCTTACCAGCAAAAGGTGATACTGTGCTGCTGTCCAGGTCTCTTCCTGGCTCGAACGGGCGAGTATAGGGATGGTTCGTAGATAATGGAGAAAAGTAGACGAAACCCACAAGTCGGCTGTGAGCAGTATAGATGCAGAAACAGAAGTTCTTCTTTATTGTAATAATAAAATGGCAGCACGTTTCTGGGACGGAGCATCCCCTTCATCAGGACAAGCATTTTGCAGACCAGAATAGGACATGCTTTATATTTTGTGGAGCGGACATGCGGTTACAGAGAACAAATAGATGAGAGTTAATGGGCCCATGAAAAAATGCAAATTGCACATGGACAGTATCTATGTTTTGTGGATCTGCGGTTTGCAGACTGCAAAATACATACGCTCTGTGCATGAAGCCTAAACTGTACAAGGAGGTATGGACTTTTCCTCAGGCAATGTCCATATGGCTACCTCTGAAGTAGTCTCAATTAGCATTAGCAGTCACTCACAAGTTGGAGAATGTGAAATCTCAAAGTATAGGTCAAGGAAGAATGAGATCAACCTTAGCCCTTTCAATAGGCTTGAGCGAATCGACCTTCGGATCATAGATCCGAAGTCGATTCATTCAAAAACTTAGATATTAATGCTGTTTCCATACAGCATTAAAATGTATTAGCTCCAAAGTTCGTATGAACCGAAGTTGCGCGAGACTTTGGTGAATTACTACTGTATTCATATATACATATTTAAAAACAGATTAAAATAGGAATCCGAAGTGGGCTTTGGTACCGATGTACAGAAGCAGCATTAACATCAAAGTTTTTGAACAAATTGACTTCAGATCTATGATCCGAAGGTCAATTCACTTAAGCTTTCACCTCCAGAGGATTTTTTTTTTTTGCTTTCCCTCTCTGCATTTCCGTGGCCATAACTTTTTTATTTTTCAGTTCACATAGCCATATGAAGGCTTGTTTTTTGTGGGTCAAGTTCAATTTCTAATTGCATATGATGTAGTGGGGAGCTGGAAAAAATAATGCAATGCCGCACCAGTTTTATGGATTTAGTTTTTATGAAATTCCCTATAAGGTAAAACTAACCTGTAACTTTTATTCTACATTTCAGTACGATTACAGCGATACCACATATGTATAGTGAGGGCTCATTTTTTGATGGGGTAATCTGTACTTTTTATTGATACCATCTTGGGGTGTGCATGACTTTTTGATCACTTTTTATTTAATTTTTTGTGTGTGGGAGATGAAGTGACCAAAAAACAGAGAATTGTCCATTTTGACTTTTTTTTCTGTTTTGCAGTCTGCAGTCTGGGATAAATAATTTTATATTTTAAAAGTTTGGGTGTTTTTGCATGCAGCGATGCCCATGATGTGTATTTTTTTATTGTTTATGTATTGTTATTTTAATTTTGGGGAAAGGGGGGTGATAAGAATTTTTATATTTCTTTGAGATTTTTAAAAACATTTATTTATTTAAAAAAAATTTTTTTATAGTTCTCATAGGGAACTATAACAAGCAATCATAAGATTGCTTCTCTCATAGACTCCAAAGCATTAGCATTGGAGTGTAGGAGAAATACACTATGTTCCTATGCAGCCCTGCCACACAGCGCGTGCTTCAGGGATTTTGCTCCTCCAGCTGCAGTGGTCACATTTGACCATGGCATCTGAAGGGTTAAAAGTATGCGATCAACGTGATCATCGATTGTATATGTTAGCTGCTTAAAACAGCAGGAACTCATGGTGCCCGCTGCGCTTGTGAGCAGGTGCCATATTTAAACTCCGGCCCAGTGTATGTATGACACTGGTTGGGAAGGGGTTAAACAGAGATCAGGCTGACAACAGGGAGGGCAGCCAGGAGAACAAGGTCGAGAAAACAAGTAGGTTTGTGGATGTAACAAACACACTGTAGCAGCTTAGGAACCAAATGGATCTTATGACATAGTAACATAGGGGGTAATTTATCAAACTGGTGTAAAGTAGAACTGTCCTAGTTGCCCATAGCAACCAATCAGATTCCACCTTTCAATTTCCAAAGGAGTTGTCAAAAATGAAAGGTGGAATCTGATTGGTTGCTATGGGCAACTAAGACAGTTCTACTTTACACCAGTTTGATAAATCTCCCCCATAGTTTGTAAGGCTACATAAGACATCTTTCCATCCAGTTCAGCCTGTTACCCTGCAAAGTGTATCCAGAGGAGGGCAAAAAAGTAATGAGGTAGAAGCCAATTTTCCTCACTTTAGGGGGAAAAAATTCCTTCCCGACTCCAATCAGGCAATCAGAATAACTCCCTGGATCAACGACCCCTCTCTAGTAGCTATAGCCTGTAATATTATTACACTCCAGAAATACATCCAGGCCCCTCTTGAACGCTTTTAGTGAATTCACCATCACCACCTACATCAGATGAAATTGATCAAACCAGACAAGCATAGCCATATTGTCTCATGAGCTCACATTTCAGCCTAGCTATTGAGTTCAGAACATGTACGTTAACCTACTGCAGTGCTCGCATGTTGAGTTTAATTTGTCAGCCGCCACCAGTCATATCTACTGCTAGAAGCTGTGACAGTTACAGGGAGATGGCTGCAGCAGAAAGGACATACCCCCTGAGGTGTGATAGTGAGAGAGCTGCAGCAGAAAGGACACTCTCCCAGCTGTGATAAGGAGAGAGCTGCAGCAGAAAGGACACTCTCCCAGCTGTGATAAGGAGAGAGCTGAAACAGGAAGGACACTCTCCCAGCTGTGATAAGGAGAGAGCTGCAGCAGAAAGCACACTCTCCCAGCTGTGATAAGGAGAGAGCTGCAACAAGAAGGACACTCTCCCAGCTGTGATAAGGAGAGAGCTGCAACAGGAAGGACACACACCCGAGAGTTGCCAGCCTGAAGATACTACAGCAATTGGAGCAACAAATGAGGAGATCTCTGGATCCATATGAGGTACAGGGCTGGTTCTAGAAATAACATAACCTCTTCAAGAGGAATCTGTCAGCAGTTTTGACCATGCCAAACTGTTGATACAATTAGGTAGGGGCCGGGTAAAGCAGTAAAAACATGCATTGAGGAGATTTTATTATGAGTAACATCTGTAGAATCCAAAAAGGAGACCACTAAAAAGGGGCCGTGAAACAGTTAAAGGCAGAGAGCACTTCACAGTAAAGCGCCACCTCCTGGGGACATGCAGAAGCCATCCCTGACGGAATAAAAGTACATACTGACACTATTTCTTATAATAAATAATCCACAATAGGTAGGTTTGCACTGCTTTCTCTAGCCCCTACCTAGTGGATAGTCCCTTTAAAGGGGTTGTTCAGGTTGTTTTAATTTGCACTAGAGCCTGGAATAACACTGCTCCTACCTCTCACCATTGGTTTTCCGGTCTCCATCTTGTAAACTTCTGCACAATCAGGGTCATGTGTGCAGCTGCAGCCAGTGAATGCCAGTGATGTGCTGCTTGGGGAACATTATCACTGAAGATAGGCAATGGATGCAGTGGCGCACCAGACCCCGTCCATGCAGAAGTTGACAGATGGAGACTGGAGGACAAGTGAAGAGGCAAGGAGCCAGGAAGCTGGAATAGAGCTGCAGGGAGAAGGCGAGTATGGTTGACTTTGAAGGGTTAAACAATAGGTCATTTTCTGATTACACATGCCCTTTAAAATCCGACTATCTTAAACTGGTTGGACTAAAAGTGCAGTCAGTCAGTAAATATCTACCTTGCTTTTGAACAGAAAAAAAAAAATCATGTATTATTTCTGTTTGGAAATCTTTCCTGCTTGGCTTACCATGATCCAGCAGCTAAACAGAGCTATTTAATATCCACAGCACAATTTTGGGATTATATGGACACTTGATGGATTAATATTTGCCAAATTTCTAGCGTCGAAATGGGCAGGAATGCTGGTTTTATATGGCCACATAATAGTTTCGCTGCAAGGATTAATTCTTTTGATTTAGTGCATATGTGATTTTAAGACTGATTAAACCCTCTCTAATTAGAATTTCAGAACATAGCAAATATTTTATGTCAAATGAGAGATTTTATTATTGCCAGTGCAGCAGTTACCCAACTTTAGCTTGTTCTCTGAATATCAATTGTGGTTAAATGAAGGCAGCACACTGTTTAATTTTCTTCTACTAATGTATTAGAATGATCACTTTTTCTATTATTTCAGCAAGAGATATACAATCTATACAAATAATACAATATGCGTACATATCGGATATCACATATTATTCAGCAGAAACAAGTACACATAGAGGAAAAACATCCTGCAGTTTAGTATGCATTTACTGAACTCTCATTTTGGGTGTAAGGGCTCATCTGCACAACCGTATTACAGAGCCATAATAGAGCTGTCATGGACGTGTATGAGCCCTCTACTGTGCCTCTGTATGTCTCTGTTATGGTTCCGCTGGCCGCTGCTGCCTGTGCATTAGCAGCATCCAGTTGCTGGGAGAACCAGAGCAGCTGTGCAGCCCGCTCTGAGATCGGATCCCCGGGCTAATGATGATGCACGCCGGGGTTCCTGAGTGTCAGGACACTCAGCTGGCAGGTCATCCCAGCGTGCAGGGATGCAAGCGTGAAGCCGTTGGCGGCACATGCATGTGCTGGCGCTAGTGAATTTCTTGTCCTCTGGCTCCCCCTGCTGTTCCCTTGTTGTATTTGAAGACTCCTCTGGCTTGTGGATTTCTGGACTGGCTTTGAAACTACGTTTTGGCTTCTGGTGATGTGGTATTGTATTGATCTCCTGGTTCTTGACTTTTTGGCGTGTTGGTTTTCTCATTTGCTTCTGGAGTTTTTCGTCTGACTGGCATTTGACCCTTTACTCCTTATGACTACTCTCCGTTTGTGTGTTGTCCTCACACATACTTCAGCATAAGGACTGCTTCCCAGTTGTGGGTCACTGTCACTGCCAAGTAGGTAGGGATAGTCGGTCCAGGAAGTTTTAAGGCTGCACTATCCCTGTTTGTGGGTGATTGTAGCCATCTTATCCTGACAGCCACTGTATGAAACCAACAGAAAATAAAAATTGTGGAATGCTCCAATTTTGTGAAGGTATTCTCTCCACTGATCCAGGGAGAATATCTCCATACATATGATACACCAGTGCGCAAAAGGTTCATATGACTCAGTACTAATAAGACTTTCAGGTTCCATGCCAGTTTTCAAGAACCTCTAAATTTTCAGAAGCCAAGGTTGAGGACACATATCCAATTACCACAGAAAAAGAATCTTTACTGGGTGTCCCAGCATAGCAATGTATGATCTATCCACAGGAAAGGTGAAAATGGTCCTTTCACTGATAAGAACAGTGGTCCCATATCCCATGTTTGAATAGAGCGGCAGTCAACCATGCATGCTGCTGCTACATTCACAGTCTATGGGACTGACAAAGATAGCCAAAAACAGCACTTGGCTAGCTCCAGTGGATCAATGGAGTTAGAATGGAGCAGCAGTGTTCTCGTATTTAGTCGGAGTCCCAGCAGTCGGATCTCCGCCTATCAGACACTAATGAACTAGGCTGCGAATAGGTCATCATTTGTCAGGCTGTCATCTTTTGTGAAGGTAGACTGAAATCAATCAGCACTTCTAGCTGAAAAAGAATATGAAACAACATACACTATTAATAACAGGAATAAATAGAAGTGTGTGTACATTGCAATTTGAATAGAGGTGTATCCTGAAGACATTTCCAGCTGAAATTTTAGTCGCCTGGAATGATTTTCAATTAACAGGTATGTCTCGTCAGGAGTTAATTTGTGGGAATTCTTGCCTTAATAATGTGTTTGAGATCATCAGTTGTGTTGTGCAGAGGAAGGGTTGGTACAGTTCCTTACAGTGTTTAGCCTTTACTCTACTAGTGTTCTAATCCATATTATGGCAAAAACCTGTAAAGAAAGTAAAGAAAAACAACAGTTCATTAATACTTTAAGACATGAGGGTCAGTCAATCTGGAAAACTTTGAAGTTATCCTCAAACATTATGATTTGTGCTGCCCGAGGGAAGGAAAAGCAAGAGTTACCTCTGCTGCAGAGGATAAGTTCATTAGAGTTACCAGCCTCAGAAATCACAAATGATCAGCACCTCAAATTAGAGCCTAGATAAAAATATTAGAAAGATCAAATACCAGGCACATCTCAACATCAACTGTTCAGAGGAGACTCCGAGAATCAGGCATTTATGGACAAATTGATGGAAAGAAGCCACTAAAAGGAACAACAACAAGAAGAGAATTGCTTGCGCCTAGAAACACAAGGAATGGATAGTAGACCAGTGAAAATCTGTTCTTTGGTCTGATAAGTCAAAATTTGAGATTTCCATGCCTTTGTGAGATGCAGACAAGATAAGCAGATGGTTTCTACATAACGGATGGAGGAGGAGGTATGATTGTATGGGGGTGCTTTGCAGGTGACAAAGTTGGTGCTGGTGATTTAATCAAAATTCAAGACTCACTTATCCAGCATGGCTACCACAGCATTCTGCAACAACATGCCACCCCACCTAGTTTGTGCTTAGTGGACCATCATTTGTTTTTCAACAGGACACTGACCCCAAACACACCTCCAGGCTATGTAAGAGATATCTGACAAAGA
Organism: Bufo bufo; assembly: GCF_905171765.1. Classification (NCBI taxonomy): domain Eukaryota; kingdom Metazoa; phylum Chordata; class Amphibia; order Anura; family Bufonidae; genus Bufo; species Bufo bufo. Next base: position 495,807,864 of record NC_053389.1, read on the forward strand.
AGGAGAGTAATGGAGGGCATCAGATGACATGGCCTCCATAATCTCCTGACCTTAACTCAAATGAGATGGTTTGGGATAAGTTCCCACAGAGTGAAGGAAAGGCATCCAACAAGTGCTCTAAATGGCAAAAAAGCCAGAAGATTGTAGCCTCCTACAATATAAAAACTTTCCTCTAGAATAAAATAAAATACATAAACAATAAAAAATAAACATCATGGGCATCGCGGCATCCAAAATCACCTGTACTATTAAAATATAAAAATATTTATCCCATATAGAGTATTCTGTAACAGAAATAAAATCAGAATGGCTCATTCGCCAGTTTTTCATTGCTTCACTTACTTAAAAAAATAAAAAATAATGTGATCAAAAGTCACACACACTCCAAAATGGTATCAATAAAAACGACAGATTGTCCCGCAAAAAATGAGCCCCCAGACAGCTCAGTAGTCATAACTATGTAAAAATAAAAAGTTATGGCTCTGTGAAGAAAGAGAAGAAAAATGAAAATGCAAAAATTAAAAAAATCTCCAGTATCCCAAGGAGTTTTCCAGGATTTTAATAGTTATAGTCTGATCTCAGGATACACAGCTGTATTTGCTGATTAGTGGACAGAGCTGGTTACTGCTGCTGGTTACTTCCAATGCGAGAGCTACTGTAGAACAGCTGATCAGCGGGAGTGAGGGGTCCTTTGTACTGCAATCTGCGACCTGTCCCCACTAACACCAGATCTAAAAATGTGAGCGGGGAAGCGGACGGGCCCACCTCATTTACCATTTTCTTTGCTTGTTTTAGGCGTAGAAAATGGTCTAAATGTACATTTAGAAGCGGCGGTGGATCTGCTGAAGTTATGTAAACACCGGCGCCTCTACATAACTGCGGCGGATCAACCTCTAGTGCAGGGCTTTATTAAGACCGGCGTCTAAAAAAAACCGGACACAAATGTATTGAAATGTATGCACATCTATTACATCTATATGTCAAATGATAGATAATCACAAAATTACATACGCTTGTTTTTACATTTTTTTACTGTATGTATAAACATGTTGACGTACAACAAAAATGAGATGTGAATAGCCCCTTATATTGTTTCAAAGTAGCTGCACCAGAGGTCACTGAAGTAAATGGGGGCAGTGCTGCAGTTACCAACTCTGTCCACTACACAGCAAATAGAGCTGTGTATTTCTGGCCCTAGAGCTAAAACAGCTGATCGCCAGGGGTGCAGGGTATTGTTGTATACAAGAATATTAAAATATTCAGAATATAAAATGCACAACCTAAATCAGATGTTTTAATCTCAGTATTCTAAAATATTCATGCTAGGTGCTATAAATATTTAGTATAAATGCAAACATTCACAAGGGATATACGGATTAGAAGTTATCCCCTATCCACAGGATAGAGAATAAATATTAGATTGCCCATGCTAAAATAGCTACTCCATTCATTTAGCGGTATGGAGCCCCCTGTTCTCGTGATCGGTGTGGGTCCCAGCAGTCGGACCCCTACTTGTTTTACAGTTATCTCTTATCCTATGTATAGAGAATAAATTCTAGCCAAAATACTCCTTTAATGTCACTTGACTTCATGTTTTTATTTTATTTTCTTTAATTTGTGGTGCAACAGTGATGCAGTTGAAGGGATTGTCTGGCTGTGAAAAAAATAGAAAAAGTAGCAGAATGACTTAAGAGTAATATTTGTTATCCATTTCAACATTTTCTGGGTAACCAGCTGGTCTCTACTTCCTGGTGTTTCTTGACACAGGAAGATCACTGGCCATAGTAATGACCTGCCTCAGCCACTAACTGGCTGAGTGGCCACATTTCCTTATCGAAAGAGACCAGGAAGCAGAAACCAGCAGGTGACGCAGGAAGTATCTGAGCAGGAGCAACAGGAATCAGTTAGGTGAGTATTACTTTTTTATGCCATTTCTCCTGTTTTACTATTATTTTTCCTGGCCGGACAACTCTTTTAAGAATCAGGTTATTAACATTTTGTTGGAACTCAACCTTAGGCTAAGTTCAAACCATGTTTGAGACATAAGCAATTTTCAAAATATATAATTGTAAAAGACTATACTTTCTGACACAAGGGCAGGTTAAAACACCAGTTCATTGCATAATGTTATATGATGGAGGCTGCTCACATGTGCAAAACACTGGTGACCATCCACTCACACAGCCCTATCCATTAAGGGATGGATGCCTTGCATTCCAAATGCACACATATTAGTCTTCTATGTAGTGATAATCACACATTTACATGTAATACGCCATTCTATCTAACAGCCTATAGGTCACAGCGGCAGCCAAGCACCTTCTAAGTACACATGCACTGACACTACATAATCTTGAAGCATCACAAGGCTTGGAAACATCCTGTAAAAATGATGAGCATGAAGTAATACCATATTTTTTGAACTATAGAAGGCCCCTGACTATAGGACGTGACCAGCTTTTAGACAAAAAAATATGAAAAAATATTCCATAGATAGATATGTATAGGTATGATATACTACTATTCCACAATAATAAAAAAACTCTTAAAAAATCATTTTCTTTTGCCGCAGCTCAGAGACAAAAAACAACGCAACAGCACTCTGCACACACAAAATACAATAATGCCATAATTATAGAAAATGCTATGCGCATTTTATAAATATGGGATTCTTACCAAATACATTTTGCACAAAATTATTTGTGCCTGTCCACCAGTGTCAAGGCGATCTCTATAGGACAGAGACCTAACATTCAGAGAGCCATAACGCTTTTATTTTTCTGTCGACAGAGCTGTATGAAGGCTTTGTTTTGGGATGAGTTGACGTTTTATTGGTACCATTTTAGGGTACATATTACTTTTTAAGTGTTTTGTTTTTAAAACTAATTACAGGATTGTTTATGGTGACAGTATGTAAAAACGTATTTTCAAAAAGTGTGCTGTCAAAAAGTATGGAAAAATATTCCTATATCTTATGTCTGCCTTTAGCTGTATTTAGAACAAAACATGGTCATTTACAGTATATATTCACTGAATGACAAAAAAATATATGCATTAAGAAGGAGTTGTTGGAATTGAATAAATCTTTATATGTGTGAATATAACAATGATATATGCAAGTGATTACAATATTAGAGTGAAAGGGTACATTTATTGGGGAAAACTGTAAAACTGATAGGAGGCTCTAGTCCGCTGCTGGGCTGCCTTTAGCCTAGATTCAAGATGAGATATGGTTGGGCATGGAGCAATACTGGTTCTGTATGGTAGCATGTGGAACAGTTACCCACAGATGTTGCAGTTGGGCCTTTAGATCCTGCACACTAATAGGCTGCAGATGCTGGAGTCCTAGTTGGGCCCATAAATGCTCAATTGGTAATAAATCTGGTGACTGGGCAGGCCAAGGAAGTGTTGCAATCTGGCGGAGACATTCCAGTGTGTGGGAGAGCATTATCCTGCTGAAAAATACCAGTTGGAAGCCCTTCCATGAGAGGCAACACATGTGCCTGCAGTGTGTCCTGCACATATCACTGAGTTGTTAGTGCCCCTTATATCACTACTAGGGGTGACTGACTGCCATATACAATGGCTCCCTAGATCATCACACCAGCAGTTGGGGCATTGTCCCTCCACAACAAAGGCAGGATTGAAGCACTCACCATGAGGCCTCCATACTGTAATTTGACCCTTGTCTGATCCCATACAGAACATGCATTTGTTGGTAAAGACGATACAGTTCCAGGCCTCTCGTTCATGAACACCACTGCGAAAGAAGGTGACAGTGGCAGGCTGTTAATTGCAGGACATGTAAAGGGTGCAGTGATGCCAAATTTTCTTCTGCTAAGAGCCTGGAAATGGTTTGGGCACAGTAAAGGTTGTAATAAAGGTGCTACTTGTGCTCATCAACAGATAAAATCTCTCTACTTGTGGTCTTCCAGAGCCCATTTACCATGTGTGTGTGCCCACAGATAACCACTACTCCCAAAATCTTCTAACAAGATCTCAGATCCTGCTTCTCTCAGTCCAATGATATGCCACCTCTCAAAGTCAGTCAACTGGGCAAAATATCTTAGAGTGCATCGTAGAGGCATGTCTAGAAAAGTCAGTAATCTCTAACCAATAGATACATTACCCAAAAGTAGCCTCTGAAAGACTTTTCATAGGCCAGCTGGGAAAGCACTTTTGCATACTATTGTGGCAACACCCCGATTAGAAAAATACCTCCACGTAGCTTATGAGAAAAAATGAACTTTATTGGATAAAAATACAAATAAATACATAGGAATCAATATAGCAGCAATCAATATTCCAAGAGAGAACATGGAGGGCGCTGCAGTGTCAGTTGCCTTAAATCCACATATCCCAAATCCAAATATACACTGCTCAAAAAAATAAAGGGAACACAAAAATAGCACATCCTAGATCTGAGTTAATTAAATATTCTGAAATACTTTGTTCTTTACATAGTTGAATGTGCTGACAACAAAATCACACAAAAATAAAAAAATGGAAATCAAAATTTTCAACCCATGGAGGTCTGGATTTGGAGTCACACTCAAAATTAAAGTGGAAAAACACACTACAGGCTGATCCAACTTTGATGTAATGTCCTTAAAACAAGTCAAAATGAGGCTCAGTAGTGTGTGTGGCCTCCACGTGCCTGTATGACCTCCCTACAACGCCTGTGCATGCTCCTGATGAGGTGGCGGACAGTCTCCTGAGGGATCTCCTCCCAGACCTGGACTAAAGCATCTGCCAACTCCTGGACAGTCTGTGGTGCAACGTGACGTTGGTGGATAGAGCGAGACATGATGTCCCAGATGTGCTCAATTGGATTCAGGTCTGGGGAACGGGTGGGCCAGTCCATAGCATCAATGCCTTTGTCTTGCAGGAACTGCTGACACACTCCAGCCACATGAGGTCTAGCATTGTCTTGCATTAGGAGGAACCCAGGGCCAACCCCACCAGCATATGGCCTCACAAGGGGTCTGAGGATCTCATCTCGGTACCTAATGGCAGTCAGGCTACCTCTGGCGAGCATATGGAGGGCTGTGCGGCCCTCCAAAGAAATGCCACCCCACACCATTACTGACCCAATGCCAAACCGGTCATGCTGGAGGATGTTGCAGGCAGCAGAACGTTCTCCACAGCGTCTCCAGACTCTGTCACATGTGCTCAGTGTGAACCTGCTTTCATCTGTGAAGAGCACAGGGCGCCAGTGGCGAATTTGCCAATCTTGGTGTTCTCTGGCAAATGCCGAACGTCCTGCACGGTGTTGGGCTGTAAGCACAACCCCCACCTGTGGACGTCGGGCCCTCATATCACCCTCATGGAGTCTGTTTCTGACCGTTTGAGCAGACACATGCACATTTGTGGCCTGCTGGAGGTCATTTTGCAGGGCTCTGGCAGTGCTCCTCCTGTTCCTCCTTGCACAAAGGCAGAGGTAGCGGTCCTGCTGCTGGGTTGTTGCCCTCCTACGGCCTCCTCCACGTCTCCTGATGTACTGGCCTGTCTCCTGGTAGCGCCTTCATGCTCTGGACACTACGCTGACAGACACAGCAAACCTTCTTGCCACAGCTCGCATTGATGTGCCATCCTTAATAAGCTGCACTACCTGAGCCACTTGAGTGGGCTGTAGACTCCGTCTCATGCTACCACTAGAGTGAAAGCACCGCCAGCATTCAAAAGTGACCAAAACATCAGCCAGGAAGCATAGGAACTGAGAAGTGGTCTGTGGTCACCACCTGCAGAATCACTCCTTTATTGGGGGTGTCTTGCTAATTGCCTATAATTTCCACCTGTTGTCTATCCCATTTCACAACAGCATGTGAAATTGATTGTCACTCAGTGTTGCTTCCTAAGTGGACAGTTTGATTTTACAGAAGTATGATTGACTTTGAGTTACATTGTGTTGTTTAAGTGTTCCCTTTATTTTTTTGAGCAGTGTATTACTATAAACCCAGCACTAGCAATAATCATACAAAAAGCTCCAGCGGTAGCCTAATTTAGAAGCTATAGCATAGTGTTGGAAAGGCAATATTGTTACAAAGCAAAAAGCAAACACATGTGGATTACCGACCGACACTGCAGCGTCCTTAGGCTTCTTCCAGGGATAGAGAACCACAATCAAACCCTCCTCTTTTTATACCTAAATTGATGAGTTAATTAGAACTCCAAGGCTGTTACCTATTGTCGTGGCATCATATGGCAGTCGACAGGCTGGATAATAATGGTGCATAGACCGGAAGATGTTGGGGCACACGTGCCAGGTCAAAATGAGGCCCGGGATGCGCGTCACCACGTACAAATTCATTTTTTTTCTCATAAGCTACGTGGAGGTATTTTCTATTAGCGGTGTTATAATGTAGTAGGGATGCTTTTATGATATTCATGTTGATGTGTATCCCGTTTTAGAGAATTAAGTGTGTATTATTAATACTATTGTGGCAAGACATGGAGTCCAATAGGACCACATCTGTAATCATGTACATGGCTCACTGAGATGTAACTGCATGCCAAGTTTTGAAGCAATCCAACATTTCTATCTGGATGCTTTATTTTTGTGTTTCGTTGTTGCTTTCTACATACTTTTCAGTAATGAAAAAATAAAGCTGATGAAAGAACATGCTAGGGAATACATGAACACAGTGGTTTTTTGAATTTTTGGATAGAGTATATTAGGAAACTGTAAAAGAGGGGTGAGGGACGGCTCACCTCTGGTTTATGATGGCAAGGTGCACCAGACAGATGTTGTACCCAATCACCAGACAACAATAGTAGAAAAAATAGAATGGGCACTCAAATACCTAGTTCACTAGGTAGGCAATGCGACTCAAACGATATGGTAGTAGTATATTAATTTATTGATAGCGATATATATATGCAGGTATATATCAATATACAATTAGTATTGAAAACCTAATAACTCTATCCTCTAAATAAACCTAAATTGATAAAACTCACATAAAAATAGTTAATAAAACAGGCATAAATCTATCCACTGTTATAGCTAATGGAAAGCCGGAGGTTCGGTCCAGCGTTCATAGGAGGAACACAATAATATTCCGTTATCTACAACAGTGGCTAGCAGCAGATATAGCTCCAGGGATAAATAAGTGAATAAATAATTAGTTAAATAAATCAATAGATGAATAAGTGAAAATTCAACAATAGAGTTGCGTGATATAACACAGTGACTAGAGGTGTCCAATAGATAAAATGTGGCAGAGTATGACACATAAAATCCACTGAATCCACAATATGGTGCAAATAAATAATAAAATAGTGAATATTTATAAATATATAAATATCTCTGGAGAGTCAATAAAACATGCTGTCTCCCACTGGTAGTATTGTTCCAAAAATAGTCTTGCTAATAATAGAACGTATGGCCTGGATCGCGGCTTAATCCACACAATTGTCCGCAGGTAAGTTCAGTTTGAGCAGATAGGCTGTATCATTAAGCAACCGCAGCAAACGCGGCAAGCTACTTGAGCAGTAGTATAAGTATGTCCAATAATGTTGCAATATGATGAAGCAGCAATGCAAATGTAGCAAACAGTATATCAGGGTGATTAAGCAGCAGTACGTATATCTCCAGCAGTATTGTGCCAATTCACATATATCGGAGCTAATAGCTCTTACTCACATGTACTCCCACCGTGGCGTCCCACGAGGTGTAAGTTCAAGCGGACTTGTCTTTCTATAGCACAGCTAGGGTATATGTTAGCGATGCTGTATCCACCCGACTGTGAACGGGAATGCTGGCTGTGTTGTGCTGCAAATCCACGTCCGGTTTCTTTGGTTAGAATCAATGTTCCACCTGTTTGGGTCAGTGCTGTTGCTGGAATATTTAACCCATCAGTCTCTGTATAAAGTCCAAAGAGACCCGCAGTTCGATTGTCTTTAGAACCGCAATTCTGACGTCCTTTAGAAAGCGCTTTCTCAATCCAGTACAGTAGGAAATTGATATAGATGGACTAGGGTCTATACCCCATACACTCTGCCCGAACCATTGCAGGGGGTGAGCTCCATGGGATACAGTCTGCTGCGTATTAATTAATAAGAATATTTATATATGCATTTAGCCAAAATAACTTTATATATATTTTATATATTTTTTATTTGTAATTTGTATTTATATATTTTTAGATTTTTATATAATATTTTTAGACCTAATATAGAAGTTCTCTACTATTTAATATGTTTTTTAATATAATAAAGATTTATAAATATTGTATTTTAGTAAGAATAATGTGTTTATATTAATTTATGATATAGGACAATATTATCCATATAAGATCCAATTGTAACCAGATATAATAAAAATTTGATATGCATAAGGATTCTGGTGGACCTAGGAATATACAATACAGAAAAACGCATGGGTGTATAAAAACCGCAAATTTACCGCAAGATTACCGCAATACAAAATAATTGCATCTGTGAAACCCAGATCCTTTGGGTCCATTTCAGGTCTAATAGAGAGCCCTATGGAAGATAAAAAGCCGGCCAGTTAGTCAGTTCCAAATTAGCCACTGAGGAAGAAGGCAGGTAGCCTTTGAAACGCGTCTGGTGAGGAATAATTGGACCTGACAACATACCGGCAACAATTTCCTACTGTACTGGATTGAGAAAGCGCTTTCTAAAGGACGTCAGAATTGCGGTTCTAAAGACAATCGAACTGCGGGTCTCTTTGGACTTTATACAGAGACTGATGGGTTAAATATTCCAGCAACAGCACTGACCCAAACAGGTGGAACATTGATTCTAACCAAAGAAACCGGACGTGGATTTGCAGCACAACACAGCCAGCATTCCCGTTCACAGTCGGGTGGATACAGCATTGCTAACATATACCCAAGCTGTGCTATAGAAAGACAAGTCCGCTTGAACTTACACCTCGTGGGACGCCACGGTGGGAGTACATGTGAGTAAGAGCTATTAGCTCCGATATATGTGAATTGGCACAATACTGCTGGAGATATACGTACTGCTGCTTAATCACCCTGATATACTGTTTGCTACATTTGCATTGCTGCTTCATCATATTGCAACATTATTGGACATACTTATACTACTGCTCAAGTAGCTTGCCGCGTTTGCTGCGGTTGCTTAATGATACAGCCTATCTGCTCAAACTGAACTTACCTGCGGACAATTGTGTGGATTAAGCCGCGATCCAGGCCATACGTTCTATTATTAGCAAGACTATTTTTGGAACAATACTACCAGTGGGAGACAGCATGTTTTATTGACTCTCCAGAGATATTTATATATTTATATATATTCACTATTTTATTATTTATTTGCACCATATTGTGGATTCAGTGGATTTTATGTGTCATACTCTGCCACATTTTATCTATTGGACACCTCTAGTCACTGTGTTATATCACGCAACTCTATTGTTGAATTTTCACTTATTCATCTATTGATTTATTTAACTAATTATTTATTCACTTATTTATCCCTGGAGCTATATCTGCTGCTAGCCACTGTTGTAGATAACGGAATATTATTGTGTTCCTCCTATGAACGCTGGACCGGACCTCCGGCTTTCCATTAGCTATAACAGTGGATAGATTTATGCCTGTTTTATTAACTATTTTTATGTGAGTTTTATCAATTTAGGTTTATTTAGAGGATAGAGTTATTAGGTTTTCAATACTAATTGTATATTGATATATACCTGCATATATATATCGCTATCAATAAATTAATATACTACTACCATATCGTTTGAGTCGCATTGCCTACCTAGTGAACTAGGTATTTGAGTGCCCATTCTATTTTTTCTACTATATTAGGAAACTGAAGCAGATTTAATACTTAACTATTTAAACCATATTTATGAGATCTCATGGACACCTGACACAAAGGCCAAAATAAAAGAACCTTGACTTGAAGAATAAAAATAGGTAAGTAATATGGAAAGAAAATCCACAATAGTTCCAGTATCAGAGTAAAATAGAACATGATTCTGGCCTGTGCAGAAGTTTGGATAATGTTATGCTCTAGGAAATGCACTGATTACAGAAAAATTTACCATGAAGACAGCAGGAGAAATAGCTGACAGGGTATCTGAAAGACTACTCTATATTCCTGGAAAGTGGTGATGATGTGAGTCCAGGTGAATAGCAATGTTAATGGAAATATGAAATCGGCTAAACTGAAAGCTGCAGAGAATCTTAAACTAAAACCCAGCAGAAGACAAGAAGTGCTAGCAAGAAATGTCCCAACAGGGATCAGCAGCAGCTATTTCCAAGGTTGAGAATGATTTAACAGTAGGTGTACAGAAGGAAGTGTGGTATTTCAGCATTACATATTCAGGTGAACATCTACACGTCTTCACAAAAATGCTAATATAGCATGTAGTCTACCATCAAAGTTACACTATAGCACAGGGTTTATCAGGACATTTACACTATGGCATGTGGCCGACCAGAACAGAAGACACACTATAGTACCACTATATTTCTTTTATTATTGTATGGCCTCTACCGAGAGTGGATGATTGCACAACTGTGGTTGGGCAAGGTGGGATGCGCGCCTCCTGCTCCCTACAGCTGCTACCCTGGGAGCTTGTTGTTTTACATAAAGGTCAATTTACCTGGACAGGTAATCAGGCAGATTATCAGGGATGAGTGTTTGTATAAACGCTCTTTCCCGATGATTAGCCTTTGTAAAATGTGCCAATGATTGTGTCGTTCTGCTGGCACCAACAAATCATTGATCCTGTGCAGCAGACCGTGTTTTCTAAACATCTGCTGTCCAGGAACAATGATTTTCTAAGGGGACAATCGATCGCTCTGTATATTGGAGGTGCTTGCTGTATGTAAATGAAGCCTTGATCACTGCTGACAATCAGGCAATTATCAGGAACATAAGTTCATTCCTGATAATTGCTTGATACATCGGTCATGTAAAAGTGTCCTTTGCATGCCTAGCGTCTGTCCTTTCCACCTCTTTCTCATGACTGGAAGGTGAGGGTGAGCAGCTTGAAGAAAACCAGATGATGGGAGGAGATGCAGCACATATGTACATACCTCCTTTATTATGAAACCCCTAAATAAGGTCTGCTTCAACCAATATCTCCTGAAGCCACATCATTTGTTGAATACGGTGCTCCATTGAGCAAAGTGTCACATGATGTTAGTATACACCTGTTCTGAAAAGCCCCTGACTCTCCAACACTACTAAGCCAGCAACATGAAGACTAAGGAGCTCTCCAAACAAATCAGACAAAGTATAAAATATATACAAAGTATTAAAAAAAATCCAGAACACCATTAAATCCATTATAACAAAATGAAATCGAAAGTATATGGCATAACTACAAAGAGAAGGCCGCCCACCAGAACTCACAGATCATACAAGGAGGGCATTCAAGTATGTTCTCTGATCAAATAAGACTAAAGCTACTTTCACACTAGCGTTTTCAATTCTGCTATTGAGATCCGTCATAGGAAAACGCTTCAGTTTTGTCCCCATTCATTGTCAATGGGGACAAAATTCAACTGAATGAAACTGAATGCTCCAAAATGCATTCCGTTCCATTTGGTTGCGTCCCCATCGCGGAAGTAATAACGCTGCAAGCAGTGTTTTTCTGTCCGCGATGTGGTGCGGAGCAAGACAGATCCGTCTAGACACACAATGTAAGTCAATGGGTACGGATCCGTTTTCTCTGACACAATCGAAAACAGATTCGTCCCCCATTGACTTTCAATAATGTTCATGATGGATCCGTCATGGCAATAGAAGACATAATACAACCGGATCCGTTCATGATGCATGTGGTTGTGATATTGTAACGGAAGCGTTTTTGCAGATTCATGACGGACCCGCAAAAAAACGCTAGTGTGAAAGTAGCCTAAAATGTAACTTTTTGACCATCATGGGAAGAACTGTATGTGGAACAAACTCAATGCTCCCCAACACCCCAATTCCCACAGTGAAGCATGGTGGTGGCAGCTTCATATTGTGGAGAGGCTTTTCATAAGCAGAGACTAGAAAACTGGCCAGGAATGAAGGAACAATTGATGGCATTAAACATAGGGCAATTCTTGAGGAAAATCCTTTTAAGTCTGCCAGAGATTTGAGACTGGGATGTAGTAGACCTTCTAGTAGGACAATGGCCCTATACCTACTGCTAAAGCTACACTTGAGTAGTTTAAGGGGAAATATTTTACATGTCTTGGAATGGCCTTGTCAAAGTCCACACCTCAATCCAACTTAGAGTCTGTGGCATGACTTAAAGACTGCACCACACAACCTATGTAACTTGAAGGAGTTGAAGTAGTTTTGCCTCGAACAATGGAAGAAAATCCTAGTGTCTAGCTGTGCTAAGCTAATAAAGACATGGCTGAAGAGACTTGAGTCTGTAATTTCAGCAGAAGGTGGCTCCAGAAACTAATAAGGATGAATACTTATGCACCTTAAAGTTCTCTGCTTTTTCATCTTAATTATTGTTTGTGTGCCACAGTAAAAAATATTTTGCACCTTCAAATTGATAGGACTGCTGTGTAAATCAAATGGCACCTCCACTCCCCAAAAATCTTTTTTTAAATTCCAGATTCTAATGCAACAAACCAAAGAAAACAATAAAGGGGTGAAAGCTTTTGTAGAGCGCTGTAGGAAGAACAAGGTGACTCAGTACTGCAAAGTTCAGTTGTACATTATGTGTGATATAAAAAGCTACTATAGTGTGCAGTATACCGCAGGGAGGAGCTACACAAAGCCCGAAGTCGATTTGTTCAAATACTTCGATTTTAATAGTGTTTCTGTACAGCAAAAAAAATGTATTGACTCCGTGAAGCCAAAGTTCATCTTGCCCGAAGTTGCGCAAGACTTTGGTAAATTCCTACTGTATTCACATCTGCGTATTTAAAAACAATTTAAAATAGCAATCTGAACTGGGCTTTGGTACTGGTTGGTACCTCGGCACAAAAGCCCACTTTGGATTGCTATATTAAATTGTTTTTAAATACACATATATGAATACAGTAGTGATTCACCAAACTCATGCATCTTCTGTCAAGACGAAGTTTGGCTACACGGAGAAAATACATTTTAATGCTGTACAGAAAAACCATTAAAATCGAAGTATTTGAACAAATCGACTCGTTTCGCTCAAGGCTAATTCAAATATAGAAATATTTATCCCATATGGTGAACGGCGTAATGGGAAAAAATATAAAAATGGCTGCTTTTTTCTTTGCTTCACCTCCCAAAAAAATTGAATAAAAAGTGATCAAAGTCATACACATTCCAAAATGGTATCAATAAAATCTACAGCTCACACTGCAACAAATGATACCTCATACAACTCCGTACACATAAAAAGAAAAATGTATGAGAATCAGAATATGATAATGCAAATCAAAAATCATTTTTTTTACAAAGCTTTTTTTTTTTTTTTTAAAGAGGTTGTCCCATGAAAAATATCCTACAGTTTTCAAACCAGCCACTGGATCTAAATACTTTTGTAATTGCATGTAATAAAAAATTTAGCATAGCCACTGAGTTATTCTATAAAATGTCTGTATAGCGCCACCTCCTGTTTTTCTGATTTCTTTGTCCTGCTCACTGAGAAGGCCGCACATGCTCAGTTTCATTCTTAAACTGCCTCCTGAGCTGTGATAGGGAGAGCATGGACACGCCTCCTGAGCTGTGATAGGAAGAGCATGGACACGCCCCCTTAGCTGTAACAGAAAAGACACTCCCCTTCAGCTGTCAACTTGATATAAATCTAGCAGAGCAATGAATGGGGAGATCTCTGGATCCATGGGAGGTACAGGGCTGGTTCTAGCTTTGTTAGAAAGAGGTTGTCAAGTACTATATGATGTCCGATTTTCATATTTTATATTAATCATGGGATAGCCCCTTTAAGTACTGATACACAAGAAAAACTACATAAATGTGGTATTGCTGTAATTGCACTGACCCAGAGAATGAAGATAACATGTCAGTTTTACCGCATAGGGAACGCTGTAAAAATGAAACCCATAAAACTAAGGCAGAATTGTTTTATTTTATTTTTTTACAATTTCACCCCATTTGGAACTTTTTTCCAGCTTCCCACTACATCATATGCAATATTAAATGGTGCAGTTAGAAAGTACAATTTGTCCTGCAAAAGAACAAGCCCTCATATGCTATGTGAACGGAAAAGTAAAAGTAAAAAAAAAAAATGGCTCCAGGAAGGCTGGGAGTAAAAAACAGAAATGCAAAAATGGAAAATGGCCCAAGTTCTGAAAGGGTTAAAGCGGTTGGCCCATCTCACAATTTGGTGACATATTGCTATGCTAGAATATGCCACCAATGTCCAATAGGTGTGGGTCCCACCCCTATCTCTAAAATGGGGCTGCCAAAGTGAATGCACACTGTGCAAGTGAAGCCACCCTCCATTCACTTCTATGAGACTGCCAAAAATAGCCAAGCACCAGGCGCTCCGTGATTTCTGGAAGTCTAATAGAGGTGAATGGAGAGATGGCTGCGTTTGCACAGCGCGCTCTCCATTCCCTTCTATGGGAGTTCCGGAAACCGACGAGATCACTCGTTTGCCTCCTTTCGGAATGCCTTCACTTTGGGGGCCCAGTTCTGGAGACAGAGAGGACCCACACCTATCAGACACTGGTGGCATATCCTAGCAGTATGCCACTAATGTGTGAGATGAGCCAACACAACCCTAAAATAAGCTGGAGAATAAGTACGCAGACTAGTAATTTGCTGCGGCCCCCAATCATCCAGGGGGACTACAGCAATAATACAGTAATGTCATAGATGTGATATCGCACACACAAAGCTTTTTGTTTTTAGATTATTTTTTTTGGATCCTTTCATTTAATAGCCTAAGGCCTCATGCAAACGAACGTTGTGTGTTTTGCAGTTCGCAAAATTGCGGATCTGCAAAACACAGCGTCCGTGTGCATTCCGCCATTTGGGGAACGGCACGGACAGCCATTGATATAACTGCTTATTCTTGTCCGCAAAACGGACAAGAATAGGGCAGGTTATATTTTTTTTGCGGACCACGAAACGGAGCAACGGATGCGGACAGCACACGGAGTGCTGTCCGCATCTTTTGCGGCCCCATTCAAGTGAATGTGTCTGCATCCAAGCCGCAAAAACTGGGGCTCGGATGCGGGCCAAAACAACGGTCGTGTGCATGAGGCCTTAGGGGGAGATTTATCAAACTGGTGTGAAGTAGAACTGGCTTAGTTGCCCAAAGCAACCAGATTTCACCTTTCATTTTCCAAAAGAGCTGTCCAAAATGAAAGGTGGAATCTGATTGAAGCTATGGGCAACTAAGCCAGCTCTACTTTATACCAGTTTGATAAATCTCCCTTAAAGCTATGTAAGATCTGTATATGCTTCTACTTGCTATGAATAAGGCTTTTCTTAACACACAGGAAGGCCAGATCCATCACACGATGGATGCCAACTACACCAGAGGGACCCCACTGACTTAAAATGGGGTCCGTCAAGGTTCCATTGTGGTGTCCACCATTGTGCAGTGCTGTTTTTACCCTCTGACGGTAGTGTGAATCCAACCTAAGGAAGGAAATGAGTGTCCAGGATTACTGTTTGTGTGGTAGTTAAGAGATTTAGAAGCAAACAAATACAAAGCACAGCAAGTCAGAAGATCAAATGACATCTAACACTACAAAACACAAGCTTAAAGGGGTTGTCCAGGATCTAGCGTTTTACATGCAGAGCCAAATTACAAAGCAGAAGTTGATTAGCTGCGCATAGCTATCATCAGCTTGCTTCCACAGCCTACTATTACCACTACTGGCAATTAAGGTGGGGGCGCCGTAATTAATAATTCTGAAATAACACGGCGCTGGAAGCTACAAGAAACCAGTAGGTTAGTCTTAAACAGTCATCAATCCTCTACTACTCCAGAGACGGTGGGAGGTTGCAGCACTATTGCCTATGGTTATTGAGGCAGCTATGGTGTATGAGGTTGAGAACTCTTCTATCATGTAGGGTGGTTTCCTTTAGAAGAAATCTTCATTTCACCATGAAGCATGCCCTAATTGTCCACAGTAAATCAATCCGGTATGATGGACACTAGTCGCCTTTATCAGGATCTGAATGAAAACATACAGCCCAAGCAGATTTCCTAGGTGTGGAATCCTATTATGGAGTCACTACTAGAACGTGATTTTTTGGCTTGTGGCTCCCTCTGCTGTTTGGTATGTAAAGGATACCTCAATGCTTGATTCAGGACGGCGGTACAATGGCAGACTCCAAGTCCTGAAGGAGACACCATTGCATTTTCTCATGATGATGAGCTGTATTAAAGGAGGGTTCCAGTTTTAGTATACTGCATACTCCGCGTAGCAACTGCTTTGCTTGAAGTCATTCTAAGTAAAAATTCGATCCAACTGATATAAAGCCTTTAAAAGTTGACAGTTTAAAGGGGTTTTCCGAGATCTTTTTACTGATGACTAGGGAGGAGCGAACTTCTGTTTTCAGGTTCGGCGTACAAGGGTCGGGTTATCTAAGAATTCCGTTATGGATAACTTATGGTCCGTGGTAGCGGAATCCATAACGGAATTCTTAGATAACCCGAAACCTGTACGCCGAACTTGAAACACAAGTTCGCTCAACACTACTGATGACCTATCCTTTGGACAGGTCATCAGTTTTAGCCATTTCTATCTGAGATCAGTTTTTTATAGTCCTACACAATGTATTTTTTTCTGTCTAAAATAATTACTAAGGCTGTACTTATACAGTTACAGTAAAACTACAGCTACATATTTATTTCTGTAACTCTGGCCATAGCATCGGAGGGCAATTCCCTTATCAGCCACGCTTTGCTGAGATGGGGACATCCCGTTAATACTCTAGAGGCAGATCCTGCAGCAGGGACTCAGCTCAGCCAGTGATTGGTTGATCCGGTATTTCCTGCGTATCAAAAGGGACAAAAAGCAGAAACAAGCAGGGGACCTGTCAGCACTGGAACAGGATTGTCACTTAGTTTAAAAGCAATTTTTATTAGCTGACAACCCCTTTAAAGAAAAAGGATGAAAACTTCAAACCGAACTCGGCTTCGTTTCTGACTAGTACCTCGGAACCGAAGCAGAGTTCAGTTTCAAGTTTTAAAGTGGTTTTCCACAAAATCAATTACCGAAGTTATTCAACGAAGTCCCGTGCGACTTCGTGAATAAATAACTGACTCATCAGAGCCCATACATTCTAATACTGTACAGAGACGGATCTCCGTACAGTATTATTCCGAAGTTTTGAACGAAACAACTTTGTTCAACACTAGTGGTAAAACCATAGACCTCAATATTGCAGTCACACACGGTAGCTTCTGGGTCCTTTCGCTACGGTTATTACAACATGACTAGTTCAAATAATACACCCAGAGAATATTTTTTTATTAAAAATTACAAACACAGGAACAAAAACACATTTTTCTTTTACATTTTCAGTGCAAAGTGTGCATTGTTGAATTAGTTTTGTTATATTGAATGGAGTCGGGAAGGAATTTTTTTATTCCCCTAAAGTGGGGAAAATTGGCTTCTACCTCACAGGGTTTTTTTGCCTTCCTCTGGATCAACTTGCAGGATAACAGGCCGAACTGGATGGACAAATGTCTTTTTTCGGCCTTATGTACGATGTTACTATATTAAAATTAAAAAAATAACTTGTTTACAGAGTCCTGTACAGGAAAATAAAATTAGAATATATTTAACGGGGTTATTCAGGAACTAAAAATTGCTTTGATCTGCTTATAATACAAGCGGTGGTCACTCATATTAGTGCCTTTGTTTTTTCAGACCCCTATTGCGCCGTTACAGCCCTCAGTCATGTAACACCGGAAGAGATGTGCATTCTTCCTGACTCATGACGACAACCCCGTACGTGTGGTTGATGGACCTGAACATTATGCCCTGAATTCCACATGGATCTTTTCCACTACAAAGACCAATCGGAATCCATAGCTAAAAGTCTGCAACATCTGAACTCACTCTTGCAGTCTCAGACTACCTTTCCCACTGGTCCACATATCTATAGTGGAAGGGGAAGCAACATTCTGTGGGGATCAAAAAAGTATTCAATATTAAAGAGGCTATAAACATTTTTTTTATTATTGGCCCATTTTACCATTATCAGGAATGACACTGGTTCCCTATAACTGGCCAAGCAACCGTTTGTCAGCTGATCGAATCATTTATGAGACTTGATGTAAAAAGTACGAGGGATGAATGATCGTAGTAAAGATCGTGTGCAATTTATATCGAACTGTATAAATGATTGCCAATCGCCTGATATTATCATTGATCGGTGCTCATTATGGCCCAGAACCAGGCTGTGTAAAAGGACCCAACGGGGATGTCTCATAAAAACATTCTACATTTTCCAAACCAGGACACAGATTTATTTCAAGATGTCAGATCTAACAGGACAATTGGAGCAATGAATAGGGAGATCTCTGGATCCATGTGAGGTACAGGGCTGGTTTCATCTTTGTTAGAAAGAGGCTGTCATGTCCTATACGACGTCTGATTTTCATGTTTTACATTAATCATGGGATAACCATTTTAAGCTGAATTCTTAGCAAAGTGATTAGAATTCAGCCTAAATTAGTGTTATGCACCCTCAGGAGTGCAGCGATATGGGCTACAGATCAAGCTGCCAGACAGCTTTCCCAGATGAATTTCACTTACTGTATGTGAAAACATGAAGGCAGCAGAAAGCCAACGATAGAACATTTTTAATAAAGGCTCACTTGAAAAAATTTTTATTTATTTTTACCCAAAATACAAAGCAATAGTAAAAACAACCCCAAAATGTCAATAGGCTTTAAAAGGGCATTCCGGTTATATTGTTGTCCCCTATACAAAAGGTGGTCAAACACCACCGATCTCAATAACTGGGGCTCTATACCCCATGGAGCTCTCGAAATGAACAGAACTGCCAGTCGGGCATGCACGCGGCTATCTGCAGAACTCTCTGAGAAATGAATGCCACTTATGATACAACTCACCTGCGAAAACTTGTGTCACAATTTTGGAGGATGTGTCCCAAAGACAGACTACATAGAAAATTGCGATGTCATTGTACCGGCCTATCATATCACACAATGGATAATCACTACATGTGAGGGCAGTGTAGGCACTACAGGCTCTGCTATGTAGCACCAGCCTTCTGTACTTTTAACCCTTTCCTGACATGGCGTTTTTCCGTTTTACTCCCTGCCTTCCCGGAAACATAACTTTTTCATTTTTCCATTCACTTAGCCATATGAGGGCTCATTTTTTTGAGGGACAAGTTGTACTTTCTAATAGCACCATTTAATATTGCATGCAATGTTGTTTGGTAAGCTGGAAAAATATTCTAAATGGGGTGGAATTGGAAAAAGAAACACAATTCCGGCAGTTTTATGGGTTTTGTTTTTATGTCGTTCGCCATGTGGTAAAATTGACCTGTTACTTTCTGTCTCCGGGTCAGTACGATAAGGATACCACATGTATCTAGTTTTTCTTGTGTTTTAATGCTGGAAAAAAAAAAACTTTTGGGGAAATTTTTTATTTTTTATTTTCATTGACATATTCTGAACCCCATAACTTTTTTACAGTTACAGCTGGTTGAGGGCTCATTATTTGCAGGATGATCTGTAGTTTTTATTGATACTATTTTGGTGTGTGAGACTTTGAGAATTTTTTATAACTTTTTTTTTACAGTACGTGAAGTGACCAAAAAACAGCGAATTGTCCATTTCGATTTTTTTTTTTTGTCTGTTACGCCATTCAGTTTGGAATATTTTTATATTTTAGTAGTGCAAGCGTTTTTGGACACAATAATGCCTATTTATATTTTATTTTAAGTTTTGGGGGAAGGAGGGTGACTTTTTCTAATATTTTTAAAACCTGCATTCATCAGATTGCGGTTTCAATTCAGTAATGAGATTTTACTCCTTACTGAATAGAAAAATCTGTATATTCCAATGCAGTGCTGCCACCTGCAGGCCTGCATTGGAATATACTTGTAACACACCTGGTAGCCTTGGACAGGCTCAGGCCTATTACTACTAAGGAACGCATTTCCCAATCTCAGCGAGGGCAAGGCATTCTGGCCCTGGGATCACATTGGTCTCAAAGTTCGTGCTTACATTTGACCTCTGCATCTGAGGGGTTAAGTGTCTTAGATTGGCATTATTGCCGATCGCAAACATTAGCCCGTGTGTCCGCTGTCACAGAGATGAGCGAGTGCCATCTTTAAAGATCCGACATCGCGGCCAATGTCGGGAAGGGGTTAATACGTTATTTATTTCATATATTCGCATAATATCTCCCACGATTTCTAAACTCTTTGTACGCCATATTTGCTTCAGCTGCGTTATGAGGAATGCGACCAAAAGGTTCTCTGTCGTGGAAACATGATTCAAAAACTTCATCCACAGCCTTTTCTGCTGCCTCTTGACTGATTTTCCTTGCAGCCATAATGGAGCCAACTGCTCGATCTCGGACACAAGTCTATTAACGAAATAAATACAGAGTAACAATTCCCTACGGTACGCACCAACAATGTGTAATGTTAGAAACTAATAAAACTATACAAAGAAATGTCCTTGTACTCTGCAATTTCATATCAATACTCTGGCAGTGTTAGGCTGGGCCTATGTGGCGTCTTTATCGCCATTTATCACTGTGCAGCACTGCCTGTACTGCAAATACTGTAAATGAAAGGTGACGGACACTGCTGGATTTTTTTGCTACTGTTGGGAAGCGGCAACTTGTCGGTTGCAATGCGACCCCCATTAACGTACATATCTGCGTCACAGACAGTGCTATACAGAGAACTTTGTTAGTGCGACATATATTGTGGCCAAAGTTGCCATGTAGCCCAAGCCTTAGGAATAGCAGATACAAACCACAGCAGTAAGGACTGCACCTCTCAGGTTAGACATTTTACACAAAAAAAACTAAAAAAGTCACAAATTCGATAGTTTTTGACAGGAAAAATGGTGCTGCACACGTAGCCATTTTTTCTGTGTAAACGACCAGCATACCTCATTAAGGCCCCTTTCACACGGGCGAGTATACCGCGCGGGTGCAATGCGTGAGGTGAACGCATTACACCCGCACTAAATCCGCGCCGATTCATTTCTATGGGGCTGTGCACACGAGCGGTGATTTTCACGCATCACTTGTGCGTTGCGTGAAAATCGCAGCATGCTCCTCTTTGTGCGTTTTTCACGTAACGCAGGCCCCATAGAAATGAATGGGGCTGTGTGAAAATCGCAAGCATCCGCAAGCAAGTGCGATTTTCACGCACGGTTGCTAGGAGACGATCGGGATGGGGACCCAATCTTTATTATTTTCCCTTATAACATGGTTATAAAGGGAAAATAATAGTATTCTGAATACAGAATGCATAGTATAATAGGGCTGGAGGGGTAAAAAAAAATAAATAATAATAATAATAATTGTTCGCGCAGTCGACATCTCTTCTGTCTTCTTTTGTGAAGAATAGGACCTTTGATGACATTAGTACGCTCATCACATGGACCATCACCATGGTGATGGATCATGTGATGGACCATGTGATGAGCATAGTGACGTCACCACAGGTCCTTTTCCTCACAGATGAAGACAGAAGAGATGCCGGCTGCGCGAACAAGTGGATTAAGGGGAGTTAAAATTATTATAATTTTTTTTACCCCTCCAGCCCTATTGTACTATGCATTCTGTATTCAGAATGCTATTATTTTCCCTTTATAACCATGTTATAAGGGAAAATAATAAAGATCGGGTTCCCATCCCGCAATCGCGTACCTACTCGCGCGGGTTTGCCGCATTGCACCCGGGACGCCTCCGGAGCCACGTCACGCCCGTGTGAAAGTGGCCTAAAAGTCAATGGGGTTCGTCACACTCAACTGGTGCTCATAGTGAGACAGATCCAGCACAAATTTTAGATTATTCAAAGTAACCCCCCCGTGCCTTCATAACAGCTTGGCACACCCTTCTGATTGTAGACTATTACAAACAGAACCACTTCCGTATCAAGCAATTTTTCAGTTTTTCTTTTTTTACACCCTGCCTTCTCAGAGCCATAACTTTTTTATTTTTCTATTCAAATAGATGTGTGCAGGCTTTTTTTTCCCCGTGGACAAGTTGTACTTTCTTATGGCACCAATTAATATTGCATACAATGTCTTTTTAACAGCATTCCTTGAAAGGTAAAAAGTACAACTTTTTTCTAAGGGTCAGTAAGATCATAACTATACCACATTTTTTTGTAAAGTTTTTGCGGTGTTATAATACCGTACTTTAAAAAAAAAACAAAAAACTTTGAAAGGAATGTAATTTTTCTGTGTGTTTTTTGCAAGGCAATCTGTAGTTTGGATGTCTTTTGATACATTTTTGAAGTAAAGAACAAAAAAAATAAGTTTTTTTAAAAAAAAATTCCATTACACCATTCACCACATGGGATAAATACTTTAATATTTTATAATACAATTTTTTTTACATGAATTTTTTTTATTTTATATTTTTAAAACCCTTTTTCACTTTTTACACATTTGTTTTTAGTCCCCAAGGGGACTTTAACATGCAATCATGTGATTGATTCTCCCATAGACTGCATTGGTTTAAAATTGCAGCCTATATAAGAGTATTACACTCACCGGTAATCCGGTTTCCTGGAAGTCTCCATGACACCACATCCTGAGATTGACTTCCTTCTGATTGGACAGGAAAAACACAGAGAGGTTAAAAACCCCACCCCCTCCCTCCATCGCCAGTGTATTTTAACGAAGAACGCCAGGATGAAAGGATAACAGAAAAAAAAAAACACTGAAGTATCTAAAGGGTGGGATGCATGCAGTGTCATGGAGACTTCCAGGAAACCGGATTACCGGTGAGTGTAATACTCTTTTCCCCAGTCGTCTCCATGACACCACATCCTGAGTAAATATCAAAGAAAATTATTAGGGGGGACACAACTGCAGAGAGGACTTTACGTCCAAACCTTAAGTCGTCGTTGACAAGGATATCTAATCTGTAATGCTTGGTAAAAGGTATGAATTCTTTTGCAAGTTGCTGCTCTGCAAATTTGCTGTAAAGAGGCCGAAGCTTTCTCCGCCCAGGAGGCGGCCATGCCCCTTGTGGAATGTGCTTTCAGGGAAGTAGGGGCTTCTTTCCCTTTGACTTTCTATGCTTCAGAGATAGCTAAGCCTTCCCCCTACTGGTATGGCGTCATTGTTTGGTATTGGTGGAGGAGGATTCTGCTTGATTCGGGTTGAAAAGGAAATTTCTTCCCCTGCCTCCTTTTGCATAGCTCCACCTTCCGGACTTCCCTTTAATCTTTCTTATTTTCGGGTTGATAGTGTCGGTCACGAAAAAATAGCCTTTTTTGTTTGTATCTTTCTTCTGGGAATCCCCTTTTCCTATTAGTAGCATTCTCTAAGATTTTGTCAAGGTCCGTTCCAAAGACGTATTGACAGTGGAAGAGGAGCGCGTTTAGTTTATTTTTGGAAGTAATGTCTCCTGACCAAGCTTTAAGCCATAAAGCCCGTCTCGCCGTGTTGGATAAAACGGCTGTCCGGGCGGACAGTTTGACAGACTCTGCTGTTGAGTCTGCTAAAAAAGAGGTTGCCATCTTCAATAAGGGCAAGCTCTCCAATATCTGGTCGCGTGGCGTTTTATTGACTAGGTGGATTTCTAGTTGCTCTAGCCATAAGTTTAATGTTCTAGCTACACAGGTTGAAGCTACTCCTGGTTTGAGAAGGGCCGCTGTTGCCTCCCAGGTCTTTCTTAAAAGACTTTCTGCTTTCCTATCTAGCGGATCTTTTAGTTGTGCTGAATCATCAAAGGGTAGAGCTGTATGTTTAGCCACTTTAGCTACTGGTGCGTCTACTTTAGGGATGGTTTCCCAGTCAGTGCAGTCATCTGGGCTAAACGGGTAACGCCTTTTAATCCCCCTTGGAATAAAGGATCCTTTGTCTGGTTTCTCCAACTCAGAACGTATCAACTTCTGGACACTATCTGGTACTGGAAAGACCGCATTTTTCCTTTCTCCTAGGCCCCCAAAAATCTCTTCTTGTGTTGACCTAGGTGTCTTTGGAATTTCCATTTGAATGGTAGCTCTGATAGCTATGATCAGCTCGTCAATGTCATCCGAATTGAACAAAAACCGTTTGTATTCGCCATCTTCATCTGAGGATGCAAATTGTTTTTGTACTGATTCAGAGTCCGAAACTGCCAGACCTTCGGAGTCTGAGTCAGAAATAAGTAAACTACTACTGCGGATGTCTTGAGGAGGAGTTATTTTTGGGGGTGTTCAGGCCAGCTGAACCTCCTCTTTAACTACTTTTCTAATATCTTCAAGGAAGCTGGAAGATTCTGATTTAACGACATTGGATGTGCATTCCTTACAAAGGGGTTTAGACCCTGTATTGGACAGTCGTTTATAGCAGATACCACATTTTCTGGCTTTCTTAGTGGTAGTAGCTGAATCCTTTTCTCCCTGAACGGTAAGGGAGGGAAGGATGAGCAGACCAACCCAGCATTACATAGACATGTGCCTGAGAGCAGGCTACTCACAGTCCCTGGATTTGTTGCAGGCTCGGTTCCAGAGCCCGGTGTGAGGGGGGGGTGCTCATCTTGACTCCCAACAACTTCCAGGGGCGCACTCCTGATAGGAAAAAGCCGCGCTGTGCAGGGCGCCATTCTGCAGGTCCTGTGGGTTTTTATAGCCTCCTTTGCCCTTCCAGGACCTGCGGCGCATGTTGATGACGTCAAGACGCTTTGGCTCCGCCCTCTGCGTCTGACGTCACCCGCCTGCTGGCTGGAAGGGACACATCCTAGTGCCGATCTGCCATAATCTTCTTTCCCCTCTGCATTAAGTCCCCCTGGACCGCCGCAGAGGGGATCTTCGCAGGGGGGCATATCGCAATGCACCCGAGCCCAGGCCTAACCCGGAGGAGGAGGGAGAGCTGCCCTGCAGATCCGACCTCGGCCTGGAAGAAAAACAGGTGAGCCCAGCTAGAGCTCCATACACCTCTCCGGCTTCCTATCCTGATGGGACAGGAAAAACACTGGCGATGGAGGGAGGGGGTGGGGTTTTTAACCTCTCTGTGTTTTTCCTGTCCAATCAGAAGGAAGTCAATCTCAGGATGTGGTGTCATGGAGACGACTGGGGAAAAAAGATTAACTATGTTCCTATCAAGCGCTGCTACAGATCGGGCCGGTCAGGGGGCCTGAGGCTGCCAAAGGAACTGAACGGGTCCCTTGATCTCGGCAAGGGGGAGCGGTTCGGTCCCTGGGAGCGCAGTGTTCCCTGGAAAAGACAGTAGTCGCAATTGACCATGGCATCTGAGGATTTTAAAATTCAGTGATCGGCCCTATCACCAATCACAGACTTTGCTACCAAGTGTCTGCTGTGTAAAACAGCAGGCACTCAGCTGCTATGGCACCTGCTCAGCTACTGAGCAGGAGCCATCTTTAACGACCAGACATCCATTGTATATTTATGGTGGCTGGCAGGGAAGTGGTTAAGACCCAACCTACCTTCTTGGCATTGATACTATTAGGCATAAACAAGGATGATATCCCACAATCTAACTTTAAAAGGCACCCATTAACTCCACCTCTCCCCCTTGGGTGCCACAGGTTTCAGGTCTCCTTGCGTCAACATCCTTTTGGACAAGGTCATGTGAACACTGTGTTACCCACGTTTTATGTGACTTGGATGACAAGTCTCCTCTATGGCCACTCGTTGGCTGCGGCGGTCATATGACCTGCGTCAAACAAAATGGGTAAAAGTGTGTAAATAGCAAAGTGCCATATAATTTAAAGGGCAGAGTGGTCACACGTACTATTCAAAGAGCAGTATGTTCAGGCAACCTACAGTAAGACTGGTGTGCATCACCAGCTACATAATAACCATGAGAGTAGTGCATGGTAAAAGCATAGGGGGGAATTTATCACGAACATAATATTTGCAGTTAGTTTTGCTTGAGTCTGCATTAGCATACTTTATGGCAAAATTATCAAAAAGCACACTCTGTTTGATGAGTTTGGCACATCTTTAAAAAATAGCATTTGTCTAGAAATGCTACTCCAGTGTTTGGTATGACTCCACCAAATGGAGTGGGCTTCCAGGTGCCATGATCGGCAATAACACCATTCACAGACTGTTAACCAAACCCCCCCCCCCCCCCAGGTGCTGTGTTCAATTGTGACCACAGCATCAGAGCTGTCAATTCCTGGGACGAAATTTTTTCAAATTATACCCCATTTAGAATTTTTCAGGTTCCCACTACGTTGTATGCATCAGATCATGTATCATTAGAAAGTACAACTTGTCCCGCAAAAACATGCCTTCATACTGCTATGCGGAAAGAAAAGTAAATGAAAAAAAAGGTATGGCTCCAGGAAGGCAGGGAGTAAAAGATGCTGCATAGTAACGAGTGAAATTAATCTAAAAGGATTAGGTAGAAGAGGAATGATCACGAGAAACCATGTTTCCATACCTGATGATGCTGCTTAATACCAAACTTGAACCGAGACATTTCATTGGTAAGGGAGCAATCTCCACTGAGACTGGCAGCTCGGATCTACAGCACAGTTCAGAAACATACATTTAAACACAATACAAATATTAACTTATAAGGGCTCAGACATGAAAAATATTATGAATGGTACACACTTTCAGATGGATAACATAGATTTAGGCATTGCAAATCAGCAGCAGAAATTGAAATCCTGTGCATTTAAGAGGCTTTCTGAGAGTTCTGTACTGATGGCCTATCCTTAGGATAGGTCACCAGTATCAGATTGGTGGCGGGCCGACACCTGGCACCCTCAACTGTTACGAGAAGCTGCCGGCCTGAGGATATGCCATCGATATCTGAATACCCCCAAACCCCTTTAAATCCGCATTGCAGGTCAAGTTATATGCAGATTTGTTGTGGAACTTTCCCGCAGCATTTGGATGAGATTTCCTTAACATCTCATCTATTTCACCATTACTGTAAACACTGCGGATTTGGGTCTTTAGCTTATATATAAACAAAGCAATGGCACCTCTACCCTAAAAAGTCCCTAAAATGAAAAGAAATACCGTACATACCTCAGTACAGGCTAAGTGTCGAATGTTGCCTAAAAAGTCAACTTGTGCACGACAGTGGTCATAAGCATGAATCAACTCATGTGTCAGCATTCTGTTCATAGTTGCTTGATCGTTAATATTATTCTGACATATAACAATCTACAAGAAAGGTTGAAGGAAAAAAATAAAAATAAATACACTATACCCTAGTAAATACATGAAATAAAAAACTAATGAAATAACAAATATTATT
Source organism: Bufo bufo (assembly GCF_905171765.1). Taxonomy (NCBI): domain Eukaryota; kingdom Metazoa; phylum Chordata; class Amphibia; order Anura; family Bufonidae; genus Bufo; species Bufo bufo. The sequence continues at coordinate 495,835,195 of NC_053389.1, forward strand.
TGATACAATAGAGAGTTAGATGTCACCAAAAGGCCTTCGGCTCCTGAATAATGGTCTAATGCATAAATACTCAAATGGTGGAAGTACTAATCCTAAGAATATTACTGTAGTCAGTTCCCATTATTATACCCCAATGGTGTGATGCAAAACACTGCAGGGAAATCACCTAACATATTGGGGGACATTTATCAATGACTTTACGCCGACTTTGTGGCGTAAAAAAGTTGCAAATAAAGGCGCACGGCACCTGTGCACCATAATTTTCGACTTTTTGTGGTTCTCGGCACTTTGGAAAAGTGGGAGTGGCTTCACTGAAGGGAACGTGGCTTTGCGCCGCCCGCCACATTTACTATAACTTTCGCCAGAAAGTGGAGGAAGTTATAGCTGGCGTAGACTTCAGTTTCTGGCGCACAGCAGGGCAGAGGTGGCCTCATTTATTAAGAGGCTTCTGCCTCTTAACAAATCAGGCGCATCTCACGCCAGTGCGGGGAGATCAAGACTGGCGGATGGATCCACCAGCCTTAATATACAGTCAGGTCCATAAATATTTGGACATCGACACAATCCTAACATTTTTGGCTCTATACACCACCACATTGGATTTGAAATGAAACAAACAAGATGTGCTTTAACTGCAGACTGTCAGCTTTAGGCCTCATGCACACGGCCGTGCCGTTTTTTTGAGGTCCGCAAACCGCGGATCCGCAGAAAATGGAAGCCGTCCGTGTTGCCTTCCGCAATTTGCGGAGCGGGCGGCGGCAATATAAAGGCCTATTCTTGTCCGCAAAGCGCGGACAAGAATAGAACATGTTAAAAAAAAATTGCGGGGCCGCGGAACTGAGCCATGGACGCGGACAGCACACGGAGAGCTGTCCGCATCTTTTGCGGCCCCATTGAAGTGAATGGGTCCACATCCGAGCCACCAAAACAGTCATGTGCATGAGGCCTTAATTTGAGGGTATTTACATCCAAATCAGGTGAACAGTGTAGGAATTACAACAGTTTGTATATGTGCCTGCCACTTGTTAAGGGACCAAAAGTAATGAGACAATTGGCTTCTCGGCTGTTCCATGGCCAGGTGTGTGTTATTCCCTCATTATCCCAATTACAATGAGCAGATAAAAGGTCCAGAGTTCATTCCAAGTGTGCTGTTTGCATTTGGAATCTGTTGCTGTCTACTCTCAAGATGAGATCCAAAGAGCTGTCACCATCAGTGAAGCAAGCCATCATTAGGCTGAAAAAACACAACAAACCCATCAGAGAGATAGCAAAAACATTAGGCGTGGCCAAAACAACTGTTTGGAACATTCTTAAAAAGAAGGAATGCACCACTGAGCTCAGCAACACCAAAAGACCCGGAAGACCACGGAAAACAACTGTGGTGGATGACCGAAGAATTCTTTCCCTGTGAAGAAAACACCCTTCACAACAGTTGGCCAGATCAAGAACACTCTCCAGGAGGTAGGTGTATGTGTGTCAAAGTCAACAATCAAGAGAAGACTTCACCAGAGTGAATACAGAGGGTTCACCACAAGATGTAAACCATTGGTGAGCCTCAAAAACAGGAAGGCCAGATTAGAGTTTGCAAAACATCTAAAAAAAGCCTTCACAGTTCTGGAACAACATCCTATGGACAGATGAGACCAAGATCAACTTGTACCAGAGTGATTGGAAGAGAAGAGCATGGAGAAGGAAAGGAGCTGCTCATGATCCTAAGCATACCACCTCATCAGTGAAGCATGGTGGTGGTAGTGTCATGGTGTGGGCATGTATGGCTGCCAATGGAACTGGTTCTCTTGTGTTTATTGATGATGTGACTGCTGACAAAAGCAGCAGGATGAATTCTGAAGTGTTTCGGGCAATATTATCTGCACATATTCAGCCAAATGCTTTAGAACTCATTGGACGGCGCTTCACAGTGCAGATGGACAATGACCCAAAGCATTCTGCATAAGCAACCAAAGAGTTTTTTAAAGGGAAAGAAGTGGAATGTTATGCAATGGCCAAGTCAATCACCTGACCTGAATCCGATTGAGCATGCATTTCACTTGCTGAAGACAAAACTGAAGGGAAAATGCCCCAGGAACAAGCAGGAACTGAAGACAGTTGCAGTAGAGGCCTGGTAGATCATCACCAGGGATGAAACCCAGCGTCTGGTGATGTCTATGCGTTCCAGACTTCAGGCTGTAATTGACTGCAAAGGATTTTCAACCAAGTATTAAAAAGTGAAAGTTTGATTTATGATTATTATTCTGTCCCATTACTTTTGGTTCCTTAACAAGTGGGAGGCACATATGCAAACTGTTGTAATTCCTACACCGTTCACCTTATTTGGATGTAAATACCCTCAAATTAAAGCTGACCATCTGCAGTTAAAGCACATCTTGTTCGTTTCATTTCAAATCCATTGTGGTGGTGTATAGAGCCAAAATTGTTAGAATTGTGTCCATGTCCCAATATTTATGGACCTGACTGTATCTCCCCCATTGTGTTGCTCGCAACCACCACCATACATACAAAGTAATAAAAAAATACAAGACCAAATGATCCAAAAGACCACAATATTGTCACCCCGACGTACATTTTGCCCAAAGCTTCTTCCGACGTACATTTCTCCCCCTGCAAACAGCTTTGGGCCGAAACGTACATCGGGGTGACGATACTGTGGTCTTCAGGATCCTTTGGGCTGGTATATTTTTATTACTCTGTATGTATGGTGGTTGCAGGCAACATGCTGTGATTTCCCTGCAATGTTTTGTGTCACACCATTGGGGTATAATAATGGGAACGTTGAATTTTTAGCAGCTTCCCACCACATTGCGTGTAATATTAAATGGTGCTTTTAGAAAGTTGAAATTGAACCCTTCCCCTTTAAAGGGCTAAAAAGGTAAAAAGTCGTACAGTGCAGTTCGTTTTTAAAGAAGCAATTTTTTTTTTTTTTTTTTTTTTTTTTTACCACCAGCTACCATCTGTTATATCAGACATTCGGCCCCTACTGTATATGCAGTCCGTGGTCCAGCCCTGTGTCCGGTATCTATGGCCTAACTGAAACATGACATCAGTACTGTGACTTTCAGTAAGCAGCAGTGTTACATGACATATATAAGCTGTGTCAGCACATGGGAAACCGGACTAGTGGTGATATTAATGTACACTATATATGCTCCTCAGTACTTCACTACTACTAGCCGGGTCACATGACCTATCCAGCTCTCCTACGGATGCGTTTTTTACAGGACAATTTTCTGTTAGGGAGAGGCTACTGTATGGCTATAATAAGGCCTGTTTTTATATTCTGGACTGCTTATATAGCGTTCTTGTACACACAGGTTTAGAACAGTACTTTTGTGGTTTTTGTCCCATCTAGTAAGGCTGAAACGAGTTTATGAAGTTATGCAAATTAGGGCACGCAGGTACCCAGGCCTCCCGGTGATCTGCACGCCTAACCCCTCCCCATGGCGTCCTTTGGTCCGCCCTGTAATGATTTTGCGTCACCCTCTATGGGCAGAGGCACAGACATGTGCCGGTTAATGCCGTGGCTCGTTGTCCTCTGCTGGTGCCAATAAGTCTCCAAACCTAGATGGTCTTTTTAAGGCTACTTTCACACTGGCGTTTTGGCTTTCCGATTGGGAGATCCGTCATGGGCTCTCACAAGCGGTCCAAAATGGATCAGTTTTGCCCTAATGCATTCTGAATGGAAAAGGATCGGCTCAGAATGCATCAGTTTGCCTCCGTTCAGTCACCATTCCGCTCTGGAGGCGGACACCAAAACTCTGCCTGCAGGACGGATCCGTCCTGGCACACAATGTAAGTCAATAGGGACGGATCCGTTTTCTATGACATAATCTGGCACAATAGACAACGGATCCGTCCTGGCACACAATTTAAGTCAATGGGGACAGATACGTTTTCTATGACACAATAGAAAACGGATCCGTCCTCCATTGACTTTCAATGTTGTTCATGACAGATCCGTCTTGGCTATGTTACAGATAATACAAACGGATCCGTCTTGGCTATGTTACAGATAATACAAACGGATCCGTCTTGGCTATGTTACAGATAATACAAACGGATCCGTCTTGGCTATGTTACAGATAATACAAACGGATCCGTTCTTGGCTATGTTACAGATAATACAAACGGATCCGTTCTGAACGAATGCAGACGGTTGTATTATCTGAACGGATCCGTCTGTGCAGATCCATGATGGATCCGTACCAAACGCGAGTGGGAAAGTCGCCTAAGAAGAGCAGGCAGCCTGTCGAAGCTATAATATATTATACAAGTTTAATCATGAAATCGACTCCTTTCAAAATCATTTAAATGGGCGTTATATGAATTATCGTTTCATAGCCGACGTGTGCTCTCCATGTTCTCCGCGGACAGCACACGTATCCATTGATCTTAGCGTGTTCTGCACCCTTGCAGAGAAGAAATGCACTACTTTAGTCTGTTTTGCAGAATAAAAATGCACATACAAGTCTATGGGTCCATGAAAACCACAGACAGAACAATGGTGCCACCTATTTCATGGACCGTGGCTAGAAGATGCCGTGGACAACAGATGACATCTGGATGAAACAATAAGCATGGATGGGGAGGCCTTACTGTGAATATGGGTCCATGTAAAAAATGGGTCATTTTAACGATGGGCATTGCATTTCCTAGAGAAAATGATCCCAAATGTCACAGCCCAAAATAACAAATATTAGAAAGCGCTTGTCTGATTGGGTAGCGTGCTGAGCTGTATATTTAACTCTTCCAGTACCAGATTCTCTTTAAACATGTACTATGTACTGCTTTAGGACTTACTAATGAGTTTGCGGTGCATCTCCTTATAATAGGTGATGACATTTAGAAAATTACCTCAGAGGTAGAAGAATCAAAACCTCCTCCCACTCGTTCATCACATTCTTCACACGCGAAATGTCTGTCCCTGTATGCGGTGCTGGAAAAGAATAAAGGCGAGATCTCCATTGACATCAGGTCTTGTCCTGCCATATTGGAACACAGACATACAGTTCAACCCTTTACTGACACGGCCATTTTCTGCTTTCGTTTTTTTACTCACTGCCTTCCCGAAGCGATCATTTTTATTAATTTTTTTCAGTTGACATAGACAAAGGAGGGACAAGTTGTACTTTCTAATGGCACCATTTAATATTGCATACAATGGGTTCTATAGGTTTCGTTTTTACAGCGTTTACTATGCAGTAAGACTGACCTGTTACCGTCTTTCTCCCAGTATGTATGATTACAGCAATATTAAGTTTGTATAGTTTTCTGGTGTCTTAATATTTTAAAAAATAAAAATAAATACCCCCTTGAACACAGGATCGTCTGATCGTGTCTCACATAGACTGCAATGAATTACCATTGCAGCCTATGGGAGATTCAGTGTGTGCTCCATAGGAACATCTCTGTGGCAGGTAATTGACCCACTAGCAGGCCCAAGGCTACCACAGTGATCAAAAGGCTCCCCTGATCTCAGAGCTGGGGAGCTGTTCAGGCCGCTGGAGCACAGCGTTCCCATGGAAACGCCTCTCGGATGCCATGGTTACAACTGACCATGGCATCTGAGAGGTTAAACGCCTGTGATTGCTGTTATCGTTCATCAATTTTGTTGTCTGCTCCTGAGGAAGGGGTCACCTATACTTGAACCCCGAAACGCGTTGAGCCTGTATCACCATTAAAGAGATTGAACTGAAGCGCTGGTTTACCTGCTGACTGCAACCTCTTAGACCTATTAAGCGATCCTGGCCCGGGGGGGGGATGGGTATTGTCACGGGCGTCTTGAGTTTGACCTGTGGACAACCCCCCAGTGAAGCGAGTGGAACACCATACTATTATTTCTATTTGCTCCTCATATCTATATTCTATCCCAACAGAATGCTGTTTCTATTTAACCAATGTGATCAACTTTTATTCTCTGTCTAAATAGCCATTCCACTGGAATTTTATATATTCATATACTTATTATTTTATTTGGGGCGTGGCGCTATATACTGCTAGAGGAATATATATATGCAGATATACATATCCTCCTTTTTTTTTTTTTTTATCTATCCTGATTATATAAGCGTATGGTATCCACTAATGCTATTTTTCAGAAAAAACGTACTTTATATGATCACTAGTATCCTCACCACTGTTTAGTAGAAACCGTCACTGGTGGCACCTCTGGGGTTTCACACCTTCTAACCAAAAGAATCTGCTTAACCCCCTCTTCCTCCCCTTTTTTCCTTTCATCTTCCCTATCGTTCATCAGAGACAGCTTCTAAGCGGGTTCCGTGTTTAATTACCTTACTTCCGCTGTACTTGTACAGCAGACATCCAGAAGGGGTTAACTATCTGAACTGTAACCAGGGTTTGACACAGACAGCATAAAGCTTTCATGCACGATCAGGACATGGGCCCTTTAGCTCATGAAATTCATGGACTCTGCCAATGACATGAAACCTAGTAGCCAGTAGGTGGCGGTGGGCCCTACTCCCTAAGAGACCCCTATACAGTAACTTCACTGTCCTATGGAGGGCTATGAATAACAAATCAGTACAGTTGGTGGTCTCCCGTATGCACTAGCACCTCTAACATTACTTCACTAAGCTTAAGAAACTTACCAACCAGCCCGACTCATGGCATCAAGAAGTAATTTGACATGTGGACCTAATAAAACAAAACACAGAAGGGCATTACATTGGAATTAATGACACAGCCTATAATATACGCAGAGCTAAAATGTCTGATTTCAAGTAAATATAGATTAGAAATTGTATTATACAAATCTATGCACATTTCTAACATATTTATGTGAACCGTCGTTGTAAAGGGGTTTTCCAGACGCTGGTGGCCTGTCCTTAGGATAGGTTATCAATGTCAGATCGGTGGGCATCCGACACCTGGCACCCCGCTGATCAGCACCAGTAAGGGTACTTTCACACTTGTGGCAGAACGTAGATGCGGATCCGTCTGACAAATGCATTGAAATGCCGGATCCGGTATAAAAAATGTTTGCATTTTTTTTTTCGGTCTGTGCAGGAATGCCAGATCCGTTTTGCCGGAACACTTAATGCCGGATCCGGCACTAATACACTTCAATGTAAATTAAGGCCGGATCTGGCAAGTGTTCCGGAATTTTGGCCGGAGATAAAACCACAGCATGCTGCGGTATTATCTCAATCCTTATCAGTCAAAAAGACTGAACTGAAGACATCCTGAACGGATGGCTCTCCATTCAGAATGCATGGGGATAAAACTGATCAGTTATTTTCCGATATTGAGCCCCTAGGACGGAACTCAATACCGGAAAAGAATAGTGTGAAAGTACCTTTACTATACAGTGGATGAAAGCGGAAGCATAAGGTTCTGTCCACTGTGTAGGGGCCATGCCGGGATACGGCAGCTCAGCTCCCATTCACGTGACTGCTAGCGGAGCTGCACCATACTGGAGAACTACACAGTGAATGGAGCCTTCCATCCCCTGTATAGTTTTCTGAACCAAAGACTGTCAAAAACAGCTGATCAAGGAGGATCTGGCATTGATGATCTATCCTGAGGACGGGCCATCAATATTGAAGTCTCGGAAATGCTATGACTATGGAACTGATGACTAGACGTAGAGAAAATACATCTATATACATAAGAGGTAATGTAAACTAAGAATATTAGTATCTACCAGGAGGTTTTATGACCATTATAAAAGCACAATGCTGCAGGCGGAATCCATTTCCCATCAGCAGGAGAAGTCCACGACTCCTGGCTCACAGCGAGATGCATCTAAAGCAAATGGGGCCTGGTGGTGCTCCGGCCGTTTCTGGCTATGCCAGATGCAATCAACAGTTTAGCGCTAGTGTGAAACTAGCCTAAAGCCTCATTCACACGTCAATGATTGTGAGCTAAAACCAGGACTGGAGCCTCCACAGACATAAGGTACAAGGGACAGATCTGCACCTGTTCTGGGTTTAGAGCCGCACCAGTTTGGGCTCACAATCACTGAGGTGTGAATAAAACATAACGCTGGGTTCAGATCACTTCTACTGATCTGTCAGAAACTTTCACACTTGCAGCAGAGGATTCCGGCAGGCAGTTCCGTCGCCGGAACTGCCTGCCGGATCCGGCAATCGGGACGCATACGGATGGCATTTGTCAGACGGATCCGGATGCAGATCCGTCTGACAAATGCATTGCAATACCGGATCCGTCTCTCCGGTTGTCATCTGGAAAAACTGATCCGGTATTTATTTTTTTCACAGATTTAAAAAGGTCTGCACATGCGCGGACCAGAAGAACGGATCCGTTTTGCTGGAACACTTGGGGGCGGATCCGGCATGTGTTCAGGATTTTTGGCAAGACAGAAAACTGCAGCAGTATTTTCTCCGGCCAAAAAACGCAAGAGGGACTGAACTGATGCATTCTGAACGGATTGCTCCCCATTCAGAATGCATTAGGATAAAACTGATCCGTTTTTTTTCCGGTATTGAGCCCCTAGGACGGAACTCAATACCTGAAAAGAATAGCGCTAGTGTGAAAGTACCCTTTGAACAGAAAATGAAAAATAACTGATCCGCCTTATTTTGAGCATCAGTTGTGATCAGTTTGTGTCACTTCCATCAGACATTAGTTACCGTATGTTTGATGGGAGAAAAAGTCCTGCATGCAAAAATAACTATGTCTGACAGAAGCGATACCCAAAATACGATGGACCAGTTATTTTTCATTTTTCTGACGGATCAGTAGAACGGAAAGCTAAACTTAGACATGAATGAGCCCTATTATAAGATGTCCTTAGGAGTGAGACAGTGACAGCATGCACATGGCCGGTATCCGTATTTTGTGGATCCATGGTCGTGTGCATGAGGCCGAATGGTGGTGATGCTCTTCGCTGTACACGGCAGTCCCTTGAATGGAGTGGTGGTAACGTATCCACACAACTGCTTCATTTACACAGGGCAATAGGTGGGAGTCCCAGTGTTTGAATGATCATATCCTGTAGATGGGGGGGGAGAAATGTTGTTTATGGGCCAGTCCCTTTAATGAAGAGTTTCTGCAGCAGCTGCAGTGCTCAGATTGCTGCAAAACAGTATAATACACAACTCAGCTGCTGCAGAACTTCTTCTGGAAAATGGGGAAGGGGTTTCATGGTATGAAAGTACTGTAGACAGGAATCTCCCATTAATCACCAGAAAGAGGTTCTGCAGCAGCTGAAACATTACAGATCACCTTGTGCACTGTGTAAATGAGAGAGAACCCTCCTAATACCATGTATAGGAGGAGGCCATATCCCCCATGGTATGACATAGAAGACACGCATCCATCACCTACTCGTCTCCATTGAGATCTTCATCCTCGCCTTGCACCTGAGCTTCAGCCCGTACAGCTTGGACAGAAAGGGCTCTTGCTTACGACCGCGGGGGTCTCTCTCAGGGAACAGATGGTAGCCGTAGTCGTCTTTTCCTGATTTATCTTCCTCCATGGGGACCACTTTCTGTCACTGACCCTGAGCAGCGTGCAGGCAGCGCTGACCTTCAGGCGCAGGTATATGACGTCAGCGCCGAGGACTGCTGGCGGCCATCTTTCTTGTGGTCAGAGGCCAGGAGATGAAAACACTGACCGCGGCAAAGAATACACTGAAAAGGGAGGACTGTGGGGTATTATAGAAGCAATCAAACCGAGAGACTTTGGGGGGAAAAAGTACCAAACCCTTCTTTCCTGGATGAAGTGTTTTGGTATTTATTGAGCCATTTAGTTTGAGGGATTGTTTTTTCACAGTTTGAAGGATTGTTTTTCATGGCATATTTTTCATGGTACCATTTAGTAAGGGGTTGCCAAGGTTTTCTTATTGGTGGCCTAACCAAGGGCACATCTGACTGTCAGCGCCGTACTCCGCCGAGCGCTGCGAACTTCCTAGGCCATGTGACATCACGTTTATCGGTCAGATGGCCTAGGTGCAGCTCAATCTCATTCAAGTGAATGGGTCTGGGCTGCAAGTATTTATCATTATTATTTGACTCACAGCGCATTACAGACATTAGCATCACACTGTCCCCAATGGGGCTCACAATCTAAGTTCCCTTTCAGTGTGTCTGCAATACCAAGCATGGCCACTATCTAATAGACGGCACTGTGCACTTACCGAAGTGCCACGGCCTCCTCAAACAGTTCATCAGCTTCTGAGAGTGGAAAGCCGCCAGATCTGATATTGATGACCTATCCTGAGAATAGGCAATCCATATAAAATTCCCAGAAAACCCTATTAATTCTTATTCCATCAGTAGTGGCAGGGGGTCACAACTTACACCCCGTGCAGATGGCACAACTCATGAGCCTGTACCATAATAGTACGGCATGGTGCAGGGAACCAATCACATCATACTGTAATGGCACAGCGTGGGGACAGGGAAAGGCTAGGGACATCTTTGGGGGACAATTATTTTTTTTTTTTTTATCGTTGCATTCTACTCAAATTGGGACGCTGATCATTTTTTCAATTGGTCATTTATTGTTTTAAATCAGTCCTTTTCTTTGTACTGTACAGATGTCAGTCTTTGTGCTACTCTGTCAGGAGTTCAGAGATAAGGGAGCCATCGGGGCTCTGACATCTGTATAGACAAAAAGGGCTGAACAATTTTAATAAAGACCCATTATAATTATAGAAAAATTCCTCCGAAGGTGTCCACAGCCTTTAAAGGGGCTAACTGTGGTGAGACAACCCTTTAATAGTAATGCTGCCTACTCTCAGAGAAAGAGCAGGAGACACCCAGGCAAAAGGGGCAGACCTTCCAGAAGTATAGGCTATTGTCCCACATATGGAGCAGCGTGTACTTGGTATCGCAGCTCAGCCCCATTCACTTCTATAGGGCTGAGCTGCATCTAGGCCATGTGACCAATGCAAATGATGTCACAAGGGCTAGGGAAAGCTGTGAGAAGGCTGGGCAAGTGCTCTCTCAAACAGCTGATCGGCAGCGGTCCAGGGTGTCAGACCACCACCTATCATATACCGATGACCTATCCAGAGGAGACCTCAGAAGAGCCCTTTAATTAATAATTTAAAAAAAAAATTACTTACCAGTAATTCCCTTTTCATGAATCCTCCATGACGGCATACCATGAGAGATGACCCACCTACAACCAGGTAGGGACAGGAAGTATAAATTAGACCCTCCTTCAGCTCTTCCTCAGTGTCTTTCTGGACCGACAGCCTAGAGAGTCTTATCCTCACATATAAAGGATTATTATATATCTACAAATATTATATATTTATTTTTTTGCATTCACACCCACACACTCCTTCACCTAATTATTGGCCTATATGTGGGCCTGTATGTACATATTCTTACATATATTTATTCATATACGTACTTTAGGGTGGGAAATCCGTGCCGTCATGGAGGATTCATAAAAAAGGGAATTACCGGTAAGTAATTTGGTTTTTCCCTTTCATCCTCCATGACGGCATACCATGAGATATATCAGATCAATACTCTTATTAGGGGGGGGACTATGGCCTGAAGCACCTTCCTGCCGAAAGCGAGCTCCTGACTAGCTGTAGTATCCACTCTATAATGTTTAATGAATGTATGAGGACTTGACCATGTCGCTGCTTTGCATATCTGTTCTAATGAGGCACTCGCCCTCTCTGCCCAGGATGCAGCCACAGATCTTGTGGAATGTGCTGTAAAGGACTTTGGTGGAGGAATATCTGATGCTTTATATGACACCTTACCACCCACAATCAGCAGTGAGCCACTCCATTCTATTGATTACTTATATGACTCTGAGCTCGCCATTTTTATCCATCTGGATAAGGAGTTTTTTGTGTCTTTCTGCACTTTATGTGTTCCACTGAACTGGACAAATAGATAGTCTGTTTTCCTGAACGTTTTTGTAACCTCTAGATAGAGTAATACAGCCCTACGTACATCTAACTTGTGGAAATTCATTTCCTCTTCTGTTTTTGGGTTTGAGCAAAATAATGGGACAATAATCTCCTCCTGTCTGTGGAAGTTTGATACCACTTTAGGAAGAAAAGAATTGTCCAATCTGAATACAATTCTGTCCAGAAATACGATGCAAAAGGGTTCCACTATCTTTAGAGCTTGGATTTCACTCACTCTACGCACTGAGGTGATGGATACCAGGAATAAAGTCTTTAGTGATAAATATCTCAACAAGGTTTCTGACAAAGGTTCAAACGGGGCGTTTGTCAAACCTAATAGCACCAAATTGAGATCCCAAGGGGAAACTGTAGGCCTTAGGAACGGTCTTAACCTATCTGCCCCTCTTAAAAAACGGATAACCCATGGATGTTCCGCAATTTTTTCTCCAAACACTGCAGTTAAGGCTGATATGTGCACTCTTAAAGTGTTTGGGAGTAATCCTTTTTCAAAGCCAGACTGCAGGAAACCTAGAACTGCTTGGACTGAGAACTTCTGAGAAGTTTTTTCCTGGATATACCAACAGCAAAATTTACTCCACACCTTATGATAAATTTTTGAAGTTACATCTTTTCTGCTGGCCGACAGTGTTAATAATTGCTTCTGATAGGCCCTTTGATCTCAAAATCATCCTTTCAGGTTCCAGCCGTTAGGTGTAACCTTTCTATTTGGGGATGGTAGATCGGGCCCTGGGACAGTAGATCCTGTTGCCAAGGAAGGATCCATGGGCTCTGGACTGAAAGAGTCTTCAGGAACGCAAATCATGTTTTTTTTGGCCATAGAGGGGCTTTTAGTATCACATGAGCCCTGTCTAACCGAATCTTTTTTAGGACTCTGGGAATTAATTGAAAAGGGGGAAAAGCATAGTCTAGTTGAAAATCCCATTTTTGGGACAGCGCGTCTACCCCTATGTTTCCGTTGAACGGATTCAGAGAAAAAAACTTTTTTAGTTTTGTGTTTGTGACTGAAGCGAAAAGATCTACTTGTGGAGTTCCCCACAATTCCGTGATTTGGAGAAAGACGTGTCTTTCTAGGCTCCATTCTGTTGTTTTTAAGGGAGTTCTGCTTAAAAAGTCTGCTTCTATGTTTAGGGATCCTTTTAGATGAATCGATGATAGGGATCTTAAGTGAACCTCCGCCCAGGAGAATATTTTTTCTGTTAGTTTGCTCAGAGTTAAACTTCTTGTCCCGCCTTGATGGTTTAGGCAAGCAACGTCTTTTTTTTGCATCAGATGAGAAAACACCTTTAATGCTTCCCAGACTGCCGTCAATTCTCTTTGATTTGACGACAGAGATTTTTGAGTGACGGACCACTCTCCTTAGGAATAGAGATGGGAACAATGTGCTCCCCATCCCCAAAGGCTTGCGTCCGTCGTGATAACAACCAGGTGTTCGGGGTTCCAAGGAACTCCCTTTGACAGATGTTCTGACTGTTTCCACTACTGCAGGGACTGAAACACTGGTCCAGGGATTTGAATTTTTATCTCTAGAGAATCCTGGCTTCTTTTCCAACACTCTAAAATCCATTGTTGCAGGATCCAGGTGTGGAACTGAGCCCATCTTATGGGATGCATGAGGTCAGGGAGCCCAGTAGTTTCATTGCTTCTCTGATCATACATACGGATTGATTTTGGAAATTTGTTACCTTTTTGCTTATCCCGATTACCTTCTGGGTTGTAAGAACTGTCTCCTGGTGAATCGTATCTAGACGAACCCCCAGGAAGGTTAAATTCTGAGATGGGCAAGGATTTGACTTTTTCCAATTTATCAGCCACCCTGTTTGGTACAGTGTTTGGCAAGTCAGAAACAGGTTGTTTTTGAGAGCTGTCTCTGAATTGCCTACAATCAACAGGTCGTCTAAGTAGGGGAATATCAGGATGTTTCGTCTTCTTAAGTGGGCCACTACCTCCAGCATTACCTTGGGGCAGAGGTAATTCCAAATGGGAGTACCTGAAATTGGAAATGACAGTTTTTTTCCTAAGAAAACCGCTATGCGGAGAAACTTTTGAGATTCTTCGCAAACCGGGATATGGAAATAAGCATCTTTTAGGTCTATTGATGCTAAAAAATCTCCCTCTTTTAACAGGTTTATTATAGATCTTATTGCTTCCATTTTGACGTTTTTTATGAATTTGTTTAATCTTTTCAAGTTTATTATTAGTCAAGACTTTCCGTCTGTTTTTTTTGTACCAGAAAAATGGTCGAATAATAACCTTTCCTCTGTTGAGAGAAAGGAACCGGAATAATTGCCTTTTGGGCCAACAAATCCCGATTTTTTTCTGTAGAACAGCCGATCTTTGGATGGGGTTATTCTGAATACATTTGGGGGAGGAGGAAGGCAAAAGGTAATATTGTAACCTTTTGAAATGATGTTTAACACCGAGGGATATCTTTCCATTCTTTTAAGAAAAGCTTCAGTCTTCCTCCTACCTCCCTGGCGTCATTGTTTAGTAGAGTCTGTATTTCTTGGGGTAGATCGGAAACCTCTGTTACCACTTTTTTAATTTTTCCCTTTTTACCATGGAGTGTTACTAGATGTTCTCTTGACCTGGAAAGAACTCCCTTTTTTAATCCTGTGAAAAGGAAATTTCCTTTTGTTTGTATCTCTAGGGAATGACTTTTTTGAGTCCAAGGCTTTCTCTAAAATGGATTCAAGGTCTTGGCCAAACAGTAGGTTCCCATGAAAGGGTAAACTACAAAGTCTTGTTTTTGAACTGGTATCGCCGGACCAGGATTTTAACCAGAGAGCTCTCCTAGCTACTACTGCTAGGCCTGAGGTCTTAGCAGCCATTCTGATTGACTCTGCCGTGGAGTCTGACAGGAAATCGACGGCTTTCACTAGAAAGGAGTATCATAAGAGGCTCCTTCTTTCAGGAGAACCTCTAACTGTAACAGCCACCTTTTTAAAGACCTCGATACGGATGTGGCCGCCAGATTTGGCTTAAATAACGCTGTGCTAGCATCCCAGACCTTTTTAAGAACCTGATCAGCTTTTTTTGTCCATGGGGTCTTTTAAAGTCCCCATATCTTCAAATGGGAGAGCATTAGCCCTTTTAACTAGTTTAGATAGATACATCAACTTTGCGGCAGGATGTTAATAGGGTCTCGTCTTCTTCACAGAAGGGGAGGCGACGTTTCATCGTTTTTGGAATAAACAGTTTTTTATCTGGGGATTTCCATTCTCTTTTAATTAGTTCCATCATGTTTTTATGGACCGGAAACACCCTCTTTTTTCTTTGTTCTAGACCACTATACATTTGGTCCTGGACGGACCTCTGCACTTTTTCGTCTGAAAGCCCCATAGTAGCCCTAATGGCTTTTACTAACTCTTGTGTTTTTATATTCTGAGTCAGACCCGGAAGAGATCTCGGACTCCTCATCCTCCGAATCCGACTCCAGTTCTGAGTCAGAGGATGACGACCCGGAGATGCTCATTTTAGTATCTCTGTGTTTAGAGCTAGATTTCCCAGGGGTAACTACAGGACTTTCTGCCATGGCAGATCTAATTTCTTCCCTTATTACATCTCGCAGCTCCTCTCTAATTGACGGGACTAAAAGTCCTTCACCATATTAGAGGTACATTTCTTGCAAAGCTTTTTGTTATATGTGTCGGGCAATCTAGCTGAGCACATCACACATTTTTTTGTTTTTGAACTAGCTTTTTTCTGAGCTACGTCCTTTTCACTCTGCATTCACACAGGGAGAGAAACCATAGCTAGAGAGAGAGAGATGGGCACATACCGGGGTTAGCAAAGGGTAATGTAACCAGCATTCCCCCCTCCCCAGGACCTTAACTTACGATAGAGGGTCCCTGAGAGGTTTCCATCTGACCAGCTTGCTCAGACATGTGTGCACCATCCCCTCTACAAACCCCTCTTAAATACTCTCACCTGCAGACCTCAGATCAGTGGGTGACTTCCGCCATGATCCAGCGCGCCGACTAGTAGCTCCACCCCCTCAGCGTGCGTTCAATAGAGCGTGCGTTTCGTTTGGAACGCACATGAGCCGCATACGACTTCCGGTGGCGTTTTTGCGAGAGCCGAAACTATCGGATCGCGATGAGGAACTTTCCAACAGACCGGAGGGACTCACTGAGTGTCCGGTCACACATGGACTTCCGCGCCCGACGCGCATAGCGGGAGGTAAGGAGCAGCACTCTCGGCCATCTTCACAGCACCTCAATACCCAACTAGGGCACGGGTGCTGTCGCTCCCTCATGTGCAGATAAGGCATGTCTTTCTTCTTACCGCTCTGCCTGCCTGAAACAGAACGGGCTCATAGCATGTGCCATGAGGATGATCCTTCTCCTACCTGGAGGGACAGGAAGACACTGAGGAAGAGCTGAAGGAGGGTCTAATTTATACTTCCTGTCCCTACCTGGTTGGAGGCGGGTCATCTCTCATGGTATGCCGTCATGGAGGATGAAAGGGAAAACATGCATTTCTCAAAAGTAGCCAAGACAAATGTGAAGATGGCCTTATGTGTATCCATGCTGATATATCTATTGTTGATAAAAAAAAAAAAAATATATATATATATATATATATATATAATGGCTGCACACACCTATAAGCAGTAAAGCTGAGAAATGGGGATCATTCTAAATTAAAGTGGTATTATACCTACTGTAAATGGATCAATGGAAGCTCTTAGCGCACATTTTGATCAAACTTGTGCCGGGCCCATCTACCAAGTGTCAAGGTGGCTTCCGCAGATGGGTCCCTATCACTAATATACCGCCTCTCTTGGACTTATCCAAGTCCACATTTTCAGGGCAGTGTAGGAACCAGCTACATTTGTACTTTGCTCAGAAGCCCCAGGCAGATGGGCGTTTGCTCAAACCACTTGAATTTAGAATGATCCCCATTTCTCAGCTTTACTGCTTAGGCTACTTTCACACTGGCGTTTTGAATTCCGTTTGTGAGATCCGTTTCAGGGCTCTCACAAACGGATCAGTTCAGACAGAATGCACTCTGAATGGATAAGGATCCGTTCAGAATGCATCAGTTTGGCTCCGTTCCGCCTCCATTCCGCTCTGGAGGCGGACACCAAAACGCTGCTTGCAGAGTTTTGGTGTCCGCTTGGCGATGCAGAGCCAAACGGATCCGTCCTGACTTACAATGTAAGTCAATGGGGACGGATCCGTTTACACTGACACAATATGGTGCAATTGAAAACATTTTTTTTTTTCAAGAATAATGCAGACTGATCCGTTCTGAAGGGATACAAGCATTTGCATTATAGGTGCGGATCCGTCTGTGCAGATACCAGACGGATCCGCAGCTAACGCAGGTGTGAAAGTAGCCTTATGTGTGTGCAGCCATTATTTTTTTTTATCAACCATGTTTGCTTTATGGATATGCACCTATGACTATGAATAACAATGTGACAGTCTACATTTTCTTGTAGTAAGATATATCTATTGTGACACAGAAGACTGACAGCTGGTGGAGCCGGAGAGCATGCTGCCATGCTGGATTGTATCCTCAAAACCAAGTTTCTTTATTTCGAGTAGTTATGTAATGTCATGTAAAAAAAATTAATAAAAAATTTATAATCAATAAAGCCAGCACATAAAAGGTGTTTTCCCATAAACATGTATTCTGAAGATAGGTGATAAATCTGTCATGGCTGGGGGTCCAATCACTGGGATTACAAGTATAGGGTCCCTAATGTGCAGTAGCTTGCATGTATGACCACTGCTCCATGCACAGTCTGTGGGACAAATGGAGATAGCCGAGCACTTTACTCACCATTTCAATAGAAGTGAATGAAAGGGTGGTCATACACTACCACTCCATTCACACACACGGGACTCTGGGATCCCCTTCACATGATAGGTGGGGTCCTTACATTCAGACCACCAGCAATCATACATTGTTAAACTATTCTGTGGACAGATCATACACGTTATTTAGTGTAATATGCTCTCTCTTTAGGTCCCAAGTTCAGGACTTGGCTCGCATGGCTTTAAAAAGGTGTTGTCCAGCAACCCCTGGTCCTAAACCTGTGCCCCTCAACATAAGACTCACTCACCTGTCCGCGATACCACAACGGTTTCATTCCCATCCCCCATAGGACCAGGAAACAGCTTGGTCCTATGACCGCTAAGCTCAATAATAGGCCTTGCCGTCACAGCGGCTACAGCTCCAAGGCCAGATCACCCCTTGAAGCAAATGAATCCACAGACCGGGGGGAGAACATAACCCCTGCTCAGGGATTTCTAACCCATTTCCATGCCCCACATTGACAAATACTTTTAGGAAGCAACCAGAAATAGACTCTGTGTTGTATATTACCAGCAAAACATTAATCAGTTGTATAAATCACAGAACTAAATATATACAATTAAAAAAGACATACAATAAACACGCAAACCTAGCTTAAAACCTTCCACCATAAGCACTGAGGCTTTTCTGTTTGAGGGGTGCGATTCTGATTCACGATTACTAGATCATCGTAAGGATTTATTTCTGTGTTATTTTTGAGCAGCTTAAAGGTTTGCATAATATCTTCCTTGCTTTTTAAAATCTCTGTATGCCATGTCCGCGTCCCTTTTACAGTAAGGGATTCGACCAAACGGTTCATAGTCATTAAAACACGATTGAAACACGTCGTCTACGGCCTTTTCTGCTGCCTCCCGACTGATCTGCCTGACGGCCAATATAGAGCGGAGAGAGCGGTCTCTTACACAGGCCTGGGAGGGAGAGAAGGGAAGATCAGCTTAGATCAAAAACCACGGCCAGATTTCCTGAATTAAACCTACTGTTTCTACAAGAAATCTCCTTTTTTTTAACTTTCAAAATATCTCAATGCATTCCTCAGAAGTGCAATAATGCCTGCTTCTAAGGGCTCATTCACACGACCGTGTGCTGGCCAGGCCCCGTGCTGCGGACCACAAATTGCAGTCCGCAATGCACGGGCACCGAGCGTGGGGCGGCAGCAGCATGCGGATCGCAGACCCATTCACTTGAATCAGACGGTCCGCACCGCAAAAAAGTAGCGCATGCACTACTTTTTTGCGGTGTGGAGGCACGGCCAGAAACACCCCGTAGTGCTTCTGTGGGGTGCTCATCCGTGCTTCCGCACCGCATCTCCGGGTTTGCGGACCCATTCATGTGAATGGGTCCGCGACCTGTGATGCAGGGTGCACACAGCCGGCCCCCGGTGTATTACGGACCTGCCGTATGCAGGCCGCAATACAGCCACGGCGAGGTAATGGTCGTGTGCATGAGCCCTAACACAATATCCTGTGGCTATGGATAAACGTCTAAGGCTGTGTTCACATCAAGTTTCTATCATCCACAGTAGATCTATTTAACAGATACACTAACATACAAATAGAAGCCAATAGCAAGGCGTCATAGGCTTATGTGTCTGCTAAACACAGCCTAAGGCAGTGTTTCCCAACAAGTGTGCCTCCAGCTGTTGCAAAACTACACCTCCCAGCATGCCCGCACAGCCATAGGCTGTCCGGGCATGCTGGGAGTTGTAGTTTTGCAACAGTGGGAGGCACACTGGTTGGGAAACACTGGCCTAAGGCCTCATGCACACGGCCGTGCCGTTTTTTGCGGGCCGCAGACTGCGGCTCCGCAAAAAACTGAAGCAATTTGCAGAACGGAACGGGAGTCGGCAATATAAATGCCTATTCTTGTCCGCAAAGCGCGGACAAGAATAGAACATGTTATTTTTTTTTTTGTGGGGCCGCGGAACGGAGCCACGGATGTGGACAGCACACTGAGTGCTGTCCGCATCTTTTGCGGCCCCATTGAAGTGAATGGGTCCACATCCGAGCCGCCAAAACGGTGGCTCGTATGCGGACCCAAACAACGGTCGTGTGCATGAGGCCTAACACTGAAGGCTATGTAATACAGAAGCAAACAAATGCCCTTCCATTGACAGCCAATTTTATGTTTTTAGCGTATCTGTTAAAGGAGTTATTACATCAACTTAATAAAAAATGTCAATATCAGTAGTGAAGACTATTATTCTAATTACAGCAATGCAAAAACTGCTGCTCTCCAGTCAAATTTTCGCCTTCTCTTTTTACTCACTTTCTCTGGAGAACTTTTGTCTGTCCTTTCTGTGGGGAGCAGCAGATCACATGAGACCCTTTAAAACGGATCTACTAAGCCCTTGATTGACAAGGCCTGGCCATGTTACAGGGATTCTGTCACCAGAATTAACCCTATTAAGCTAGCTGACACTAGTGATAAGCTAATGTCAGCTAAACCTAACTAGCCTATTCCTACTTTTATCTATGCCCCCGTTACGCCAGAAATATAACTTTTATAATATGCTAATTAGCCACGAGGAGCGGGGGGGGGGGGGGGGGGGGGGGGGGGGGAAGGGGGTGGCGCATTGTTCCTGCTCCTAAAG
The DNA here is from genome assembly GCF_905171765.1 of Bufo bufo. NCBI lineage: Eukaryota > Metazoa > Chordata > Amphibia > Anura > Bufonidae > Bufo > Bufo bufo. The sequence continues at coordinate 495,855,510 of NC_053389.1, forward strand.
GCTCCGTTCTCCCACCTTTGTCGCCTCCCTCCAAGTCCTGATTGACAGGGCCAGGCAGCGCTCGCATCTGTCTGCCAGCCCTGTGCTCTGGTGAAATCTCGCGCCGTTCAGCATTCGGCGCAGGCGCGGTGAGCGAAAGACGCTCTCAGGCTGCCAGCTTCCTCACTGCGCCTGTGGTGAATACTGAACGGCGCGAGATTTCACCAGAGCACAGGGCTGGCAGACAGATGTGAGCGCTGCCTGGCCCTGTCAATCAGGACTTGGAGGGAGGCGACAAAGGTGGGAGAACGGAGCCTCTAGGAGCAGGAACAAAGGCTAATTAGCATATTATAAAAGTTCGATTTCCGGCGTAACGGGGGCAGATAAAAGTAGGAATAGGCTAGTTAGGTTTAGCTGACATTAGCACATCGCTAATGTCAGCTAGCTTAATAGTGTTATATCTGGTGACAGAAACCCTTTAAGGAGGAGAGGGAGGAAGCCGGAGAACAAGGGTACACAGGGAAACTTGGGTCCGCCCTCTGTGCACTTAACGGCTAATCTGCATATGTATTAAAAGTACGTCTTCTCCAGAAAGAAGCAATGGATAACTAAGTGGAAGGTATCATTATATTCAGCTGAGCTAGCCCCAAGGCATTGTACCAGACTTAGTGTATTTCCTGCTCACAGATTACGACTGTTTTTTACGGAAGTCTTAATAAAAACATGCTGGCCTACAATACGTCATAATTATTGGAGGGAATCTGTCACCAGTTTTTTGGTGTCCAAACTAAGGGCAACATAAACTAGTGACAGATCCTCTTAGTAAGGCCTCATGCACACGACCGCTCCGTTGTTTGCGATCCGCAAACCGCCGATCCACAAAAAACGGAAGTCGCCCGTGTACCGTCCGCAATTTGTGGAACGGAACGGCTCATTGTAGAAATGCCTATTCTTGTCCGCAAAACGGACAAGAATAGGACATGTTCTATTTTTTTTGCGGGGCCACGGAACGGAGCAACGGATGCGGACAGCACATGGAGCGCTGTCCGCATCTTTTGCGGCCCCATTGAAGTGAATGCGGACCCGAAAAACGGTTGTGTGCATGAGGCCTAAAATGCAAGGACACTTTCTTTAATAGACTCAACCTATTTGTAAAATCTTGTAATGAGCAGCTCCAGCGCCTGCCAAAGAGTCTGGAATATTCCGTTCATCAGCTCCTGATTTCCCCTCGCTGCTAATTCAGTTGGGAAAAATTGTCAGTATCAGGGAGGAGGAGAAAGCTCATGAATATCCAGACTCGTTGGCGTGCACTGGAGCGGTTAGAACCTAGCAGCATAAAACTGGTGTCAGAATCCCTTTAAGAGGGGCGTCTTATATGGGTTATCCTGGAAAAGATAATGCTGACTTATCCTCAGGATAGGACATCATTAGCACATCAGTGGGGGTCCAAGTCCCGGCACCCCCGCCGATCAGCTGTTTCAGAACGCCGCTGCGCTCACTGGAGCAATGTAGGCTCCCAGCAGCTTTACAAGGATAGCGCCATACACTGTATAGTGGCAGTACTTGGTATTGCAGCTCAGCCCCATTGACATGAATAGGGCTGAGCTGCAACTAGGCCACATTATGTCACTGGCCTAGGAAGAGGCTGCAGCGCTCAGGGCCTCCTCTAACAGCTGATCGGCAGGGTCCTGGGTGTCGCACCCCCGCAGATCTGATCCTGATGATCTATACCAAGGATAGGTCATAAATATCTTTTCCTGGATAACCCCTAATAATTTCGATGCATCTCATGCATCAGAAAATGAAATCTACCACAGCAAATATCTGAGATCTCTACTCCCATATAACGCCAGTTTCTAGTACAAGCATTATTAAATTTGCCGGGCAGTGTAGGCTTTGCCCAGCCTGCCCACTCCCCGCCAGTTTTTAGAAAAGTGACGATTGCGGGTTAAAAGTGTGTTTTGTGTGTGTGTGTGGGGGGAGGGGGGAAAATCATACTTTTCTTCGTTCAAAATAGGACTTGAGCCATCACTCACAAATTTCCTATGCCAGAAGACAGGCACTGTTGCTTTAATAGGAGGGGTCCATTCACATACTGTTCGACAAACACTACATATACCAGTAACTTTTCAGGACATACCTGATGATGTTGTTTCAAGCCAAAATTAAACCGGCTAATTTCATTACTAAGCGAGCAGTCTCCGCTGAGATTGGCAGCTCTGATCTACAGGAAAACACCAAATGTAAATTGAGGATAGGGCATCAATATTGTACTCCTGGAAAACTGCTTAAAGGGAGTCTCATCAGCATTTCACGTTTGTAACCCTTCCCATAGCTTTCAAGCATTCTTAGAGTTAATAAAAACGTTACCTTTAGCATCAATCCTGGACTTATAAAACCGTCAAAAAACATCTTTGTAGCATATGCAAATGAGGGCTCGCAAGTGCCCAGGGGCGGCGTTACGCTCGTAGGTGCCCTGCTAGCTCAGCCTTTTCTTCGCTCCCCCCGCCCCTTCCTTCCCTCTGACCACCTATCTACTAACTTGTTGTTTCGCCGAGATCCTGCGCCTGCGCAGTCAGGCCGGCGCATGCGCACTGCGATGACCATTCCTTGAACGGCATGAGGCCTTAACAAGTGGAGCGTCAAATCTTCACAATGTCCCCAGTACAATATCACTGTAGGGTCTCTTAATATGCCACATTGCTCTGCCTTCCAGTCCTACATTAGTATGAGTATTAGGCCTCATGCACACGACCGTTCCGTTATTTGTGGTCCGCAAAACGTGCATCCGCAAAAAACGGAAGCCGCCCGTGTGCCTTCCGCAATTTGCGGAACGGAAGGCCCATTGTAGAAATGCCTATTCTTGTCCGCAAAACGGACAAGCGGGGCCACGGAACGGAGCAACGGATGCGGACAGCACACGGAGTGCTGTCTGCATCTTTTGCGGCCCCATTGAAGTGAATCGGTACGCACTTGAGCCGCCAAAACGGCGGCTTGGATGCGGACCAAAACAACGGCCGTGTGCATGAGGCCTTTACAACATGTCGCAGCCACCACAGCTCTCCCAGTATGACTGGTGTAACGCAGATGCACGTTCACAAAGATCCGCTGTGGACATGCAGTAGACACTGCTTAACCCTCGATCAGTATAAACTCATTTGTGGGAGATTTATCAAACTGGTGTAAAGGAAAACTGGCTTAGTTGCCCATAGCAACCAATCAGATTCCACCTTTCATTTTCCAAGGGAGCTGTGAAAAATGAAAGGTGGAAGCCGATTGGTTGCTATGAGCAACTTAGGGCTCTTTCACACTTGCGTTGTCCGGATCCGTCGTGCACTCCATTTGCCGGAGGTGCCCGCCGGATCCGGAAAAACGCAAGTGAACTGAAAGCATTTGAAGACGGATCCGTCTTCAAAATGCGTTCAGTGTTGCTATGGCAGCCAGGACGCTATTAAAGTCCTGGTTGCCATAGTAGTAGTGGGGAGCGGTGGAGCGGTATACTTACAGTCCGTGCGGCTCCTGGGGCGCTCCAGAATGACGTTATCCATGAGCGTGGGGCGCCCTGACGTCACTCTGGAGCGCCCGGGGAGCCGCACGGACTGTAAGTATACTGCTCCCCCGCTCCCCGCTACACTTTACTATGGCTGCCAGGACTTTAGCGTCTTGGCAGCCATGGTAACCATTCAGAAAAAGCTAAATGTCAGCTCCGGCAATGCGCCGAAACGACGTTTAGCTTAAGGCCGGATCCGGATTAATGCCTTTCAATGGGCATTAATTCCGGATCCGGCATTGCGGCAAGTGTTCCGGATTTTTGGCCGGAGCAAAAAGCGCAGCATGCTGCGGTATTTTCTCCAGCCAAAAAACGTTCCGTTCCGGAACTGAAGACATCCTGATGCATCCTGAACGGATTTCTCTCCATTCAGAATGCATTAGGATAATCCTGATCAGGATTCTTCCGGCATAGAGCCCCGACAACGGAACTCTATGCCGGAAGAAAAGAACGCAAGTGTGAAAGAGCCCTAAGCCAGTTCTACTTTACACCAGTTGGATAAAGCTCCCACACTATCTTCATAAATGTAAACGTCATGCTTACCTCAGAGCACGCTAAATGGCGAACGTTATTAAACCAATCGACATGTGCACGGCAGTGGTCAAATGCATGAATCAGCTCATGTGTCACCACGCGGTTCATGTGGGACTGATTGTGAATGTTATTCTGACACAGCACAATCTGGAGGAAAAAAAAAAAAAAAGTTACTTTGGAGGTAACTTTGTTTTAAAAAAGGCCAGAAAGGGTTAAAGATGAAAAAAAAAAAAAAACACCTCACTCATTACTCACCTTACTAGTCCACCTCCATTGCTGGCCTAGTCCTTGCTGCTCTCCACTTCCTGGTCCCAGCTCGACACACAGGAAATGGCTTGGCTCAGTCAATCACTGGCCAAAAGGGTGGCCCAACTCAACCAGGGATCGGGCATTCCAAGCCATTTCCTGTGTGACGGGCCAGGAGCGGGATGTGAACCAGAGTCAGTGAGGTGAGCAATGCCTATTTTCTTTAAACCTTCCTGGCTTTTCATTATCAAGCCCCTCCAGACTAGGAAATACATCTGACAATCATATGGCGTCCCCCCTCACTTACTTCAGATGTATCCGCGTCAAAGCCTCCACTTACTGATCCGTCACAATCCTCGCAAGAAAAATGGCGGTCTCTGGAAACTGTGCTAAAAAGGCAATACACTCACGTCAAAGTTATTTCTGCAGGAGCGGAACACATTCATATCCACAGCACTTTGATGGCACGTACAGTTATATATTCAGCAACCTCCAGCACCCAGCTGTGGGGAAACTACAACTCCCATCTGCTAGTGTATCGCTAACAAGCATTTGTAGTAACGCTTGTCAGCGATGATCTGGCAGTGTAATACTGGCGCCGACTACCCGATGAATGAGCAACCGCGCGTTCATCGGGTAATTGGAATCTTTCAGCAGGTTTACAAATCATCCCTTGCTGGTGGCAGATCGTGCTGTGGAATCCTGATCTGTTGCCGGCAATCAGTGATTCAGTATGGGGACAAGCGATGGCATTAGGGATAACTCCTCCATGACGAGCAGGCGATTGCCGGGAAGGAATACCTCCCTCTTCATAATCGCCTGTGTGATCTGCTAGTGTAATATTAGCATTAAGCTCCCTGAAGACTTTGGGGGTCATTTATCAAACTGGTGTAAAGTAGAACAGGCTTAGTCGCCCATAGCAACCAATCCACCTCTCAATTTGGACAGCTCCTTTCGAAAATGAAAGGCGGAATCTGATTGGTTGCTATGGGCGACTAAGCCTGTTCTACTTTACACCAGTTTGATAAATGACCCCCAAGCAGAGATTGGCAGCCTATGCTGTATATGTGAGAAGCCTTTTGGATACATACCCTAGATACCAGATTTCCAAATGATATGAACTCAAGGAATGATTTAACCCCTTCAACCACCGTGATGTACTGGTATGTCACGGTGGTCAAGGGAATGCATGGAGTGGGCTGCTGCAGTGAGCCCGCTCCACACACAGGCACTCAGCCGCACTGACGAGGAACGGCGATCACGCCGAACTCCATTATTTTATACCACAGATGCTGCGATCAACACCGATGGTGGCATCTGTGAGGCAAGGCAGTGGAATGCAGTTCCCTCTGCCTTCCAATTGGAGCCCCCGCAGTGAAATTGTGGGGCTCCGATCGGTTACCAAGGCGATATAGCTTTGCCATAGATATGAACGCTTACGTTTATTTAGAAAATCGATTTTATCCATATGCAAATTACCTCTGAAAAGAGCCCAATAGGCTGTTCCTAACGTCTCTGGAGCCCAGCCGCACCCATTCTGAAGGAGCCCAGCAACGCCCCGCGCCCCCTCCCTGTACTGCGCATGTGGCTCTTTTCAGAGGTAATTCGCATATTGATAAAATCTATTTTCTGAATAAACTAAAGCATTCATATCTATGTCAAAGGTATATTGCGGTATCATGCAAAATCTAGGTGACAGAATTCCTTTAAGTGAACCTGTCACCAAGGCGTTATCACATCTTTTAGGCATTGAAATGATGCTGTGATTCTGTAGATAGCGATAATCAGAGTCCATACTGTATACCCCTTATCCCTGTGAACCCTCTCGGTCAAAGTAGACAAGAGATGGGTCCATGACACACTCAAGTGCCCTTTCCTTAAATTTGCATGAAAGGCTACTTTCACATCTGCGTTTCTCCTTTCCGGTATTAAGATCCGTCATAGGATCTCAATACGGGAGGAAAACACTTCAGGTTTGTCTCCATTCATTGTCAATGGGGACAAAACTGAACTGAAAGGAGTACACCAGAATGCATTCCGTTCCGTTTGGTTGCGTTCCCATACCGTTCAGAAAAAACGCTGCGTTTGAGTGCATCCTGGGATGCGGAGCAAGGCGAATCTGGCATGAAACACAATGCAAGTCAATAATGCCGGATCCGTTTTCTTGGACAGAAAAATAAAAACGGATCTGGTTTTAGTGCCGGATCTGTTCATAACGGATGCAGACGGTTGTATTATCAGGATAGAAGCGTTTTTGCTGAACCCTGCAGGATCCAGATAAAACGTAGATGTGAAAGTAGCCTAATCCAGTAGAACCCCCTGCACTCACCATTAGGAAGCACAAGCCTCTAGTGATTTAGCCACTCACCTGGGTGATACCTACCTGCAATGGAATATGAAGCAATTATATTGATTCAGAATAGACACTTACCAACCAGACAGCTTCATGGCATCTAACAGTAGCTTGGCATATGGACCTGAGAAGCAGTAAGAGCAATCTGTTATAGTCGGCACTGATGCCCAATAATTTTACAAATCAGATGTATATACATGTAAGTTATTAGAGAGGAGTGACTCCATTTGCAGATTCACCAGAAAAATTCATTAAGAGAATTTAAAAATAAATAAAAATTGCCAATTAAACCTGTTAAATGAAGAGTGTGTATGGGAAGTATGACATCATATAGCCCAGACTGCAGCAGGCCGTGAAAAGGAGCCATTAGGAAAGGGACAGCGTGGTCCCTTGTGTTTTTTGGGGTTAGGGTTGTTCGGTGGAGGTTATGGGTTCTGAAGATGCAGAAGTGGCTCCACATCACATGCCTCTAGGGGTCTTCAACTGGAAAAAGCCCAAGGCACCATATAAAATCCCAATGTTTATTATTAAAGGGGTTATCCGACCCCTATAATGACCCAACAATGCCTGGGCCCCTCATATAGGTTATATTTACCCCCCTTCCCGGTAAGTATAACCTATATCAGGGGCCTGGGCATTGGGGGGGGGGGGGGGGCATTTAAAGGGTTTGCCTTAGATAAGTCAATATCTAGGACAAGCTCATGATATTATACTCACTATGTGATGCTGGTCCGCTCCTCTCGCTGTTTGTTTACATCACATGACCGCTGCAGCCAATCACTGTCCTCAGCGGTCTAACTTTAGGGACGTTAATAATCTACATTTTATAATTCACTATAGACTGTACAGTGATATGTGGACACAAAAGGCAAAAAATATAAAATGCTCAAGCTGATTGGTTACCACAGGCAACTAAATCAGTAAAAACACCAGAAAACCCAGCCTGCAGTTACTGTGATAACTAATGAGCCTATAAGAGAAGGGGGAGGGGTGACACTGGGACCACAGGCGCAGCACACCTACTGGTTTCCATGGTCAGCCGCAGCATTCTCTGGCACTTGTGGTTCGCTCCGCAGGATTTCGATTCGATCGGGTCCCTTGTGGTCTCCCAGCTCTCCCTGTCCGGGTACAGCGGGTAGCCATGCTGTCCATGCGCCGATCTGTCTTCCTCCATTTGTCTCCCCCTCTCACCTTTACAGCTATCTTACCATCCCGTCTGAACCTGCACAGGAAGCTGCCATCTTGGAACGGTTCCACGTGACGCCGTGACGTCATTGTCAGGCGGAACACTTTCAGCCATTTTTATTTGGGGAAAAACAGAAAACGTTCGATGAAATTTTGGGATTTTTATTTTCTCTGCGAATGTATAGGATAAGCCACAGTACCCTCGCCTGGACGCTGGGGTGCGCTGTTGTATAATTCGGAGATGCCATCATATCCGGGGACGTTGGTCTCTATGGTTACTGCGTGGGCGCAGGGCATGCCGGGAGGCAGCGAATGGGAAGTGATAGTAGAGCAGCGGCTGAGTGAGGAGGTAAGTGTCAGGCATGTGTACTTCCATGGCCCTGGCACTGCAGTATGCCAGCCTGGGTGGTTTCCATGGCACTGCTTCTCTCTGTGTGCACAGAACACTGCTGAAGGGGGTGGGGGGGTAACCTAGAATAACTAATTGTGACAAAAAAGGATTATTTTTTAATTTATGAAAGAGCGGGCAACGTTTTGCTCAAATTTCAGCTACATAATCTCCAGCAAAGCTGATGTCAGCGTTCCCCGCATGATAAATAACCCCCCAAACAGCCCAAATCATGGAAAACCCATGTACTAGTTGTGTGCAGTTGGTTTTCCCATCTGGGACTACCCAGTGATTGCACATTAAACGCTTCTAAGGCCGCATCTGTGCCTCCTGACCCCTCCACATGTACTATGTTCAGTACAACCCCGACATCCGCCTTCCATAGACATTAACGTGACCCTCCGGTTCAAGAAAAAGAAAAGAAATCTAATGAATTAGTGAACAGAACTCTAGATCTTCTACCATCCTAGATGGTCACACCACTTCTCCATTGGTAGCCCAAGACACTTGCTCTTGGATTGGCCAGCATCGGTCACATGAACAGTGATGGCCAATCCAAGGGGGCAGGAAGTGTTTCAGGCTGCCAATTTCACAGTGTGCATCAGGCAGTTCTATTGGGCAGAAGCGGCGCCTGGGAATTGGCTGAGCTGCAGCTAAAAAGGTCACCAGGTAACCCTGTATTGCACGGCAGATATAATCACTAATACAAGCGTTCACATGAATGCTGATTAGTAGTGTTGAGCGAACCTGCGACTTGCAAGTTCGGGTTATCAAAGAATTCCATAATGCAGGCGTGCCCAACCTGCAGCCCTCCAGATGTTTAAACTACAACTCCCAGCATGCCTAGACAGCCTACTGCTATCAGTCTACAGCAGGGAATTGTGGGAGTTTTACAACAGCTGGAGGGCCGCAGGTTGGGCATCCCTGCCGTAATGGATTCTGCTACCACGGAGCATAACGGAATTCTATGACCGCATGCCTCCGTCATAATAGAAGTCTATGCTGGCTGTCCTAGAAATCCGTTATGGTCCATGGTAATGGAATCCATTACAGAATTCTTAGATAACCTGAACACCGAACTTGCAAATCTCAGAGTTCGCTCAACAATACTCATTAGCGATCATCTGCCGCCAATTGCCCGATGAATAAGCAAACGCTCGATCATCGGGCAATCCAAGTTTTTTGACATGTTAAAAAATTATCGTTGACAGGCGGCAGATTGTGGTGGTGTGGTACAGCATGGGGACGAGCGATGGCATAGCGATCGCTCCTCCCTATACTGTGGAGGAGATCACTGCATGTAATAGGAGCGGTCTTCTCCTCTAGCGAGCAGGTGATTGTTGGGAGGGAATGCTTCCCTCCCGACAATCGTCTGCCACATCGGGCTGTGTAGTACAGGCTTTAGTGTTCTATTTGTTCCTATTTAATGTGATTTATTGTTTCTCTTGAGCAGGAAGGATGCATTAAATAATCATCTGACCCACACGAAATAAGCAGGTTTAGCCAAATTCTTTCTAATGTGTATGTGCACCTTAAAAGTTGCATGCAAACCTCAGTTAAATTGTGGTCATCTTTGAAATTTTAAAAGCACTAATTCTAACCCCCGGAGGGTTTCCCCCTTCAGAAAAATAGTAGTCATATAGTGTCCATGATTTACGCCCAGCTATTAGTTACAGACTTCATTTCATGGTTTAGGGGGTATTCTGGTTGTTAAAAGTTATCACCTATCCACAGGATAGGGAATAACAGATCCGTTGGGGTCCGATCACTGTGACCCCCAACCATCACAAGAATGGGTACCCCATGACCCTCAAAGTGCACAGAAATGAACGCAGTGGCAAGTTGGGCATGCAAACCGACACTCCATTCATGTCTATGGGAGTCGTACAGCGCTTGGCTACTTTTGATAATATATTCTAGGTGCAGCTCAGTCCCATACAAGTGACTGGAGACGAGCTGTAATACCAACCACAGCCACTATCCAATGGACGGCGTTATGCTTGGACCAGGCTGCGGCCTCCTGAAAAAGGAGGCAGACACCCGCCGATCTGATATTGATGACCTATCCTGAGAGGAGGTCATCAGTATTAAACACCCGGACAACCTCTTTAGTCTTCTCTAGATGGGACAGTTTTAAAAGGGTTATCCAGGAGTTTATATTGCTGTCCTACCCTCAGGATAGGAGATGAATACATATTCTTGACTAGAGTGTACATAGGCAGCAGAGTGGCGTTGGCTCCCGCCACATGAGTAAGGGGATATTAAACCGATGCCGCTCTATCTAACGCTATAGACGTTGGGCTCTTACTTGGTGTTCGGAGTAATAGCAGAGCTGTCCTCATGAAGTCCAATAGTTTTGGATTCTAGCCGTCCCTGTCAGGTTGTAGATATGAATCTGTATAACATGCACGTTTGTATTTTCAAGGCACTTCGCCACCATGTCGTCTCCAAACAAAGCACTTGAGCTTCAGTTACAGATGAAGCAAAATGCCGAGGAGTTGCAGGACTTCATGCGAGAGCTAGAAAGCTGGGAAAAGGATATCAAACAGAAGGATGCCAAGCTAAGCAAACAGACGGCCGTAGGTGAAGAGGTAGGTATGTCTGCAGTACGTGACATAAGAACAGGAGCGTCCTTATGTGTTGGCTACAAATCTGCAAATGGAAGGTAGATTGGGGCTACATCTCCAAGCACAGAGGAAAGGGATATTCCCACCTCTTAAATGTATGGCTTCTGAGAATGATGGGGCTGCATTGCTGGATCAGCCGCTTGCAGTGCAGGGAACTGTAGCACGTCTCCCTCTTAGTAAATGAAGTAATGCTGTTGCCTGGGGCACCTCAGAACTACGTAGTACTGATGTGCACCAGACAGCTGCTTTACCCTTCAAGGGTGGCATGCCCGCACTAGAATGAGATTCTGTTTCTGTCAAACCTACGTCATACTGGTTTTTACCAACCACCGCACCACTTTCATTTATTGGGGGTAATGCCGCTATCATATGATGCAGTATTTGACAGACCTATGCAGTTCTGTCATTCACTAGGTGGCCACATTGCTCCCTACAGTAGGCAAATTATTGGCACTACTTCCGGATGCTGTATCTGTCTATACCAGGTGGGCGCATTTATCCTTTCAGTTGATGGTGGGATTGTGCTATTGCCAGATGCACATTTGGTTACTTTTCTGTCCTCATTAAGCAGAATTCTTGAACCATCACCAGGTGCTGTATCTGTCAGTACTACACAGTCCTTAAGGCGCATCTGTCACGAGGATCAACCCTATTAAACGTGGCATACTGCCTGGTAGGGCTCATCATTGCGATGTTATTAATATGCGAATAAGCAAGTTGGAGCACCAGGAGGCGGGGCTGAATCCTTTGCTCTGCACAGGGCTAGACATCAGCATGTTAAGGAGAAAACTGTGTCCTGGCATCTACCTATCATATATTCTATGTACTGTAGCTTCACCACACTGAGATGTGCTCAGAAAGCTAATATACATATTACTGCTTTATTCATAAACCATCTATCACATGTTCAAGTCCCCTAAGGGGACTTAATATAAGTGTATTAAGTAAAAACAAGTTTTTAAAAATACAAAAAAACAAATTCAAATCGCCCCCCTTTCCTTGTAACAAAAATAAACATTAAACATATAAAGATAATTTGTATCCACGTCAAAAAGCATCCATACTATTAAAATATAAATATATTTATCCTGTACAATGAACGATGTAGCAGAAAACATCAAAATGGCCGATTTGCCGTTTTTGTTGCTCCACCTCACCAAATTTTTTTAAATAAAAAGTGATTTATTCAACCCACTTGTCACTCAATATATTGCTGCTGTAAGAATGAAATATTTGGCACCATGCATTAATATCTTAAAATACATTTCTTTTAGACACTACCCCCAATTAGAAACAAAGACTATAGAAAAAAGAAAAAGAGCAGAAGTAAAGTGTCTACTGAAACTAAGAAAAATGAGGAGAACAAAAACCCCAAAAGAAAATTACATGACTACAACTACTGGGACAAGCTGGATGTGGTAAGCCGTAATAGTGCATGTCGTATCAGGCATTTCTTTCTACATACTGAAACCATGTTATATGGAATATTGCAGCTTGTGATATTTATTTGAATTGTAACTGTTGTTGATGAATATTCACTTTGTTGCATTAATTTTGTGTATGAGACACATAAACCAATAATATATTATAAAAATATACAGAACATTAACCCCTTCTATCTCAGGCCAGTTTTCACCTTCCTGCCCAGGCCATTTTGTTGCTAATCTGACGTGTCACTTTATGTGGTAATAACTTTGGAACACTTTTATTTATCCAAGTCATTCAGAGATTGTTTTCTCGTGACACATTGTACTTCATGATAGTCATAAATTTGAGTCAATATATTTTCCCTTTTATTTATGAAAAAAATCCCAAATTTACCAAAAATTTCGAAAAATTCGTAATTTTCAAAATTGTTATTTTTCCGCTTTTTAAAACAGAAAGTGATACCTCGTAAAATATTTATTACTTAACATTCCCCATATGTCTGCTTTATGTTGCCCATCATTTTGTAAATGTCATTTTATTTGTTTAGGATGTTACAAGGCTTAGAATTTTAGAAGCAATTTTTTTAAAAATTTTAAGGAAATTTCAAAAAGCCACTTTTTAAGGACCAGTTCAGTTCTGAAGTCACTTTGTGGGGCTTACATAGTAGAACCCCCCCCATAAATGACCCCATTGTAGAAACTACATCCCTCAAGTTAATCAAAACGGATTTTACAAACTTTGTTAACCCTTTAGGTGTTCCACAAGAATTAAAGGAAAATGGAGACAACCTTTCTAAATTATTACTTTTTTGGCAAATTTTCCATTTGAATCCATTTTGTTCTTTAACACATTGAGGGTTAACAGCCAAACAAAACTCAATATTTATTACCCTGATTCTGTGGTTTACAGAAACACCCCACATGTGGTGGTAAACTGCTGTATGGGTGCATGGCAGGGCGCAGAAAAAAAGGAGCGCCGTATGGTTTTTAGAAGGCAGATTTTTGCTGGACTGATTTTTAGACACATGTCCCATTTGAAGACCGCCTGATGCACCCTTGAGTAGAAAATACAGAGGCTAATTTTTTGCAGGAAGAGTTAAATTTTTTATTGGTACCATTTTTGGGTACTTATGTTTTTTTGATCATTCAATATTACACTTTTACAGCGTTCACTTGAGGGGTTAGGTCATGTAATATCTTTATAGAGCAGGTCGTTACGAACTCGGGAATACCTAATATGTATACTTTTTCTTATTTAAGTCTTACACAATAATAGCATTTTGCTATTATTGGGGCGGGGGTAGGCTGGGCTTAGGGGGTGCTAGTCGGCGCTGACTGATTCACGCACATAAGAAAACACAAGGTGCATATTAAAATATATAACACTATATAAACTGACTAGGGTCTCTGCTGCACTGTACCGTATTTTTCACCCTATAAGACGCACCTAGGTTTTAGAGTAGAACAATAAGAAAAAATATTTTTCACTACACCTCAGGTCAGACCAGCAATCAGACCCCCAATGTTAATCAGACCTCAGATCAGACCCCCAATGCCTCAGATAAACCCCCCAACCTTTAGCCATCTATCAGCCCCTATGTGAGCCATCAGCCCCCAGCATCCCATGTCAGCCATCATCCCTTATGTCAGCCCCCAGGGCAAATAAAAAATAAATAAAAAAAACACTTATCTCTCCTGCTCCTGGTCACCATCGCGATTCACTTCATCCTGCTGTCGGCTGTGTATCGCGGCGCACAGTGTGAGGTCACAGAGCGACCTCGCGCTGTGCGCAGCCGATAGCCGAGCCGAGGATCCTTCACCGCTTCCTGGTCCTCCTGTACTAATGAAGCGATTCTATAATGGAAGCGCTTCATTAGTACCGCGTTAAATACTGCCCTGATCGCTGCGGCTCGGCAAACAATCTTCCAGGGCCCGGTTCTGGGCCGCGGCCCGGCGGTTGGGGACCGCTGACCTAGGAGACGCAACCTGGGGCTGGGTCTCCTTGGCCCCCGTAGAAGGCAGGTCCCCATGCCGTGCAAGGCATTGGGCAGCCTCTGCACAGCATCGGGCTGCCTTGTCACCCATCGGGTCCCTGCCACAGCAGCGCGGGAACCTGATGGGCTCCCTCGCCTGCCGCGAACCCCTTCTATGCCGCGGTCAGTACTGACCGTGGCATAGAAGGGGTTAATCCGCCGGCATCGGCTTTTACAGCAGGGGCCTGGCTATCAGGGACTGCCGGGCCCCTGTAGCGATCGGGGGCACACTGCTCAGGTGCCCGCCCGATCACAATGACGTAATAGTACGTCCAAATGGAGGAAGTCACCTGCCACCATGACATACTATTACGTCATGTCAGGAAGTGGTTAAAGGCTATGTACATCTTTTGGGGGCAATTGTTTTATTACTGCATTGTACTCATACAATAGTAAATGTCATTAAAAGGTACTTGTCCTGCAAAAAACATGGCCTCATACAGCTTTGTGAATAGGAAGAATAAAAAAGTTATGGCTCTAGGAAAGCAGGAAGTGAAAAACAAAAACTGAAAATCGCAGGGACCTGAAGGAGTTAGGGTGGGTTCACATCTTACTTCTAGATTCCGTTATGGCTTTCCGTTATAACATAGGATGGAATGCAAAACGGAAGTCTTTAAGAGGCATTCCATTTTGATCCGTCTTAATAGAAGTCTATGTGAATCATGACGGATCCGTGTGGTTCCCGTTATGCAAGACTGAAAGACTGTCGACAGGACTTTTTTTCTTAGTTCTGCATAACGGAAACGGGACGGATCCGTTATGATTCCCATAGACTTCTATTAAGATGGAATGCCTTTTTAAGGGCTTCCGTTTTGCATTCCGTCCTAATACAAGTCTATGGGAAGTATAACGGATCCGTCCTTCCATCTTATGGATTCCGTTATAACGGAAAGCCATAATGGAATCCAGAATGCAGATGTCAACCCACCCTTAGAGGTTTTCCATGATTTTAGCATCGATTGCCTATCCTCAGGATAGGCCATCAATGTCTAATCAATGGAGTCCAACATCCCGCCAATCAGCTGTTCTGCAATGACATCAGTTTGATGTATATGCCAGTTAAATCTCCCAGCATGTACCCCTGATTGATGCTTGTGTCTGTCACCCATGGGCTTCCATTTTATGTATAGAATAGCATAGTCTACTTCAGTATTTCATACCTTTTTTTTTTTTGAGGTTTACTCACATAAACTGGCCCAATGGAGTCTAAAATGATGCTCTGGCTAATGGAACCCTTTGTACATGCTGAGGGGAGATCATAAATGTTAGAGGCTGAGACTAAGGCCCCTTTCACACGGGCGAGTTTTCCGCGCGGGTTGAATGCATTGCACCCGCACTGAATCCGGACCCATTCATTTCTATGGGGCTGTGCACTTGTGGTTGCGTGAAAATCGCAGCAAGCTCTATTTTGTGTGTTTTTCACGCAACGCAGGCCCCATAGAAGTGAATGGGGCTGCGTGAAAATCGCAAGCATCCGCAAGCAAGTTTTTCACGCACGGTTGCTAGGAGACGATCGGGATGAGGAACCAATCATTATTATTTTCCCTTATAACATGGTTATATGGGAAAATAATAGCATTCTGAATACAGAATGCATAGTACAATAGGGCTGGAGGGGTTAAAGGGCTTCTGTCACCCCACAAGTCATTTTTATTTTTTTTGGGATAGTTGCATTCCTTATAGCGCGATATAGGAGAATATAATCTTGTCACTTACTTTCATGCGGCCGTTTCTTTAGAAAACGAAGTTTTATAATATGTAAATCCGGTCTCTACCAGCAAGTAGGGCGTCTACTTGCTGGTAGCCGCAGCAGAAAACCGCCCCCTCGCCGTGTTGATTGACAGGGCCAGCCGTGATCTCCTCCTCCGGCCGGCCCTGTCAGTATTTCAAAAATCGCGCGCCTGTGTTCATTCGGCGCAGGCGCTCTGAGATGAGGAGGCTCGTCTCCTCAGAACTCCCTCAGTGCGCCTGCGCCGATGACATCACCGAAAGAGAAGACGTCATCGGCGCAGGCGCACTGAGGGAGTTCTGAGGAGACGAGCCTCCTCATCTCAGAGCGCCTGCGCCGAATGAACAGAGGCGCGCGATTTTTGAAATACTGACAGGGCCGGCCGGAGGAGGAGATCACGGCTGGCCCTGTCAATCAACACGGCGAGGGGGCGGATTTCTGCAGCAGCTACCAGCAAGTAGACGCCCTACTTGCTGGTAGAGACCGGATTTACATATTATAAAACTTCGTTTTCTAAAGAAACGGCCGCATGAAAGTAAGTGACAAGATTATATTCTCCTATATCGCGCTATAAGGAATGTAACTATCCAAAAAAAAAAAGACTTTTGTGGGGTGACAGAAGCCCTTTAAAAAATAAAAATAAATTTAACTCACCTTATTCCACTTGTTCGCGCAGCCGGCATCTCTTCTGTCTTGTTCTGTGAGGAATAGGACCTTTTGATGACGTCACTCCAGTCATCACATGGTCCGTCACATGATCTTTTCCCATGGTGATGGATCATGTGACGGACCACTTGATGAGCGCAGTGACGTCATCAAAGGTCCTATTCCTCACAGGACAAGACAGAAGAGATGCCGGCTGCGCGAACAAGTGGATTAAGGTGAGTTACATTTTATACTTTTTTTTTTTTTTAACCCCTCAACCCATATTGTACTATGCATTCTGTATTCAGAATGTATTATTTCCCCTTATAACATGGCTATAAGGGAAAATAATACAATCTACACAACCTTGAACCCAAACCTGAACTTCTGTGAAGAAGTTCGGGTCTGGGTACCACATTCAGTTTATCACGCGCGTGCAAAACGCATTGCACCCGCGCGATAAAAACTGAACGCAATCGCAGTCAAAACTGACTGCAATTGGGTACCTACTCGTGCGGATTTGCCGCAACGCATCCGGACATGCTCATGTGAAAGAGGCCTAAAAGGACCAAAATGATTTAAAGGCGTTATTTCATGAAGATGGCTTCTGTGGCCCCTCAGGGTGTAAACTTTTCCCATCTTCACCCCCCCTTCCCATGATCTAGAACATACAGCTGCTCTGTAAGTGCACCTCAAGATCTGCTGTACTTGGCCTGGGATATCACATTTGAATGCCCCCCCCCCCATGTACTGCCATATATTCCCTGGCAAGTGCGATCAAGTGTAGTCACCTGATCTCCATGCTGGCTTTGTTTAAAAAGGGGTAATGATTTGTGTCATTTTGGTGAACTAATAGCCTTCTATGTGCTGTATTTTCCATCACATGCATGCTAGGTTTTATTGCATAATTTATACAGGATCTTACATGTTTTAGGACAAAGCCTTGCAGGAGCTCGATAAAGAGGACAACACTAATGAATCAGTGTCTGCAGAGTCTGATTCCGGGGATGAAGATGGCATTAAAATTGATACAGAAAAGGCTTTAGCAGACAAAGAAAAGGTATACCTTACATTTTACTTCTTTAGTAGTGTTCCTAAAATGGTACTGTTTTACATTACTGCACTTTTGGGTCTGCTATTTTTGTGCTTAGTTGTTCTTTTGCTGTAATGCTGTTCAATATGTCTATTTTATGTATTGAATACTGAAATCCATGTGCATTTCTGAGGAATTCAGACGTGTAGACTAGGGATCGACCGATATAGATTTTTTAGGCCGATGCCGATAATTTATACCAATATTCTAGGAATTTTCATTTTTGAAAAAAAAAAAATTTCCTACACAAATCTGCTGAAAATTAATATGTTTATTGTTAACGTGTATTTTTTATTTTATTTTTGTAAATCTTTTTTTTTTTCATTTATACTTAATATTTTATATTTTTTTGTTTGTTTTTTTACTAACTTTTAGCCCCCTTAGGGACTAGAACCCTTGTCCTATTCACCCTGATAGATCTCTATCAGGGTGACTAGGATCTCACACTGGCATGTGAAAAGAATGGAGGGCCACAGCAGCGTCTCGCCAGGAAAACTTCTTTATTCAGGAACACTCCTCACAACAAGGCATAAAAAGTAGTTTACAGCAGCAACGTTTCGGCTACGAATAGCCTTTGTCAAGCAGCCGAAACGTTGCTGCTGTAAACTACTTTTTATGCCTTGTTGTGAGGAGTGTTCCTGAATAAAGAAGTTTTCCTGGCGAGACGCTGCTGTGGCCCTCCATTCTTTTCACATGCCATTGGATCGCTTTGGATCTGCGATCCCCTGCCCAGCTGCTGCGTATTCACCATTTTTGCTCTTCAGAAGCCGTCTGTGCTGCTGCTCCTGAAACAATCTATTTTCTCTAGGATCTCACACTGTCCCTGCTGCTCTGTGCTATGTGCACACAGCAGCATGGAGCTTACCATGGCAGCCAGGGCTTCAGTAGCGTCCTGGCTGCCATGGTAACCGATCGGAGCCCCAGGATTACACTGCTGGGGCTCCGATTGGAGGACGAGGGGAGAGGGGATCCTGTGGCCACTGCCACCAATGATTAATACTGTGGGGGGGGGCGCACTGCGCCACCAATGTTTTTACGATTGGGATGGGGGTGGGGGGTGCACTGCGCCACCAATGATTAATACTGGGGGGCTTGGGGGGGGCACACTGCGCCACCAATGAAGAGAAATCTCTCATTCATTCATATACAGGAGGCGGGAGCTGGCTGCAGAATCACATAGCCGGCTCCCGACCTTTATGAGCGGTAGCTGCGATCCGCGGCACCTGAGGGGTTAACTACCGCAGATCGCAGCTATTGCTCATAGAGGTCGGGAGCCGGCTATGTGATTCTGCAGCCAGCTCCCGCCTCCTCTATATGAATTAATGAAAGGCTTATCTTCATTGGTGGAGCGGTGGCCACAGCCCCTCCCCTTCTCTTGTCCTCTCTCCTCTAATTGGCGGCAGCAGCACAGGGGGAGGGAGACACTGCTTCCTTCTCCCCTGTGCTGCTGAGGGAACACGGAGTGCGCTGTGAGCAGTGCGTTCTGTATTCCCAATAAGTTATCGGTATATCGGCAAAATAGATGCCGATACCGATAACTGTCAAAATCCTGAATATCTGCCGATAATATCGGTAAAAACGATAATCGGTCGATCCCTAGTGTAGACTGCTGCTCTGTTTCTTGCTCATACTTTACACTGCAGTTTAAGTTGTTTAGACCAGCTGCTGTTTAAAAGCACAAATTCACCAGAAAATCAGTGCAAAGGAAACTCTTAGGCCCCTTTCACACGGGCGAGATTTCCGCACGGGTGCGATGCGTAATGTGAACGCATTGCACCCGCACTGAATCCGGACTCATTCATTTCTATGGGGCTGTGCACATGAGTGGTGATTTTCACGCATCACTTGTGCGTTGCGTGAAAATCGCAGCATGCTCTATTTTGTGCGTTTTTCACGCAACGCAGGGCCCATAGAAGTGAATAGGGCTGCGTGAAAATCGCAAGCAAGTGTGGATGCGGTGCGATTTATTTTCTATTTTATTTTTTATTTTATTTTATTTTTTTTATTTTTTTTACGCACGGATGCTAGGTGACGATCGGGATAGGGACCCGATCTTTATTATTTTCCCTTATAACATGGTTATAAGGGAAAATAGCATTCTTAGTACAGAATGCTAAGTAAAATAGGGCTGGAGGGGTTAAAAATAAATAAAAAAATAATTTAACTTGTTCGTGCAGCCTGGCTTCTCTTCTGTCTTCATCTTTTGCTCTGCACAGGAAAAGGACCTGTGGTGATGTCACTGCGCTCATCACATGGTCCGTCACATGATCCACCACCATGGTAATAGAGCATGTGATGGACCATGTGATGAGCGCAAGAGAGTCCGGCTGCGCAAACAAGTGGTTTAAGGTGAGTTAAAAAAAATTTAACCCCTATTGTACTTGGCATTCTGTATTAAGAATGCCATTATTTTCTCTTATAACCATGTTATAAGAGAAAATAATACAATCTACACAACACCGATCCAAAACCCGAACTTCTGTGAAGAAGTTCGGGTTTGGGTACCAAACATGCCGATTTTTCTCACGCACGTGCAAAACGCATTAAAATGTTTTGCACTCGCGCGTAAAAATTGCGCATTTTCCTGCGACGCACCCGCATCTTATCCGCCCCTGTGAAAGAGGCCTTACTCTCCTCGTGGCAAAAAAAGATGAAAAGAATAGAAGCAATATTGCTCTGGTGGTTCTAAAAATCAGCGTTTTGATGGAATTGGGTCTTGGGTGATGGTCTGTTGATAACTTGGTATCTGTGGAAAGAAACTAAGGGCTCTTTCACACTTGCGTTCTTGTCTTCCGGCATAGAGTTCCGTCGTCGGGGCTCTATGCCGGAAGAATCCTGATCAGGATTATCCCAATGCATTCTGAATGGAGTGAAATCCGTTCAGGATGCATCAGGATGTCTTCAGTTCCGGAACGTTTTTTGGCCGGAGAAAATACTGCAGCATGCTGCGCTTTTTGCTCCGGCCAAAAATCCGGAACACTTGCCGCAAGGCCGGATCCGGAATTAATGCCCATTGAAAGGCATTGATCCGGATCCGGCCTTAAGCTAAACGTCGTTTCGGCGCATTGCCGGAGCCGACATTTAGCTTTTTCAGAGTGGTTACCATGGCTGCCGGGACGCTAAAGTCCTGGCAGCCATGGTAAAGTGTAGTGGGGAGCGGGGGAGCAGTATACTTACCATCCGTGCGGCTCCCTGGGCGCTCCAGAGTGACGTCAGGGCGCCTCAAGCGCTTGGATCATGTGATCACATGGATCACGTCATCCATGCGCATGGGGCGCTCTGACGTCATTCTGGAGCGCCCGGGGAGCCGCACGGACAGTAAGTATACCGCTCCCCGCTCCTACTATGGCAACCAGGACTTTAATAGCGTCCTGGCTGCCATAGTAACACTGAACGCATTTGGAAGACGGTTCCGTCTTCAAATGCTTTCAGTACACTTGCGTTTTTCCGGATCCGGCGTGTAATTCCGGCAAGTGGAGTACACGCCGGATCCGGACAACGCAAGTGTGAAAGAAGCCTAATGCAGACAAAGCTGAAAAAGTTTTCATTTTTACTTCAGGGAAATAATTACTTTAAGGCTGGAAAGTATGATGAAGCTGTGCAGTGCTACACAAGAGGCATGGATGCTGACCCCTACAATGCCGTCCTGCCTACAAACCGAGCATCTGCGTTCTTTAGGCTAAAGAAGTAAGTGTTTTGTCCTGCTGGTGTTTTTCCTGAACAAGCTGACTTGGTGATTTACATTTTGCTTTAAAACTGAAAACATTTTCTTTCCATATGTTTTTTTTTTCTTTTTATAGGTACGCTGTTGCTGAGTCAGACTGCAATCTGGCTATTGCTTTAAACCGCAGTTACTGGAAAGCTTACGCTCGCAGAGGAGCCTGTCGTCTGGCATTGAAGAATTTCCAAGGAGCAAAGGAAGGTGTGTCATAAGTTTTTTTTATTTTATTTATTTTTTAATGATTTTTGTACAGAAAGTAAACATTCGTCAGTATATAACTTTTTGAGCTACCGTCCTGCTCTGACAAACTGTTAAATTATAGATTCAGTGTTCAAAGAAAGGTTTGGGAAGAACCCTACTGGGTAAGAAAAGAGTGCACTGACAGGGTTTAACCCACAAAACCATATAAAATCAATATATGAAAAGCAGGCTATCAAGCCACCTCAGCTAGATAATAAATCAAAGCAATTTAATATCTGTTAAGTGGTCAGACTTTTGACATCTCAGAAGTTCTGATGGTTGTGGTGCTTGTCCAGAAACTTCAGTCAGTTGCTGAAAATAGGAGCAGAAGTGCTTAGCTGAGTGCTGTGCTTCTACTATCGACTCTCCTTGGAGAGCAGAGTGTGCAATGTAGAGTTGTTGCGATACCAAATTTTTGATTCGGTTTCGATACCATGAAAAAGTATTGCGATACTCGATACCATTCGATACCACGCGAAAAAAATAAACAAAAAAAGCCACGTGCATTCCTCATTTTTAAAAATGGCGAATCGCGCAGTTTTTATTTTATTTTTTCTGTTCCGGCATTCACCACCTAGATTTTTTTTTTATATTTTAATAGTTTGGACTTTTCTGACGTGGCGATGTAATATGTTTATTTATATATTTTATATGTGAAATTGGGAAAAGGGGGGTGATTTATACTTCATATTTTAGTGTTTTTTTTTTTTTCACTTTTTATTTAATAACTATTTCCCCCCTTAGGGGCTAGAACCTGGGATCTTTCATCCCTTTTCCTATTCACCCTGATAGATCTCTATCAGGGTGAATAGGACTCCACACTGTCCCTGCTGCTCTGTGCTTTGTGCACACAGCATCAGGGATGTTACCATGGCAACCAGGGCTTCTGTAGCTTCCTGGCTGCCATGGTAACCGATCGGAGCCCCAGGCTTACACAGCTGGGGCTCCGATCAGAAGCTGCCACTGCACCACCAATGAGGGGGAGTGGAGAGGTCCCTGTGGCCACTGCCACCAATGATTTTAATACTGGAGGGTCGAGAGGGGCCGGCGCACTGTGCCACCAATGATTTTAATGGGATGGGGGGATTGAGGGGGGGGGCACACTGCACCACCAATGATTTTACCCCTTTATACAGGAGGCGGGTACTAGCAGATCAGCGGCAGTTAACTGCCGCTGATCGCAGCTCCCTGTCAGGGGCAGGGTGCCGGCAATGCGATTCTGCTGCCGGCACCCGCCTCCTGTATGTGTTAAAGACTACTGTATATGAGTCCAGACTTTCACTATTAGGCCACACAGAGCGGCGCCCAGCGATGTCTCAGCACTCACCATTTAGTCCTGGGCGCCGCTCCGTTCGCCCGCAGTGCCCCATTACGGTCTCCTCTCCTGCTCCACATGCTGCTGATTACTATCGGAGCGATGGGAGGAGACATCAGCTTCACTAGTGGGCGTTCCTTCTCCCTGGCTGTAGCGCTGTCCAATCGCAGCGCAGGGAAAAGGAACGCCCACTAGTGAAGCTGATGTCTCCTCCCATCGCTCCAATAGTAATCCTATCATTGGGGGCGCAGTGCGCCCGCCCCTCCTCCGCCCCTCTCTTCTCATTGCCGCCCCTCCTCCACCCCCTCTCTTCTCATTGCCGCCCCTCCTCCGCCCCTCTCTTCTCATTGCCGCCCCTCCTCCGCCCCTCTCTTCTCATTGGTGGCAGCGGCAGCAGCACAGGGGGAGGGAGGACAGCTTCCTTCTCCCCGTGCTGCTGAGAGAGAACATGAGCGCGCCGATAGCAGCGCGCTCATGTTCAGAGATACTAGACTGCGCAGAAGCGCAGCCCAGTATCGAAAAAACGGAAATCCCGGTATCGTATCGATACCGGGACAAAAGTATCGATTGGGTATCGAAATTTCGATACCCGCAACAACCCTAGTGCAATGTATGGACACTTACCTCTCTAAGGATAGCCAATTATTAACAAAGGGGCACAGTACTTAAAGGATAACTGTCATATTTTGTTTTATTTACTAGCTTATTAGAGTTAGGCGAGTAAGTCTGTCAATGATTGCCAAAATATGTTTAATTACCTTATAATAACAGCTTACATTAATGTCTGCTGTCCCTTTCCACTGCTCCCTTAAAAGACCGTTTCTATGGCTCACCTATCTTCGACTAGGAAGACAGAGGGGCGGTCCTTCACACTGCATGCCTGCATTAGGCTTCAGAGTGAGGAGGCGTGTCTCTCAGTAATCCAATCTGATTGGCTGGCAGGAAGCTGCTGGGTTCAGCAAGTTTGTATGGGAAGTGAGGGAAGGCAGTTTTGGCCTCAGAGAACTGGCAGAGGAGCCATCTTGAGAAGATCCTCATAACGTAGGATTCAAAACAGCCGTAACTAAGGGGAAAACTCAAGGAAAACAGTGGTAAGTGAAGAAACTAAAGATTGATTTATGCATAATGCTGCTTCAGCAGTAACATGTGCTAAAATGAAAATTTGTCATGAAAATATGACAGTTATCCTTTAACTAAATTCTTCTGCTCCTTTGTGTCAGCAACTAGTTGAGATCTCCGCAACCAGACCCAAAGATCAAACCATATGACGTCATAACTTTAATCGGACAATAGGAACACTTTAAATATCCTTTCTTGTTTAGCCATTTTTAAAACCATGCTAGCATTACCTTGATGTCCCTTACTCCCGAATACAATATCGAAGTATGAAGTTGGGTATTCTTCTCCACTTTACTGTCACAAGAAGATTTGTCATTTAGATTACTGGAAAAATAGATGTAAAACACCAGCTTTCCAGGATTTAGATAAAAAAGGTAAAATTTTAAACTTTTGGAGAGAAGAGAAACTCATAGACATTACCAGTGAGTTTCTTTTCATTTCAAAGAGAAACATAAATGCCTTAAACACTTGGGATTCATTTATTTTTACGGTTGTGCTGTCCCGGATCATTTTCTTTTGAAAACTATCTAGCATCAAGCAAACTAACGGAACTGCAAATTCCTCTAAAAGGTGTCTATTTAGAAACGCTGTTCGTGTATAGGCAGATATTTCATTCATTTGATTGTTCTGTTTTCTGCATAGATTATGAAAAGGTCTTAGAACTGGATTCAAACAATTTTGAAGCCACCAACGAGCTAAAGAAAATAGCCCTGGTAAGTATATCCTTCTCAATCAACTCCGTTTTGTTTTCTCTTAATCTTAATGACAGCAATGCATCTCAAAAAATGTAGTACAGGGTACTAATAGAAAACTGCTGGAGGAGCAATTTCCTACTAAGTCACATGACTGAATGTAAAAAGAGCATGTTAGAGAGGCACAGTCTTTCAGAAGCAAAGATAGGTAGAGGTTCACAAATCTGCAGAAAACTGTGTCTAAAAATTCTTTGAACTGAAGAGGAAAGGGAGCATCCAGCTTGTTATTGGCACACAGTTCAAGACTCTGCCTCTCTGATGGTATGGGATTGCATAAGTGCTTACGGTGTGGCCAGCTTAGGGCTCTTTCACACCTGCGTTCTTGTCTTCCGGCATAGAGTTCCGTCGTCGGGGCTCTATGCCGGAAGAATCCTGATCAGGATTATCCTAATGCATTCTGAATGGAGAGAAATCCGTTCAGGATGCATCAGGATGTCTTCAGTTCCGGAACGGAACGTTTTTTGGCCGGAGAAAATACCGCAGCATGCTGCGCTTTTTGCTCTGGCCACAAATCCGGAACACTTGCCGCAAGGCCGGATCTGGAATTAATGCCCATTGGAAGGCATTGATCCGGATCCGGCCTTAAGCTAAACGTCGTTTCGGCGCATTGCCGGAGCCGACATTTAGCTTTTTCAGAGTGGTTACCATGGCTGCCAGGACGCTAAAGTCCTGGCAGCCATGGTAAAGTGTAGCGGGGAGCGGGGGAGCAGCATACTTACAGTCCGTGCGGCTCCCGGGGCGCTTCAGAGTGACGTCAGGGTGCCCCAAGCGCATGGATCATGTGAGCGCCCCGGGAGCCGCACGGACTGTAAGTATACTGCTCCCCCGCTCCCCGCTCCTACTATGGCTACCAGGACTTTAATAGCGTCCTGGCTGCCATAGTAACACTGAAAGCATTTGGAAGACGGTTCCGTCTTCAAATGCTTTCAGTACACTTGCGTTTTTCCGGATCCGGCTGGCACCTCCGGCAACGGAAATGCACGCCGGATCCCAACAACGCAAGTGTGAAAGAGGCCTAACACATCTGGTAAGAACATCTGCTCCCATCCAGACATTGTCTCCTTCAGGGAAGGCCTTGCATATTTCAGCAAGACCATGCTTAACCACATACTGCATCCTTTACACCAACATGGCTTCACAGAAGATGATTCCGGGTGCTGAACTGGTCCACCCGCAGTCCAGACCATTCTCCAATAGAAAACATTTGGCACGTCATGAAACTAAAAATATGGGAAAAGAAGACCTAGGACTGAACAGCTAGAAGAATGGGACAACGTTCCAAAACTTCAGCAGTTCTCCTAATTTCCGAGACATTTACAGACTGTTAAAAGAAGAGGGGATGCTACACAATGGGAGACATGGCCCTGTCCCAACTCTTTTCAGATGCGTTGCTGCCATGAGTTATTTTTTTCCATGAAATGGTAAAATGTCTTCACTTCAACATCTGATATGTGTTCTATGATCTATTGTGAATAAAATATGAGTCTGAGATTTGCTAATTATTGCATTGTTTTTACCTACATTGTACACAGCAAGCCAACTTTTTTGGGGAATTAGGGTTGTAATGTATTTTGTTTCACGGTTGCATGTAGTATTACACAATAGTTATGTGCAAGTATTGGAATTACCCTCTGCTTATCATCTGATTTATTTATGATTGTCTGTACAATAAGTTTTTAAATGCAACAGTTGGAGTGACTTCTAACCAGTAAGCCCATCTTTAGGGGAGAATATTATTTATTCAGCTCTGAAAGAAGGCCTCACAACCACAGCCACACATTCAGAGCCAAAAATATGTGATGAATCATGTGGTCCTGTAGAAAGTCCACCTTGGTAGATACATTCACTCAATGCGTTAACCATTTTTTATTTTCTGTGTTCAGCAAAGATGCCTCCTTTAAAGGGGTCGTCTTAGAGTAGGAAACGGTATAATATAAAGAAAAAATAGCCATTAGTCATCCATTAAACAGATGTTGCTCCAGTGCTGCAGCGGTTACATCACGTACCTCATTCATTTAGCTGCAGCAGTCACATGAATTGTATGTGTGATGTCGTCACTGTATGACCGGCGGAGACCACCAGAGGGGCAGCACATTTAAAGGGTGAGTAATGTTTCTTTTTCAGGTTATACAAACTCCTGCTCCAGGTGAGGTTTCTTAAAAGGGTTATGCCATGACTGATGTAAAAAATGAAAATCATATAGTACATGACAGCCTCTTTCTAACAAAGCTAGAACCAGCCCTGTACCTCACATGGATCCACAGATCTCCCATTCATTGCTCCAATTGTTCTGCCGGATTTATGTCAGGCTAACAGCTCAGGGACGTGTCCTTACTCGGGAGTGGTGTTCTTTCTGCTGCAGCTCTTTCGCTGTAACTGCCACAGCTTAACTGAGCGTGTGCAAACACCTCAGTGAGGTGGACAGAGAAATAAGGAAAAGAACAAACAGCAGGGGGCGCTATATAGATATATTTTATTGAATAGCTCACTGGCTAAAATGTAGAATATTTTTTGTGGCACAACCCTTTTAATATCTTGAACAACCCCTTTAATCAACTATTTGTGTGTATATTTTAGGAGCTTCAGTCATCCTCAAGTACATTACAAGAAAAAGAAGATATTAGGGAGAACATTGAAGAGAAAAGTTCAGAAATATCTGAAGAAGAAAAGAAACATATAGAAGCGCAACAGCTGAAACAAAAAGCTATTGTACAGAAAGATCTGGTATGTTTTAATACCTTAAAATATAAAAAATGCCTTTAAACCCTGAAAATATAATTGCATCCAGTATGCCGCCTCTGAGAGCGCTAATTGTGGGATGAACAGAAAATGATTCTGTGCGGTCGCATGGTGTATCAGATTGAGTCATATGATTTTCAGATTTGCCAGGAAGTGCTTCTTTTCCGCCCTACTATTTTGCTCTTTGGACAGGATATAACTGAACCAAGCTACTATTAGGCCTCTTTCACACGGGCGTCATGTTTTTTGCCCGAATAAGAGGCGGGTGCGTTGCGGGAAAATGCGCGATTTTTCCGCGCGAGTGCAAAACATTGTAATGCGTTTTGCACACGCTTGAGAAAAATCGGCATGTTTGGTACCCAAACTCGAACTTCTGTGAAGAAGTTCGGGTTTTGGATCGGTGTTCTGTAGATTGTATTATTTTCCCTTATAACATAGTTATAAGGGAAAATAATAGCATTCTTAATACAGAATGCTTAGTAAAATAGGGCTGGAGGGGTTAAAAATTTTGCCACTTGATCGCGCAGCCGGCATCTCTTCTGTCTTCTTCTTTGCTGTGCACAGGAATAGGACCTTTGAGGACGTCATTGTGCTCATCACATGGTCCAATCACATGGTTCATCACCATGGTGAGGGACCATGTGATTGGATCATGTGATGTGACGTCACCACAGGTCCTTAGCCGGCAGCTCAACATTACAGAAGAAGACAGAGATCCGCAACTACGCGATTAAGTGGACTCTGAGTTAATTTTTTTATATTTTTAACCCCTCCATCACTATTTTACTTTGCATTCTGTATTCAGAATGCTATTATTTTCCCTTATAACCATGTTATAAGGGAAAATAATACAGATCGGGTCCCCAGCCCGATCGTCACCTAGCAGCCATGCGTGAAAATCGCACCGCATCCACACTTGCTAGCCGATGCTTGCGATTTTCACGTAGCCCCATTCACTTCTATGGGGCCTGCGTTGCGTGAAAAACGCAGAATATAGAGCTTGCTGCGATTTTCACGCAACACACAAGTGAAGCGTGAAAATCACAACTCATGTGCACAGCCCCATAGAAATGAATGGGTCGGTATTCAGTGCGGGTGCAATGCGTTCAACTCACGCATTGCACCCGCGCGGAATACTTGCCCGTGTGAAAGGGGCCTTAGGGTGTCATTTTAACGTGCTTTATATTAGGTCTTCTACAGTGACAGCTCCTCTTTATAAGGCCTCATGCACACGACCGTTGTGTGTTTTGCGGTCCGCAAATTGCGGATCCGCAAAACACGCATGGTGTCCGCGTCCGTTCCGCCATTTGCGGAACGGCACGGACATCTATTGATATAACTGCCTTTTCTTGTCCGCAAAAGCGACAAGAATAGGACTTTTTTTTTTTTTTTTGCGGACCACGGAACGGAGCAACGGATAGGGACAGTTCACGGGGTGCTGTCCGCATCTTTTGCGGCCCCATTAAAGTGAATGAGTCCGCATCCGAGCCGCAAAAACTGTGGCTCGGAGGCGGACCAAAACAACGGTCGTGTGCATAAGGCCTAAAGTCCACTTAGTAACCAAATTATGAGTAAATACCTAATCATCTCATCATAATAAATAAAACATTCAGATGTTAAAACAACAGCCAAAATGTGAAAATGTGATCTGAGTGACTTTGTATGGAGGACCTGTTGGTAACACCCAGAACTGCTGCCCATTTTAGATTTTCCCAAATAATAACCCTTAGGCCCCTTTCACACGGGCGAGATTTCCGCGCGGGTGCAATGCGTGAGGTGAACGCATTGCACCTGCACTGAATTCGGACCCATTCATTTCTATGGGGCTGTGCACACGAGCAGTGATTTTCACGCATCACTTGTGCGTTGCGTGAAAATCGCAGCATGCTCTATTTTGTGCGTTTTTCACGCAACGCAGGCCCCATAGAAGTGAATAGGGCTGCGTGAAAATCGCAAGCAACTGTGGATGCGGTGCGATTTTCACGCACGATTGCTAGGACACTATTGGGATGGGGACCCGATCATTATTTTCCCTTTATAACATGGTTATAAGGGAAAATAATAGCATTCTTAATACAGAATGCTTAGTACAATAGGGCTGGAGGGGTTAAAAATTTTTTATAATAATTTAACTCGCCTTAATCCACTTGTTCGCGCAGCACGGCTTCTCTTCTGCCTTCATCTGTGAGGAAAAGGACCTATGGTGACGCCACTGCGCTCATCACATCGTCCGTCACCACAGGTCCTTTACCCAGGTCCTGAAGAAAGAAGACAGAAGAGAAGCTGGGCTGCGCGAACAAGTGGATTAAGGTGAGTTAAAAAAAAATTAAAATCTTTTTTAACCCCTCCAGCCCTATTGTACTAAGCATTCTGTATTAAGAATGCTATTATTTTCCCTTATAACCATGTTATAAGGGAAAATAATACAATCTACACAACACCTAACCCAAACCCGAACTTCTGTGAAGAAGTTCGGGTCTGGGTACCAAACATGCCGATTTTTCTCACGCATTAAAATGTTTTGCACTTGCGCGGAAAAATCGCGCATTTTCCCGCGACGCACCCGCATCTTATCCGGCCCAAAACCATGACGCCCGTGTGATAGAGGCCTTAGTGTTTCAGTTGGAATATTTTTGTATAATTTGTGAGGACATATGTGAACGCTGTGCACCAAGGTGGATTGGCCACAGCACATCTAAGTGTGTACTTGCCCAGTACTAAACTTTGTGACTGTGAAGTACACTGCCATTGCATAGTAAGTTGTAGCCATTGGTTCTCCTACATACTACGACTGTGTACCCCGTCAGGATGTTAAACAGAATTCTATTTCCATTGGTACAGGGAAATGCTTACTTTAAAGAAGGAAAGTATGAACTTGCCATTGAATGCTACACACAAGGAATTGCAGCAGATAGCACAAACGCACTGTTACCAGCAAATCGAGCCATGGCCTACCTGAAAATTCTAAAGTAAGGATCATATATATATGATATACTGTTTGATTTGATGCTGGATCATGTTAGATGATCACTGCTGTGTTTCTGTCGGGAAGGAGGAAGGGCTGATGTGTACTTCCCTTGAGTCTGATGCTATGCATTCACTAAAAATATCTGACAGTTGTATAAGCTCCTAAGCTCCCTCTAGTGGTGTCTGCAGGCAACCAGAATGTGATCATTTATCTGTATCTATTTGGAAGATTTGGAGTTCTCTATCTCTGGCATCTTTATAGATTAACCAAGACCTGTATCTGCTCAAAGTAACATTATAAAAAGAGAACATTCAGTAAAAGGGGTTGTCTGGCGATCTGCATTGGCGAGAAGGGTGCGAAGTAGCCAGGACCAGTATCGGCGGGGACCCAGCCAGAAAGGCCCCGGTGGGGGAAACAACCCCTTTAAGGCTCTGCTCCCACTAGGTTCACGAGTTATATATTATTATATAAATATGGGCTATCAATGTAACAGGGATCAAAATTGGTGAAAATTGATTTGCCCGAGAGAATAATCCTCAATGGCCATTTGATGCTGATGTTTGAGGTCTTCCAACTTGTGTTGTCTAAAGTCCAGGTCATTTCCTGCCAATCACTTCTTTATGTAACTCCTTTAGAGATCTTTGTGCGAACAGAGTGACATTTAAGAATGTGAATGTACAAGAAAAAGGTCAGAAGAAGGTTAATGGTTGTGAATCAATAGTGCTCTCATTTTGTGCTAAAAATAATGTCTCCTCTGCGGCAGGTCTCATATGAGTCTTAAGCCTTGGTATACCGATTGTACACATGTGGTTGTGCTTCTTTCAGATACCAGGAAGCCGAGGAAGACTGCACACAGGCCATAGCTTTAGATACTTCATATGGAAAAGCGTTTGCCAGAAGAGGGACTGCAAGAGTAATGCTTGGCAAACTGAGGGAGGCGAAAGAAGGTGAAACTCTTAGCTGACCAGCATGTCCACACACAACATATTTGCTACAGATTGTACGTGCAGATTTGTGCAGGTAAAATCTGCAGTGGATTACGGTACCAGGCAGGTGGATGAAGTGTTACAAATCCCATCCATGTGCTGGGGACTTGTTTTCTGTGTGGACGTTGACATGCTTATTTAAAAAATCCACTGCATATCAATTTCTGTTGCAGATTTTCATCACATATTTCACCCCTTTAAGTGTAACAGGAGTGAAATCCACGGTGAATCTGCATTTTACATATGGGATTTTGCAACACATTCATCATGGATTTGTAGCAAGATCGATAGCAGAACATTTCTGTCGCAGGAGGACTTGCCCTTGTTCTACTGTGGTTATTCACTAGTTATAAATATTACAAAACCTCAACATTCTTATCACTGCGATTAATTTTATTAGACTCCGTAATACACTGGATACATTTCATTTTATCGTTCTAGTTACTGAGGAACATATTTCATCTAAAGTCTGGATATACAACTCCAGGCACAGTGGAATTTCTGATATTAACCATATGTTAGCCGCAGTCTTTATTAAAGGGATTTTCCAGCCTTTACTGAGTGATGGCCTGTCCTCAGGATAGACCATCACTAGCTGATCGGTGGGGGCTAGCACCCCGCACTCCTTTTGATCAGCTGTTCGGGTATAGCTCAGTTGCCAGAAATCGGCCCAGAACTACACAGCACTCATTCATGATAAGGGTGCATTCACACGACCGTATCCATTTTTGTAGACTGTAAATTGCAAATTTGCAAAACACGGATACCGTCCGTTTGTGTTTTGCATTTTGTGGATCGGAACGTCCTGCCCGAAGATAGAATATGCCTCTTCTTTTTGTCCGCAAAACGGACAAGAATAGGACATGTTCTATTTTTTTTGCAGGGCCTCAGGATGGACATGCGGATTGCTGTCCTCCTTTTTTGTGACCCCCTATTGAAATGAATAGGTCTGCATAGACCCCAACTGTCTTGCAGTAAAACTGTCTTTGTTGCCAGTAGCAACTAATCGGAGCCCAGGTTTCATTTTACCCGAGCAGTGTAAGAAATGAATGAGGCCCATCATATCCTTCCCTGCCAGTTGAGTGGTACTCTGAGGACGGCAGTAGTATGCATGTTCCCAACAAAGTTTTGCGATGATAAAGGTCTATGTACCGTCAGGCTCATCCACAGGAACACAGGAATGTTTTGCTGGTCAATTTCCAGACCTTTCCGTACCAGCAAAAAGCAATATGCAAGGTTTGGCGCAGAAGTGGCGTAACGGGATCCATGGCTGATGCCCAAAAAATGTAGACAACCACATCATCAGGCACCTGTCATTGTTGCAGATATCTAGGAGAGGATTATGAGAAGCTCTCAATACAAAAATGATCCCAACATGTACATATTGGAATATGTCAGTGTGCAGTGAAATTGCTTCACCTGAAGCCATACTGAGTATCGAAGGTTCTCTTGTGCAAGAACAAACTTGTGTTTTTCATGGCCCACCCTAATATTATCTAGTGCACTTAAATAGACTAAATATAGGTTGTGGTCAGTGGGGGGAATGTATCAAGTTTCTGTGCCAGTTTTCTGGAATACAAAAGTTGGAGATATTGGTGCAAGTGCAGGTTTGCGCCAAAATTGGTGCTGTTTTGACCACCAACCTTACTACATTTACAAACTGTGAGAGGGTGCGAGCTGCCATTGGGACCTCCACAGCCCTACGCTTACCAGATGCCAACTACCTCGTTTGCTTAGATTTCTTTTTCTGGTGCATGAACTTCCTGCTGATGCGCTTTATGCCTCTTTAATTATTCTGACGCAACACTTAACTTCATGGTTATTTATTAAGACTGGTGTAAGACACAGTTCTTAATATATTTCCCTCAGTGTATTCTCAGAGAATGCTACTGTATTATTCGGTAATCAGGGCTCACAGATCTGTGATGCAGAAAAGGCAGCATCTTTGCTGTAAAGGACTGATCAGTAGCTTCTCTCCAGTAACGCATTTATTCCAATGATGCGCTGTGTTGGTATTTTACACTTTTGTGCCTTTATATAAAGTCAAAAAAGTGGGCAGCACTCCATGAGCCTTGAGCCTTGCTCCAGCATAGAGCCGAAACATTGCATGTCCTGTCTGGGTAAATAAAGATTTTTGTACTTTTTTTTTATCTCATGGAGTGCTGCCACTTTTTTCTATATATCCAGCGGGAGCACCAGCCAGGATATGGGTGCAGAGTCCAACGTAGGGTAACGGCAATACCTGATAATATGGAGATGAAAAAAGTAGGACTGCACTCCAAAATAATGGTGAAATAAAAGGATTTTAATCACCCATAATATGGCAACTTGCGACGTTTCGGCTCACACGAGCCTTCCTCAAGCCTGAATATGTCATATGTCAAGCCTGAGGAAGCCGCTTGAGGAAGGCTCGTGATTAGAGCCGAAACGTTGCACCACTTGGGTGAATAAAGGGTTCACTTGCTTTTACCTACCGGAGTGCCGCTCTTTTTTCTGGATCTATTCATCGGGGCTACAAGTCTACTCCCCTTGAGACGTGCACCCGTACCTCTCCCTTGCAGCCAGTGCCGCCATTTTTCTTTATATATATATATATATATATATATATATATATATATATATATATATATATATATATATATATACACACCAAAAGTTTGGACACACCTTCTCATTCAAAGAGTTTTCTTTATTTTCATGACTATGAAAATTGTAGATTCACACTGAAGGCATCAAAACTATGAATTAACACATGTGGAATTATATACATAACAAACAAGTGTGAAACAAC
Source organism: Bufo bufo (assembly GCF_905171765.1). NCBI lineage: Eukaryota > Metazoa > Chordata > Amphibia > Anura > Bufonidae > Bufo > Bufo bufo. The sequence goes on from NC_053389.1 coordinate 495,889,930, forward strand.
TGAAAATATGTCATATTCTAGGTTCTTCAAAGTAGCCACCTTTTGCTTTGATTACTGCTTTGCACACTCTTGGTGAAATGGTTTTCACTTCACAGGTGTGCCCTGTCAGGTTTAATAAGTGGGATTTCTTGCCTTATAAATGGGGTTGGGACCATCAGTGGCATTGAGGAGAAGTCAGGTGGATACACAGCTGATAGTCCTACTGAATAGACTGTTAGAATTTGTATTATGGCAAGAATAAAGCAGCTAAGTAAAGAAAAACAAGTGGCCATCATTACTTTAAGAAATGAAGATCAGTCAGTCAGCCGAAAAATTGGGAAAACTTTGAAAGTAAGGGCTATTTGACCATGAAGGAGAGTGATGGGGTGCTGCGCCAGATGACCTGGCCTCCACAGTCACCGGACCTGAACCCAATCGAGATGGTTTGGGGTGAGCTGGACCGCAGAGTGAAGGCAAAAGGGCCAACAAGTGCTAAGCATCTCTGGGAACTTCAAGACTGTTGGAAGACCATTTCAGGGGACTACCTCTTGAAGCTCATCAAGAGAATGCCAAGAGTGTGCAAAGCAGTAATCAAAGCAAAAGGTGGCTACTTTGAAGAACCTAGAATATGACATTTTCAGTTGTTTCACACTTGTTTGTTATGTATATAATTCCACATGTGTTAATTCATAGTTTTGATGCCTTCATAGTCATGAAAATAAAGAAAACTCTTTGAATGAGAAGGTGTGTCCAAACTTTTGGTCTGTACTGTGTGTGTATATATATAGATCTATCCAGTTTCTTTGTCAGACTCAGAATTCTGCTGTCTTCTATTACTGCTACCTAACATTTCATCATCATGAACCAAAGACTAATATTTTGAGTTTGTGTGAATAGGTTGAATGTAAAATTATCATTTCGTATGTGTTGGAGGCTGATACTATTTTTTCCCTTTAACCACTACCAGTACTTGGTTCTGGTCTGCAAAGGTGACCACGGTGAATATAGTCAAATCCATACATAATCACCTTTGCTGACTCCAAATGTAATGTAAGCTGCTAATATAAGTGAGTATTATAGAAGAAGCTGCCAAAATAATTTACACTTACAGTTGCAAGAAAAAGTATGTGAACCCTTTGGAATGATATGGATTTCTGCACAAATTGGTCATAAAATGTGATCTGATCTTCATCTAAGGCCTCTTTCACACTTGCGTTGTTGGGATCCGGCATGCACTTCCGTTGCCGGAGGTGCCCGCCGGATCCGGAAAAACGCAAGTGTACTGAAAGCATTTGAAGACGGAACCGTCTTCCAAATGCTTTCAGTGTTACTATGGCACCCAGGACGCTATTAAAGTCCTGGTTGCCATAGTAGGAGCGGGGGAGCGGTATACTTACGGTCCGTGCGGCTCCCGGGGCGCTCCAGAGTGATGTCAGAGCGCCCCATGCGCATGGATGACGTGATCCATGCGATCACGTGATCCATGCGCTTGGGGCGCCCTGACGTCACTCTGGAGCGCCCGGGGAGCCGCACGGACGGTAAGTATGCTGCTCCCCCGCTCCCCACTACACTTTACCATGGCTGTCAGGACTTTAGCGTCCCGGCAGCCATGGTAACCACTCTGAAAAAGCTAAATGTCGGCTCCGGCAATGCGCCGAAACGACGTTTAGCTTAAGGCCGGATCCGGATCAATGCCTTCCAATGGGCATTAATTCCGGATCCGGCCTTGCGGCAAGTGTTCCGGATTTTTGGCCGGAGCAAAAAGCGCAGCATGCTGCGGTATTTTCTCCGGCTAACAAACGTTCCGTTCCGGAACTGAAGACATCCTGATGCATCCTGAACGAATTTCTCTCCATTCAGAATGCATTAGGATAATCCTGATCAGGATTCTTCCGGCATAGAGCCCCGACGACGGAACTCTATGCCGGAAGAAAAGAACGCAAGTGTGAAAGAGCCCTTAGTCACAACAATAGACAATCACAGTCTGCTTAAACTAATAACACACAAAGAATTAAATGTTACCATGTTTTTATTGAACACACCATGTAAACATTCACAGTGCAGGTGGAAAAAGTATGTGAACCCCTAGACTAATGACATCTCCAAGAGCTAATTGGAGTGAGGTGTCAGCCAACTGGACTCCAATCAACGAGATGAGATTGGAGGTGTTGGTTACAGCTGCCCTGCCCTATAAAAAAACACACACCAGTTCTGGGTTTGCTTTTCACAAGAAGCATTGCCTGATGTGAATGATACCTCGCACAAAAGAGCTCTCAGAAGACCTACGATTAAGAATTGTTGACTTGCATAAAGCTGGAAAGGGTTATAAAAGTATTTCCAAAAGCCTTGCTATTCATCAGTCCACGGTAAGACAAATTGTCTATAAATGGAGAAAGTTCAGCACTGCTGCTACTCTCCCTAGGAGTGGCCGTCCTGTAAAGATGACTGCAAGAGCACAGCGCAGACTGCTCAATGAGTTGAAGAAGAATCCTAGAGTGTCAGCTAAAGACTTACAAAAGTCTCTGGCATATGCTAACATCCCTGTTAGCGAATCTACGATACGTAAAACACTAAACAAGAATGGATTTCATGGGAGGATACCACAGAGGAATCCACTGCTGTCCAAAAAAAACATTGCTGCACGTTTACAGTTTGCACAAGAGCAGCTGGATGTTCCACAGCAGTACTGGCAAAATATTCTGTGGACAGATGAAACCAAAGTTGAGTTGTTTGGAAGAAACACACAAGACTATGTGTGGAGAAAAAGAGGCACAGCACACCAACATCAAAACCTCATCCCAAATGTGAAGTATGGTGGTGGGGGCATCATGGTTTGGGGCATCATGGTTTGGGGCTGCTTTGCTGCGTCAGGGCCTGGACGGATTGCTATCATCTAAGGAAAAATTTATTCCCAAATTTATCAAGACATTTTGCAGGAGAACTTAAGGCCATCTGTCCACCAGCTGAAGCTCAACAGAAGATGGATGTTGCAACAGGACAACGACCCAAAGCATAGAAGTAAATCAACAACAGAGTGGCTTAAACAGAAGAAAATACGCCTTCTGAAGTGGCCCAGTCAGAGTCCTGACCTCAACCCGATTGAGATGCTGTGGCATGACCTCAAGAAAGCGATTCACACCAGACATCCCAAGAATATTGCTGAACTGAAACAGTTCTGTAAAGAGGAATGGTCAAGAATTACTCCTGACCGTTGTGCACGTCTGATCTGCAACTACAGGAAACGTTTGGTTGAAGTTATTGCTGCCAAAGGAGGTTCAACCAGTTATTAAATCCAAGGGTTCACATACTTTTTCCACCTGCACTGTGAATGTTTACATGGTGTGTTCAATAAAAACATGGTAACATTTAATTATTTGTGTGTAATTGGTTTAAGCAGACTGTGATTGTCTATTGTTGTGACTTAGATGAAGATCAGATCACATTTTATGACCAATTTGTGCAGAAATCCATATCATTCCAAAGGGTTCACATACTTTTTCTTGCAACTGTACATATATAAATGTTTCTGGCTCTCAGAAGTGAATGAATCTTGTCACTTAACTCCAGTGAAAAATACTTAGTCGGCGTCTCCTAAGCATTCAAGTGCCCACTAAACCAGGGTGTAGCTATAGAGGGTGCAGAGCTAGCAGTTGCTACCAGGCCTAGGGGCCTCAGCAGCCCCCCTGTTGCAAGAAGACTGTATTATAGAAATCACATGGTAGGTGGGGGGCTCCGTTACAGATTTTGCACTGGGGCCCAGGATTTTCAAGTTACATTTCTGACAGTAAATGTCTGCCTAGAAAGCTGTGAGCTTAGAGAGCATATTCATTAATAAATCTCAAGGACTTCCTCATGAATATTTGTCAGGGGAAACTGTTTCATAACAGCATAGCCACAGTCTTTAATAATAGAATATTCAGTGTATATATCGCCTACAATGAGCCTCTTCCCAGACATTTTATGGAGTGTGCCCGCAGTATCTGTCCCGGACTTTACCCAGACTTTTTCTCCCAAGAACCCTAGTACTATCTCCGGGTTATGTCAAGTGAGCGCATGTGTGAAAACAGCAGTAAATGTTCCAGAAAATCACAGTGGGCCATGCCTAAAGTTCCTGCCCCTTGTCTAGGGACCTGGAACATTTCCTCTGTAGTGAGAACGCACCCGACATGGAACATCTCCGGTGTGATGGCTACATGTGTGAAAAGCCAACTCCAGTAAATCTCCGGACCTGATAATCCAGAAATATGCCGGAGTTTATAGTCTCCGAAGTTTCAGGTTCATCCTTGTGCAACAGACAGGAAGGGCAGTTCTAGGTAAGTGCGGGTAAATCCACACACCAGAAATTCTGTGGAACATCTACAGCAGACAAATCTCATCCATGCACTGTATAATCTGTTCACGTGGAAATTGACTTGTGGTGCACATTTTTACATTTGCAATGAATTTCTAGTGTTGAGGATTTTGCTGCAGAATATTTGCTGATCTGCAGCAAAATCCTCAGGTACAGAAGTAAAAAAAAAAAGTTTATGTGCCTGCCAATCTCCTGGCACTGCCATACTGATGTTTCCATGGCCCCCACCAGTTTCGCCTTCTGCAGTGAAGTATCATGTTAATACATGATTGCTGCAGGCTGTGATTGGCACACAATCGCTGCAAGTTGAGAAACAGAGACCAATGGGGAACTATGGCACCGTCGCCAAGGGATTGCCATGGCATTAGCAGAGGATTATAATGCAAGAAGGGAATTCACAGCAAAACCCGCACCGCTTGATGTGGATTTGCTCAGAAGATTTCCCCACCGGTTTCATTGGACTTGCCATAGAAAATTTCTAAAACACATGCTTCTAAAGATCGAAAACCCTTGAATTCTGCCATTTTCCCTGAAAAGCACCATAGTCTGTATTGTACCACCTTGACATCAGTGAATTAGGTTAAGGAACATGTTAACCTGGGTTAGGCTTATTTAGGTAATTAGGCATAAAATACGCAGGTATTTTTTTTACAGTACATAGTATTTTTTAATTTTTCCGTTTGCTCTCTAATTTAGTCCATATAATTGATTAAGTCCAGAAATGTGTATCTTATGATACTATAAAAAAAATTGAAAAAACAAGTTGCGCTTCAGATAAGAGGACCTAAACGTGAAAAAAATTGACACTAAAGTGATGGCTGATTCCGGTGTTCATAAATTAATATCATATTTTGTTTCTTTTCTTCTAGATTTCGAGACTGTGTTAAAACTTGAACCTGGAAACAAGCAGGCAATATCAGAACTGTCCAGAATTTCTCAGGTATTTCCAGTCATAGACTGCAATCTGGTTGCTAGTCATTGTTCTTCAAGGATGTATAATGTATGTGGAATAAATGTAACGAGCAACATGAGTACTGTGGGTCCTCTGAAACATGTAAAAGGTACTTTACTAGACAAAGAAAGGAAGGGGAACTAAGGTTATTAAAATGACAATGACCAAAACAGCGACAGGTAGCAAATGTTAAGGCTGTATTGCACAGCTTGATGTGGCAGGCAACTGCAATCGCCTGCTCACTAGTGGAGGAGACCACTGCTATTACATGCAGCAATCTCCTCCGCAACATGGGGAGGAGCGATCGCTGTGCATTGCTCGTCCCCATGCTGTGTAGTGGTTTTCCGGCATCGGATCATTAATGGGCACCACGATCTGCTGTTAAAAGTGTTTGCTCATTCATCGGGCAGTCTTTGGCGGTATTACACTGCCAGATTATCCCTAACGAGCATTTGTGCGAATCGGACAGTGTAGTACAGGCTTTAGGCTCTGTTCACATGGAAATTCCATCATATTTGCACTATTCGTCCCTTCAAAATCATGAACACCATTACTGAAACCTGACAGACCCATTATAAGTACGGTCTATTGAGTGCTATTGATGTCTGTCATAGGACCGATCCAGCACTTTTATTGGTGGATGGATGGGAATTTCAACTGGAATGCTAATAGAATTTTTCTAAAAATGTTAAAGGGAACCTGTCACCGGGATTTTGTGTATAGAGCTGAAGACATGGGATGCTAGATGGCCGCTAGCACATCTGCAATACCCAGTCCCCATAGCTCTGTGTGCTTTTATTGTGTAAAAAAACGATTTGATACATATGCAAATTATCCTGAGATGTGTCCTGTACGTGAGAGGAGTCAGGGACAGGACTCATTTCAGGTTAATTTGCATATGTATCAAATCGGGTTTTTTTACACAATAAAAGCACACAGAGCTATGGGGACTGGGTATTGCGGATGTGCTAGCGGCCATCTAGCAACCCATGTCCTCAGCTCTATACACAAAATCCCGGTGACAGGTTCCCTTTAAGGGAACTGTAGAGAATGATACTTGGTGTAACATGGCAATAATTAAAGAAATATTGCCTGTTGCTTGAAAATCCACCAGAAAAAGTGGAGCTACATATTTATGTGCCTCTTTTTATGTTTGTGTAGGAACTTAATGAAAAAACTGTAGACGCAAATCAACAGTCTGCAGACGAAAGTGAAGAACCTCATAAGAGACGTATTATAATGGCAATAGATAAACCTTCCTATCTAAGATCACCTGTAAGTGCATGTATAATTATTATGTACATTTTCTTTGGTAATCACTTGCAATTAAAGGGAATGTGTCTTTTAATTAAGATTTTATGTTAAAGGGGTTGTCTCACTTCAGCAAATGGCCTTTTTTATGTAGACAAAATGAATACTAATGTATTGTGTAATGTATGTAAGATCATAGGCATCACCATGTCCCAAGATGTCTGAACTATTAAAATGTAAACATATTTATCCCATATGGTGAACACTATAAGGGAAAAGAAATCAAAATGGCCGATTCTCCGTTTTTCCATCACATTGCCTCCCCAAAAAAGTGATCAAAAAGTTATTCACACTCTAAAATATCATTAAAAACTACACACTGCCCTGAAAAACATGAGCCCTCACTCAACATCGTAGGCGTAAATCTAAAAAGTAATTGGGGTCAGAATATGGCAATGCAAACCAAAAATCTATTTTTTTTTTTTAGTTTTTTTTTCTCCAAGGTATTAAAGCACAAGAAAATGTGCAAATGTGGTATCCCTGTAATCATACTGACCTTGAGAATGAAGGTATCAGGTTTGTTTTACCACGTAAAGACGAAACCCAAAAAAACATGGCAGAATCCTGTTTTTTTTCCCAATTCCACTCCACTCAGTTTGGAATACTTTTCAAGCTTCCCACTTCAAATTGTATTCAATATTAAATGGTGCCATCAGAAAGTACAACTTGTCTCACCGAAAATAAGCCCTCCTATGGCTAAGTGAAAATGGAAAAATAAAAACCTTATGGCTCCAGAAAGACAGGGAGTCCAAAAGCAAAAACAGAAAATCACTCTCTCCTCAATGGGTTAATAGGAAACTATTAATAAAAGTATGTTATAGAATACCTTTCAATGCTGTTAACAAGTTGGCAACATACAAGTGAGCTTATATTACAGAAAAACCTATAGACTAGGATTGCCTTCCTTTGCACATATAAACTCTCCACTAGAGGTCAGTCATGGGTAATTTAGGACAGAATTCCACGTTTTCACCCTGTACTATGGATTTCTGAATTTCTGTGATGGAGTGTTCTTGCACTTGTTCAGTTAGCCCCCTGCTTGACTCTGTTTCTTTGAAACAGCTGGTTTAAATGAAGTCTAACTTAGATTATATGTTGATGCCCTAAGGCAGGCATCCTCAAACTGCGGCCCTCCAGCTGTTGTAAAACTAAGACTCCCACCATGCCCTGCTGTAGGCTGATACCTGTAGGCTGTTCGGGCATGCTGGGAGTTGTAGTTTTGCAACAGCTGGAGGGCCGCAGTTTGAAGATGCCTGCCCTAAGGAGTATTCTCATCTCAGCCATTCATAGCTAAGTTCAGAATAGCCATTGAATGTGGCGACCAGCGGTGGCTGGGGACACGAAAATCCCAGCAACCTCTCTTTGGCCATCCGTCTCTCCAGTATACGTCCGTATACCACAAAGAAAAAGGTATAAAGTAATATAATAGACTGAGCTACCCCATATAACAGTGTCCAGTAAAGAAATCATATATGTTAGGCGTATTTAATGTTTTTTGCAATGTATGCTACTGTACGGCGTCTGTCCGAGGCATCTAATAGTATACAGTCATGAGAAAAACGGGAACATTGAATTCTATGGTTTTTACTTATCAGGTCGTAAAAAATGTGATCCTTAGAAGGCTTTAAAATGAAGTAAATACAATCTCACATGAACAACACATGACAGACTGTACCGTATCTTTATTGATTTCACTAACACTAGGCCAAAGTGCTTCAAAAGGAATTGAGGGTAAGTAGCAGCTAAGTGCTGCTAATCTATTGTCCCAGGCTGAAATGTGACCACCTCTATAAAAGCAGAGGTTTTGGCAGTCTGCTGGTCTGGAGCACTCAGGCTTGTGTTAAAACAGGGAGAAAAGACATCAGCAATGATCTTAGAGAATTAATTATTGCTGCCCATCAATCTGGGAAGGATTATAAGGCCATTGCAGAACAATTTAAAGTCCTGGCTAATTCATCCCAAGGTCAGACCATGCAATGTGCAGAGAACCTAAGAGCTACATCTAAGACACCACAGGCCTCAGCATGTTAAATGTTCAAGTCCATGACAGTACAATTAGTAAAAACAATGATGAACAGTGGGGGGGGCGGCGGCAGGGCACAGGGAGATGAGCGCTTCCATTGTGGACACGTTCATCTCCACAGTCATCTGTATCGCCGTCTTCAGCACAGCAATATACACTGCTCAAAAAAATAAAAGGAACACTTAAACAACACAATGTAACTCCAAGTCAATCACACTTCTGTGAAATCAAACTGTCCACTTAGGAAGCAACACTGAGTGACAATCAATTTCACATGCTGTTGTGCAAATGGGATAGACAACAGGTGGAAATTATAGGCAATTAGCAAGACACCCCCAATAAAGGAGTGGTTCTGCAGGTGGTAACCACAGACCACTTCTCAGTTCCTATGCTTCCTGGCTGATGTTTTGGTCACTTTTGAATGCTGGCGGTGCTTTCACTCTAGTGGTAGCATGAGACGGAGTCTACAACCCACACAAGTGGCTCAGGTAGTGCAGCTTATCCAGGATGGCACATCAATGCGAGCTGTGGCAAGAAGGTTTGCTGTGTCTGTCAGCGTAGTGTCCAGAGCATGGAGGCGCTACCAGGAGACAGGCCAGTACATCAGGAGACGTGGAGGAGGCCGTAGGAGGGCAACAACCCAGCAGCAGGACCGCTACCTCGGCCTTTGTGCAAGGAGGAACAGGAGGAGCACTGCCAGAGCCCTGCAAAATGAGCTCCAGCAGGCCACAAATGTGCATGTGTCTGCTCAAACGGTCAGAAACAGACTCCATGAGGGTGATATGAGGGCACGACGTCCACAGGTGGGGGTTGTGCTTACAGCCCAACACCGTGCAGGACGTTTGGCATTTGCCAGAGAACACCAAGATTGGCTAATTCGCCACTGGCGCCCTGTGCTCTTCACAGATGAAAGCAGGTTCACACTGAGCACATGTGACAGACGTGACAGAGTCTGGAGACGCCGTGGAGAACGTTCTGCTGCCTGCAACATCCTCCAGCATGACCGGTTTGGCATTGGGTCAGTAATGGTGTAGGGTGGCATTTCTTTGGAGGGCCGCACAGCCCTCCATGTGCTCGCCAGAGGTAGCCTGACTGCCATTAGATACCGAGATGAGATCCTCAGACCCCTTGTGAGACCATATGCTGGTGCGGTTGGCCCTGGGTTCCTCCTAATGCAAGACAATGCTAGACCTCATGTGGCTGGAGTGTGTCAGCAGTTCCTGCAAGACGAAGGCATTGATGCTATGGACTGGCCCGCCCGTTCCCCAGACCTGAATCCAATTGAGCACATCTGGGACATCATGTCTCGCTCTATCCACCAACATCACGTTGCACCACAGACTGTCCAGGAGTTGGCAGATGCTTTAGTCCAGGTCTGGGAGGAGATCCCTCAGGAGACCGTCCGCCACCTCATCAGGAGCATGCACAGGCGATGTAGGGAGGTCATACAGGCACGTGGAGGCCACACACACTACTGAGCCTCATTTTGACTTGTTATAAGGACATTACATCAAAGTTGGATCAGCCTGTAGTGTGTTTTTCCACTTTAATTTTGAGTGTGACTCCAAATCCAGACCTCCGTGGGTTGAAAAATGTGATTTCCATTTTTTTATTTTTGTGTGATTTTGTTGTCAGCACATTCAACTATGTAAAGAACAAAGTATTTCAGAAGAATATTTAATTAACTCAGATCTAGGATGTGTTATTTTTGTGTTCCCTTAATTTTTTTGAGCAGTGTATATGGCTGTGCTGCGGCAGGGAAGGGAGAGACGTTTCCCTTCCCTGTTCCTCTGATAGGCTGCCGGCACTAGGCCGGCAGCCTATCAGAGGCAGGTGCAGGCGGCGCGATGACGTACAGCGCGGGACACAAGCCTGAAGAGGCTTGCACTGCATCGCTGACATGGAGGTAAGTAGAAGTGTGTTTATTTTTTTTATATATTTTTTTATATGTACAATACTTTTTACTGGCCCATGTTTGGGGGGGTGCTCTTGTTACTGGCACATGATTGGGGGGGGTGCTCTTGTTACTGGCACATGATGGGGGGGGTGCTCTTGTTACTGGCACATGATGGGGGGTGCTCTTGTTACTGGCACATGATTGGGGGGGTGCTCTTGTTACTGGCACATGATTGGGGGGGTGCTCTTGTTACTGGCACATGATTGGGGGAGGTGCTCTTGTTTCTGGCACATGATTGGGGGAGGTGCTCTTGTTTCCTGCACATGATTGGGGGGGTGCTCTTGTTACTGGCACATGATTGGGGGGGTGCTCTTGTTACTGGCACATGATTGGGGGGGGTGCTCTTGTTACTGGCACATGATTGGGGGGGGTGCTCTTGTTACTGGCACATGATTGGGGGGGTGCTCTTGTTACTGGCACATGATTGGGGGGGTGCTCTTGTTACTGGCACATGATTGGGGGGGTGCTCTTGTTACTGGCACATGATGATTGGAGGGCATCTATGGTGGCACATCTTACTAGCACATGATTCGGGGGGGGGTGCTCTTGTTACTGGCACGTGATTGGGGGAGGTGCTCTTGTTACTGGCACATGATGATTGGAGGTCATCTATGGGGGCACATCTTACTGGCACCTGATTGGGGGGGGGTGCTGTTGTTACTGGCACATGATTCGGGGGGGTGCTCTTGTTACTGGCACATGATTGGGGGGAGGTACTCTTGTTACTGGCACATGATGATTGGAGGGCATCTATGGGGGCACTTATTACTGGCACATTATTGGGGTGCACCATAGGGGGCATCTACTGAGGCCACAAAGGGGTATTTTATATGGGGGGCGCTGTAGAGTAGCATTTTATACTGGGACACATTATGGTGGGTACTATGGGGAAGGGGGGAGAGGAGTACTATGGGGTCATCTACGGGGGGCACTAAGAAGGGGTATTTTATAGTTGCAAATTATGGGGGACACTGAGGGCATCTACTGGGGCACTATATAAGGGCACTGTCACATTATAAGGAGAATTATTTCTCCTGGGGGGGGGCATTATGGTGGGCTTTATTACTCCCCCATGATATGACCCCCTAGTAGCAGCACCAGCCTCTCCCTGCTCTGCTATCTTTCTGTACCTTCTCCAAATCCTTATTATGAAATCTCTCTCATTAGGATAAAGCACAACATCAGCTCCACCGAGCCCCCGGCCAAAGTGTTGAAGTGGCGTCCGAGATCCCTAAGGACCAAGCCAAGCAATTGTAAGTTTTCATGTGAAATATGTTTGTTATACACTGTGCCCCACAATATACAGTATACCTCTACACTGTGTAGTCTGTTCTATAAGCACCATTGTTTTGTGGCGGAGGACAAAAAATAATCTGGAAGTGCCCCTCCCAAGACCAGGCTCTGGATCCGCCACACCAGAAAACTGGCACACTGTACATCAGAAATCTATACCAGCTCCTGGCTGGAGTTGATTTCCGTACTGGTGGATGGGCAGAGGAAGATTTAACATTTATTAAGAACCTCTTAATAAATTGGTTGGATTTTCCTCTGGCAGGGTTTTTGCTAAGACTCGCGTGTGAAACCCCAGCATCCGTAAATGACCCCCACTATGTTCTTGCGGCTGCCATCCTTTTCGGTAAAACGAAATGCCATACATAAGTCTTTAATCTCAGTGTGCTCTTCTGATCATAAGATATATACGGGAACTGATTAATGGACTGAAATCAATGTAAAATCTGTAATAAATCTGCTTGTGTTGTCTGTTAGATATTAGTATCTCCTTTTCTTTGTGCGGGTCATTGTAGTGCATGTGTTGAATTTAAACCTCACCCCTAAGAAGAACCTTTTTCCAAGGCTTAAATACTGATGACCTATCCTTTGGATTGGATGATTGGTAGGGGTGTGAATCGAGAAAAAAAAGCTTTATGTGGTGAAGTTTGTTAGATCTGAGAACCATTGACCTTTATGATAAGAGAGTCCGTATGCATCCCGTAAAGCAATTGAATATGAAAGAATTGATACAGGGAATTTCACACACAGCTTTATTTATAATAAAAACAAACACTGCTGTTTTTTGAGCTAAAGCCAGAAGTGGGTCCAGCAGGAAGGAGAAGCCATCGGCCTAGTTTCTATTCTTTTTTTATTCCTCTTGTGGCTTTGGCTCAAAAACTGCTTAAAGGCTCATGCACACGACCGTATGGCTTTTTCAGTGTTTAACTGTCTGTTTTTTATGGATCGGTTGTTCCGTTTTTTGTTTAAGTTGTCTTTTTCAGTTTTTCCGTTTCGTTTTTCTGTATGCCATATACAGTAATTATTACATAGAAAAAATTGGGCTGGGCATAACATTTTCAATAGATGGTTCCACAAAAACGGAACGGATACGGAAGACATACGAATGCATTTCCGTATGTGTTCCGTTTTTTTTTTGCGGACCCATTGACTTGAATGGAGCCAAGCACCGTGATTTGCGGAGAAGAATAAGACATGTTCTATCTTTTCACGGTACGGAAATACTGAAACGGAATGCACACGGAGACGCTTCCGTTTTTTTTGCTGAACCATTGAAATGAATGGTTCAGTATATGTACCGCATACTGAACAAAAAAAATGGCCAGTATACTGAACGCAAAATCCTGTCGTGTGCATGAGCCCTAATTCTTCCAAAAAACTGTGTGTACTAGCCCCTTAAGCACAATGAGATTTTTCTTTTTTCTTTTTTTTTTAAACTCAGCCTTCCTAAAGCCATAACTTTTTTTTCCGTTTTTATAGCCGTATGAGGTCTTGTTTTTTTTGCTGGGCAAGTTGTGCCTTCTAATACAGTGAGAAACTGGAAAAAGTTCCTAATGGGGGGGGGGGGAGGGGGGGGAATTGTGGGAAAAAAGCAATTCTGACATAGTTTTATGGGTTTAGTTTTTACAGCTTTCTGTATACGGTAATACTGACCTGTTTGTTTTATTCTGCAGGTCAGTACAATTACAGCGATACCACATTTGTATAGTTTTTGTTTTACTCCTTTATGAAAAAATAAATAAACTTTGAAAAAAACTAGATTTGCATTGCCACATTCTGACCCCCATAACTCTTTTATAGTTCTAAATAATCTACTAATGAGACTGGCTCTCAACAAATCGCCTGTATTTTATTAATTCACTATTTGTATAAACATTCATTACGGACGTGTGAATGTAGCCTAAGGGTTTATTCACACGTCCGTTTTTTCTTTCCTGATCTGTTCCGTTTTATGCGGAACAGATCTGGACCAGTTCTGTACCCATTCATTTTCAATGGGTCCTGGAAAAAAATCGGACAGCACAATGTGTGCTGTCCGTTTCCGTTGTTCCGTTCCGCATGTCCGAAAAAATATAAAACTTGTCCTATTCTTTTCCGCAAAAATCGGATCCTGGTACAATACAAAGTCAATGGATCCACAAAAAACGGAAGACATTCGTATGTCATTACGTATGTCATCCGTTTTATGTGGATTCCGTTCCTGGAAATTAAATTTTTATTTTATAAACTTTTATTCATTTTTTTTTTTTTTTTTACATTTTCAAAGAAATCCAAACAACTTTATTTGCTTATTGAAATTTATACATGTTTTGCGGATCCGCAAAAAACGGATGACATACGGAAACATTTTCAGGAACAACGGATCCGCAAAAAACGGACCGAAAATCGGGATATAGAAAAATACTGACGTGTGAATGTAGCCTTAGTCGGGTCTTTGTGGTTTCCAGTCAGCTTGTGATCAACTTTGCGGATCCACACCCCGCCGCCTTAGAACGCTAGCGCGCTCCTTCAGATCCTGCCAGAGCGCCGTGTGTCAGCCCGATGATGTTCCGATTGCTTTCTGTCGGCATTCATTAGACGCGTTTCGAAACAGACTTGTTCCTTCCTCCGTGGTATATGTTCAAATGAATGTTTTCAGTGGCACATATATAGTCCCAACGAATGGCTGAGACGAGACGTGGACAGAGTTTTTTAATTAATTAATTGGATGTTAACAAAAGAAGTGTTTAAAATAATATAAACGAAGACGAGAACCATCTGAACACAGTTTGCATGCAGTTTTTATAAGTCCGAGAAACAAATACTTCACTTTAATTAATTATCTTTGAATCGCAATGTCTTATAGCATATGTTCCTGCACAGCTGCGTTTAGTTTTGCAGGCTCCTGACATGAAATTTCTCATCTGGTTAAGTGTGTACAGAGCTTGTACTGCATTGCGGGAAGTATAAAGTACAGGCATCGACAAGTGCATGCAGAGCTTTGGGGTACTGTTTGCTTGAGAATGGGTGCCCTGTCATACAGAGCACTACTATAGTTAACATTGCTAAATGTTCCTACGAAAAAAAAAAAAAAAGAAGCATGGTTCGCACATCCCCATATTATGTATTGATCTATTATTGCTTCTCAGCACAATCTACATGCTGTACCCGAGGCATTAGTATACGTTTTGATCAAAATGCATAGGCCCACTCACCACGCACCCCCTGCGGTCAGACTAAGCCCCTTTGGCATTGGCCAGCACCAACCCACAGGCACATCATCACTGCAGCAATAGCAGCCATGCTGCACTGCAGCATGTGAACAGATAGCTCACCTTTCCATGTGGTCTAAGGAACTACAAACTGAGACCTAGTAGGAGTGTTGGTACTCCTAGTAGTAATACCGCAGTACTGCGTGGTTGCCATTGTTGCTGTGCCGGTGGGTTGGTGGCTTTTTCTAGCAGTAGTGGTGGTGTTGGATTGCTGGGTCCCACCGCCTGCTGGTGCCGCGCTGTAGCGTCAATGGTCACCATGTGGTGCTGCACCAAATTAGAGTAAGTCCCCACTTGTGGAGGCAACCTTGGCATCGTGAATGGGCTTATGCATTTTGATCATAACGTATACCAATGTGTCATGTACAGTACCTATATAGAGGGTTGTGTACTTATGCAGAGAAGCAATGTCAGTTGTGCTGAGAAACAGTGATGCATAGCATGAGGTTCGATCCATGTTTTTCTCCTTTTTTTTGTTAGCTGTTCCTGCTAAAATGCTGACTGGAGGAGAGCTGCTGACTGGTGCCATCCATAGTCCTTATGTATAAAAAGGGACTGTGGAAGTAGCAAACAGCAGGGGAGGGGCTGTACAGTGAGAGCATCTTAAACTGATGCATGGTATAGCTCAGTTCATCAATGTGCCCGTCAATAATTTTTGTTAAATTTATCAAATTGCCACCAGCAGAATTCTGAATACAGCTCTGGGCTGTAATACCTTCTGCAACTCTCTAATGCGATATACTGGAAGTAAAGCTTTGCATTTACTGGCTCGTTGGTGAGACTTTGTTAGCATTTCTAGTTGCCTGTTGCATTAGCTTTCTAATTTATTTCTAATATATTTTTGATCATTTTAGAAACCTTTGCGAAGGATGGAAATTGAAGAGACTGGAGGTGGATTACTAACTCAAGTGAATGTTTTGACTGAACCTTATGATGTCTTGGTCCAACCTGAGGATCCTGCAAAAAGTAAAGATCTGAATTCTAAAGAACCAGTTTCCACTTACCCAGAAGCCCCCAGTGCAAAGATGTTAAAAATCGAGGAAATCAGTGACATGCCAACGACTGAGTAAGTCCGCACATAAACCCTTCTGTATATGGTATCCAAGGGGTTGTCTGGGTTCTAGATATTGATGACCTATCTTTAGGATAGATTATCAATATCAAATCTGTGAGAGCCCAACACCCAGCAGTCCCACCGATCAGCTGTTTTCAGCAGCCACTGGTAATAACACAGTGGATGGAGCCAGAAACTCTGTTCTCTGGGTAGTGGCCGTGCTGGGCTACTGCAGCTCTGCCCCCATTCACTTGAACAGCTGATGGTGGGGGTTTGGGGTGTCAGACCCCCACCGATCTCATATTGATGACCTATCCTATTGTTAGATCATCAATATCTAAAAGGTGGCAATCCCCTATAATTATTTCTGAAGTTTAGTGATCTGTTATCAACCTAACCAGGATCACTAATCCAATACTAGTAAAAAAGGAACAGGTTTAAAAGTGGTCATTCACATTTAAATTTTTTTAATACTTCTTAGGTTGGATAAATCCAGTCACAGTGTCAGTGTTGAGGAGTATTTTTACCCGAGGAGGAGTATGAACTTTGCAGTAATTCAAATGCATAGCATATAGGACTACACTTGTTCACATCTGTGTTGGAGGCTCCGCTTTGAACCTCTGTTGCAGATTCTGTCAAAAAGACCAGAGAAAAAAGCCTTGTATGCAGCATTTTCTCTGTCTGGTAAAAAGTTTTTGCCATACATTTAATGTACACATGTATAAAAAAAAAAATGTATATATGTTAACAGACGCCGCCATATTTTGGCATCTGTCACCATAGAATTCCATTGTAAAAAAAAAAAAAAAAGTATATGTTAGCACAGCGGCCCAGGACCGGGCCCTGGAAGATTGTTTGCCGGGCCGCGGCAATACAGAGGAGCCAAGATGCCAGGCGCATGCGCGCCCGACGCGCACATAACACACAGCGGGCGGTCTTACAGCAGGAAGGAAGGAGAGCGTTCCTTCCAACTGTGATCCCGGCCAGCCACTGCCACCAATGAGGAGAGAGGGGGCGGAGGAGGGGAGGGACTGTGGCCAATGTGCCACCAATGATAATTAACCAGAACATGGGTCCGGACTTTATTAACTAAGTAGCAGGATATGTAGATCTCCCTGCACTTACTTTTATATCTGGGTGCCGCTCCGTTCGCCTGCTGTGGACCCAATTACATTCTCCCGTGCTGTATGCTAATTACTACTATCGGAACACCAGGGAGGAGACATCAGCTTCTCTCCCTGGGCGTTCCTTCTTCCTGGCTTCCTGGCTGTAGAGCTGTCCAATCACTGCATACAGCACGGGAGACGGTAATGGGGGCCACAGCGGGCCAACGGAGCGGCGCCCAGATATAATAGTAAGTGCAGGGAGATCCCTGGGTGCCGCTCTACATGTCCTGCTACTTAGTTAATAAAGTATGGACCCATGAAAGGTCCTCTTACAGATACAGGAGGCGGGTGTGGCACCTGAGGGGTTAACTGCCGCTGATCGCAGCTCCCTGTCAGAGGTCGGGTGTCGGCTATGTGATTCTGCCGCACCTGCCTCCTGTATCTGTATTAAAGGTTAATTATCAGTGCTCAGGGGACCACCAGCCCCCCCCCCCCCGTATTAAAATCAAGGCTCCGATCGGTTACCATGGCAGCCAGGACGCTACTGAAGCCCTGGCTGCCATTGTCAGCTCCCTGCTGCTGTGTGCACAAAGCCCAGGGCAGCAGGGAGAGTGTGAAGTCCTATTCACCCTAATATAGCTCTATCAGGGTAAATAGGACAAGGGATGAAAAGATCCCAGGTTCTAGCCCCTAAGCGGGGAAATAGTTATTAAATAAAAAGTTTAAAAAAAACACCAAAATATTAAGTATAAATCACCCCTTTCCCAATTTTACATATAACATATATAAACAATAAATAAATAAACATATTACATATTGCCCCGTCTGAAAGGTCCAAACTATTAAAATATAAAAAAAAATTCCTATGTGGTGAATGCCGTAACAGAAAAAAAAATGGATGTGGGGCAGGGTGTGATGCATGTGGGGCAGGGTGTGATGATCACACACTGCACTACATACATCACAGGCTGCTGCTGTCACCTTGTTCTGTGCCTCCATCTTGATGTCCGGACATAGTCATAGTCTTCTTGATGTCTGGGACATATCTGCTGTGGTCCTTGAGCAGCGTGTCCTGCTCTCGTTGGTACAGCCATCCTTAGGAGCCGGCCCCTCCTTCTTTCATCTCCCGCCAGCTTCCCCTGCTGCAGAGGTCTGTATTGCTGTGGCACCCGCCCAAACTAACCAATAGAAAAGCTCTGTGCTGTGAAGAGCTTTGCTATTGGTTATTGCAGGCACAGGCAGCATCGCTGTGCTGCCTGTGCTGTTCACAGTTCTGAATGTAGGGGAAAAGTCTAAGGCGTATTGGTACCCCTTAGACTTTTTCCAGGGAGTAAAATGGCCTGAAGAGGTGTCAATGATGCTTGTACAGGCGTTATTGCAACCTCTGTGTGTGTGATACCACGGACTGTGTCTTTTGCACACTCCTACATTTTATTCCTGGGAGCAGCATGAGGGGCAGCCAGTCAGCAGTGCATAAGAGAAGTAGAGAACACCAGGATAGACTTCAGTACAGAGATACAAAGAGGCTGAGCACAGTGAATATGGCTGGCTTTGATGCTTTGCACCAAAGTCTCTCCTCAGCCTCCGCTTCTTATTAGGATTAGAAGAAGATAAGGCCAGACCATAGCTGCCAGGGCCGAAAAACGGAAGGAACATACTGGAGTAGGTCCGAAGAATGATTCCTTCTGGTTGGCCAAAATACTCCAGTCTGACACGACTGGTCTTTCTTTACTCCACTGCAGCAATGACCTGTTGTCTTAATGGCAGTAAATCATTGGCCACAGTGGTGACATTTCAACCTCAATGATGGCACCACTTTAGCCAGTGATTTGAAAGGTAAGTACACATTTGACATTACTATGTTAAACCATACTTACCTCATCTAAAACAGTACGGCTAGCTTCACATTAGCACTTGTACTTCCGGCAGGGAATAACCTGCCCGATCTCTCTGCATTGCCAGAAGCTACACCGTTGCCAAACTGCCCCATTAACTATAATGGGGACCAGAAGAAATCTGGCCACAGCCCAGCAAATATGTCTAGAATCCTGCTGAAAATACAAGCGCTAGTGTGAATCTAGCCTAAGGGATTCCCATCTGAGACACTTTAATCCTAGTAGAGCTATCATATATGTAATGCACATGATATATACCTTCCTACAAAGAAAATTAAAGGAGTTTTCCAGGATTTTAATATTGATGACCTATTCTCAGGATCCACATTATCATATCAATCACATTTATTTTTTACATTACTGCCTGTGAAGGCAAAATTGAGCATATTCCCTTACCCTGCAGCAAATCCACTAGTGCCACATCTAATTAGTGGCTCTATGTTCTGATCCCCCCACCCCGTGACATCTGTATGTCTTCATTACCTGTTGAAAGGGACATGTCCGGTGTCGGCACGGCTGCCGATGGTTTTTCTGCAACATTTCGGCGCGGCTGTCCACATCAACATTATGCGATAAAAACTGCCATGTGAGCGGGCCCTTACAGCTCCAGTATATGCCAACAAGTCCTGATATTCATGAGCTCCTGGCTTTCTGTGCCCCCTGCCACTGACTAACCGTTTTTTCCAACTGAATCAGCAGCAGGTGGGCAGAAAAAGCCAGGAGCTTATGAATATGGGACTCATCGGTATGCAATACAAGGTTTTAGCAAAGCGGCAGGGTCAACTAAGGAAAGTAGGGATCTGTCACTAGTATATGTTTCCCTTAGGACCCCATAAAACTGGTGACAGATTCTCTAACGGTCAATACTTTCTCTAACTAGCTAATATAGCCATGAATACAGCTCCCACAAAGGATGTAACCCAGATCTTCTACCCTCCCCACATTCCACAACTAACAAGATTTGACCATAATATACCAGACAGAAAGCACATGAGGTGAGAGAAAACTATTTTATTTTTTAAGAGTTAAATAAAAATAAATAACGAACATTAAATCCGTGAATGCTTGAAAACTCTGCAGGTCTTATGTCAGGTGCCTGGTCACTGATGGCAAGTCCAAGATTATCATTCAATACTGATGTTATTAAGAACGTCTGATGTTATCATGGTGGAACTGTTTTTGATGTTAAGTCCTTTATTCCAATGTCCTGATGTTGCAACAGCAGAAGACTGCACTAAGAAATCCCGATTTCTGGGCCTTTGCGCCTCTGCTGCTGCTGTTCTTTCTGAGACATTTTGGAATCCACCACTTTCTTCTCTTATGGATCTTTTCACTTTCCTCCTCTTCCTCGCCGATTTCATCAAGGTCAAAGCAATTTTGGAATCTTCTTAGTCCAATGATGTTGTCTTGCTTGTACATATCTCCATTCTCTTCCTCGCCATCCTGTATCCACTCTCCTTCCTCATTCTCTTCCTCTTCAGGAATGGTCTCTAGACTGGGCCAAAAGACCTCTCCAAATTGAGAAGGCCAGAATGCTGGCTCTGCCTCCTCGACTTTCTTCCTCCATTTCTCATCTGGGTAGTCCTCACTGTCCATATTCAATGGGTACAAACTGCACACCAACACTGAAAATACTCCACTGTCAACTACAACCCTCAAGAGAATGTTAGCTCTGCAGCTCCCTATATAATGTGTCTGATGTCACAATGTCCAAAGAACCAAAGATGGACAGCCAATCAAATTCTCTCTTGTTTGCATGTGGTTCACAATCTCACACTGAACACAATATTCACTTATTTCTCAGAACATCAACAACGATATAAACACGTGAACAATTATAACCACAAGTTCAGTATACTAGAAAACATATTTGCCCAGATTTAAGTGTCTGCACCTAGTATCTGTCTAAAAAGTAGAGCATATTGGCACAACTTTTTCCAACTTGCTTGAGAAGTGGAAAACATTTAGTGGGAAAAGGGCATAAAAATTGTAAGCTCATATCACCGCTTTGTATTTCCATTGTTTTGCTCCAATTTATTATTATTATTTTTTTTATCATGCACACAGAATATTTTGTCCGGTATTTTTGACGGCCCTGAATGGAGTCTCCAATGCCGATGTGAACAAGCCCTTAGCCAATTGATAGTTGTTATAGAGTCAGAGAGAAGTGTCTAGCTGTGCACCACATCTGGAGAAGATAAGGTGTTGTCTGAGAGCTAAAGTATGTGGGAGCTTTCTTAGCTGAATTCAAAGAATGTGGTCCACATCTCTATTAGTCCCCCCTTGGACCTCATTCTTTCCCTAACAAAAGCCTAGCACATCTGTCCCCTTGCTTTGAATCCTCTTCGCCAGCTTCCATGACAACCTAGCATGACACTGGACTTAGCATGGGAAAGTCAGATGTCAATCCCTATGGTCGATGATCTACAGGTGGTGTTGTAAGCAGGAAGGGGGGCTAACAGAGCTAAGTGGACTTTGTCTCCCATCCTTATGGAGGTCTCCCATGAGCATCTCCGGGGTAGCCTCAGCTACGACTTTGAACAAAAACACATCAAACAATTAACGCAAATAGCAGAATTAAAGATAAAAGTCAGGAATAGGAAGTAAGTCCTTTTAGGGCATTCATGACCTGGTCATTGATTAGTGTGAACATAAGAACTATCAATACTGGGAGTCTTTGGGCTTTACTATTAATGGGTCACTGGGCTACAAGTATCGGACTGTAACAGCTTTGTTATTCCTTTTGCACACCTCTTCCCCAGCCCAGAAACCTATTTTTACTATCTTAATAAGAATCCATATTCTTTTAGTCAGGATCAGCAGTCACACAAGGGGGAACAAGAAACATCCTTTCAAGTCTCCAGACTCAAGTCTCCAGACTCAATACTTTCTTGAAATGACTCGAATTAGGCTTTCCTTCAAGCCTCACTTGTGGTCAACAACACTTGGAATGGACCATCAAACCAGGATTTGAGGACAGGACTTTTCTAACGTGTCTTTTTACCACCACCCAATCTCCAGACACAAGTGGGTGGGTTCCTGGTGCTTTATCAACATCTGGAAGTGAAGCAAAAACTCGAGAATGTATTTTAGTCAAACGCTTGTGCAAACTAATCACATAATCTGTCAGACAACCATGTTGCATCTGGAGCCACTGTGGGAAATACAATCCTGTCCTAGGGCCTGACCCACAAAGGACCTTATAGGGACTAAGGCCTGTCTCACGGTTAGGGGTATACATTACTGAAAATACGGCTACCAGCAGGCACTCTGTTCATGGCTTACCAGTCTCTGCCATGGCTTTTTTAACTTTTACCTTTAGTGTCCCGTTCAGTTCCTTTTTCCCCTACTCTATCGCTGCTTTGTGGATGGTACGAAACATGTAAGGCGTGTTCTACACCCAAAACCTTCATTATCTTCTGCATCACTTCACCTGTGAAGTGAACACCTGTGTCACTTTCAATGGTCTCAGGTACCCCATACCTGCATACAACTTCGGCCATAATCTTCTTTGCTGTGGTCTTAGCAACCAAGTATGCTTCTGGCCATCCTGAAAACAAGTCATCACACTCACTCACACTATGCATACTCATACATGCCCCCCTTGGGTAGTTGAAGGTAGTCTGCAAGTGTTGAAACAGATACAAAGGGCAAGACGTGTGTTTCTGGGGTACCTTAACCACCTTGTCTCACGTTGTTTTGGGCAAAAATCATACATCCTTGAGTATATCTAACTGCTACAGTGCTAAACCCTTGGGCGTACCATGCGCTATGTACTAAATCACACACAGCAGCTTCTGACTGGTGCGTCACCCCATGGGTTGCCTGTGCCATCGTGGATTAGAGGGACCTGGGAAGGCATAGTTTCCCTTGGAACTGTGTTAGGCCTTCCTCATTCGCAGTCCCCCCTTTTTACATTCACTGGTCCCTTTCCTCCTTCCCACCTGGTTCTGTAAGGTCTTAAGAACTTCCAGCGAGATAGGAGTTATTTCTGGGACCTCTCCATTATGTTAGCACCGCACAACGGACTGTGTATTTCAGCGCAGCTCTGAGAATAGGGTAGTAGGAAAATTAAAATTCAATAGTTCCCTTTTTGGTGGACGATAAAACTGCAGCCTGCAACTTGCATCTCACTGGGAACAGTGTTGGCCAGACCCAGGAGTTGCTGCCACACTGCACCACTGCCTGTACTGTCTACACTCATTGGCACGGCTTTCTGGATTACTGAATAACCTGCGGAAATGGTGCTAAATTTAAGCCTGACAGTGGTTGGCTGAGCTTCAGTCAATTAGTACTATGCTTGTTTTTGCCCCAGACCAGTATATGAGGTGTGGTGTTTCTCCTGCACCACCATCACCCGTACATTTATTTAGTTACACAGTTAGTACAGTTGAAAAAAGGCATACAACCAAAGGATGGGAGGAAAGGTGAATTAAGGTAATAGAAGCATTTCATATCACCCATACCTTCCTCACCAACAGAAATATATAGTGGTGGTGTGACCGTGGTCTAAGAGGTGGGTATTTATGTGAGGGAACCATTACTAATCTAAATAACAGCAGGCAATTATAGCTAAGGGATAAAGTACAGTCCAATACACTGGATCTTCCCTGTACGTTATCACTTGGCTATAATAGCCTGCCTGCATTCACTACATAAATCACTCACACTGCACCACATACATCAGGGTGTGATGCATGTGGGGCAGGGTGTGATGCATGTGGGGCAGGGTGTGATGTATGGGGGGCAGGGTGTGATGCATGGAGGGCAGGGTGTGATGCATGTGGGGCAGGGTGTGATGCATGTGGGGCAGGGTGTGATGCATGTGGGGCAGGGTGTGATGTATGGGGGGCAGGGTGTGATGCATGGAGGGCAGGGTGTGATGCATGTGGGGCAGGGTGTGATGCATGTGGGGCAGGGTGTGATGTATGGGGGGCAGGGTGTGATGCATGGAGGGCAGGGTGTGATGTATGGAGGGCAGGGTGTGATGCATGTGGGGCAGGGTGTGATGCATGTGGGGCAGGGTGTGATGTATGGGGGGCAGGGTGTGATGCATGTGGGGCAGGGTGTGATGCATGTGGGGCAGGGTGTGATGTATGGGGGGCAGGGTGTGATGCATGGAGGGCAGGGTGTGATGTATGGGGGGCAGGGTGTGATGCATGGAGGGCAGGGTGTGATGCATGTGGGGCAGGGTGTGATGCATGTGGGGCAGGGTGTGATGCATGTGGGGCAGGGTGTGATGCATGTGGGGCAGGGTGTGATGCATGGGGGGCAGGGTGTGATGCATGGGGGGCAGGGTGTGATGCATGGGGGGCAGGGTGTGATGTATGGGGGGCAGGGTGTGATGCATGGGGGGCAGGGTGTGATGCATGGAGGGCAGGGTGTGATGCATGTGGGGCAGGGTGTGATGCATGTGGGGCAGGGTGTGATGCATGTGGGGCAGGGTGTGATGCATGTGGGGCAGGGTGTGATGCATGTGGGGCAGGGTGTGATGCATGTGGGGCAGGGTGTGATGATCACACACTGCATACATACATAACAAACTGCACTACATACATTACAGGCTGCTGCTGTCACCTTGTTCTGTGCCTCCATCTTGATGTCCGGACATAGTCATAGTCTTCTTGATGTCTGGGACATATCTGCTGTGGTCCTTGAGCAGCGTGTCCTGCTCTCGTTGGTACAGCCCTCCTTAGGAGCCGGCCCCTCCTTCTTTCGTCTCCCGCCAGATTCCCCTGCTGCAGAGGTCTGTATTGCTGCAGCGCCCGCCCAAACTAACCAATAGAAAAGCTCTGTGCTGTGAGGAGCTTTGCTATTGGTTATTGCAGGCACAGGCAGCATCGCTGCGCTGCCTGTTCTGTTTACGGTGCTGAATGTAGTGGAAAAGTCTAAAGGTCCATTCACACACCCGTGTGTTTTGCGGATCCACAAAACACGGACACCAGCAATGCGGCCCCATAGAAATGAATGGGTCCGCAATTCCGTTCCACAAAATGCGGAATGGAATTGCGGACGTGTGAATGGAGCCTAAGGCGTATTGGTACCCCTTTAGACTTTTTCCAGTGAGTAAAATGGCCTGAACAGGCGTCAATGGCGCTTGTACAGGCGTTATTACGACCTCTGGCACTGGACATATCTTTTCCCATTGATGACAAAAGTAAGTGCAGGGACTATGATAAACAGTGGTACTGAGTTCAATTTAAAGCTAGTATATAAGGAAATGTTTACAGTCTTGTGTGTGTATAGGGGATGGGGGCCTCACTACAAACTGCTCTCTAGCGCTTGCTTATTCTCCACATTGGTGAGTTTTCTTCTTAGGCTTATACCGCACACAAGATTGCTACATTACTACATGTATGTATTGTAGAGCTGGAACTCATGGCTGAGCAGCCTGGCAAGAGCGCTCACCATGCCCTGGGGAGCAGTGTGTAGTGAGGCTGCTCCTCCTCACCTCCATAGGCAAATCTGCAAGTGGAGGCAACCAATCCTGCTCAGGATTAAATCATTCCTGGAAACCCCTTTTTAAATAGATTCATGTCCTTTATTACTGATTGAACAAGGTGTATGTAACTGGATGCCTATGTTGACTTCCATTGTCATAAAAGAAATATAGATCCAGTGCAGCCTTCTATCAAAAACAGTATCCAGACTATAGCGTTATATAAGATTATATCACGAGCAAGGGGTTCAAGTATAGGCATCCTCTTGTAGAAGTGTGGGTTTTTCCATAAAAATACATGTCTCAACTATCTGGTAAAAACTATGTGAATCTAGTCTAAGGGTCCCTTTCATGGGCAGAGATTTGCATATAACAAGCACAGATCAATACAACAGCAAGCCAATCAATCCATGTTAAAGGAGATTTTACACCGTCGGGGGGGGGGGGGGGTCAACGGCTGCACCGACGATAGTTCATAGCCTTTAATCATTCGCACATCAGTTTGTCCTCAGCATTGTCAGCAGCACATAGCATGTGCTGCCAACAAAAGATTATTTTTACTGCCGCATGAAAAATGTGATCAGATGGACAACAGGTCTTTATTCTTTTCTTTGATCGCGGGGGATTTTACATGGGGCAGTGATAGAGAACCACCACTCCTGCAAATGTTTATTCGGCCAATAATTGGCCCGTGTAAAACGCCCTTAAAGGGGTTGTCAGACTATTTGTAACTGATGACCTATCCTCTGGATAGGTCATCAGCATCTGATCGGTGGGGGTTTGAGAAGGTCTAAGCACAGCTCAGCCCTATGCACCCACTGATCAGATGCTGATGACCTATCAAGAGGATAGTGGTGCCTTGCAGCGCTGGGGTCCTAGGTTCGAATCCGACCAAGGACAACATCTGCATGGAGTTTGTATGTTCTCCTCGTGTTTCCTCTGGGTACTCCGGTTTTCTCCCACACTCCAAAGACATACTGATAGGGAATTTAGATTGTGAGCTCCATTGGTGACATATGGTAATGTCTGCATCAAATAAAAAAAATAATAGGTCATCAGTTACACATAGTTGGATAACCCCTTGAACAGTCTGCACTCCAAGCGGATGTATTGTGCTTTACCAGAGCTCATAGAGTAATGCCCCTACAGAATACAGTAAGTGCCACCTCCAATAGTATATAATAGAATTTGCTTAAAGTGTATTTCTAAGACTTAAATACAAATACCCTCCAGATACTGGTACATACTGTATAATCTGTCCTGATACCAGATTGGGGGGGTCTATAGCCTTCCAAGCACAGGGTTGTACATTGTATAGTGCTTGGTATTGCAGCTCAATACCACTCACTGTAATGGGACTGAACTGCAGAAAGGCCATGTGACTGATGGATGTCACATGCTGAGGAAGAAACTTTGGCGCTTGCCTGAGCACCGCGGCCCTTTCAAATAGCTGATCAGCAGGAATTAGCTGGTGTCAGGCTTTCACCAACCTGATATTGATGATATATCCTGAATATAGCTTATCCCCATCTAAAGGGGTTTCTTTGGGCTTTGGGATCCTCAGGATAGGTCATCAATATCAGATCGGCAGGAGTCCGGCACCAGCACCCCGATCAGCTGTATGAATGGATTGCGCACTGTGTCTCTTCCTATTCGCTGCTGCTTTGCCATAGACATAGCAGCAAGAGAGACGGCACATGTACGCTGTGTGCTCAGTCTCCTCATATAGCTGATCATCGGGAGTGCCGGGTGTTGAACCCCTGCCGATATGATGTTGATGGCCTATCCTGTGGATAGGTCATCAATATTAAAAGCCCAGAGAACCCCCTTAATGTTTATTTACTTAGAATAATAATAAAAAAAACTTTGAGGAGCTGATTTTGCCTAGACATGACCTTTTTTTACAATAACTTTTGATAGTTATGTACATGCCTTATCTTCCGTCTTAATTCCAGTAGTTATACATATTTTCAAGTAATAGATCCTATTAGACTATTATAAGCCATTATGCTGGACAGCAGCTTATTTTAGTGCTCAGGCCATAGAGGGAATATTACTATAATTTGTGTGTTTTTTTAAATCTATCTTAACCACTTACCGTCACGCTAACGCCGAAAGGCGTCATTTCTGCGGCGCTCCCAGGTCACACTAACGCCAATAGGCGTCATCTCGCGTGAGCCGGGATTTCCTGTGAACGCGCGCACACAGGCGCGCGCGCTCACAGGAACGGAAGGTAAGAGAGTTGATCTCCAGCCTGCCAGCGGCGATCGTTCGCTGGCAGGCTGGAGATGTGTTTTTTTTAACCCCTAACAGGTATATTAGACGCTGTTTTGATAACAGCGTCTAATATACCTGCTACCTGGTCCTCTGGTGGTCCCCTTTGTTTGGATCGACCACCAGAGGACACAGGTAGCTCAGTAAAGTAGCACCAAGCACCACTACACTACACTACACCCCCCCCCCGTCACTTATTAACCCCTTATTAGCCCCTGATCACCCCATATAGACTCCCTGATCACCCCCCTGTCATTGATTACCCCCCTGTCATTGATCAACCCCCTGTAAAGCTCCATTCAGACGTCCGCATGATTTTTACGGATCCACTGATAGATGGATCCGATCCGCAAAACGCATCCGGACGTCTGAATGAAGCCTTACAGGGGCGTGATCAATGACTGTGGTGATCACCCCATATAGACTCCCTGATCACCCCCCTGTCATTGATTACACCCCTGTCATTGATTACCCCCCTGTAAAGCTCCATTCAGACGTCCGCATGATTTTTACGGATGCACTGATAGATGGATCCGATCCGCAAAACGCATCCGGACGTCTGAATGAAGCCTTACAGGGGCATGATCAATGACTGTGGTGATCACCCCATATAGACTCCCTGATCACCCCCCTGTAAAGCTCCATTCAGATGTCCGCATGATTTTTACGGATGCACTGATAGATGGATCCGATCCACAAAACGCATCCGGACGTCTGAATGAAGCCTTACAGGGGCATGATCAATGACTGTGGTGATCACCCCATATAGACTCCCTGATCACCCCCTTGTCATTGATTACCCCCCTGTAAAGCTCCATTCAGATG
Organism: Bufo bufo; assembly: GCF_905171765.1. Classification (NCBI taxonomy): domain Eukaryota; kingdom Metazoa; phylum Chordata; class Amphibia; order Anura; family Bufonidae; genus Bufo; species Bufo bufo. The sequence continues at coordinate 495,918,637 of NC_053389.1, forward strand.
TCCGCATGATTTTTACGGATGCACTGATAGATGGATCGGATCCGCAAAACGCATCTGGACGTCTGAATGAAGCCTTACAGGGGCATGATCAATGACTGTGGTGATCACCCCCCTGTCATTGATTACCCCCCTGTAAAGCTCCATTCAGATGTCCGCATGATTTTTACGGATGCACTGATAGATGGATCGGATCCGCAAAACGCATCCGGACGTCTGAATGAAGCCTTACAGGGGCGTGATCAATGACTGTGGTGATCACCCCATATAGACTCCCTGATCACCCCCCTGTCATTGATTACCCCCCTGTAAAGCTCCATTCAGACGTCCGCATGATTTTTACGGATCCACTGATAGATGGATCGGATCCGCAAAACGCATCCGGACGTCTGAATGAAGCCTTACAGGCGCGTGATCAATGACTGTGGTGATCACCCCATATAGACTCCCTGATCACCCCCCTGTCATTGATTACCCCCCTGTAAAGCTCCATTCAGACGTCCGCATGATTTTTACGGATCCGCTGATAGATGGATCGGATCCGCAAAACGCATCCGGACGTCTGAATGAAGCCTTACAGGGGCATGATCAATGACTGTGGTGATCACCCCATATAGACTCCCTGATCACCCCCCTGTCATTGATTACCCCCCTGTAAAGCTCCATTCAGATGTCCGCATGATTTTTACGGATGCACTGATAGATGGATCGGATCCGCAAAACGCATCCGGACGTCTGAATGAAGCCTTACAGGGGCGTGATCAATGACTGTGGTGATCACCCCATATAGACTCCCTGATCACCCCCCTGTCATTGATTACCCCCCTGTCATTGATTACCCCCCTGTAAAGCTCCATTCAGACGTCCGCATGATTTTTACGGATCCACTGATAGATGGATCGGATCCGCAAAACGCATACGGACGTCTGAATGAAGCCTTACAGGGGCATGATCAATGACTGTGGTGATCACCCCATATAGACTCCCTGATCACCCCCCTGTCATTGATCACCCCCCCTGTCATTGATCACCCCCCCTGTCATTGATCACCCCCCTGTCATTGATCACCCCTCTGTAAGGCTCCATTCAGACATTTTTTTGGCCCAAGTTAGCGGAATTATTTTTTTTTTTTTCTTACAAAGTCTCATATTCCACTAACTTGTGTCAAAAAATAAAATCTCACATGAACTCACCACACCCCTCACGGAAACCAAATGCGTAAAATTTTTTAGACATTTATATTCCAGACTTCTTCTCACGCTTTAGGGCCCCTAGAATGCCAGGGCAGTATAAATACCCCACATGTGACCCCATTTCGGAAAGAAGACACCCCCAGGTATTCCGTGAGGGGCATATTGAGTCCATGAAAGATTGAAATTTTTGTCCCAAGTTAGCGGAACGGGAGACTTTGTGAGAAAAAAATTAAAAATATCAATTTCCGCTAACTTGTGCCAAAAAAAATTTTTTTCTATGAACTCGCCATGCCCCTCATTGAATACCTTGGGGTGTCTTCTTTCCAAAATGGGGTCACATGTGGGGTATTTATACTGCCCTGGCATTCTAGGGGCCCCAAAGTGTGAGAAGAAGTCTGGTATCCAAATGTCTAAAAATGCCCTCCTAAAAGGAATTTGGGCACCTTTGCGCATCTAGGCTGCAAAAAAGTGTCACACATCTGGTATCGCCGTACTCAGGAGAAGTTGGGGAATGTGTTTTGGGGTGTCATTTTACATATACCCATGCTGGGTGAGAGAAATATCTTGGTCAAATGCCAACTTTGTATAAAAAAATGGGAAAAGTTGTCTTTTGCCAAGATATTTCTCTCACCCAGCATGGGTATATGTAAAATGACACCCCAAAACACATTCCCCAACTTCTCCTGAATACGGCGATACCACATGTGTGACACTTTTTTGCAGCCTAGGTGGGCAAAGGGGCCCACATTCCAAAGAGCACCTTTAGGATTTCACAGATCATTTACCTACTTACCACACATTAGGGCCCCTGGAAAATGCCAGGGCAGTATAACTACCCAACAAGTGACCCCATTTTGGAAAGAAGACACCCCAAGGTATTCCGTGAGGGGCATGGCGAGTTCCTGGAATTTTTTATTTTTTGTCACAAGTTAGTGGAAAATGCTGCTTTTTTTTTTTTTTTTTTTTCATACAAAGTCTCATATTCCACTAACTTGTGACAAAAAATAAAAACTTCCATGAACTCACTATGCCCATCAGCGAATACCTTGGGGTCTCTTCTTTCCAAAATGGGGTCACTTGTGGGGTAGTTATACTGCCCTGGCATTCTAGGGGCCCAAATGTGTGGTAAGGAGTTTGAAATCAAATTCTGTAAAAAATGACCTGTGAAATCCGAAAGGTGCTCTTTGGAATATGGGCCCCTTTGCCCACCTAGGCTGCAAAAACGTGTCACACATCTGGTATCCCCGTACTCAGGAGAAGGTGGGGAATGTGTTTTGGGGTGTCATTTTACATATACCCATGCTGGGTGAGAGAAATATCTTGGCAAAAGACAACTTTTCCCATTTTTTTATACAAAGTTGGCATTTGACCAAGATATTTATCTCACCCAGCATGGGTATATGTAAAAAGACACCCCAAAACACATTCCCCAACTTCTCCTGAATACGGAGATACCAGATGTGTGACACGTTTTTGCAGCCTAGGTGGGCAAAGGGGCCCATATTCCAAAGAGCACCTTTCGGATTTCACTGGTCATTTTTTGCAGAATTTGATTTCAAATTCCTTACCACACATTCGGGCCCCTAGAATGCCAGGGCAGTATAACTACCCCACAAGTGACCCCATTTTGGAAAGAAGAGACCCCAAGGTATTCGCTGATGGGCATAGTGAGTTCATGGAAGTTTTTATTTTTTGTCACAAGTTAGTGGAATATGAGACTTTGTATGAAAAAAAAAAAAAAAAAAAAAATCATCATTTTCCACTAACTTGTGACAAAAAATAAAAAATTCTAGGAACTTGCCATGCCCCTCACGGAATACCTTGGGGTGTCTTCTTTCCAAAATGGGGTCACTTGTGGGGTAGTTATACTGCCCTGGCATTCTAGGGGCCCGAATGTGTGGTAAGGAGTTTGAAATCAAATTCTGTAAAAAATGACCTGTGAAATCCGAAAGGTGCTCTTTCGAATATGGGCCCCTTTGCCCACCTAGGCTGCAAAAAAGTGTCACACATCTGGTATTGCCGTACTCAGGAGAAGGTGGGGAATGTGTTTTGGGGTGTCATTTTACATATACCCATGCTGGGTGAGAGAAATATCTTGGCAAAAGACAACTTTTCCCATTTTTTTATACAAAGTTGGCATTTGACCAAGATATTTATCTCACCCAGCATGGGTATATGTAAAAAGACACCCCAAAACACATTCCCCAACTTCTCCTGAATACAGAGATACCAGATGTGTGACACGTTTTTGCAGCCTAGGTGGGCAAAGGGGCCCATATTCCAAAGAGCACCTTTCGGATTTCACTGGTCATTTTTTGCAGAATTTGATTTCAAATTCCTTACCACACATTCGGGCCCCTAGAATGCCAGGGCAGTATAACTACCCCACAAGTGACCCCATTTTGGAAAGAAGAGACCCCAAGGTATTCGCTGATGGGCATAGTGAGTTCATGGAAGTTTTTATTTTTTGTCACAAGTTAGTGGAATATGAGACTTTGTATGAAAAAAAAAAAAAAAAAAAAAAATCATCATTTTCCACTAACTTGTGACAAAAAATAAAAAGTTCTATGAACTCACTATGCCCATCAGCGAATACCTTAGGGTGTGTACTTTCCGAAATGGGGTCATTTGTGGGGTGTTTGTACTGTCTGGCCATTGTAGAACCTCAGGAAACGTGACAGGTGCTCAGAAAGTCAGAGCTGCTTCAAAAAGCGGAAATTCACATTTTTGTACCATAGTTTGTAAACGCTATAACTTTTACCCAAACCATTTTTTTTTTACCCAAACATTTTTTTTTTATCAAAGACATGTAGAACTATAAATTTAGAGCAAAATTTCTATATGGATCTCGTTTTTTTTGCAAAATTTTACAACTGAAAGTGAAAAATGTCATTTTTTTGCAAAAAAATCGTTAAATTTCGATTAATAACAAAAAAAGTAAAAATGTCAGCAGCAATGAAATACCACCAAATGAAAGCTCTATTAGTGAGAAGAAAAGGAGGTAAAATTCATTTGGGTGGTAAGTTGCATGACCGAGCAATAAACGGTGAAAGTAGTGTAGTGCCGATTTGTAAAAAAGGGCCTGGTCTTTAGGGGGGTATAAACCTGTGGTCCTTAAGTGGTTAAATGTGAATATTATTAGAATGCTGTTTTTGGCATTGGATTTGTAGTGTATTGTATAATTGCCACAATAAAACAACTTGAAAGTCATTCACATGGATCATCCATTTAATTAAATCCATTTATGCTGCGGTGCAGTCTGTGATTTTGCTTTGAAGTTCAGGAATGCCCCTTTTTGTACTGAAAACGACGGCTCTTTTATTAGGCACAAAAGCTATAGAAATTGCAAGCCCGAGCGCTGCATTTAGATCTTATCTAAGACGTGTATTATTAGTTTCCATAGAAGACGTTATTCCAAATGAATATTTTATTATTGCTTTACATAACCAGATGTAGCTCATGAAAAGCAGAACCTGTTTACCAAATCCCAGAAATCTCCCCTAATTCTGTATTCTCACTTGTAGCCTTAGTACAGCCATCAAGTACTGTGATGTCCTATTCTACCTCTACAGCCGTCACTTACTGTTCTCTGCCATCTGAAGGCCTTTTAATGTGGATTTGTCTTTTTTTTGCTTTGACTTGGCTGCACATAGTCTTCCATTGCATTGATGTATTTGTTATGACTGGTGCTTTGTCCAGAAGACACATCAGTTTTTGGAAGCATTGCATCGTGCACTGTACCCATTAACCTGGCGCTCACTTCTAAACCCTACTTCCCACCACTTTCTGAAAATCTTACAATGTCTTTATGGCATTTGGTCCTCAAACTTTATTTTTAAATGTATTAATGTCAACATAAAATGAATTGACAAAACTTCCCCAAGGATAGCTGGATATTTTGTGCTGATTTTAATCATAGGTCAGTGGGTGCTTTATGGGGTGGGGTTTGCATGGGATTACGGTAGATAATTCTTCAGCATGGACTGTCGGGATTGTATTTTAGCCCAAATCTCTTGAATAGGCATGAGATGAAGTACCAGACACAGCCCATGGACAAGCGTTATTGCTCAGAAGATACCCGCACTTGTCCCCAGGACCACATGCTGAAAGAGTGCCCTTTTGGAATACACTGCTCTGGGGTGCATCAGCATTTTTTTTATTTTTATAAATACGGTATATAAAAGCATGCTCTCCCACACTTTTCAATGCAGAGGGACACAGTGAAAAAAAAGTGTACTGTGGAGTGCTTATTCGTGTTATTTTTTTGCAATGGGAGTCAATGGCCAACATACGCCTCAACATGCCTGTACAGAGGTATACGTCAAGGAATTTATGGAGCGTATACCTCTGACGTGCCTCAAAAAACAAGATGGGAACAATGGAATATGTATGAAGGGCCCCCGACTCTCTTCGACAGATGTCAGGGGAGACCAGGATCGGCTGTACTGAATACGTTCGCCAGATACTTTTGTTCCCCCAGGAGATAAGCCTTTGCCAGAAGTGTCCGGCAGCTTTCTGCTCTCACCCCACGCACATCACATACACGCTCAACTGAACCAAATGTGTATGAGGGGTCAGGAGACGGCGCTTGTTAAGATGGCAGCTATTCAATGTGTATGGCCTACATTACACTCCATAATGGATCAGGAGGTGGGGAAAGGGCTATTACCTTAGGAAAGACCAGGTGACAAGAAAAGGGGGGACCCAGACCAGGCAGAAACAAGAGGCCAGAATTCTATATGAAACAACTGTGGGTGCTTATTGTTAAAGTGTATTAAATAAAGAATTATAAAAAATATGAAATAAATCAATGACTGTGGAAGGATTATATAATGACACAGGATTATTGTCAAATATTATGTATTATACTGTTAATATGCATACAGTCAGGATGTATTAAAGCGTGCTATAAAAAGTCATTACTAACTTTGTCCAGTGTAAAGTGTGATGTTTGCTTTTATTTAGGAATGACATCAATACCAGCGTTCCAACTCTGACCAGACCAGCAAAAATGGAAAAGGATCGGCCTGCATTATCTCCATCAGTGGACGGTGACGTTCCAGGAGTTCCTGCAAATTCATTTCAGCTTGAGTCAGATATAAGAAGACTGAAAGGGAACCCAGATATATTATATATGTACTTAAAGGTAGGAACTAACTAAATATCTTTGCTTTTTCTTTATGACTGGCTGAGTAGAACAAAATCTGGACATATTGGAGGGAATTTATCATGAAGGGAATATATGAAATCAGTTTGGCTTGAGACTGTGTTTCTGTACTTTATGCCACATCTATCAAATGGCACATGTTTGATAAATTTCTAAAAGAGAGTTAGACCAGCACCTTCATACTACGTATAAAAGGGAATTCAGGTGCATAATACCATGACTGCAGTGCAAAAACAAACACTTTTTATTGCACAGACACATGCAAGACTGTTAGTGTTGGTCCTGTCTGATAGAAGCCACCTTGTTGCTGGTAGATGGGCCCTTCTTATTGCACAGACACATGCAAGACTGTTAGAGTTGGTCCTGTCTGATAGAAGCCACCTTGTTGCTGGTAGATGGGCCCGACATATTCTTGCTCAAAAATATGCGCAGAGAGCTTTTAATTTTCATATAGTAAGTACAGCAGTAATGTTAATTTTCTTTTTCCATGCTTGCGGAGTGGACAGGAAGCTCCTGGTGTGACATAACATTTGTGCTCTGAGTTACTCAGATGTATTCCCGTTTCTGCTCTACCACCCTCCACAGCATAAGTCTCATATACACAACCCTCCTTCATGTCTGCTTTTTTTCTACTGTATCACTATAGTCTGGATTTCTTGGGGGACTGACATTCTTGAAAATGTATAAACTGTAGACCAGGACCACACTGTCAACTTAAAAGTGGCCCTGGAAAAACTGAAAGTGGCCCTATTTTGAAGTGGGGACCAAATTGATAGGCAGGGTCAACACAAGTGGGCAATGCCATTATACCACTCCAGCAGAGCCGAGTACCACAGTGCTTCTCAAAACGCTGCCCCAGCAGTACAAAATACCTCCCCAAAACCTGTCCCTCTCTGTTGGCCAGGGCCAACTTCCACGTTCTGTCCTTCTACTCCAGTTGCCATAGGGATGGCAATACAGTTAAATTCAGATGTCAGGAATGGAGTGTCAAATAATTACTTACCATGGCTGGCAGCTGTGAGGAAGGTCAGGCGGCCCACAGGGCATCAGCCCACCGGGAAGTTTCCCTGTAGTGTCTAAGGCCAGTCCTCCCCTGCTATAGACTTTTAAAATCTAAGGGATAGCTTCCTCCTCCCAAAAACATGCAATATAATGTTTAGATATAGAAATACTATATTACCGATTTATAGAAAACAAATAAAGCAATAGATATGATTTCTTAGGGCTCTTTCACACCTGCGTTCTTTTCTTCCGGCATAGAGTTCCGTCGTCGGGGCTCTATGCCGGAAGAATCATGATCAGGATTATCCCCATGCATTCTGAATGGAGTGAAATCCGTTCAGGATGCATCAGGATGTCTTCAGTTCAGGACCGGAACGTTTTTTGGCCGGAGAAAATACCGCAGCATGCTGCGCTTTTTTCTCCGGCCAAAAATCCTGAAGACTTGCTGCAAGGCCGGATCCGGAATTAATGCCCATTGAAAGGCATTGATCCGGATCCGGCCTTAAGCTAAACGTCGTTTCGGCGCATTGCCGGAGCCGACATTTAGCTTTTTCTGAATGGTTACCATGGCTGCCGGGACGCTAAAGTCCTGGCAGCCATGGTAAAGTGTAGCGGGGAGCGGGGGAGCGGTATACTTACAGTCCGTGCGGCTCCCGGGGCGCTCCAGAGTGACGTCAGGGCGCCCCACGCGCATGGATGACGTGATCGCATTGGACACGTCATCCATGTGCATGGGGCGCTCTGACGTCATTCTGGAGCGCCCCGGGAGCCGCACGGACTGTAAGTATACCGCTCCCCGCTCCTACTATGGCAACCAGGACTTTAATAGCGTCCTGGCTGCCATAGTAACACTGAAAGCATTTTGAAGACGGTTCCGTCTTCAAATGCTTTCAGTACACTTGCGTTTTTCCGGATCCGGAGTGTAATTCCGGCAAGTGGAGTACACGCCGGATCCGGACAACGCAAGTGTGAAAGAGCCCTTGTGTGTTTGTATGTGTACATATATAGTAACATCTACTGATTTTGAACATATGTAATGTTTGCTTTATGTCTGATTTTTAGCAAATTGAGCCCTTGCACTACCTGAATCTGTTTCATAAAGCTTTAGATCCAGATGTCTTCAATGAAATAATCAAAATTCTACGACTTAAATACATTGAGTAAGTAAAGATCAAGTCAATCGTTTGTGCTCTGAGCTTCTCCTTATTTTAAGGTTCCATTCACACGTCCGCAAGTATTTTGCGGTCCGCCGGCACTTTTAATAGAAATGCCTTTTCTTGTTCGTGTCTGCGGACAAGATTAGGACATGTTCTATTTTTTTTGCAGAATGGAATTTTGCGGCCCGATTGAAAATGAATGGGTCCGAAACCGCTCCGCAACGCTGCCCAACGGACCCATTTTGCGGAAGTGTGAATGGGCCCTAAGGCAGATATGTCATTATATATCATTTTGATGTATCTTGTGAGGCACTACCTGGCTTGAACAGTGCCTAATATTAGGGAGGAGAAAATTGATTTGTACAAATTGATTTTCACATCCCTATTCAATATGTATGCAATTTGTGTTTTTAGTACTCTGGATCCACACAAAATCTTTATGGCAACATTGCAGAATGGGGAGCATGATATCTTCATAACCTCATTACACCTGTTGGTCCTGGTGGACATGTACCAGTCGGAACCGAAGGAGAGTTCGGTTTCAAGTTTTAAAGTGGTTTTCCACTGTAAGGCCTCTTTCACACTTGCGTTGTCCGGATCCGGCGTGTACTCCACTTGCCGGAATTACACGCCGGATCCGGAAAAACGCAAGTGTACTGAAAGCATTTGAAGACGGATCCGTCTTCAAAATGCGTTCTGTGTTACTATGGCAGCCAGGACGCTATTAAAGTCTTGGTTGCCATAGTAGTAGTGGGGAGCGGGGGAGCAGTATACTTACAGTCCGTGCGGCTCCCGGGGCGCTCCAGAATGACGTCAGGGCGCCCCATGCGCATGGATCACATGATCCATTCGATCACGTGATCCATGTGCTTGGGGCGCCCTGACGTCACTCTGGAGCGCCCCGGGAGCCGCACGGATGGTAAGTATACAGACTTTAGCGTCCCGGCAGCCATGGTAACCATTCAGAAAAGGCTAAACGTCGGATGCGGCAATGCGCCGAAACGACGTTTAGCTTAAGTCCGGATCAATGCCTTTCAATGGGCATTAATTCCGGATCCGGCCTTGCGGCAAGTCTTCAGGATTTTTGGCCGGAGCAAAAAGCGCAGCATGCTGCGGTATTTTCTCCGGCCAAAAAACGTTCCGTTCCGGAACTGAAGACATCCTGATGCATCCTGAACGGATTTCACTCCATTCAGAATGCATTAGGATAAAACTGATCAGGATTCTTCCGGCATAGAGCCCCGACGACGGAACTCTATGCCGGAAGAAAAGAACGCAAGTGTGAAAGAGCCCTAACAATCAATTACCAAAGTTATTTAACGAAGTCACACACTACTTCGTTAACTAACTTCGGCTCATCGGAGCCCACACTTTCGAATACTGTATGGAGATGGATCTCCATACAGTATTAATCCAAAGTTTTGAACGAAGTAACTTTGGATGCATCTGAAGCTTGCTTCTCTCTTCACTATTTGTATGCATGAGGCCTAAGACTGTTGGAAAACCTGCTAAATCATTAGCGTAACCTTTAAGTATAGCCTAAATCAGAAGCAGTCGAGAGATTTATCTATGCCCTGTGCAGTTAAAAGAGACGTTTGACTGTGCTGATGTCATGGTCATTGATCCGCATAGCAGCATACAGTCTCCATGTTTAGGTGAACACAAATATGAACAAGTCAATTTTCCATTAACTTTGTTGGATACCAATGACCAGCATGACATTCTTTTTAGCTACCAAATTAGAAAAATCCACCAGTGTTTCAAGATTCAGCACTGTAAATAATGAAAAACAGAAAATAAATTAATAACCAGGATTTTCAGTAAGTTTAATACTGGTATGTTATAAACATTTTTTTATACTTTTTTTTTTTCCTCTAAGGAATGAAGACGCAGAAGTTGTGTTGGAGATTTTACAGATATTTTCTGAGCTTAGGAGATTTGATATGGCAGTTATGTTTTTGTCAGAATCGGAAAAAGAAGGTACGTTAATATAGTTAAAATCCGTGCTTGAGTTTTTACAATTTCATCATAAAACTATATAAATATAAAATAAGATCTGAAAATTAGCATGATTATTAATTTTGCCATAAACCTGTTTATTATGCTCCTCAGTAGTAAGTGAAGTCCACTTAGATGATGTTACTAGACCCACCCCTCAATTTTTATTTATTTATGGGGAATCTTGAATCCCACTGGATTTCTGAATGTAGCATAAAGGGGTATTCCCATCACAGACATTGATGGCATATTGCTAGAATATGCCATCAATGTCAGGTGCAGGGGCCACATCTGGGACCCGTTCCTGTCCACCGAACGGGCCCCCTGTAGTGAATGAGAGCACACCACATAAGCATGGCCACCCTCCCATTCATCGTTATGGGAGTTCGGAAAATAGCCAAGCACTGGCTCGTTTTTTCCCGTCAGTCCCATAGTGGTGAATGGCTGTGCACGCCCAGTGCATTCTCCAGTCAGTGCTATGGGAGTTCCAGTGCGCTCGCTTGGCTATTGTCGGAACGCCCACAGCAGTGAATGGAGAGCACGTCCTTCACTTCGTGAGCCCCATTCTGGAGAAAGGAGTGAGTCCCAGAAATGGAACCCCCACCGATCTAACACTGATAGCATATCGCATCAATGTTTGAGATAGGCAAACCCTTTTAAAGGGAATGTGTCATCAGGGAATGTCTTTAAATCACTTTTTTATGTCGAACATTTTATTTTTTTAAATATATGGGGTCATTTATCAAACTATAAAACTTTCATTTTCTAAAGGAGCTGTCAAAATAAAAGGTGGAATCTGATTGGTTGCTATGGGCAACTAAGCCAGTTCCATTTTACACCAGTTTGATAAATAACCCCAATAGTTTATATTTTTTTATTGTTCATGTCACAATATTTAAAAAAAAATCCTTAAAGTGTGCAGTTTTTGCACTGGCCACTATCCCTAAAATATGTTAGAGCTTCCTGTCTTTTGAGAGCAGTTAAATGGTCCATAGACACCATGGACAGGAGGACCCCTACGCATTCTATGTGAGATTTTGCAGAGGTCAGGAAGGAGCAGATGAGCGAATAGTGGATCCTGTCATTGTAATTCTGCTTGTGGTGAGAATGATAACAGCTACTGAAAATGTACTTGTACAGAACAGGAAATCATCACCTATCATTAGACGTATAGGCCAGTATGAAAATTGCAGGATTATATACATTTTTTAAAATATTGATAGTGACATGGAAAATGTAAAAAAAATCTCTACAAAATAAAAATAAAAAAAGTTTAACATAAAGTGATTTAAACAGTAGGTCATTTTCTGATGACACATTCCCTTTAAAGAGTAACCCACATTAAACTGAACATTCATGTGACTCTAGTGGCTCAAACCATTAGTGTGGCATTCCAATTGTATTACCTGTGTAACCTTAGAGGGTTTGTCTAGTATAGAAAATAATCCTTCAGTTATTAAAATCATTTTTGTGATACATGTGGCTATATTTTTATCATTTTTTTTTAGCATCTTATCTTTTATTTTTCATACCCAAGAAAATATTTTTTTTGAAGTCTGCGTTTCACCCTTTCTCTGTTCATTTTTTAGTGCAAAGCTGCAGCTAAAATACTTATTATTCTCTCTTTCATTCTCATATTCTCTCGCTCTCCCTCATATATAGTGTTTTTATTTTGTTTTGTCTTTATTCATTTTTTCATTTTTTTTTCTTATTTTAGACTTTGTGCCACCCCTTTTCTTTGGGAGTCATTTAATCTTGACTTTTTGTTTTTGTTCTTATTGCTGATTTTTCCTGTAACTGGCGGGGTCATATTGGCACCAGTTACAGGGGGGGATACAGACCCTGGAGACTTACTGCAGAGCTTATCTGAGTTTGCTAAGACCCAGCTGCTTCTGCAGTTACCCAGTACCTGACAATCACAAGATTATTGGGACGGGCAGGAAGCCTCATGGCTCCTTGTTATGTGTACAGTGCCTTGAAAAAGTATTCTTACCCCTTGAACTTTTCCAGATTTTTTCACATTTCACCCATGTGTGAAATGAAAAGAAAATGATACATGGTTTTCAACATTTTTCATAAGTAAATATCTGAAAAGTGTGTTGTGCATTTGTATTCAGCTCCCGAGTCAATACTTTGTAGGACCACCTTTTAACTGCAATTACAGCTGCAAGTTTTTTTTAGGTATTAGATATGTTTCATGGGTAGCCTGCAGTGAGAAATTAGGAGGGAGACAGAAGGCACCTTAAAGGGAACCTGTCATCAACTTCACGCTGACCTCACTGAGGACAGTATAAAGTAGTGACAGAAATGTTTATTTCAGCGGTATGTCACTCATGAGCTAATAGTACCGAGAACAAGCATCATAATCATTGCAGCCCAGGCCTTGAAAAGAGTCAAATCTACCTGAGAAGAGTCCTGGTTATTCCTCATCTCCTGCTCTCACCCATCTGCTGATGATTGGCAGTTCTCTCCCAGAGAGAAAGGGAGAAAACTAGGTAGAAGACTGTCAGTCATCAGCAGGTGGGCAGGAGAGCAGGAATTCATGAAGAACCAGGACTCTTCTCAGGTGGCCGGGACTCTTTTTCAGGCCCAGTCTGCAATGATTGTGATGTTGGTTCTCGGCAACCACTTACTTTTAACTTATAACTGACAGACCGCTGAAATCAACTCGCCTGTCTCTACTTTATTCTGCCGTTAGTATGGGCAGCACAAAGTTGATTACAGGTTCCCTTTAAGAAGGTTTGCCAACAGATAGTGATGATGTATCCGTTGTTTAGAAAAAAATTTTTTTTTTTTACATACACACTTTAAAGGGAATCTGTCACCTGGTTTTATCATTTTAAGCTGTCACCATTGCCATGTTCAATAAACTACCTTATTTCCTGCAGTGCTCTTCTTTCTTCATTTTGTGTTCTCATTTTGATTAAAAAAAAAAGCTCTTTTTCTGTTATGCAAATGAACCTTCAAGGTATCCAGAGGGGCGTTTTTTTTTCATCTCTGGAGCCCGCCTTAATTTGAAGCCCAAGCACGCCTCCTGGTCCAGAAATATCCTCCCACAGCCGAGGCAAATGGCGCCACCCCCTCCGCTACGTCATCTTTAACCTTCCAGATATGCCCCGTTATTCTTCATGTCGGCCGCCGGAAATCTGGCGCAGGCGCAGTGCCGTCGACTGCCTGCCTGAATGATCATAAAGCGCCTGAGGGTAACATCCTCAAAAGTGTCACTGGGCATGCGCCGAGCCCAGTGACATAATCTGAGCGCTGTTGCCTCAGGAGCTTTATGAACGCGCAGGCAGTCGACGGCACTGCGCCTGCGCCAGATTTCCGGCGGCCGACATGAAGAATAACGGGGCGTATCTGGAAGGTTAAAGATGACGTAGCGGAGGGGGTGGCGCCGTTTTCCTCGGCTGTGGGAGGATACTTCTGGATCAGGAGGCGTGCTTGGGCTTCAAATTAAGGCGGGCTGGTCACTGCAGGGCGTTACTGGGCTCCAGAGATGAAAAAAAAACTCCCCTCTGGGCACCTGGGAGGTTAATTTGCATAACAGAAAAAGAGCTTTTTTTAATCAAAATGACAACACGAAATGAAGAAAGAAGAGCACTGCAGGAAATAAGGTAGTTTATTGAACATGGCAATAGTGACGGCTTAAAATGATGAAACCAGGTGACCGATTCCCTTTAAACCATAATGAACCATAAAAGTGATATGTGTCAATAGCTCAGATACTAATATGAACAACTTGGCAGCAGTAATTGTTAACTGTAAAATGCTAGTTACAATAATAAGAGCCAGTACAAGCTCCTGGCTAAAAGGGGATGATCTTACCAAATGTTTTAATTCATAAATTTGAAACCTACTCCAGCCAGTAACTGGAGGAGATCTCTGGTGTAATGTCCAGCAGTTTTCTAGTGCACACTTTGTCATATGAGTCGAGCTGCGGAGGGGGAAAAGTGACAGGGGTGTTGGAGAAACCTAAAAAGTTGCAAAATTTGTCACAGACCCATTATCAATGTCCCCCAGTTTGTTTGAAACCACCCTAAAAGAATTTCCTAACTTTTAACAAACCGCATTAATCAATAGTACAGTGTGTGTTCATGAGGAATAACACTATTTCTGGCCATTATATCTGTCATTTTTCAGCAGTTTTTATTTGTGCATAGTAAATGTCTAGTTTGCAGTTCTTTCAGACATGGTGGGGGTGAGTGGAGACTAGCTGCCATCCACTGAACACACAAAGTAGAGGAGAATCTCCATCTTTACCCTCTCAGAAGTATGGTCCTAGATCATTGAGGACATTACAGAGAGTTATTGACTTGTGGTTGTGAACTTAGCACCTATGCTGATATATAAGTCTATGTAGCTGAGCAGTCTCTTTAGTCTCTCTCTTTGAGTGCCATCTAGCTTATGCTCCTGCTCACTCCTCCCCTCTTCGTAGACTTGTATTGGCATGTGTAATGTGTTATTCTTGCAGAGCTGCTCCTGTCTTGAGTTGGAATGTAAAGGATTTTTTAAAATAAAAAACAATTAGCAAGGAGGGGGGAGAGAGGTAAACAGCTGGTAACATGAGAACTAGACATAAAATACATTACAAAGTTTCTTGTTGTTGCTTGTACTATTGATTCATGTAAAGTTGTGCGATAGTACAGTTACTGAATCAAGAATATTATCAACAGTGATCCCTAATAAAACATAACTTTTAATCCGTGCAATTAATAAAAGGTCCCTAAGAATGTAACAGGTCAACAAGGAAAAGGTTGTGGATACACAACTGGTGGTATGATCCTGAAAAATAAAGGCAGGTAACGGATAAGTACAGAAAGGGGCTCTAGATCCCTAGACAGCCCTAAGGTACGGGTGCTATGCTGGCCCTATCGTCCTAGCCACGGAGCACCCGTCCTAAAAAGAACGACCCCGTCCGGAACCTTGTCCTCAAGCTACTTGGCCCTAGAGTGCCCTAGTGCAGCTAGTCCCTACATGCATGTTTCAATTTACTCTCAACGGGGGGAACATAACAAAGACTGGATAGGAACAAAGACCAAATCCAGAAGGGCATAAGTCAAGTATGGTCTAACAACACAATGTACATACAAATAGGTACTGGTACATAGTGTGAACAATGCCTAAAAGATAATCAAGGCTATTTTATTGGAAGTGGCAGCCCAAGATATGGGCTCCAGTACACTAATATGCTGGGCCTATACAAGTGCTGTAAGATATGGGGCACTTGCCGTAGTGTGGGGGAACCTTGTGATAGAAAGTCACCTCCAATCCGGTGGGCCTGAGCACATAAAGAGGCAGTAAGATAACCTGTCTGCAGGCGGCCTCCAGCAAAAATAACTAATGTGGGGGACCGGCAGGAAAAAAGGGGGAAAGTGATGATGTCAAATGAAACCGCTAAAGCACAGCTGTTCATTCAGTCCTAGGGGGGACACGGTACGTAACGTGTGAATCCACCGGGCTTCATGTTGTAAAAGTGTACGGTCCCAGTCGCCCCCACGTGTGGGTGGTGGGACAACTTCAATGGCAATGGCTTTAACGCTTTAGGGGTCACCAGAGTGGTGGTCATGCACATGATGGGACACAGCCGTATCCCCTCCTGTTCATAATGTCCCCCAGGTGTTCACCAATGCATCTACGCAGTTCCCTCTTTGTTTTGCCTACATATTCAATAGGGCAGCCACACGTGATTTTGTAAATGACTACCTGAGTGCGACAATTTATAAAATCCACAATGTCAATATTTGCGTTTGAGACGTAATTGTTCTGAGAAATCCGAGTTTGTTGACCAGGCTACGACCCTCAGGAGAAGATTCCTAGCAAGAAGATATCCGGATTCAGTATAAAGGCCGGTATATCAAACAGCCCTTTCATCTACATGCACCAAACTATCAGAGCCTAGACCTAAACCTGAGAGAGCAGAAAATCCGGTTGTTTGCTACTTTTGATGAGGCGGCTGGGCAAATGAGAAACATCTTAGGCTACTTTCACACTTGCGGCAGAGTGATCCAGCAAGCAGTTCCGTCGCCAGAACTGCCTGCCGGATCCGGAAAAAAGTATGCCAACTGATGGCATTTGTAAGACTGATGAGGATCCTAATCAGTCTTAAAAATGCCTAATCAGTCAGAAAAATGCATTGAAATGCCGGATCAGTCTTTCCGGTGTCGTCCGGAAAAAAAGGATCCGCCATTTATTTCTTTTTCACCTTCTTTTCGGTCTGCGCAGACCGGAAGGACGGATCCGGAATTCCGGTATTTTGAATGCACTAATACATGCCTATGGAAAAAATGACGGATCTATGGAAAAAATTACGGATCCGGCATTCAGGCAAGTCTTCAGTTTCTTTTGGCCGGAGATAAAACTGTAGCATGCTGCGGTTTTATCTTTGTCCTGATCATTCAAAAAGACTGAACTGAAGACATCCTGATGCATCCTGAAAGGATCGCTCTCCATTCAGAATGCATGGGGATAAAACTGAACAGTTCTTTTCCGGTATTGAGCCCCTAGGTCGCAACTCTGTGCCGGAAAAGAATAACGCAAGTGTGAAAGTACCCTTACAAAAACACTGGCCTATTTTGTTAATGGATCCAGATGTTAGGGATAGCATCCACGATTATCCACAGATAACCTTTAGGAGAAGAAATAGTCTGCGGGACATTCTGGTACACAGCCATTCCAGTCCAGCTCTAAATGGCGGTTCTTGGCTACATCGAAAACCCTTGGGTAGCTTTAGATGTAGTGGCTGTGTTGCCTGTAGTACAATACAGACAGGCAAAACGTTTTACGGTATCAATCTGCAGCAGTCCTTTCCAATTAAGGATTTTATAAACTGTCGCACTCGGGGAGTCATTTACAAAATCACGTGTCGCTGCCCTATTGAATATGTAGGCAAAACAAAGAGGGAACTGCGTAGACGTATTGGTAAACACCTGGGGGACATTATGAACAGGAGGGGATACGGCTGTGTCCCATCATGTGCATGACCACCACTCTGGTGACCCCAAAATCGTTAAAGCCATCGGCATTGAAGTCCCACCACCCACACGTGGTGGCGACTTGGACTGTACACTTTTACAACATGAAGCCCGGTGGATTCACACGTTACGTACCGTGTCCCCCCTAGGACTGAATGAACCGCTGTGCTTTAGCTGTTTCATTTGACATCATCATCACTTTCCCTCTTTTTCCATGCCGGTCCCCCACATTAGTTATTTTTGCTGGAGGCCATGTCCCTTTATTGAACAGCCATGCATTAATTATTTCATTTCTTTATATCTGCTATGGTTGTTGTATGTTTTTTTCTGTGCAAAAGCGACTCTAGGTCTGGGTCGCCTTGACCAGTTTACCTATTATATCAAATCGCGACTCAATGCCCTTTACGTCCAGCGATGTCCTATATTCAGGACTGCGCAGTTGATGGTTGCTGGGAACATGTCCCGGTTGCCTGGCAACATCCTTCAACTTGATCGCATGTTAAGAAAGTGTTCCATGTTAATGACGCGTTATGTGGCCTTACTTGATGACGCGCGGTGCATCTTGACGCGTAATCAAGGAATTTCACATTCGGGAAGCAATGTCTATGTTAAGCGCTTGCCACGCATGCGCGGTTAGCGCTGGCAATCTTTCCGACGTCACCCCACTGCGTCCCAGGCCTCGTTTTGAGACCTGACTTTGATTTAAATTCCGGGCGGGTGGCCGCCTGCAGACAGGTTATCTTACTTGTTTCAAATAGTAAACACACTTATTCCAGCTCACCTCCCTGGTCAATGAATGTGATCCCGACTCCAGAAGCCTTAGGGTGTGTCCACGTTGCGGTCAGCACTGAATACATAAGAAAAGAACGGCTCTGGATTCTTATAGAGGTCCTCTAAAAACTTCTTTATTCACATATAATGCTTACAGCAGACACATCCACCTGGTATACAAGATTTGTTGACGCGTTTCGGAACAAAGTCCTTAGTCGTAACAACGTAACACAATGAAGCACAAGAATTTAAATGTATCACAAGCCCACCTCTCCAAATTTCGGGGAGGGGAAAGTTAACATCATTGGTTGCTTCATTAAGTTGAAACCCTTCACCTACACTCATCTAATCAAATACTGAATGCTAAAAAAGGCATTTAGTATTTGATTAGATGAGTGTAGGTGAAGGGTGTCAACTTAATGAAGCAACCAATGATGTTAGCTTTCCCCTCCCCGAAATTTGGAGAGGTGGGCTTGTGATACATTTAAATTCTTGTGCTTCATTGTGTTACGTTGTTACGACTAAGGACTTTGTTCCGAAACGCGTCAACAAATCTTGTATACCAGGTGGATGTGTCTGCTGTAAGCATTATATGTGAATAAAGAAGACATTTTTAGAGGACCTCTATAAGAATCCGGAGCAGTTCTTTTCTTTTGTATTCAGGTTATCTTACTGCCTCGGTATGTGCTCAGGCCCACCGGATTGGAGGTGACTTTCTATCACAAGGTTCCCCCACACTACAGCAAGTGCCCCATATCTTACAGCACTTGTATAGGCCCAGCATATTAGTTTAGTGGAGCCTATATCTTGGGCTGCCACTTCCAATAAAATAGCCTTGATTATCTTTTAGGCATTGTTCACACTATGTACCAGTACCTATTTGTATGTACATTGTGTTGTTAGACCATACTTGACTTATGCCCTTCTGGATTTGGTCTTTGTTCTTATCCAGTCTTTGTTATGTTTCCCCTGATGAGAGTAAATCGAAACATGCATGTAGGGACTAGCTGCACTAGGGCCAAGTAGCTTGAGGACAAAGGTTCCGGACGGGGTCGTTCTTTTTAGGACGGGTGCTCCGTGGCTAGGACGATAGGGCCAGCATAGCACCCGTACCTTAGGGCTGTCTAGGGATCTAGAGCCCCTTTCTGTACTTATCCGTTACCTGCCTTGATTTTTCAGGATCATACCACCAGTTGTGTATACACAAAGTCTGGAGGACTCCCACGATATGGTAGGACTACCGGCTACTTTTTTAGGTGCCGCTGGGCACCATCATGTTTGAATGTCATTGAGCACTCCTATTGTATTTTTTCCTTGTTGACCTGTTACATTCTTAGGGACCTTTATTGATTGCACTGATTAAAAGTTATGTTTTATTAGGGATCACCGTTGATAATTTTCTTGATTCTGTACCCCTTGGTGATTGTGTTATTGTTTTTGTTTTTTTGTTTTTTTATACAGATGTCCGGGCTTTATTTGCCTATGTAGAAAAAGCTAAGAAAACAACTGAAACTTATGCAGCTCTAAAGAAGAAATATTGCGTCTGAGTATAGTACAGAAAGAAAACCTATATTAAATGGACATTTGAAACAGTCCAGGGTTAAGAAGAAACTATACTCATGCTACCTGAACAAATTCACTGACATTATGTACAAAATAAATTTTTCGTTTGTATTTTTACGTTCTTGTTTTTTTTTTTTAACGATTGTATATCTGCCCAAGTGTTTTAAAAGGCTTGTAGGGCAAAAATGTATTTTATGTTGTCGAATCATCTTCAGACACCGTTCTGAATTTGTCAGTGTACTGTATGTCGTTTAAAGGGTTATTCCAAGCCAAATGAAAACTTTCAGTTTACAATTCATTGTGTCACATACAGCACAGGGCAAGAGGGAGTAGATAATGACACAAAAGGCCCCCACACACATGATTGTCAGCCATACACATCATTTTTTCTTGTGTTTTGGTTGCTCTCAGTTTGTGTCAGAGGAGAGAAGGATCAGACATGTTGAATTTCAGCTGTCTGGCAGGAATGCATGTTTTTGGTGGAGCCAGGAGAGATAGCAGCCTACCCTTCCAAAAAGAGAGGTACTCTTTAGACTATGCTGCCAAGCTCTTTAGATATTTATATATTTGCCTAATATATTTTTAATGCAATGCAAAAACAATAAGCATAGCAAAGAATTTTTACACCTTTCTCCCATTATCAAACATCCACCTTATCCCTCGCACTGCCAGCCACCCAGGCTTGTAGATGAGAGCCAAATACAAATGGGTCTGTGGTGATCTCATTGATAAGGCTACTTTCACACTCGCGTTTGGTGCGGATCCGTCATGGATCTGCACAGACGGATTCATTCAACCGTCTGCATCCGTTCAGAACTGATCCGTTTGTATTATCTGTAACATAGCCAAGACGAAAGTCAATGGAGGACGGATCCGTTTTTTATTGTGCCAGATTGTCATAGAAAACGGATCCGTCCCCATTGACTTACATTGTGTGTCAGAACGGATCCGTTTGGCTCAGTTTCGTCAGACGGACACCAAAACGCTGCAAGAAGTGTTTTGGTGTCCGCCTCCAAAGCAGAATGGAGACGGAACGGAGGCAAACTGATGCATTCTGAGCGGATCCTTTTCCATTCAGAATGCATTAGGGCAAAACTGATCCATTTTGGACCGCTTGTGAGAGTCCTGAACGGATCTCACAAATGGAAAGCTAAAACGCCAGTTTGAAAGTAGCCTTAGCTGGAATATTAATCAACTTTGTTCCAGTCTTTCATTCAGCCATGGGGCTCGGTCTGTAATGGCTTGGAAATTTTTGAACTGCGTAGATGGATAGATAGATGGTTGGTTAGATAGATTAGATATACATATATAGAGAGAATGTATTTGACATTCTCTGTATATTGTATGTAACATTCTCTGGGTTCTCATCTTTTCAAACTCTGAGGTGGGTTCCCCAGTTGTAGATGCATGGCTAAAGGTACTTTCACACTAGCGGCAGGACGGATCCGACACCCTGCCCTGTCGGATCCGTCCTGCCGCTATTTTGCCGGACTGCCGCTCCGTCCCCATTGACTATAATGGGGGTGGAGCTCCGGCGCAGCACGGCAGTTCGCGGTGAGAGGCTGCCGGACTAAAAAGTCGGACATGCAGTACTTTTAGTCCGGTGGCCTTTGGCCGTGCACTGCCATGCTGCGCTGGATCTCCGCCCCCGTCCCCATTATAGTCAATGGGGACGGAGCGGCGGCACGGCGAAATAGCGGCAGGACGGATCCGACAGGGTGAACAGCCTGTCGGATCCGTCCTGCCTCTAGTGTGAGAGTAGCCTAAGCGCGCAGCTTGGATAGAGAGTTATATGGTGTAGCTATAAGGGGTGGAGAGGTAGCAGTTGCACTGACCCCTTGTGCTTGAAGGTGCCCAAAGGCCCATCTCTGACATTACAGGACACCAGTAATAAAAAATTGCACTTGGTATGTGTTACAGATTAAAGGGGTTGTCTTCCTTCAGCAAATGCCATTTATCATTGTAGAGAAAGTTAATACAAGGCACTTACTAATGTATTGTGATTGTCCATATTCCCTCCTTTGCTGGCTGGATTAATTTTTCTGTTGTGTTATACACTGCTCGATTCCATGGTTACAACCACCCTGTAATCCAGCAGTGGTGGTCGTGCTTCCACACTATAGGAAAAGGTGCCAGCCTCTCTGTTGACCAGGACCATGGGAGTGTGCATAGGCGCTCTTTCCTATATTGTGATGGTGAGACCCAGCCCAGGTAGAAAAAGCTTGGGAAGCCATGTGACTGAATGCTTTCTCGGCACAAGGACGTGTATCCCCTATAGTCCTAGTGGTCTGGACATAGTGTATTTGGCCTGCATGACACACAGCATGGTCTGAATCACTCCCTAGAAAGTAATTCAAGTAGGAAAGCTTTCTTTTTTCTGGCATTTCCCCATCTTTCCTATTCTGCAGAGATGGTTTTAAACCTGCTGCTGTAACCATTGATGTTTGTACTTGCTTTAAAAAAAGTTAAGCTAGAAAATATACACAAAGTTTATGTGCTTACTGATAAGTTTTACAAATTTCAAAATTTTTCTAATGGCCTCTAGATAGGTCATCAGTAACTGATCGTGGGGGTCCGACACCCGGGACCCCCACCGATCAGCTTTTTGTAAAGGCACCGGCACTCCTGCCAGCGCCACTGCCTTTTCACTGCTTTTCCTAGGCCAGTGACGACACATTCATCGGTCACGTGGCCTAGGAGCAGTTCAGTCCCATTGAAGTGAATGGGGCTGAGAGCGATACCAAGCACAACCGCTATACAATGTACGTTGCTGTGCTTGGTGAGCTGTGAGAAGGCAACGGCGCTCACAGGAGCGCCGCTGCCTTCTCAAGACAGCTGATCGGCGGGGGTCCCAGGGATCAGACCCCCACCGATCAGACACTGATGACCTATCCAGAGGATAGGTCATATTTTAGTAAACCCTTTTAACTATAATGGGGTCCAACAGTGATCCGGCAAATATGCAGAGAAATAAATACCATTTTTTTGTCTGGCCGATTCCCAGCATGCCGCAACAGCCTGCCAGCAGTGTGAAACCGGTCTAAGAACACGAGACCCTCAAGGAAACGAGTCCCTGACCTCTCACCATCATGATCAAGCCTAACTCTCATAGCACTCTGCCTGATCATGGAAAGAACTGTACAGCTGTTCAATAACAACCAAACAGAAGTTTCTTTCTGTGACAGGTACAATGCTGGAGCCTGAAAATGTGAGCACTGGATACCAGGTATGAAATAATGACCCCTTTTTTACCCTACAACCATGGATACAGACATTACCCCCTTTTTCTGCCCTTTAACACCAGAGATACAGATTATTATACAGTTCCCTTATTCCCTTCATTCATCCATATGTGAGCTTGCAGCCATCATCAATATCAGATCCGACACCCCCGCCAATCAGCTGGTTGAGGAGAAGGCCGCATCCCGTATATATAGGAAGGAGCCGGCATAGAGTTCCGTCGTCGGGGCTCTATGCCGGAAGAATCCTGATCAGTTTTATCCTAATGCATTCTGAATGGAGAGAAATCCGTTCAGGATGCATCAGGATGTCTTCAGTTCCGGAACGGAACGTTTTTTGGCCGGAGAAAATACCGCAGCATGCTGCGCTTTTTGCTCCGGACAAAAATCCTGAACACTTGCCGCAAGGCCGGATCCGGAATTAATGCCCATTGAAAGGCATTAATCCGGATCCGGCCTTAAGCTAAACGTCGTTTTGGCGCATTGCCGGATCCGACGTTTAGCTTTTTTTGAATGGTTACCATGGCTGCCAAGACGCTAAAGTCCTGGCAGCCATGGTAAAGTGTAGTGGGGAGCGGGGGAGTAGTATACTTACCGTCCGTGCGGCTCCCCGGGCGCTCCAGAATGACGTCGGTGCGCCCCACGCGCATGGATGACGTGATCGCATGGACACTTCCGTGCGGCCCCGGGAGCCGCACGGACTGTAAGTATACTGCTCCCCCGCTCCCCACTACTACTATGGCAGCCAGGACTTTAATAGCGTCCTGGCTGCCATAGTAACACTGAACGCATTTTGAAGACGGATCCGTCTTCAAATGCTTTCAGTTCACTTGCGTTTTTCCGGATCCGGCGGGCACCTCCGGCAAATGGAGTGCACGCCGGATCCGGACAACGCAAGTGTGAAAGAGCCCTAATATGCCTTATCGGTGGGAAATGTCTAGTTCTCATTTTCTCAGCTGTTTACCTCTAACCCCCTTTCTAGTTGCTTTGCTTTGAAAAATGCCTTAAAGGAGTTCTGCACTTTGTTTAAACTGATGATCTATCCTCTGGATAGATCATCAGCATCTGATCGGCAGGAGTCCGACACCCGGGACCCCTGACTATCAGCTGTTTAAGCAGGCAGCGGCGCTCCAGCAGCGCCGCGGCCTTCTCACTGTTTACCGCTGGCCGAGTGAAGTCACGACTTGCATCAACTGGCCTGGGCGGGGCTAGGCTCCATTCAAGGAAACGGAGCTTAGCCACTCCCAGGCCAGTGATACTAGTCGTGACGTCACTGGGCCTGCGGTAAACAGTGAGAAGGCCGCGGCACTGCTGGAGTGCCGCTGCCTTCTCAAATAGCTGATTGGCGGGGGTCCCGGGTGTCGGACCCCTACCAATCAGATGCTGATGATCTATCCAGAGGATAGATCATCAGTTTAAACAAAGTGCAGAACTCCTTAAGCTATCGAATTGATTCTACCGATTTACCCAAATTTTTTAAGAGCGAGACAGAACAAGCCTAGTATGCTACTCTGGGTTTCTGGGCAATATATATTTGTTGTCTGGGGGGTATTCCTTCTCGTTACAGAGTGCCTAGTATGTGTGCGGAGTATTGTGCCATACAACGCTCCTCTGGGTTTCTGGGAAAGTTATTCAAATTAGTGTTCCTTCAAAAAGTTAAAGACAGCTAAGCCTATCTCATGACAGCAGATGTAAGATGTGCCAACTTTCATATATTTTTCCTGAAACCCAGAGGAGCTTTGACTGGCCTAAAATACTGCCCGTGCTCATGAAATAGTACCCCAAACAAGGCATCTCTGGCAGCCAAGCAAATTCAGTTTTTCTTTCTTTTTTAGAAAGGAGACGGGCTTGGAAATCTTATTTCCAGAAAAGCATAATGTGGGGACACAAGTACAGCAATAGATAAAAATCACTGATTTAACAGTTTGAGACTAACACAAAAAATTTTGTGGATAAAAAATAGGAGAAAATTGATCTATGAAGCAAAAGCATGACAATAGATAAAAAATCTTATTATAAAAAAGCACTGAAAAGTTTGAGGCTACCACGAGGAAAAAATCTAATTATATAAAAGCACTGATTTAACAGTTCGAGGCTACCACCAAAGACTTACTGGATAGAAAATAGGGGAAAATGAATCTGTGAAGCACAAGGAGATATGTATAAACATATATAATAAAGATGAGCAAATCAATTCAATTTGGAATGTATTTTTTTGTGGTTTGTTTTGAGTGAATCAAGAGAGAATGAAGAATGTGCAATTCAGCTTTATTTCCAAAAGTATTAAAAAAGCGGAGTATTTCACACCTGCAGATACAACATATCCATTCAGACATTGCTCAGCATTTTAAACAGGCTTCCTAGCATAACTAGGAGAATAGCTAAGCCAGCCTCACATCTGCAAGTAACTCTTTCCGGACAAAAGCCCTTGATCAGAGCAAAGAAGACAGAATTGACTTTTCTAGCTGAGAGGCCTTGGGGGAAACTCTCGGTGGGTACTATTTCTGTTATGGAGACCAGTTAAAATATGTTATGACTATTGTAAGCTAGGCAATACTTCTCTTGGTCTCTGAGAAAAATAAATGCAAACTAGTATGTCTTATTCAGAAGGCATCAGAAAGAATTACTTTTCATATCTTTTTTGTATCTGCTGGCATAAGACAGGCTTACAATTATTTTCCTTTTTTTGAAGGAATGCTAATTTGAATAGATTTCCCAGATACCTAGAGAAGCATTGCCTGGCCTACGATACTTTGCACACATACTAGGTTCTTTCTGTAGAGAGTATCCCCTATACCAGTGATGGCGAACCTTTTATAGACCGAGTGCCAAAACTGCAACCCACAACACACCTATTTATTGCAAAGTGCCAACATGGCAATTTAACCTGAATACTACAGTCGAGTATAGTATATCCTCCATGTAGTATAAAAACCTGAATACTACAGTCCAGTATATCTTCCATGTAGTATAATAGCCTGCCTACATTCAGTGCACTGCCTGGGCTGTTCATAGTGAACCCTGCGCTGATAAATGGCAGGATAAGTCTAAGGCATACTGGAACACCATACACTTTTTCCAGGGTGCGGGTGCCCACAAAGAGGGCTCTGAGTGACGCCTCTGGCACTTGTGCCATAGGTTCGCCACCACTGCCCTATACCAGGGGTGGGCAACCTGTGGCACTCCAGCTGTTGTGAACTACAATTCGCAGTATACTCCTTTTATTTCTCTGAGTTATGAGCAGAGCAAGTATGCATGCTGGGATTTGTAGTTTCACAAGAGCTGGAGTGCCGCAGGTTGCCCACCCCTGCCCTAGACAATGCATATATTACCCAGAAACCGAAAGTAGCATACTAATGTTTCTCGCGCACTCCTTTTTTCAAGAATAAATCTGTCCTAGGAGACCAGAGAGTGTTACATACCAAATTTCAGGGCAATTTGGAGCATATTTGATTTGAGTCTGAAGCAAATTTTTAAAAAAATCTGGCAAATCGGACCCAAAATGAATTTTAAGAAGTTCGCTCATATTTACCTTAATCCTGTCCAAGATGGACCAGCTCCACAGGAGGATCATATTACACGTCTGTGTAATGTGTCACAGACGAGCAGGAGCTACATGAGCTGAAATACAGTACAGACCAAAAGTTTGGACACACCTTCTCATTCAAAGAGTTTTCTTTATTTTCAATGAAAATTGTAGATTCACACTGAAGGCATCAAAACTATGAATTAACACATGTGGAATTATATTCATAACAAACAAGTGTGAAACAACTGAAAATATGTCATATTCTAGGTTCTTCAAAGTAGCCACCTTTTGCTTTGATTACTGCTTTGCACACTCTTGGCATTCTCTTGATGAGCTTCAAGAGGTAGTCCCCTGAAATGGTTTTCACTTCACAGGTGTGCCCTGTCAGGTTTAATAAGTGGGATTTCTTGCCTTATAAATGGGGTTGGGACCATCAGTTGCGTTGAGGAGAAGTCAGGTGGATACACAGCTCATAGTCCTACTGAATAGACTGTTAGCTGTTTTTTTCTTGCCATAATACAAATTCTAAGTAAAGAAAAACGAGTGGCCATCATTACTTTAAGAAATGAAGGTAAGTTAGTCAGCCGAAAAATTGGGAAAACTTTGAAAGTAAGGGCTATTTAACCATGAAGGAGAGTGATGGGGTGCTGCGCCAGATGACCTGGCCTCCACAGTCACCGGACCTGAACCCAATCGAGATGGTTTGGGGTGAGCTGGACCGCAGAGTGAAGGCAAAAGGGCCAACAAGTGCTAAGCATCTCTGGGAACTCCTTCAAGACTGTTGGAAGACCATTTCAGGGGACTACCTCTTGAAGCTCATCAAGAGAATGCCAAGAGTGTGCAAAGCAGTAATCAAAGCAAAAGGTGGCTACTTTGAAGAACCTAGAATATGACATATTTTCAGTTGTTTCACACTTGTTTGTTATGTATATAATTCCACATGTGTTAATTCATAGTTTTGATGCCTTCATAGTCATGAAAATAAAGAAAACTCCTTGAATGAGAAGGTGTGTCCAAACTTTTGGTCTGTACTGTATATACTTCCTAAGTGCTTTATTTACAGCCATACAGGTCAGTACTTCTATGTAATGTCCACCATGAGCCTTCAACATACTTCTAAGTGAATAAGAGAAGGTTAGTAAGCAAATTATCCTCTTATTTCTGTATGCAATGGATGGCAGCTCGTCTCCACCCACTATGTCTGAGAGAACTGCAAACTAGACACTATGCACTAAAAAATGCCAAATACAAGTCATATAATGGCCAGAAATATTATTTTGCAAGTACATACACTGTACTACTGAAGCACAGTTTGTTGAAAGCTTAGTGATGCTTTGACTTATTTTTTTGTATGAGCTTCATCCCTTATGTAATACACTGTAGATCTTCTGTATTGCAATGTATTTTGCCTGTCAGCATTATGACGACAGAAACCCTGATGCCATCTTGGAGCACTCCAGGATGGCACCACTATCTCTACATTTCTTACAGATTTGCCATTGAGGAAGGTCCTTGAGAACCGAAACATCTGGTTTCTGTCAATTCTTCTAATTTTAACATACTAACCTGGATGCTACCTGGATACTGGCTCCATCTGAATGTAGCGTGAATAAAATTCAACACTTCTGCATAACAACTTTTTGTGTGTGGCGTCAACGTTCTATCAAACTATTGATGACTAATTGGTCCTCTGCCTGGTCTGCAAACCTCAACTTCTTTACCATATCTAGATCTCAGACATTGCATATCAATAAAATGCTAGTTTTTTTCTACTATTCTTGCATTCCTTATTTTAAACATTGCATAATTTTCTACTATTCTTGCATTCCGTATTTTAAACATTAAATATAAGTTATGCAAATAAATATATTACTATAACATTAAAGGGCTTGTTTCATCTCCAATATTGGTGGCATATCACTAGAATATGGCACCAATGTCACATAGGTGCCAGTCTCACCTCTGGGACCTGCTCATATGTCCAGAATGGGCTTCCCAAAGTGAAGGGCAGTGCACGATGCAAGTGTGGCCACCCTTCATTCACCTCTATGGGAGTTCCGAAAAAAGCTGAGCAATGGCTCAGCTATTTCTAGCAGTCCCATAGAGATGAATGGAGAGGGTCCAAGAGGTGGGACTCCATCTGACATTGGTAGCGTATCCTAACGGCTGAGGTGAGACAACCCCTATGCAAACAAGCTTGAAGAGGACCCATCATCACTCCTGATGTGACTATTTTAGTAAACACTTCTACATGAAATGGCTATTTGGGGGAATATGTTCTTGCACTCAGCTGTTCTTCTGTCACTCCTAGAAATGTATGAATAAATTGACAACTGTATTAACAGTTTGGGGGGAGGGGGTCTCTACACAGTCGAATCAGCGAAGACTGTGTGAGATCACACCTCTTACAAGCAGAATAGTAGCATCTAGTTGCCCTGTCTCCATTGCGTCCTCGCCTAAATTTAGCAGTTTCTGGCACAGGGGTCATAATAAATGACCCCCCATTGCCTTCAATATAAAAATATGCAGTAGATACATGGTAGTACAATAGATACCGTTTTCCAAACAAGACGATAAGCTTTTTACAGTTTTTCACATTAATGTATTTATATAAAAATCCAATTAATATGGCAGTAAGAGATAAATAAGAGTACTGACAAACTTCTCTGCCAATTCGACCTTGAGCTCTAAACCTAAAGACTGGTTACTAGCATGTTGTCTGACCACCCTATATAAAACACTGGTTGTTAGGTAGCTTATCCCTAGCAACCAGTCTGCCTCAG
The DNA here is from genome assembly GCF_905171765.1 of Bufo bufo. Lineage (NCBI taxonomy): Eukaryota > Metazoa > Chordata > Amphibia > Anura > Bufonidae > Bufo > Bufo bufo. The sequence goes on from NC_053389.1 coordinate 495,948,007, forward strand.
CTTGTGACTTGCACTGGCAGAAGATTAGGGGAATGCAGCTTGGCAGAAGGCAGTACATGAACATCCAGACTGCACTACTAATCAGATTTTTTTTTGATACATTAAGGCTACATGCACACGACCGTATGTGTTTTGTGGTCCGCAAAAAAAACTGATGACGTTCTGTATGGCATCCGTTTTTTTGGCGGATCCATTGTAATAATTCCTATCCTTGTCTGCAAACTAGAAAAAAATACGACATGCACTATTTTTTTTGCGGGGCAACGGAACAGACATACTGATGCGGACAGCACACGGTGTGCTGTCCGCGTTTTTTTGCGGACGTATTGAAATGAATGGGTCCGCATCCTATCCACAAAATAAAAAAACGGAACGAACACGGAGACAAACAACGTTCGTGTTCATGTAGCCTAAGGTGGAGAAACTCTTCAAGCTTCACTGAATTTAATATTAAGAAACTGTAAAAAAAAAAAAATGGTGATTAAAATAGCAGTGCTATCAGCAAGGCTTCCCAGTACTATTACATTCAGTACCCTGTCTTCTGTGAGGTTAACGTCTTCGACACCTTCTCCTAGTGATAGAAAGTGCACCGTAGACCTATTTCCACATTATCTAACAGGTGTCTCCACAGGACACCATCTTCTATATGCATATTAACCCTTCCCAACACTAGTCAGCCATGCTAAATTCGTGAACCCTCTGCTTGCCATACAGCACAACCCTCTTCGACATTGGTAAAAAGCAACGAGAGAACATTTACCACATTCCACTGAATCACATTTTGTTGCAACTTTTATTGCTGTTTTGTGCTTAGTGTCTATTCAGAGTCTGCAAAGGAGCATCACTGCCCAAATGCACGATACAAACAAATTGTACATACGTTTGGTAAATTAAACCCTGGCAACATACAAGATGTCGTTCTACTGAATGTCGGGATTAGGAAATGATACAGAATTTGTCATAAAACGTATGTATATAAGATAAGATATTCCTATGGCTGCGTCTATGACTTACAGTAAAGTGGCAAATGCTGCCAACTGTCCCTACTTCATATGAAAAGTGCTTGTGCCTTTACAGTAAACATTTAAGACCCAAATCCGGAATCATCTCAGTAAAACTATTTCTCCTACACAGGTAACAAAAGAAGACAAGATCATTCAATATTTTACAAGATGCCGAGGCCTGTATCCATGTAAAAGCCTAAAGCCGCTTTCACATTCAGTGTTTGATCAGTGATTTCCATCAGAGATCCAGTCAAAACCACAGAACAGGTGCCCTTCTGTTCACCTTCTGTGTGGCCCCTGCTCCTGGTTTTGGCTCACAATCACTGATCAACCAATGACTGTGTGAAAGTGGCCTAACTCTGGATTGTGTCCTCAGAAAGAACGTTCATTTAGTTGTCCCTATGCTGTTACCTGGTCTAGGACACATCTGCATACTCTTAAACCCTTCACTGGAGTCATGTTCCAGTAACTCTGGGGTTTCTTCTAAAATTTGCCCTGGGATTCTAAAACTCAAAGTACTTTGATTAACAAGCAGCCTAGAAGTAGAGGAAGTAGGGAAACTGTTTCTCCTCTCCACCACACAGCTAGTTCTTTGGAGAAACTGCAGAAAGTTCTCCTCTACAGATCCCTCATGACTGGACAGGCCTAGCTCCTCATCCATGGACTGTTTTAGGAAACATTTCGGGATCCTGGCCAGCTCTGTTCTGATTTGCCTGTTCAGACAGCCATAAAAGAATGGGTTGACAGTAAATGAGGTGTAGGCCAGCCATTTCACTATGTTCTCCCACTTGCTGCTTGAACCTTTATAGGAGCTACTTCCAAGAGCATTGTGAACATGATACACAAAATAGGGGAACCAGCACATGACAAACTGGCCGCCTATGATCATGAGAGTGAAGGCGGCTTTTGCGCCCCCTAATGTCCTGTCTGGCGATCCCCGGTGAGACCTGTTTCCTGGCACAATGTTGGTTTGGCTGCCAGTAGAGTTGGACCTCTGGCGAGGACTTGCTGCCCAGGAGGGTAGAGGTCCATGCTGCATGGCAGCTATTCTGGCCACTTTAAATACATTGCAGTATACTGTCAGTATAATCACAAGAGGCAACACAAAATAGACCAAGACGAAGAACGTCACAAACACTTTCTTGTGCCCCCCTGCATTCCTCTGCAGTGAGCAGCCAGTGGCATTCACCAGGCTGGCATTGGTGGACTCCGCACTGGCTGCATGGTGGGTCAGGAATGGCACGGTGGAGGTTAGAGATGCCTGGAACCAGATGAAGACCAGCACTGAGATAGCCAAGCCCAAGGTCATCTTCACTTCATATCTCATGGGGTGGACGATGTAGTAGTAGCGCTCTATGTTGATGGCAGACACGGTGAGGATGGACGCGCTGCTCAGGCACACCTCCAGGGAGATGTAGGCTTGACACAGGGACTCGCCGAAAGCCACCCGTCCCCAGCTGCCCACTATGCCCAGCGGCATCACCGTGATGGCAGCCAGGGTGTCTATGATACACAGGTGCACCACGAAGAGGAATTTGCGGAGCCGAGGCGTCTTCAGGATGACCGCCGCCACCGCCACATTGCCGGCCACGGCCACCACGTCTAACAGCAGCATGAGCACCAGTCCGAGGTACCGGGGGATGCCCTCCAGGGTGCCAGAGGAGCAGCTGCTGCTGCCGTTCACACACGGGGGCTCCATCCCTGGCCCTGTTACCAGGGGAGCGATCCAATGCAGCAGAGATCTGCCTTTACTGGCATCGGTCATCTCTGCCTCACTCCCCCGCAGCACCCCTCACCTGAAGGAGGACGCATCCCCTCGCCGTCCGGCTGCCAATGCCGTACCTGTAACGATCCGCTCGCTGCACAGGCGTGGACTGCCAGAGGAGGAGGAATCCATCTCATCACATTTGACGTCAGGTGACAGCAACTGACCCGGGTGCTGCGCTTCACGTGGAATGTGCCCCGTCTGGGGGCATCATGCCAATCTACTAACATTGTGCTCCACAGTCCATACATGGTTATTGCAGGGCTATAGGTAGCCATACTGCATGGTCCTGGAAGAGGATTGGTCCCCTAGAGAGATAGCCCAGGTTTTATAGTCTCAGATTAGGCAACTAGAGGAATTGCCTGATACATAAAGCATCTCCTGATGGTCCTAACCATAGAAGATATGCCCTGCTGGTCACATATGGGGAGGGGATCTGATATATGCTCCATTTGAAGCTCATCCTAATAAGGTTTCCTTCAGACGGCCGTATTTCTGGGTCCGCATCCGGATGCGGACCCATTTATTCACCATGTGTAGTTCCATTCCAGGACCCCGCAAAAAAGATAGAGCATGTCCTATTCTTGTCCGCAATCTTGGACAAGAATAGGCATTTCTATCACAGGGCCGCAAAATGTGGACCGCACACGGCCGCTACCTGTGTTTGGCGGACCGTGAATGGACCCTGAGACCTCATGCACACGACCGCGTCTGTATTGCGGTTATAAATACTAAATACAGATACTTTGCACGTTCTGTCTGTAGTTTTTTCACACCCATTAGTAGAAATGACTATTGTAAGCAATACGGGCAATAATAGAACACGTTTTATCATTTGCAATATGGTCGTACGGATGCAGACGGCTCACGGATAACATCCATGTGCTGTCCGTTTTTTGTTTTTTTTTTACAGACCATTTCATTTAGAAATGAATGGGTCCACATGCTATCCGCAAAAAATGTGGATGGGACACGGATGCAAAATACGGTTGTGTGCATGAGACCTTAGGCTTATTTGACATGAAAGAGTTTTCCGTCCGGATGTGTCGCATTTTGCTAACGAACATTACCTGGACTGAATCCTGACCTATTCATTTCAACGGGTATATGGATGTGAGCATTGTTTTTCAATAACCACTTTTCCGTTCAGGAAAAATCGCAGCATGTTCAACCATTTTTATGCAGGACAGGTCCATTCTAGTCATTGGGTCAGTGAAAAAAAAAACTGATAGCACATGAATAGCATCTGGATACAAGGCGTTTTTCAGGTTGCTAGGAGATGCCATGTGTTATTCTTCAGTTTTTCTTCACATGCATGAAAAACGGATGCAAAACTGACAAAAAAATGGAAACACTGAATGCAATTTCAGACAAAACTGACTCAACATGCATCCAAAACCAATAGCCATCAGTTAACTGAGCAGATCCTGACATGTTCCGTCATGTGAAAGAGGTCTTAGGCTACATTCAAAGGACCATATGTATTTTGCTGTCCGCAAAATGCGGATCCGCAAAAAATACGGACAACGTCCGTGTGACATCCGTGTCGCATCAGTTTTTTTGCGGATCCATTGTAACAATGCCTATCCTTGTCCGCAGAACGGACAAGAATAGGACATGCTCTATATTTTTTGCGAGGCTACGAAACGGACATACGGATGCGGACAGCACACAGTGTGCTGTACGCTTTATTTCAGGGCTCATTGTAATGAATGGGTCCTCATCCGATCCGCAAAAAAAACGGAATGGGCACAGAAACAAAATACGTTCATGTGAATGTAGCCTTAGGGCGGTGTCGCGTTGCGTTTTTTGCAAAATGATGCATTCTTTACTGCATTTTCCCTGCATTTTGTCGCACTTTTTTTTATTTGCGAAAGACGGTAACAATTTTTTGTACAGAAATGTCTATGGGAAAACTCCTGAAAAAATCCAGAGCATTCCGGGTTTTGAAAAAATAAACAAAAAACAGCATGGACCCAAAAAATGCCATGCCTATTGACTTACAGGTAATAGCTGCATCATTTTAGCTGTAAAAATGCATCAAATGCAGCTAAAAAGGGGAAAGATTTATCAAAAATTGTGTAACGGAAACTGGCTCAGTTGCCCATAGCAACCAATCAGATTCCACCTTTTATTTTTCAGCACTCCTTTGGAAAATGAAAGGCTGAATCGAATTGGTTGCTATGGGCAACTAAGCCAGTTTTTCTTTACCCCAGTTTTGATAAATCTCCCCCTATGTGCAAAACCACTGTAAGGCCTCATGCACACGTCCATATTTATTTTGCGGTCCGCAAAAAACAGATCCACAAAAAATACGGATGACTTCTATGTGCATTTTGTATTTTGCGTAATGGAACAGCTGGCTCCTAATAGAACAGTACTATCCTTGTCCGTAATGCGGACAATAATAGGACAAGTTCTATTTCTTTGTGGAACAGACATACGGAAATGGAATGCACACGGAGTACCTTCCGTTTTTTTTGCGGACCCATTGAAATGAATGGTTACGCATACGGTCCGCAAAAAAAATACATTTGTGTGCATGAGCCCTAAAGAAAAAAAAAGCTACCAATAAAGTTTGTTAAAAAAAAAAAAAGCAAAAATATAAAACAGGAATATCATGGTTTTTTTCTGATAAAAAAAATGTGCAATTGTGAAGGAAACTTTAAAACACTTTTTGCGGACCGCACATGGCTGGCACTATGGTAGAAAATGCATATTCTTGTTCCATCTTTCTTGCGGGGCCGCTGAACAGAAGTACAGATGCGGACAACAAGCGGTGTGCTGTCTGCATCATTTGCGGCCCGATTAAAATGAATGGGTCCGCACCCTACCGCAAAACGAATGCGGACCCATTGATACGGTCGTCTGAATGAGCCCTGACAATAAGACGGGATTCACACATGTCGTTACCGAGACAAAGGATGAAGTAAATCCTTCCTTTATATTTTCTACTCCTTTTGAGTCCACTACTGGCTTTGGCTCAAAATCCTGAAAATATGCAAGATACATTGAGATGCTGTGGATTTTGTACATTTTTGTCAGCAGTGTGAGAATGAGATTTGGTAAAATCTCACCCACATTGGTGCTACGTTAATACACTTGGATGGAAAATTTGATATCAGACTCCATTGCTATTTATGTCATACCCAAACACATTCATTACATTGGATACCAATGGGGTATTTTAAAGGGGTTGTCCACTTTCTAAAAATATAAAAGACCCCAAACTAACCTCTGTAAATCTCATGATATGTTACCCCTACTGCCTGGTATAAGGGCTCATACACAAGCGTGTGTGCCCCATGCCCATATTGCGGACCGCAGTGCACCGACCATGTGCACTCCATATCACAGATGTGGACTCATTGACTTAAATGGATCTGCAATGCTCGACTGTCCCTTGACACACCCTACTCTTCAGAGGCGCCGCATGAGCTCAGCGCATGTATCTGTGCATGCACTGAATGCATTTATTGACTGCTCAGTGCGTGCACAGAAGAGGATCCTTAAAGGGACAGCCGAGTAAGTGATCACGTGATCACTGCTATCTTGCACCCTATCGGTACGGCCACATGGTCCGGTTTCCTGGTGCAGTTTTGGAAGAGGATGATACAACTTCTCTTTTTTGAATTTGCTCCTGGTTTTGGCTTCCAAAACCGCACCGGGAAACTTGACCGTGTGGCCGCACCCTATGGATGTGGCAGCGTTTACGTAGCCTATAGATGGGAAACCATTCTACTGAGCAGCAGGGGTAAAGTATATGAGGCTTAGAGATGTATGTGGCACAGCAAATAGCTTACGGGCTTTAAGTAAATATTTTTAAAAAGTGGAGAACCTCTTTCAATGAAAACATTTTTTTTATAGTATATCTGTACATCAAAAGTGTTTGATAGGTGGGGACCTTTATCCTATTTGCAGTCACGGCCAGCCTCCCTGTACCGCACCCTCGCAGAGTTGGGAATGCAACCTACAAGACAGTTCAAGGGATTTTCCGAGACTTAAATACTGATCAGCTGTTTCAGAAGGCAGCGGCACTCGCAGTAGTGCCACTGCCTTCTCACAGCTTTTCCTAGGCCAGTGATAGCACATTCATTGGACACATGGCTTTGGCGCAGTTCGGCCCCATAGAAGTGAATGGAGCTGAGCGCAATACCAAGCACAGCCGCTATACAATGTACGGTGCTGGGATTGATAAGCATGGAGAAGGCCGCAGAGCTCACAGGAGCGCTGGAGCCTTCCCAAACAGCTGATTAGCAGGGGTCCTGGGTGTCGGACCCCCATCGATCAGATAATAGGTTATCAGTGTTTAAATCTTGGAAAACCCTTTTAATGCTTTTCCGTGACACGCTAACGCATCTGGATTTACTTGGAGTCATCCTATTTTTATCCTCCTCACCTGGTCAATCGGTGAGATTTAGTTGTCACCCTAGTGCTGGCGAGGTAGCTCAGCATGCACACTTAAACAAAATGATAGAGGTTAGCGCAGGGTACGCATGCTGCGGGGAGTGCAAGTTGCTGGGCGGGACAGCCAGTAGAGAGTGATAGGCTGCGCACCTCAAACAACTCCAGTCATGTGGATATCAGTACAGGATGTGACCTGTGCCACAGAACCTTGTTTGGACGGCACCACAGTCATGGGGAGCTTCATTATTGTATCCTTCCCTCAGCAGCAAGTCTATGGTGTGCTCGGAGTGCTTTATGCATTGCGTTGCGCTCTAATAGAAGAGAGCAGTCACATGACTTCTATCAAAGCCCAGTTGCTATTTTGGCTGTAATGTGATTCTTGGCTATGGGGGCAATAGACATATTATGACCAGATTTTAATAAGGTAACTTGCCCGGAGCTGAACCAGAGCTGGCAGCAAGGAGGGTGTGTACAGTATATAGTATGGTCTGAATATATAGTGTGGTCTGAATTAGGGTTGTCACGATACCAACATTTTGATTCCATTTCAATACCATAAAAAAGTATTGCGATACGATTCGATACCACACAAAAAAAATAAAACACCAAAAAGCCGCGTGCATTCCGCATTTTATGGAATGTCCAGCCCATAATTGAACAGTCCTGTCTTATTTTTTGGGGGGGGACAAGGTGACCAAAATAATGGGGAATCGCGCATTTTTTTTAAATTTATTTATTTTTCTTACGGCGTTCACCACATAGGAGATTTTTTAAAATATTTTAATAGTTTAGACTTTTCAGACATGGCGATATGTAATATGTTTATTTATTTATTGTTTATATATTTTATATGTAAAATTGGGAAAGGGGGTGATTTATACTTAATATTTTGGTGGGGGGTTTTTTTTAACTTTTTTTTAAACTTTTTATTTAATAACTATTTCCCCCCTTAGGGGCCAGAACCTGGGATCTTTTAACCGCCTCCGGACCGCCTAACGCAGAATCGCGTTCCGGAGGCAGCAGCCCTGCGCAGAGTCACGCATATATGCGTCATCTCGCGAGACTCAAGATTTCCTGTGAACGCGCGCACACAGGCGCGCGCGTTCACAGGATCGGAAGGTAAGCGAGTGGATCTACAGCCTGCCAGCGGCGATCGTTCGCTGGCAGGCTGGAGATGTGATTTTTTTTTAACCCCTAACAGGTATATTAGACGCTGTTTTGATAACAGCGTCTAATATACCTGCTACCTGGTCCTCTGGTGGTCCCTTTTGTTTGGATCGACCACCAGAGGACACAGGTAGCTCAGTAAAGTAGCACCAAACACCACTACACTACACCCCCCCTGTCACTTATTAACCCCTTATGAACCCCTGATCACCCCATATAGACTCCCTGATCACCCCCCTGTCATTGATCACCCCCCTGTAAGGCTCTATTCAGATGTCCGTATGATTTTTACGGATCCACTGATAGATGGATCGGATCCGCAAAACGCATACGGACGTCTGAATGGAGCCTTACAGGGGGGTGATCAATGACGGGGGTGATCACCCCATATAGACTCCCTGATCACCCCCCTGTCATTGATCACCCCCCTGTCATTGATCACCCCCCTGTAAGGCTGCATTCAGATGTCCGTATGATTTTTACGGATCCACTGATACATGGATCGGATCCGCAAAACACATACGGACATCTGAATGGAGCCTTATAGGGGGTGATCAATGACAGGGGGTGATCACCCCATATAGACTTCCTGATCACCCCGCTGTCATTGATCACCCCCCTGTCATTGATCACCCCCCTGTAAGGCTCTATTCAGACATTTTTTTTGCCCAAGTTAGCGGAAATATTTTTTTTTTTCTTACAAAGTCTCATATTCCACTAACTTGTGTCAAAAAATAAAATCTCACATGAACTCACAATACCCCTCACAGAATCCAAATGCGTAAAATTTTTTAGACATTTATATTCCAGACTTCTTCTCACGCTTTAGGGCCCCTAGAATGCCAGGGCAGTATAAATACCCCACATGTTACCCCATTTCGGAAAGAAGACACCCCAAGGTATTCCGTGAGGGGCATATTGAGTCCATGAAAGATTGAAATTTTTGTCCCAAGTTAGCGGAAAGGGAGACTTTGTGAGAAAAAAAAATAAAATATCAATTTCCGCTAACTTGTGCCAAAAAAAAAAAATTCTATGAACTCGCCATGCCCCTCATTGAATACCTTGGGGTGTCTTCTTTCCAAAATGGGGTCACATGTGGGGTATTTATACTGCCCTGGCATTCTAGGGGCCCTAAAGCGTGAGAAGAAGTCTGGGATCCAAATGTCTAAAAATGCCCTCATAAAATGAATGTGGGCCCCTTTGCGCATCTAGGCTGCAAAAAAGTGTCACACATGTGGTATCGCCGTACTCAGGAGAAGTTGGGCAATGTGTTTTGGGGTGTCATTTTACATATACCCATGCTGGGTGAGATAAAAATCTTGGTCAAATGCCAACTTTGTATAAAAAATGGGAAAAGTTGTCTTTTGCCGAGATATTTCTCTCACCCAGCATGAGTATATGTAAAAAGACACCCCAAAACACATTGCCCAACTTCTCCTGAATACGGCGATACCACATGTGTGACACTTTTTTGCAGCCTAGGTGGGCAAAGGGGCCCACATTCCAAAGAGCACCTTTAGGATTTCACAGGTCATTTACCTACTTACCACACATTAGGGCCCCTGGAAAATGCCAGGGCAGTATAACTACCCCACAAGTGACCCCATTTTGGAAAGAAGACACCCCAAGGTATTCCGTGAGGGGCATGGCGAGTTCCTAGAATTTTATATTTTTTGTCACAAGTTAGCGGAAAATGATGATTTTTTTTTATTTATTTTCTTACAAAGTCTCATATTCCACTAACTTGTGACAAAAAATAAAAACTTCCATGAACTCACTATGCCCATCACGAAATACCTTGGGGTGTCTTCTTTCCAAAATGGGGTCACTTGTGGGGTAGTTATACTGCCCTGGCATTTTAGGAGCCGAATGCATGAGAAGTGGTTTGAAATCAAAATCTGTAAAAAATGGCCGGTGAAATCCGAAAGGTGCTCTTTGGAATGTGGGCCCCTTTGCCCACCTAGGCTGCAAAAAAGTGTCACACATCTGGTATCCCCGTACTCAGGAGAAGTTGGGCAATGTGTTTTGGGGTGTCTTTTTACATATACCCATGCTGGGTGAGAGAAATATCTTGGCAAAAGACAACTTTTCCCATTTTTTTATACAAAGTTGGCATTTGACCAAGATATTTATCTCACCCAGCATGGGTATATGTAAAATGACACCACAAAACACATTGCCCAACTTATCCTGAGTACGGGGATACCAGATGTGTGACACTTTTTTGCAGCCTAGGTGGGCAAAGGGGCCCACATTCCAAAGAGCACCTTTTGGATTTCACCGGCCATTTTTTACAGATTTTGATTTCAAACTACTTACCACACATTTGGGCCCCTAGAATGCCAGGGCAGTATAACTACCCCACAAGTGACCCCATTTTGGAAAGAAGACACCCCCAGGTATTTCTTGATGGGCATAGTGAGTTCATGGAAGTTTTTATTTTTTGTCACAAGTTAGTGGAATATGAGACTTTGTAAGAAAATAAATAAATAAAAAAAAATCATCTTTTTCCGCTAACTTGTGACAAAAAATAAAAAATTCTAGGAACTCGCCATGCCCCTCACGGAATACTTTGGGGTGTCTTCTTTCCAAAATGGGGTCACTTGTGGGGTAGTTATACTGCCCTGGCATTCTAGGGGCCCAAATGTGTGGTAAGTAGTTTGAAATCAAAATCTGTAAAAAATGGCCGGTGAAATCCGAAAGGTGCTCTTTGGAATGTGGGCCCCTTTGCCCACCTAGGCTGCAAAAAAGTGTCACACATGTGGTATCGCTGTACTCAGGAGAAGTAGGGCAATGTGTTTTGGGGTGTCATTTTACATATACCCATGCTGGGTGAGAGAAATATCTTGGAAAAATACAACTTTTCCCATTTTTTTATACAAAGTTTTGCAAAATTTTACAACTGAAAGTGAAAAATGTCATTTTTTTGCAAAAAAATCGTTAAATTTCGATTAATAACAAAAAAAGTAAAAATGTCAGCAGCAATAAAATACCACCAAATGAAAGCTCTATTAGTGAGAAGAAAAGGAGGTAAAATTCATTTGGGTGGTAAGTTGCATGACCGAGCAATAAACGGTGAAAGTAGGGTAGGTCAGAAGTGTAAAAAGTGGCCTGGTCCTTAAGGGTGTTTAAGCTATAGGGGCTGAGGTGGTTAATCCTTTGTCCTATTCACCCTAATAGAACTTTATTAGGATGAATAGGATCTTACACTCTTCCTGCTGCCCTGTGCATAGTGCACACAGCAGGGAGCTTACCATGGCAGCCAGGGCTTCAGTAGAGTCCTGGCTGCCATGGTAACCGATCGGAGCCCCAGGATTACACTGCTGGGGCACCGATCACAACTGCCACTGTACCACCAATGAAGAGGGCGGAGGGGACCCTGTGGCCACTGCCACCAATGATTTTAATACTGAGGGGATTGAGGGGGGGGGGGGGGTTAACTGCCGCTGATCGCAGCTCCCTGTCATAGAGGCCAGGTGCCGGCTATGTGTTTCTGCCGCCGGCACCCGCCTCCTGTATCTGTATTAAACATTAATTATCATTGGTGGTGCAGTGGTCACAGTCCCTCCCCTCCTCCGCCCCTCTCTCTCTTCATTGGCAGCAGCACAGGGGGGGGGGGGGGGAGGGAATGGTTCGTTCTCCCCTGTGCTGCTGAGGGAACATGGCATGCGCTAAGAGCAGCGCGCTCTATGTTCTGTGATACTAGGCTGCGCAGTAGCGCAGCCTAGTATCGGTAAAAGGCAAATCCCGGAATCAAATTGATACCAGTACAAAAGTATCTATTGGGCATCAATATTTCAATACCCGGTGCAACCCTAGTCTGAATATATTTCTGAGGTCTGGCCTGGGTTCTGAATATATTAAATAGTTCTGGTCTGGTGTCTAATTTTAATATAGGGGTTTGGTTTTGGGTCTGAATAAATTTAGGGGTTCTGGTCTGGTGTCTGATATTAAAATAGAGGTCTGGTATGGAGACTGACATTACCTTAGGGTTACTTTCAGGGTCTACATATATTTGGGGGTCTTGTCTGGGGTCTGGTATCTACATGGGGGCCTGAATATGTTTAGCCATTCATATATATATGTCACTCCCTTAAAAAGACCTCTCCCATTTTTTCTGCCACTCGCTGCTCACATATCACCCTTTGAAAGGCTCTCCCAGGTTGATATCTTTGTTATCCCGTGGATATGCCATAAATGTACTTTGATGTAATAGCCCTTTAAATGTCCACTGTTTGTTCACCATTCTTCTGATATAGAGCTCCAAATCCCCAGCACCCTCATATATTTAATTGATTGATTGTTACCAGGGGCAGTTTATGAGTTTACTGAATACTGTCTTAGGGCTCATACACACGGGCGTGTGTGTCCCGCAGTGGCGGATCCAGAGCCTGGTCTCGGGAGGGGCACTTCCAGATTATTTTCTGTCCACCGCCACAAAACAATGGTGCTTATAGAACAGACTACACAGCATAGAGGTATACTGTATATTGTGTGGCACAGTGTATGCTATATGTGTATAACAAACATATTCCACATGAAAACTTACAATTACTTGGCTTGGCCCTTGGGGATCTCGGACACCACTTCAACACTTTGACCGGGGGGCTCGGCGGAGCTGATGTGTTTTATCCTAATGAGAAAGATTTCATAAAAAGGATTTGGAGAAGGGGCAGAGGGATAGCAGAGCAGGGAGAGGCTGGTGCTGCTACTAGTGGGTCATACCATGGGGGAGTAATAAAGCCCACCATAATGCCCCCCCAGTACAAATAATTCTCCTTATAATGTGCAAAACATACCCCCTTGTAATGCCCCAGGTGAGCTAATGTCCCCATAATGTGCCAGTATAAAATACCCCTATATAGTGCCCCCAGTAAATGCCCCCAAAGTGCTCCACACGCTCCTTCCTCCTAGTGCCCCCCATAATGTACCAGTTTAAAATGCTCCAGTAGATGCCCTCAGTGTCCCCCATAATTTGCAAGTATAAAATACCCCTTCTTAGTGCCCCCGTAGATGACCCCATAGTACTCCTCTCCCCCTTTCCCCATAGTACCCACCATAATGTGTCCCAGTATAAAATTGTACTGTACAGAGCACCCCATATAAAATACCCCTTCTTTGTGGCCTCAGTAGATGCCCCTATAGTGCCCCCAATAATGTTCCAGTAACAAGAGCAACCCCCCAATCATGTGCCAGTAATAATAGCCCCCCCATGTGCCAGTAATAACAGCCCCCCCATGTGCCAGTAATAACAGCCCCCATGTGCCAGTATTAATAACAGCGCCCCTATGTGCCAGTATTAATAACAGCCCCCCCATGTGGCAGTATTAATAACAGCCCCCCATGTGCCCGTATTAATAACAGCCCCCCATGTGCCAGTATTAATAACAGCCCCCCCATGTGCCAGTATTAATAACAGCCCCCCCATGTGCCAGTATTAATAACAGCCCCCAATGTGCCAGTATTAATAACAGCCCCCCCATGTGCCAGTATTAATAACAGCCCCCCTCATGCGCCAGTATTAATAACAGACCCCCCATGTGCCAGTATTAATAACAGCCCCCCATGTGCCAGTATTAATAACAGCCCCCCATTTGCCAGTATTAATAACAGCCCCCCATGTGCCAGTATTAATAACAGCCCCCCCATGTGCCAGCAATAACAGCCCCCCCATGTGCCAGCAATAACAGCCCCCCCATGTGCCAGCAATAACAGCCCCCCATGTGCTAGCAATAACAGCCCCCCATGTGCCAGCAATAACAGCCCCCCCATGTGCCAGCAATAACAGCACCCCCATGTGCCAGCAATAACAGCCCCCCCATGTGCCAGCAAAAACAGCCCCACACCATGTGCCAGTAAAAGTATTGTATATATAAAAAAACAAAAAAAAACCACATACTTACCTCCATGTCAGCGATGCGATGCAGGCCTCTTCCGGCGTGTGTCCCTCGCTGTACGGCTCAGGCGGCGCGATGACATCATCGCGCCGCCTGCGCCGGCCTCTGATAGGCTGCAGGCACTAGTGCCTGCAGCCTATCAGAGGAAGGGAAAGGGACACGCCTCTCCCTCCCCTGCCTCAGCACAGTCATCTATATCGCTGTCCTAAAGACGGCGATACAGATGACTATGGAGATGAGCGCTTCCACAATGGAAGCGCTCATCTCCTTGTGCCCCGCCGCCGCCAGCTCAGGGGGGGCAATTGCCCCGTTGCCCCCCCCTGGATCCGCCACTGATGTCCCGTGCCCATATTGTGGACGGCAAACAGTGGGTCTGCAATATATAGACCCATATCACGGATGCGGACCCACTGACTTGAACATGTCCTAATTTTTTGCGGTGTGGACCATCTCTTGTGGATCACAGACCCATTCAAGTCAATGGGTCCGCACCCGCAAACGATGTGCACACGGACAGTGCCCATGCATTGCACCGCATGGGTACAGGGCACACACGCTCATGAGCATGAGCCCTTGTTATTGGGTTCAGCATGCAGTCAGCCCCCCATTTACCTCTAGTGATGAGAGCTAATGGCCAATATGTTATCTTAAATCAAGGTCTATGCAGGAAATTTGGAACTTTGTAATAGTAAAATAGAGCGTTGACGGCCATTAAGATTTATTGATGTTAATCAGTACCAAATGTTTTACCTATTTAGATGAAATTTTTTTTTTTAAACAAGACTCCAAAAGAACAAAAATAAAATACTTTACTTAAATTTTTCAACTTTAGGATCCAAAAGAATATTTAAGTGTATTTATGCGATTTTTTTTAATGTATTTTTTTATTTGGGGGTTGGAGTGATTACTGTTTTTTCTTGTAGACGCCTGAGTGTAAAGCCTTGACCTAGATACCTAGACAGATGAACTAAGGGAAAGATAAAACAAATAAAGCAGGTAACAACGCTGCAGGGGATAATTGATGTGCCGCTCCGCGTACTTCACTGTAATTCTCAGCAATCTATAGAAGTGAAAAAGTTACTTATTATACTTTAGTTGCATAAGACCAAGCATCAGGTCGCCTTTAGTTTCCAGGCAACATCATGATAATATTACACAGCGAGTACAACATGTATAAGAAGTGTTACAGCAAAGAATCGTGTTGGGTTATTTTTATTTTTCTCACCTACACATTACACATTGTTGTGTCTTCAATAGTAAGGCTTTAGTAAGATAAAGTCCTGCTCAATCCACACCAACGGTGAGTGAAGATGTAGTGAGCGGCCTCATGTACGTATGTAGTTCCAGATCCATAATATGACGCTCATAAAATAATAAAAGCATGTGCTCCATCACATCTCATATTACAGATGTATTCTTCTCTAGAAGCATCAGCAACAGTGATTAAAAACTACGGTAGCTAGGCTTTAAAGGGGTTCTCCGGGATTTACATATTGATGACCTATACTCAGGATATAAAATCAGCGGGGTTCCGACTTCCATGAACCCTGCTGATCAGCTGTAAGTACAGTAAATACACTGCAGCAGTATTCCGATCTGCAAGAATACCATACCCCTCCTCCTATGGACAAGCATCCTCAGCCGTCACACAAACGCACCATTACCTGCTGATGTGCACACCTGTCCGAAGAATGAATCCGTCATGGCTGCTCCCAGCTTGGTAAACATCCAGATCCCTTTGTTGTGTCATCCTCCCTGGATGCTGGATCATTCTTCATCTCCCTGGCCCAAAAATCCATAGATTATATGGCTTCCCACGGAATGGGGGTGGCCTAGACACTCAACTGATCTGAACCTGGAACAAGGGCCAATGTCAACCACCAGAAATGGTTCCCCACTGGCTGTGGCTGCTGTAGCGCCCCCTTTGAAGAGACTGGGGGGAAGGGGTACACCCATGCCATCTCCAGGTCTAGAGGGCAATCCCATCAGAAATGGGTGAGATGGCTTGTCTGTTCTATGCTTGCTAAAATATGCTGCAAAAGTATTCCAACCTGTACAAAATTGACTTTTTGGACCACGTCCCTTCCTCTATGGGTGCACACCCTCGGCTGACATGCACACACCCACAAACAGGCCCACACCTGATTTGCACAGTTCACACCTGACCAACTAATGAAGCCGTCATAGTTGTCACCGGGGAGGTAAGCAGCCAGAGTCCTTTGCAATGTCATTGCTGGATGCTGAGGAGCCCCATCTATGCCCCTTTTCAAACGGACGAGAATTCCGCGCGGGTGCAATGCGTGAGGTGAACACATTGCACCCTCACTGAATCCGGACCCATTCACTTTAATAGGGCTGTTCAGATGAGCGGTGATTTTCACACATCACTTTTGCGTTGAGTGAATATCGCAGCATGTTCTATATTCTGCGTTTTTCACGCAACGCAGGCCCCATAGAAATGAATGGGTCTGCGTGAAAATCGCAAGCATCCGCAAGCAAGCGCAGATGCGGTGTGATTTTCACACATGGTTGCTAGGAGATGATAGGGATGAGCAACCCCATTAAAGTCTAATCACTGTATTATTTGCCCGGCCTTATAACATGGTTATAAGGGAAAATAATAGCATTCTTAATACAGAATACTTACTAAAATGTGGCTTGAGGGGTTAAAAATAAATAAATAAATGTACTCACCTTATCCTCTTGTTCGCGCAGCCGGCATCGTCTTCTTTCAGTATGAAAATCTTGTAGTGATCACAGGACTCTATCTGTTGCTGACTGGTTTGGGTGCACGTCTCGGTGTGTTCCTAGCTCCACCTCTTGGAACGTATAATTCTTCAACAATTTAGACAGCACTCCAAATTTGGTTAATTGGTTTTTATTTTGTATAAGGCTACTTTCACACTTGCGTTCAGAGCGGGTCCGTCTGATGTCTGCACAGACGGATCCGCTCCTATAATGCAGACGTTTGGATCCGTTCAGAACGGATCCGTCTGCATTATAGTTTAAAAAAAATTCGAAGTGTGAAAGTAGTTCAGACGGATCCGTCCAGACTTTACATTGAAAGTGAATGGGGCACGGATCTGTTTGAAAATTGAGCCATACTGTGTCAACTTCAAACGGATCCGTGCCCATTGACTTACATTGTAAGTCTGGACGGATCCGTTTGCCTCCGCACCGGCAGGCGGACACCCGAACGCTGCAAGCAGCATTCAGGTGTCCGCTTGCTGAGCGGAGTGGAGGCTGAACGCTGCCAGACTGATGCATTCTGAGCGGATCCGCATCCACTCAGAATGCATTAGGGCAGTACGGATGCGTTCGGGGCCGCTTGTGAGACCCTTCAAACGGAGCTCACAAGCGGAGCCCCGAACGCTAGTGTGAAAGTAGCCTTAGCCGGACATAGTGGTCCTTTTTTCAGACTGAAGCAACGTTTCGGGCAAAAGGTGTGCCCTTCATCAGGCAGTAATGTGCTCATACGAATGTGTGTGACCGGCATCTTCTTTCAGGACATGCAAAAGGACCTTTGATGACTTAATCGCGCTCACCGCTCAGGATCTTCTATCTTCATTCAGCAGGACCTGCGCTGACATCATCAAAGGTCCTTTTGCAGGTCCTGAAAGAAGAAGAAGAAAGAAGAAGATGTCGGCTGGGTGGACAAGAGGATATGGTGAGTAAATTAAATTTTTATTTTTTAACCCCTCAAGCCACATTTTAGTAAGCATTCTGTATTAAAGAATGCTATTATTTTCCCTTATAACCATGTTATAAGGGAAAATAATAGAATCTACAGAACACCTAACCCAAACCTGAACTTCAGTGTTGTCAGTTTGGACCTGCCTACAACATGGGGTCACTTTTAGATTTTCTTCCAGGGCCACTTTAACCCCTTCAGGACACAGCCATTTTTCACCTTCAGGACACAGCCTAATTTTGCAAATGTGACATGTGTCACTTTATGTGGTAATAACTCTAAAACGCTTTCACTTATCCAGACCATTCAGAGATTGTTTTCTCGTCACATATTGTAATTTATGACAGTGGTAAAATTGAGTCAAAATATTTATTTTTTATTTATAAAAAATACCAAATTTATCCAAAATTTAGAAAAATTTGCAAATTAGCAAATTTCAATTTCTCAACTTTTATAATAGATAGTAATACCTCCAAAAATAGTTATGACTTTACATTTCCCATATGTCTTGTTCATGTTTGAATCATTTTGAAAATTACATTTTATTTTTTTGGAATGTTAGAAGGCTTAGAAGTTTAGAAGCAAATCTTAAACTTTTAAAAATGTTTCCAAAACCAATTTTTTTTTAGGACCAGTTCAGTTATGAAGTCACTTTCTGGGGCTTACATATTAGAAACCACCCATAAATCACCCCATTTTAGAAGCTACACCCCTCAAGCTATTCAAAACAGATTTTAGAAACGTTGTAAACCTTTTAGGTGCCTCACGAGAATTAAAGGAAAATGGAAATTAAATTTCAAAATTTCACTTGGCAGATTTTCCATTTTAATCCATTTTTTCCAGTAACAAAGCAAGGGTTAACAGCCAAACAAAACAATATTTATTGCCTTGATTCTGTAGTTTACAGAAACACCCCATATGTGGTCTTAAACTGCTGTACGGGCACACGGCAGGGCGCAGAAGGAAAGGAATGCCATATAGTTTTTGGAAGGCAGATTTCACAGAGATAATTTTAAGCTGCCATGTCACATTTGAAGACCCCCTGATGCACCCCTAGAGTAGAAACTCCAAAAAAGTTACCTCATTTTTGAAACTACACCCCTCAAGGTATTCAAAACTGATTTTACATACTTTGTTAACCCTTTAAGTGTTCCACAAGAATTAAAAAGGAAAATGTAGATGAAATTTCAGAATTTTACTTTTTGGCAGTTTTCTATTTTAATCCATTTTTTCAAGTAACAAAGCAAGGGTTAAAAACCAAACAAAACTCAATATTTGTGGGGGATTCAGTCAGCACAACCCTGTATCAAGGTGCACATTGCTATGGCGAAATACATATACAAACGCAAAAACACAAATGCAATCGCACTCTGCAACCAGCACTCTGCCCTGCCTCCATGCTTGATGTTGAATGAGGCATTGGTGTACATTTTGGCCAAAGCGTAATAAGCCACTCACCACATCAAGGTCGCCTCTATGAGTGGTCCCTAACACTAGTTCCAACCTGTTTATGGGCCATGATAGCCACACAAAGTCCAGGGAGCGCAAGGTACAGCATGCACGCCACAAATGTCGAGAGCAGAGACCTGCTGGATTTTTAATCTGAACATAGCACCAGCAGGATTATAAATGAAGGAGGAGACATGGACCTATATAAACAACACTAGGAGTCCAAACCAGTATCCCTGACGAAGAATAACGCTTTATTCGAAACGTGTTGGTGTAACTTTGGTCCTCCTAGCTATCCGTAGTTCTCACTGTGATGTCACACAGTGCTCCGTGCGAGCGAGCTGATTTTTAAACTGAGCGTTGCCGCCAGCAGGGGCAGGCTCAGTATAACTAATAATAATAGGGTCCAGCCTCCCAATATCCCCTTCACTTTGGACGTAGGAGCAAGAAAGAAGAAGACACAAGACAAACACAGGCAAACAGACAAGAATTCAGAAACAGGTAAATACCAATCTGAAGTTGTAGAGCCACAGTGTACTTTGTTGTTTTCTTTTGGCACTTACTACCAGGGAAGGTGGACAGGGAGTGCCTCGCGCAGTACCTGAACATAGAATAATCTTAAAAAAACTGCATACTTCTGAAAGAACATTCTTTGGACAGATGAAACCAAGATCAACCTCTACCAAAATGATGAAAAGAAAAAAGTATAGCGAAGGCACGGTACAGCTCATGATCCAAAGCATACCACATCATCTGTAAAACACGGCAGAGGCAGTGTGATGGCTTGGGCATGCATGGCTGCCAGTGGCACTGGGTCCCTAGTGTTTATTGATGATGTGACACAGGACAGAAGCAGCCAGATGAATTCTGGGGTTTTCAGAGACATACTGTGTGCTCAAATCCAGCCAAATGCAGCTAAACTGATTGGTCGGCATTTCATAATACAGAGGGACAATGCCCCAAAACATAAAGCCAAAGCAACCCAGGAGTTTATTAAAGCAACAAAGTGGAATATTCTTGAATGGCCAAGTCACTCACCTGATCTGAACCCAATAGAGCATTTCACTTGTTAAAGACAAAAAGGGCCACAAACAAACAGCAACTGAAAACCGCTGCAGTAAAGGCCTGGCAGAGCATTAAAAAGGAGGAAACGCAGGGTCTGGTGATGTCCATGAGTTCAAGACTTCAGGCAGTCATTGCCAACAAAGGGTTTTTAACCAAGTATTAGAAATTAACATTTTATTTACAATTATTTAATTTGCCCAATTACTTTTGAGCCCCTGAAATGAAGGGATTGCGTTAAAAAAATGCTTTAGTTCCTCACATTTTTATGCAATCATTTTGTTCAGCCCACTGAATTAAAGCTGAAAGTCTGAACTTCAACTGCATCTGAATTGTTTTGTTCAAAATCCATTGTGGTAATGTACAGAACAAAAATTAGAAAAATGCTGTCTTTGTCCAAATACATATGGACCTAACTGTAATACATGGTAATTAGTGATCAGCGAAGACAGCTTCAGATGCTACATCTGAAGTAGCTTCGTTAAAAATTTCGGATTAATACCATGCGGAGATCCGTCTCCATACAGTATTAAAATGTAGGGGCTCCGATGAACTCTGCTTCGGTTCCGACTGGTACCTCGGAAGCGAAGCCGAGTTCGGTTATACGTTTTAAAGTGGTTTTCCACTTTAAAAATCAACTATGGAAGAAGTCTAACTTCGGCTCATCGGTCCGCGCAGCCATTCAAACCACAGTGGGCTCTAATTAAACTAATTAGAGCCAAACTGGTCAGTCGATTTGCATTGCTAATGGACGCGTGGCTCCTTCAATGCCACGCTGCCATCAACAATAGAAGCAGACTAAACAGTGTGGTCCTAATTAGTTTAATTAGAGGCCTTTGTGGATCTTATTGCCGCACACGCAGCGTGCCCGTGTTGCAACTATGACATAACCGCGCTGTGTAGTCACAGTTTTAGAGGCAGAAACCTGCATATTCCTAGTCCGGATCTCACCTGAGA
The DNA here is from genome assembly GCF_905171765.1 of Bufo bufo. Taxonomy (NCBI): domain Eukaryota; kingdom Metazoa; phylum Chordata; class Amphibia; order Anura; family Bufonidae; genus Bufo; species Bufo bufo. The sequence goes on from NC_053389.1 coordinate 495,969,406, forward strand.
AATTAATGTAGTCATTCCTCTGTGAACTAGACAGCCCGGACTCCAGACCAATGCATTTCTCCAAGATTTTGTATTATTAGGACAGGAAAGAGGTTTGTGTTTTTCATGGATTTAGCTCACAGAGAATTTCTAAACTTTATACAATTGTGAGCAGGATTATTTAGTAAAAAAGGATATTCCAATTTAAGTAAAATTAGCAGAGATTTAGAAAATAGTGGCAAAGTATATTAGATAGTGTCCTATTAAAATGTAGGGGCTCCGATAAGCCGAAGTCAGTTATTTTGCGAAGTTGCACGAGACTTAGTTGAATAACTTTGGCAGTTGATTTCTAAAGTGGAAAACCACTTTAAAACTTCGAACCGAACTTGTGTTCGGTTCCGAGGTACCAGTTTGAACTGAACCCAAGTTCGTTTCCAAGTTTTAAAGTAATTTTCCACTTTAAAAATAAACTACCGCAGTTATTCAACAAAGTCTTGTGCGACTTCGCAAATAACTGACTGCGGCTCATCGGAGCCCATACATTTTAATACTGTACGGAGACAGATCTCTGTACAGTATTAATCCGAAGTTTTGAAGGAAGCGACTTTTGATGTAACATCTGAAGCTTGCTTCGCGCAACACTAATTATGCTATTAAATGTCGATAAGCCTCTTTTTGTCTAAATACTTTTGGAAATGATGGCGACCTAATAAAAGCCAATCAATTTTCAATCACAGTTTGCATAACCCTCTTTACTAGCAATTGATGCATTTTTTCCCTAATGGCTGTGTACACTCAGTAATGTATTGACCCACTACTTAAACATTAACTTTATAGTTTGCTTGCATTCTATTGTTGTTAATACTTAACTTTTTGACATTAATCGTTTAGTTTAATGGAGTGTTACTTTCTATATTCTATATTAAATACAAACAGAACAGACTCCTGTGACTACATTTACAACTTGTACAACATTAAAAGTTTAAAAACAGATTAAAAAGTTTCAAAAACAAATTAAAAGGAATGTATAAATCAGTGTAAACTATTCTTACATTCTTAGACAATACGACATGTTTTCACGTGGCAGATTAAACAAGGTGGTTATGGTCATAACGTGAATATAAATGGACTTGTACACACTATGCAAATCATCTTCCACAAAGAGGAACACTGGGGGAAATATATCAGTGTCATTGCAACTGAAAAGTGTGTTGATTTGCACTAGAGAGTATGAAAATCAGCTTTTAGCAAGCTCTACCTTTAAAACAACTGGATATAAGGTAGCCATCCTACACTGCGTGCAGAATTATTAGACAAATGAGTATTTTGACCACATCATCCTCTTTATGCATGTTGTCTTACTCCAAGCTGTATAGGATAGAAAGCCTACTACCAATTAAGCATATTAGGTGATGTGCATCTCTGTAATGAGAAGGGGTGTGGTCTAATGACATCAACACCCTATATTAGGTGTGCATAATTATTAGGCAACTTCCTTTCCTTTGGCAAAATGGGTCAAAAGAAGGACTTGACAGGCTCAGAAAAGTCAAAAATAGTGAGATATCTTGCAGAGGGATGCAGCACTCTTAAAATTGCAAAGCTTCTGAAGCGTGATCATCGAACAATCAAGCGTTTCATTCAAAATAGTCAACAGGGTCGCAAGAAGCGTGTGGAAAAACCAAGGCGCAAAATAACTGCCCATGAACTGAGAAAAGTCAAGCGTGCAGCTGCCAAGATGCCACTTGCCACCAGTTTGGCCATATTTCAGAGCTGCAACATCACTGGAGTGCCCAAAAGCACAAGGTGTGCAATACTCAGAGACATGGCCAAGGTAAGAAAGGCTGAAAGACGACCACCACTGAACAAGACACACAAGCTGAAACGTCAAGACTGGGCCAAGAAATATCTCAAGACTGATTTTTCTAAGGTTTTATGGACTGATGAAATGAGAGTGAGTCTTGATGGGCCAGATGGATGGGCCCGTGGCTGGATTGGTAAAGGGCAGAGAGCTCCAGTCCGACTCAGACGCCAGCAAGGTGGAGGTGGAGTACTGGTTTGGGCTGGTATCATCAAAGATGAGCTTGTGGGGCCTTTTCGGGTTGAGGATGGAGTCAAGCTCAACTCCCAGTCCTACTGCCAGTTTCTGGAAGACACCTTCTTCAAGCAGTGGTACAGGAAGAAGTCTGCATCCTTCAAGAAAAACATGATTTTCATGCAGGACAATGCTCCATCACACGCGTCCAAGTACTCCACAGCGTGGCTGGCAAGAAAGGGTATAAAAGAAGAAAATCTAATGACATGGCCTCCTTGTTCACCTGATCTGAACCCCATTGAGAACCTGTGGTCCATCATCAAATGTGAGATTTACAAGGAGGGAAAACAGTACACCTCTCTGAACAGTGTCTGGGAGGCTGTGGTTGCTGCTGCACGCAATGTTGATGGTGAACAGATCAAAACACTGACAGAATCCATGGATGGCAGGCTTTTGAGTGTCCTTGCAAAGAAAGGTGGCTATATTGGTCACTGATTTGTTTTTGTTTTGTTTTTGAATGTCAGAAATGTATATTTGTGAATGTTGAGATGTTATATTGGTTTCACTGGTAAAAATAAATAATTGAAATGGGTATATATTTGTTTTTTGTTAAGTTGCCTAATAATTATGCACAGTAATAGTCACCTGCACACACAGATATCCCCCTAAAATAGCTAAAACTAAAAACAAACTAAAAACTACTTCCAAAAATATTCAGCTTTGATATTAATGAGGTTTTTGGGTTCATTGAGAACATGGTTGTTGTTCAATAATAAAATTAATCCTCAAAAATACAACTTGCCTAATAATTCTGCACTCCCTGTATAAATCAATGTTTGACATTTTTAACAGGCCCCTAGACATGACAAATAATAACTAAGCCAGTACCTCATTAGCGCAGAGCAGAGATTACTGGCTTTATTAGGTGGGAGGCCTAGGTCAGATGAGCTGCTGGCTTAGTTATCATCCAAGTCATGTCTCAAGGCCTGTTTAAAAGGTGGAACATTGACTAATAGGATAGCTACTTTACATCTGGTGGCATTAGAGGCAGAGCCTGCTAAGAGATGATTTGCATACTCTCTGTCACACACCTGTCTAAGCTCCCATTGCGAGTCTGGCTGCAATATTGCGCTGGCGTCAGTATATTGCTAAGGCAACCAGCACTGCTGACAGTTGTTTTGCCTTTTCATGAGTGTAAACAGTTATATCTACTTATTCTAATTATAATGGGTATTCATTGCCTTTAAGAGCAATGTTGATTTATATTCACTATTTTGTATGGATTTTCATGTAGGCCGAAGTAAGTCAATGGGAAGATTACTGCCTCGTTCAAAGAGCTAATGTTATTGTAACAATCTATTATACAGACAGTTAGAAGATACACGACACCTGCAGATTTAGAGGCTTCATTGTATTTTTTATCTGAACATGAATTCCACAGTGTGAGAATTGTCTAGATGTTCCTCAAAGTATACATTCACGTATCAAAGTTTGTCCCTCGGCTCTGAGACAAGGCCTCCAGATGTCAGAGGTGTGTAGTATTGAAGACGTCAGGCATGTATGAGTTAACCCTTAATGGTATGAGGCTTATAGCTTACACAACAGTGCAACCTAGGTATGAGCAGTAAATACTACACCAGTAGCAAAAGTGCATTCTGGGTAGTGTTATGACATCACATTCCTTATCAATGCACACGCCTATCCAACAATGATTGGAAAGTTCCAAACTAGGAACGTGTGCTCATCTAATAAGTTTTGGGTTAAGAAACCAGATACCAAAGAGAGAGAAAAGACAGAAAGAGGAAATAAACAAAGAAAGAAAGGGAGATCTCTGGAGAAAGATTTGGATTATCGGAAAAACTCTTGAGAGCTGACTGCCCCAAGACTTTGCACATCACTTGGCCCTTGGGTAACGTATATTTTGTTTTATGTAGTATTGATATAAATTAATTGGCTTGATACTTAGCCAGATACCCGATTATTCGCGGACGTGTAACGTTAGTTGCTACATCAATATTTTCGCTGATTTCAGTTACAATGCATATAACTGAATAAAGGGGATAATATTGGAGAAACTCTCTGTTGGGAATCTTTATATTCCCTAGTTTTATATCAAGCCGATAATTTATACGTTTTGTTGCAATACTACCATTATCTGAGATTGGTCATCATTATGGACAGAGCAAGGGCTCGTATCTGTCATTTTCTAGATTAAGTTTTTGCGCATAATCCATCGATTTTTATATCTCTCACAATTTTAAAGCCATATTGCATAATATTCTTGTGTTGGTTGAATAGTGTTTTGTTGGCACCATATACTGGCTAATTCTGGGTACTGCATATCATTGTATATTATTGAAATTTACATTAATTCATTTTTGATTGTATTCTAAACTATTGTATAATAAACCATTTTTTTTTTTGCATAAACACTTGTACCCTTTTTTACTGATTGCACAAAATAATTTGGTTCTCGATCGAACTCTTGGAGGTGTATATATGTCCACCTCGTGGATCAATATCATTTGCACAATTTTTCTTTTGATCCGTAATTTAAAAAAAAAATATTTATATAAAGCATTTGCTTTATATACCCGACACAGTGGGGATGCTCGATGTATCATGGAGCTGGGACACCAGACCAATCACGCTCTGTGCCGGCATCACATGCTCCCTGACGGGCCTATTTAAACAGGCAGCTGCTGGCTACAGGCCTCTGAATAGTGATTTTGCTTCTGATGTGACCTCCTGGTATTTGAATCTGCTTGCTGTGACCTCGATTTTGCTTGTTGACTTGGTATTTGATGTTCACTCCTGGTTTTACTTTGCTGTGTATTTTTTCTGTATTTGGATTTGTATGCGGTCCTGATTTTGCCTGTATGGTTTTTCAGCTCTTTCCTATTAACTCATTTTGGTTTAGGCCCCTGCACTTAGCTAAGGAGGGAAGGCCGTCCAGTTGCGGGCCATCACAGGATGGATAGTGCAAGTAGGTAGTGATATTGATGCAGATGGAGTACACCGTGCATTTGGATTTCGTGTGAGATCTTCAATAAAGATGGTGGTGGTCGGCCCATCAGGAGAAAATGGTTGAGGTAAGTATGATTTTTTTATTTTTTACCGACATTCAGGGAAAATCGATTCTCTACCACGAAGCACGAGGAAATTCGGCTTTGCGGCAAATCAAATTTTCCCTGAAATTTGTATCAACGCTCGATCAACACTAGCTCTGTTCAATAGTCTGCTTAAACCTCAGGGCCTGGCATTCATATGGATGTTACTTTCGCATATAACAACTACCTAAGCATTGTGGCAGACCAATTGCACCCCTTCATTACATCAGTATTCCTTAATTGCAGTACCCCTTCTACATTGTACAAATTGTTCAGGAATGCTTTGAGAAATATGCAGCATTCAAGTTCTTGACTTGGCTTCCAAATTCCACAGATCTCAATCCAAGGACTAAAAGCATTTGTTGCTAATATCTTGGTGCAATAAACCACGGACACCTTCAAAGGTCTTGTGGGGTCCATGCCTCAATGATTCAGATCTGTATTGGTGGCACAAAGGGGACCTACACAATATTTTAATGTTTTAATGTTGTGGCTGATCAATGTATACATGCATTCAAACACACGCAAATGCATACACACTGGGAAACACATACAGTACAGACCAAAAGTTTGGACACACCTTCTCATTCAAAGAGTTTTCTTTATTTTCATGACTATGAAGGCATCAAAACTATGAATTAACACATGTGGAATTATATACATAACAGACAAGTGTGAAACAACTGAAAATATGTCATATTCTAAGTTCTTCAAAGTAGCCACCTTTTGCTTTGATTACTGCTTTGCACACTCTTGGCATTCTCTTGATGAGCTTCAAGAGGTAGTCGCCTGAAATGGTCTTCCAACAGTCTTGAAGGAGTTCCCAGAGATGCTTAGCACTTGTTGGCCCTTTTGCCTTCACTCTGCGGTCCAGCTCACCCCAAACCATCTCGATTGGGTTCAGGTCCGGTGACTGTGGAGGCCAGGTCATCTGGCGCAGCACCCCATCACTCTCCTTCATGGTCAAATATCCCTTACTTTCAAAGTTTTCCCAATTTTTCGGCTGACTGACTGACCTTCATTTCTTAAAGTAATGATGGCCACTCGTTTTTCTTTACTTAGCTGCTTTTTTCTTGCCATAATACAAATTCTAGCAGTCTATTCAGTAGGACTATCAGCTGTGTATCCACCTGACTTCTCCTCAATGCCACTGATGGTCCCAACCCCATTTATAAGGCAAGAAATCCCACTTATTAAACCTGACAGGGCACACCTGTGAAGTGAAAACCATTTCAGGGGACTACCTCTTAAAGCTCATCAAGAGAATGCCAAGAGTGTGCAAAGCAGTAATCAAAGCAAAAGGTGGCTACTTTGAAGAACCTATAATATGACATATTTTCAGTTGTTTCACACTTGTTTGTTATGTATATAATTCCACATGTGTTAATTCATAGTTTTGATGCCTTCAGTGTGAATCTACAATTTTCATAGTCATGAAAATAAAGAAAACTCTTTGAATGAGAAGGTGTGTCCAAACTTTTGGTCTGTACTGTACATACACACTTGTATACAAAAATTCACATGCATACATACTGTGTGACACACATACAAAAACACATCAGAAAAGGGGACTGGGCACAGCAGTACATTATTGTGCCAGTCATCAGAGATGTGAAAACCCTTTGAATCTCTCCCCACCCCTCTCACATGACTAATGTCTGAATGTAGTGCCTTATGCAATCTACTGGTAAAAGATGAACAGCCCCATGTAATGTTCACCTTTAACACCTTCAAGTCTAGTCTTTAAACATGGCGCCCGATCGCATGTGCAGCGGGCGCCATAGCCTCCGGGTTTCTGCTATATAAAATAGCAGACACCCGCGGCACATGTATGCAATCGCAAACATTTTCCCCATCAGATGCCATGGTCAAATGTGACCACGGCATCTGAGCAGTCCGGAAGCGGAAGCCAGTCGGTTCTGCTCCGGTAACAGCGTTCCCCGGCTGAGATCGGGGAACCTGTTTCATTGCTCTAATAGACCGAATCCTCAAGCCTCCATTTTTTGCGGAAGGGAACAGCTGGCCCCTGATAAAACAGTACTATCCTTGTCCGTTATGCGGACAGTAATGTTCTATCTTTGAACGGAATGGAAAAACGGAAATACAGAAACGAAAGTCACACAGAGTACCTTCTGTTTTTTTTTGCGGATCCATTGAAATGAATGGTTCCATATAAGGTCCGTATACGCAACACAAAAAACGGAACGTAAACGGAAAAAAAAAACGTTCGTGTGCAAGAGGCCTAAGGGCCAGCTATTCCGTTCCGTAAAATACGGAATGCACATGGATGTCATCCGTATTTTTTGTGGATCCATTTTTTGCCGACTGCAAAATACATACAGTCATGTGCATGAGCCCTAATTGTACTGACCCAGGGAATGAAGATAACAGTCCAGTTTTACTACAAAGAGAACCCCTTAAAAACAAAACCTATAAAACTATGGCAGACTTGAGTTTTTTTTCAATGCCAACCCATTTAACATTTTTTCCAGCTTCCCACTATACTGTGGGCAATATTAAGTGGTGCTATTAGGAAAAACTACTTTTTCCACAACAAATAAGCCCTCATACAGCTATGTGAATGGAAAAATAAACAAATTGTAGCTCAGGAAGGCAGGGAGTAAAAAAAGAAAAATTAGTTCTTCAGAAAAGGAGTTAAAGTGGTTGGCCTAACCTCAAAATAGGTCATCACGAGCTGATTGTCAGGGGTCCTAAACCCAGCATCTTCGTCGATCAGCTGTTTGGGTGTAGCTCTGTTGCTTAAAGTCTGTGCTAGAACTACACAGCATCGTCAACTTTGTAGTGAAGGGAGCTCACTTCTGCAATGCTGCTCCCATTGTAAAGGCAGGTTTACACTGCACAATGTAACAGCTGATTGTTGGGAAGGAAGTGTTCCTTCCTGACAATCGGCTGCTCGTTCAGTGAAAGAGACTGGTTCATTTACACGCAGCGATCTCTTTCACAGTATGAGGATGAGGGATCGCTATTGCGAACCCTCATCCTCATACAGCTGCACTGTTTCTGGGCAGGAGATCGCTCTTTAGCCGGCACTATCTCCTGGCCAAAAACTGTAATTTAGGTGCGTGCATGAAAGCAAAAAAAACCTCCAAAAACACTCACCTTCTCCATTTTCCGCGGTGAACGCTCACTGCTGACTAGAAGCTCAGGACAGGACCGGCGCAAATGGAGGAGATGAGCAATTTTTATTTTTTTATTAACATTGGGGGAAGCCATACTTATTTTCTAGAGGCTGCCACTTTGATTTGCACTTGGACAGACCTGTCAATCCAATGAATTTGCGCTGTGGTGAATGGGTTGGATTTCAACAATGAAAGCCAGCAAAGAGCTACATTAGTCTCCACACAAGATTGCTTTTCAGCTGCACCAGAGAGCTGGGTTGGATCCTGTTTTCGGAAACCTTTACTAAGTAGGGCAGATGTGGAGGTCCTGGGGAAGTGCTGTAACAGTGCATGGATTGTTCAGACTGACTTTATTTGCTATAATAAGCTGCAACAGTATTCCAATCTGTACAAAAATGACTTTTTGGACTATGCTTCTACCCCCCATGGATGCACACCCTTGGCTGACATACATACACAATCATGAACATGACATCACCTGCTGATGTGCACAATTCCACACCTGACTGATGAATGAATCTATCCTGGTTGTTGCCAGGGAGGTACACAGACGGAGTACCATGTGATGTCATCATCCCTGGATGCTGCTGAGTGGACCCATTGTGATACATGCAGTTGTTCTGTCTGTGAACATTTTCATAGGGGATGTCATACTGATTTTCTAGAAACTTCCACTTTGATATGCATTTGGACAGACCTGTCAACCTAACGAATTAATACTGTGGTTAATGAGTTGGATTGCAACAGCAGAATCTAGCAAGAAGGCATTGTAGTGTCCATGCAAGATTGCTTGCATCTGCACTGGAACACTGGGTTAGATCTTGACATCTTCCTGGCCTAATAATCCATAGAATGTATGACATCCTATGGATTTTCTACAGGCTGCCACTTTGATTTGCACTTGGACAGACCTGTCAATCCAATGAATTTGCGCTGTGGTGAATGGGTTGGATTATAACAATGAAAGCCAGCAAGGAGCCACTTTAGTCTCCACACAAGATTGCTTTGCAGCACAGCACAGAAGCTAAATTGATGTTTATCTGCAACACAGCCAAGATTAACAACCAAAAATGGTTCGACCACTCCCATGAAGCGACAGATTGTGGGTGCAGTATTGGACTGGGGTTCCAGGGGCCCACCAGAAGCAGTTTTCTTGAGGTTAAACATCTAATAGGTCTTCCAAACCTGCCAACTTTTCAAAATCCCAAGTATGAACAACAGCAGTGCCTGTTAGTGGCAACCACAGTCATGCCCCATTAGTGCCACCAAACAGTCGTTTTGGTTCAAAATTTAAAGAGGCTGGACAGCCCCATCAAGAAGAAAGACCAAGATTTTTTACTGTGTGCTCCTGCTTAAATGGGTTGTCTCACCAAAAAATTCTACATTTCCAAACCAGCACCTGGATCTGAATACTTTTGTAATTGCATGTAATTAAAAATTTAGCATAGTCACTGAGTTATTCAATAAAATGTATCTGTATAGCGCCACCTGCTGTTTGTTTTTTCCTTATTTCTTTGACCTGCTCACTGAGAAGGCCGCACATGCTCAGTTTCATCCTTTAACTGCCTCCTGAGCTGTGATAGGGAGAGCATGGACACGCCCCCTTAGCTGCAGCAGAAAAGACCCTCCCCTTGAGCTGTCAGCTTGATATAAGTTTGGCAGAGCAATGAATGTGGAGATCTGTGGATCCATGTGAGGTACACGGCTGGTTCTAGCTTTGTTAGAAAGAGGCTGTCATGTACTATATGATTTTCATTTCTTAAATTAGTCATGCAATAACCCTTATAAGGATAATTGCTGCAGGATCATCTAGTCTTTTGAAGTGTACAAAAAAGAAAAAAGTGGTCTGCACCACACATTGACACCACCAAGGTCCAGCTCAGTGAAGGGCAACACAAATGAACGGTGCTCAGTGGTGAAAAAACATAGTAATATAAAAATCCAGCAAAACAGATATTGTCCACGGCACTCACCTGATTTCTAAGAAGTTCACTTTATTAGGCCTCTTTCACACGAACGTGTCCGCTCCATGGCCGTATTGTGGACTGCATTTGCGGATCCGCAATACACGGGCGTCATTCCGCATCACGGATGCGGACCCATTCACTTGAATGGGTCCGCAAATCTGGAGATGCGGAACGGAAGCACGGGGGTTTCGTCCCGTACTTCCGTCCTGCCAAAAGATACATGTCCTATCTTTTTGCGGAACGGGCGGATTGCAGACCCATTAAAGTAATAGGGTCCACGATCCGCTGCGGCTGCCCCACGGTTGATGTACGTGCATTGTGGCCTGCAATTTGAGGGCCGCAGCACGGCCACGGGGCGCACACGTTCGTGTGCAAGAAAGAGGCCTTAGGCACATGCCCGATGCAGGGATTAGTACTCAGCACATTCAGCCCACCAACGGCTCAAGTCCTGGCGGAATAGACGTAAGCTTGCCTTTTAAACGCTGTGTTACCAATCTGCCGAGTTAACTATTTCACTACACAATCAAAAACAAGACATAAGAATAGTACACGATAAACACAAGAATAATAAATGTTCACCATAAATTAATATAACTTAACTATCATAGTTCATAAAAACAAGCCTTCTGCAGAAAAGAGGATAGATAATTTCCATCATTGAATCCGCAGGGTCCCATTGCGCTCGTCCACTTTGCCTCATATTGTAAGAGGGACCTATGTCGATCAGAGCCATTGACCGGTGGGAGGATGATTGACCGGTGGGAGGATTCTCTGTAAACCAGCGAACCGCAAGCACATCCCCTTGTGCACATCCCGTATGTGCTTTATCAGACGGGTGCTACCTTTCCCCGTCTTCAATAATTGCAAATGTTCCTATATTCGTTTATATAGAGGACGGATCGTTTTGCCAATATATTAGTACTTGCAGGGACAAAAGATTACTGTCACGAGGGTGTCAAGAACCACGCCTGACTCCGTTATACCCCGGGTCACGAAGTCGCAGCGGTTGGCTGCGCGCTCTATGTAAGATAGGGCTGTTTCCTTATGGTAGCTTTCTGGGTTTGCTTTGCAACCCTTTTGGCTCACTCAGGGATCCGTAGCTCCTTCTCCTCAGCTGTTCCTTGTCCAGCACTCCCAACCTCCTTATATTCCCCTCTCACACTTCTCTGGTTGCCAGATATAGAGCTTCCTGCCTGGACATCTATTCTGACCCTCTGGAGCTGTGTTGCTGCGTTCTCTGGTTGTTGGTCCAGAACGCTACCCTCCGGATCCCTGTTGGACCTTTGTGGTCTGCTGTGGTCGCCCACCTGGGTGTATGTGTTTCTCTGTATTGTCTGGTGTTTCCCTCTTAGTGTCAGTGGTGCGGACTAGCAATCCCACCGGCCCATCTAGGGACGTCAGGGCAGTCAGGTGCCAGCCGCAAGGTGAGTCAGGGGTCACCACCTTTCCCTCTCCCTTGGGCAGGGCTTTCCCTTTTCCCTCCCTGTGCGTGTCGCCGGTCATTACAATTACATACACCACAAAATCTGAGCGACATGTAATAAAGTCTTTAAAGGGATTCTGTCACCAAGTTTTAGGCTATAGAGCTGCGGACATGCACGGTTAGATCGCCGCTAGCATGTCCGCCATATACCTGTCCTATAGGGCTGCTTTTATTTTCTTTAAAAAAGGATTTTAGAGATATGTAAATTAGTCTTGTAAGGTGTCCAAGGGTCTGTACGAACCTTCCTGGTGCCCAGCCACGCCCGCCTGTGAAGGAGCCCAGCACCGCCTATGTCCTCCGAATCTCCTCCTTTCGTCACCGATAGATTGCCGTAATCTCGCGATGCACGAGCTCGTGCATGCGCATTTCCTTTCCTGAGACTGATGCCAGCACAGGGAAGGAACACTATACTGGCACTACGCATGCACGAGCTCGCGCATCGCGAGATTACGGCAATCTATCGGTGACGAAAGGAGGAGATTCGGAGGACATAGCCGGTGCTGGGCTCCTTCACAGGCGGGCGTGGCTGGGCACCAGGAAGGTTCGTACAGCCCCTTGGACACATACAAGACTAATTTACAGATCTATAAAATCCTTTTTTAAAGAAAATAAAAGCAGCCCTATAGGACAGCTATATTGCGGACATGCTAGTGGCGATCTAGCCGTGCATGTCCGCAGCTCTATAGCCCAAAACTTGGTGACAGAATCCCTTTAACCTCATGCATTATTGGACCTATCCGAATCTTTTTACCCACCCTCACATAATGGCAATATTTACATGAACCGCACTTAGCTAATTCACAGTCACCATCAATCATGTGCCAATTTTTCTAAATAGCTCGCTTCTATGGGACGGCTCTGTCTGTTCAAGTGAATACTACAGAGCCGACCCATAGAAGTAAATGGGGACGCCATACTTGTAATTACACTGCTTACCACTGCAATTGTTGTGGCGAGCAGGTAAACAGAGCAGAGATGGCAGAGCTTTTTTGAGCGTTGCCTTCTCTTCAAACAGCTGATCTGTGGGGGTGCCGGGGGATAGGTCATCAATAGTAAAAAGATGGCAACCCCTTTAACAGTAGGGCTGGAGGGAAGGGGTTAGGTTGAGAACTTGGCATGGGGGGGGGTTTCAATGTTTACCTCAGGCAGTAGAAAGGCTAGGTGCTCCCCGCCCCTTGGCACAAAGCACAGAGGGAAGGAGGGCCCAAGCTGAACTCTTGCACCAGGGTCCATGAGCCTTTAGCTATGCCCCTGCTTGTAGCACATAACATATACACATGGTAAGAGATATATTTGTATCCAGAATCCCACTGTCAGACGTTTTCGTGGCATCTGGAAAATTTCTGTGAAGTTGGACATGAATGTTGCCTTTGAATGCCATTTATTTTTTCTTTCAATTCTAAATAAAATTAATTTGGTTAAAATTCTGTGCTGATTCGTTTCTGCACAGACAAAACTGTAAAATACTAGTGGGAGCTTAGAGCTTAATGCGTGCTTTTATACTATCATCGCTGGGGTTAAAGGGGTCCTCAGGACAGGTCATCAATATCAGATCGGCGAGCAGGAAGAGAAAAGGGAGACAGCATGTGTGCGTCTTCCCTCCACACAGCTGATCAGCAGGGGTGCCAGGTGTCAGACCCCTGCTGATCTGATATTGATGACCTGAGGACAGGTCATCAATATTAAAAGCCTGGAGAACCCCTTTAAGGGGGGAAATGGAAGAGATTCCTTAATCATTCACACATCAGTGTTTTGGTCAGTGATTTCCATCAGTGAGGGCTCATGCACACGACCGTATGTATTTTGCAATCCACAAAACACGGATCTTCAAAAAAAATGGATGACATCTGTGTGACGTCTGTGTCACATCCATTTTTTCCAGATTCATTGTAACAATGCCTGTCCTTATCCGCCAAACGGACAAGAATAGGACATGTTCTATTCTTTTGCGGAATGGGCTTGCGGATATATGGATACGGAATGCACACTGAATAATTTCAGGTTTTTTTCTGCCCCATTGAAGTGAATGCATCCGCATATGGGCCGCAAAAAATAAACCGAACGGACAAAAAATACGTACGTGTGCATGAGCCCTGATTGTGAGCCAAAACCAGGATTGGAGCCTCCACAGAATTAGGCTGCGTTCACACGAGCGTGTCCGGATTAGTTCCGGATGCGTCCCGGTGTGTTGCGGCAAACCCGCGCGAGTAGGAATGCAATTGCAGTCAGTTTTGACTGCGATTGCGTTCCGATGTTCAGTTTTTATCGCGCGGGTGCAATGTGTTTTGCACACGCGTGATAAAAAAACGACTGTGGTACCTGAAGGCGAATGTGACTCCATGTTGTCTTCTCTATGATGTACAGAATTGTTATAATATCTCACCTACGCACTTCACATCCCCTTCCCCCCCGCTGTGAGTTAGGTTCACTTATCTGTCTCAGGACAGATTCTGGGAATCTCCCAGAATTAGAACAAATGTTCTAATTCACTCAGGGTCATTGGGCACAACAACGTACGTTCTTATATGTGACGTATTACATACCCATAAAAGGGATGTTCCAATTGTATCTGTATGGGCGTCAATGTTTATCATTTTATGATTGGTTTAACGCTGTTGTTGTGCAAACTTTTCTGCTGCCTATATGAGGCCAAGCAATAGCATAATAAAACCAGAGTGTTTCTCAGTGATTGCCTGTGTGCGTGTCTGTTATTGCCAACTGGGAAACATCTCTCCTGACGTCAGTGACATCAAACCAAGGTGGTCGTAGAGGTCCAGAAAGGCCCAAATCCTTTCAGTTGGGGGCTCCGTTCCGGGATAGAGAAGGCCATCTTCGTGTCCGGTAAGAGAGACATCCCTTTTGTCCACTGCCGGGTACGAGGGCACTGGCCACATCTCTACCCGTGAGTTTTTATTATGTATCCGGGATACATTGTTAAGCCTTAAAAATAAACTCCGGGAGTTTATAATGAGTACTTGGAGTACTTTCATGAATAAGGCCGGCACTTGGAGTGCCATGCACGGAAAAAAATCTCCGTAAGTTGTTTTGTGTCAGGGACACACCATAGATTCTCCGGGAGGTCTATTTACTTTATCTAACTGTCGACAGAGATTTTTTTTGTACCAGAAGTACATGTAAGAGAACAGTCTCCGGGAGACTGACCTACCTTGGTTTGATGCATACCTATATTTAGAGTATAAGATACATAGAGTCTTAAGATTAATCTGTTTGTGTGAGAGCTATTGTTCTGGTGGTAAGTGTAAGAACATATCTCCCTGTAATATTATCACTCTGTCATTTGATGCAGTTTTTTTTACTGTGGGTGAAGGAAAATCTAAGTGTGAGTTTCCCCCTCCCAACCAGAGACTGAAGGCTGCAAAAAAACTGACAGCCAAATTCTCCTTCCTAATCTCATGTTGATTGTAAAGCAGCGCATTTTCTCATGGACCTCAGACAAAATACAAAACTTTGAGAAACATTTATATGAGAAGGAGGCAGCGGGATGCTTTGAGTTTAGGAAGATACAGACCCCCACACATAGTTGCAAACGTTTAGGAAAACCGTGAGTAGACAGCCGAGACATTTCTCAGTTGCTCTCAGCCATCTACTGCAGATGCTGTCCGTTTCAGCGTGATAGACTTGAAAAATGCTTTCTTCTCTATTCCGGTTGATAAGTGGACCAGACTCATTTTGCTTTTTCCTTTGAGGGATGTAAACTCACCTGGTGCAGGATGCACCAGTGATATGCTGATTCACCTGTAGTGTACAGCATTGTCCTCCAAGCCAGTTTAAAACACTGGCACGCCCCCCCCCCCAGGGTTCTGTGCTCTTGCAATACGTGGATTATTTGTTATTGTGTAGTATGTCAGAGGAGGCCAATGTATGTTTATCTTTGTTGAAATGGTTGTCTGAATGTGGACACAAGGTGCCACGCAAGAAAATGCAATGGTGTAAAAAGCAGGTTGAATACTTGGGCTTTGTTCTCACAAAGGGAGAAAGGAGAATCAGCACAGAAAGATTCCAGTCTGGTAGCGGGTCTGGTCACCCCGCACACCAAGAAAGAAATGTTATCTTTCCTTGGTGTGATAAACTACTGCAGACAATGGATTCCTGATTGATCCTACCATGACAATGTAATGAGACAAGCCACTCTGCCAGATCTCATCAGGTGGTCTGAGGAAATGTTTAATGTATTTGATTATTTGAAATGTTCTTTTAATGATAAGTCCAGGTTTAGGCCTCCCTGACTACAAACTCACATTCCACGTATAGGCTCGACAAAATTGTAAAACCATGGCGGGTGTGCTGACATAGTATCACGGAGGCAAGTTACGTCCTTGTGCTTTTTTCTCAAAGGTGGTTCTGGCATCCGTCCAAGGAATGCCGGCCTGTCTGAAATCTCTTGCAGCCTGTGCTGTGATAGCTGAGCTTGCAACGCCACTCACAATGGGACATGAGACTATCCTGTACACCACACATGATGTAGTAGGCCTTCTCAAAGGCATACACACACAGCACATGTCTGCACAAAGACTATCTGGATGGGAGATTCTACTCCTCAGCAATCCCTCCCTCCAAATCAAATACGCAACACACACCTCAGGTCCAGCACCTATCTTGAATGCCCTATTAGGACTTAAAGGACCCGAGGATCACTTGATAGAGGTACATGATTGTATACACGCCATACAACATAAGACATCACCCCGCTCTGATTTACAATCTGTACCAGTAGAAGGGGCTCCTGATGTTTTTGTTGATGGATCCTGCAGCAGACCAAATGACAACACTTATCATGCAGGATATGCTATTGTTATGCTACACATATTGTCCTGGAAGCCAGGCCCATCACATACCAATCTGCACAAGCAGCAGAATTGATTGCACTCACAAGAGCATGCATACTACATGAAGGCAAGCCAGTCACCATTTACACTGACAGCAGGTACACACATAAAGTGGTCTGGGACCACGGGGTCATTTGGCAAAGGAGAGGATTCATTGCAGCTGATGGTAAGCACATCTCACATTCACAACTTGTCATAAAACTTTTAGAAGCCATAAGATTTCCCTGACAGATTGCAATTGTCCACTGCAGGGCGCATACTGGTGGTACGGATCATGTGTCCCAAGGCAATTCCCTGGCAGACGCGGAGGCCAAGAAGGCTGCACTGATGGCCCTGGCCACATTGCAGATGGTGAAATTAGTACCTCCTTCACTTGAGTTAACTCAGATGCTTGTGGATCTCCAGTTCTCAGCTACTGACAATGAAATGGCCAATTAGTGTTATCCAATCTTGCAGAAGAATCCTAGGACAGGATTAATCTGCATAGAGGGGGAATCATGCATACCACAGCACAGCTCCTCTCTGTTCATTGCACATTTTCATGGAGTAGGACACAACAGCATTCAAACAACACACAGTTAGTGTCAGATTATGTGGGAAGGTGTATCACATGTTTGAGGAACAACCCAAACACCAATGTAACCAGATTCATTAAAGTCCTAAGTGAAATTGAGGAAAAAGTTGCTTGTAAGTCTCATTGTCTTCCACAGGAACCAACTCACCCATTCCAAGTGGGAGATATCGTGCTGGTAAAGAAATTAAAGAAAGGAAAATTCGCAGGAGACTTCACCTACGGACCACCGACTACAGTGGTAGCCGCGACCCGCACAGCAGTACTCACGGAAGAAGCATCTACCTGTATCCACGCCACCAAAGTGAAACTGCTAAAGGAGGCACCCCAAAAGGAGGTAATAACGGGGACAGACAGTCCTGACCTCGAAAAAGGACAAAGTAAGGTACTAACGGGAGCAGACAGCTCTGACCTTGAAAAAGGACAAAGTGAGGTACTAACGGGAGCAGACAGCTCTGACCTCCACCAGGATGCACTCCCTCAATTCTGGAAGATGGCACAGATGGTCCACTTGGACTGTGGGATTACTGACGATCCTAATGACTCTGCCGGAGGATAACAAAGCTGAAGTTGCTATAACTCAGAAAGGTGGAATCACTACCTTCTGGTACAATTCCTCCAGTACTCACGTTGCCACTTACTCCTTCTGTTTATGCAGCATAATGAAGTGCAGTCCTTCCACGAGATGCGGCAACCACTATAAGAATGGACATACCCTCAGAAACAAAGAAACCTCCTCAAACCCTGTATCTTAACTTTTAACAATATGAGAGCAATATCTGACCCAACATATGAGGAGGCTCTGGCAGAAGAAACTGGGTTCTCTGATGCCAACCTATGGTTAGAATGGATGAAGTACAGCGCAGCTTCAGTAAATAACAGTAATTGTTATATATGTGGGACCGCTAAGTCTCACCTAGGTACTGTGCCCTTAATATTGCCCTCCAGTGTTGAGGAATGTTTTTTGCAATTATTCTCAAATTCATCTAGTAACCAGTCTGCATGTGAGGAATACCCACTCCTCATAAAAACTCCCCGCCCTGGTGCAGGTATACATATCTATCCTGGTAACTATACCTGCCACAGAGGGGGAGATCAAGGAAGATCCCTGGGTAATTTCACTGAAGGATACTGTGCGACTTACAGTGAAACAGATACCTCCCTCACACAGAATCAAGTATACTCGATTGGAGATGTATATTGGATCTGTGGGGATGGAAAGATAGATCTAGATAGAGGGTTCCTGGAAAGGTGAATGTGCTCTTGCCAAAGCCATCATGAACATACACATCTTCACTGAAAATGAAAAAGACACCAACACACATATACGCAACCGTTGTGCCCTCCCAAAAGGTAGCTTCGACCCACACATATATATTGGTGCAATCGGGGTCCCAAGAGGGGTCCCTGATGAATTCAAGGTCAGAGGTCAGGTGGCAGCAGGATTTGAATCCATAATTCCCCACATAACAATCAACAAAAATACAGACTGGATCAACTATATTTACTATAATCAACAAAGGTTTGTAAACTACACCAGGGATGCGTTACAGGGTGTAGCAGAAGAGTTACAGGCAGATTCCATTATGACATTTAAAAACCGCATGGCACTCGATATGATACTTGCAGAAAGAGGTGGTGTCTGTAAGGTATTGTCAGACCCCTCATCCTGCTGCACGTTCATACCCAACAACACCGGCCCTAATGGTAAGGTCACACTGGCAATAAAGAAACTCGAGGATTTATCAATCGAGCTCAAAAGAAACTCAGGTATCGATAACCCTTGGGATCAGTATTTTGGCTGGTTCACTACCTGGAAACAGGCACTTGTACAGTTGGGAATCATTATCCTGATAATTATTATAGTAATAGCAATAGTTACAACATGTATCATACCATGTGTACGGAAACTGATAATGAAAGGAGTATCAAATATGTCATTTTATGAGACTCTGCTGCCTAATCCTGAAGACAACTCACATGAAGGATATAGAAAATATCTGGCGGTATACAGCGAAAAGGGCAAGGGTAAGAACCATATTATCTAAGAAATTTGGTTCTAAAGAGGGGATTGAAGGCGAATGTGACTCCATGTTGTCTTCTCTATGATGTACAGAATTGTTATAATATCTCACCTACGCACTTCACATCCCCTTCCCCCCCGCTGTGAGTTAGGTTCACTTACCTGTCTCAGGACAGATTCTGGGAATCTCCCAGAATTAGAACAAATGTTCTAATTCACTCAGGGTCATTGGGCACAACAACGTACGTTCTTATATGTGACATATTACATACCCATAAAAGGGATGTTCCAATTGTATCTATATGGGCGTCAATGTTTATCATTTTATGATTGGTTTAACGCTGTTGTTGTGCAAACTTTTCTGCTGCCTATATGAGGCCAAGCAATAGCATAATAAAACCAGAGTGTTTCTCAGTGATTGCCTGTGTGCGTGTCTGTTATTGCCAACTGGGAAACATCTCTCCTGACGTCAGTGACATCAAACCAAGGTGGTCGTAGAGGTCCAGAAAGGCCCAAATCCTTTCAGTACCCAGACCCGAACTTCTTCACTGAAGTTCAGGTTTGGGTTCGGTGTTGTGTAGATGTTATTATTTTCCCTTATAACATGGTTATAAGGGAAAATAATAGCATTCTGAATACAGAATGCTTAGTAGGTGATCAATTGAGGGTTAAAAAATAAAAAAAATTAACTCACCTTGTCCTCTTGTTCGCGTAGTTCTCCCGGTCTTTAGTTCTTTAAAAAGATGAACTATGGGCTAAAGGACCTTTGGTGACGTCAGATCACATGCTCCAATCACATGGTACATCACCGCGGTGATGGACCCTGTGATTGGAGCATGTGATCTGATGTCACCAAAGGTCCTTTAGCCCATAGTTCATCTTTTTAAAGAACTAAAGACCGGGAGAACTACGCGAACAAGAGGACAAGGTGAGTTAATTTTTTTTATTTTTTAACCCTCAATTGATCACCTACTAAGCATTCTGTATTCAGAATGCTATTATTTTCCCTTATAACCATGTTATAAGGGAAAATAATACAGTGTATAGACAGTCACCTAGCAACCGTGCGTGAAAATCGCACCGCATCCGCACTTGCTTGCGGATGCATGCGATTTTCACGCAACCCCATTTACTTCTATGGGGCCTGCGTTGCGTGAAAAACGCAGAATATAGAGCATGCTGCGATTTTCACGCAACGCATAAGTGATGCGTGAAAATCATCGCTCATCTGAACAGCCCCATTGAAATGAATGGGTCCAGATTCAGTGCGGGTGCAATGCGTTCACCTACCGCATTGCACCCGCGCGGAAATCTCGCCCGTGTGAACGCAGCCTTAAGGTATAAGGGAAAAATCTGCACATGTTCTGTGTTCTAAACCTCTTCTGGTTTTGGTTCAAAATCACTGATGAAAATCACTGACCAAACACTGACGTGTGAATGAGTCATTAAACACTTCTTAAAGGGGTTTCGTCACTTCAGCGAGTGGGTTTTATCATGTAGAGAAAATCAATACAAGGTATTGTTATTATTCATATTGCCTCCTTTCCTGGCCAGATTCATCTTTCCATCGCATTATACACTGCTTGTTTCCATGGTTACGACCGCCTTCCAATCCATCAGCGGTGACCATACTAGCACATTGTAGGAAAAAGCGGTGGCCTCTCTGATGGCCGGGACCGTGGGAGAGCACATAGGCTGGTGTTTTTTTCCTATAGTGTACAAGCACGACCACCCCTGATGGATTGCAGGGTGGTCGTAACCATGGAAATGAGCAGTGTATAATGTGATGGAAAAATGAATCCAGCCAGAAAAGGATACAATATGGATAATCACAATACATTAGTAAGTGCATTGTATGAACTTTATCTACATGATAAATGCCATTTGCTGAAGTGAGACAACCCTTTAAGTTCTATGAAGCACATCATATGTAGTTTCCTTAGATACCACTCCCTATTCAGCCAGTCCCAAAGCAACTACTGACTAGAGCAGTGATGTCGAACCTTTTAGAGGCCGAGTGCCCAAACTGCAACCCAAAACCCACTTATTTATCGTAAAGTGCCAACACGGCAATTTAACCTGAATACTATAGTTCAATATAGTATATATTCCATGTACTTTATCATTTAGCTATAATAGCCTGCCTACATTCAGTGCCCTGCCTGTGCTGTTCATAGTGCGCCCTGCGCTGATGAATGGCAGGAAAGGTCTAAGGCATATTGGTACACCATAGACTTTTTTCACAGTGCGGGTGCCCACAGAGAGGGCTCTGAGTGCCGCCTCTGGCACCCGTGCCATAGGTTCGCCATCACTGGACTAGAGGATCCACTTCTTTGGCAGGGTTGCCAATTGTTCTTAAATTTACAGACAATCTGCAAATATCAGTGTCTTTTT
The DNA here is from genome assembly GCF_905171765.1 of Bufo bufo. Classification (NCBI taxonomy): domain Eukaryota; kingdom Metazoa; phylum Chordata; class Amphibia; order Anura; family Bufonidae; genus Bufo; species Bufo bufo. Next base: position 495,990,952 of record NC_053389.1, read on the forward strand.
TGCCTTCCACAGTGATTTTTTTTTTGCTTTTTTAGATTTTCACATGTGCAGTGCAAACAGGACCTGAAGCAGTCAGAGCCATAGAAGGGGAGTGCTTTCCCACAGGAGAAACACTACTGTTGATATTTTCTCCATGGTGAGTTCTATACATTTCCCTCTCCAGTACTGCTAGTGGCAGAGATTGTTACATATGACTCTCGGTATGACTGGGCTGAATATTCCTGCATCACATATCTCAGGTTTTATCCCAGGGTCGTTGTAAACCTACTGACCAGGGATAGATTGCCTTCACCACCGCCGCCCTGGTAATGGAATAACAGTACATAGAAGACTATAACAGTGTTCTGGAGTCTTATTGAATTTTACCAAAGGGCTGAATGTTTCCTGCTAAAATTGAAATAAAACTCAGCTATTTGAGTGGCTGCCGGGCCTGGTCTGAGAGAATGATCTTGAATAACCACAGGAGTGGGGGTTGCGAAGACATAGCTGGGGGGAACTGTTCAAAAATGTGCTGTGTGGCCTAGTCATTTCTAGTTACACCACTGCTACTAAGAACTCATATAAAAGCCATATTTTTCATCTGTTTGCACACATGGAACCACCAAAGTAAATGACGCTACTCACACCTGCTTGGGCATGCACTATTTTGGTCCATGTCTCATGGAACATGGGCCTAGAAACCGTTGGAGACAATTGTCTCAGGCGGTCATCAGGTCATCATCCTATGTAGACATATAGGCCTATCTGCTGTAATAAAAACCATCTGAGTGAGATGATTTTTTAATACGGTCATCTGAATCAGGTCTTACTGTTTTTATCGTTTTTTTTGTTCTACAGCGGAACGAAGCCTGCTCTTAATAGGTTTTTATAGTCAGACACACAAAAATGGCTTTAATTTAAATGTTCAGTTAAAGGGAGTCTGTCACCTACTTTGGACACATTAAACTGTTATCACTGTCCTGTAGGTGACATAAACAGATAACAGATCGTACCTTTCTTTCTTACAGTATTTCTGTATATTTGATGTTGAATAAGCCAAGTTTGAAGATATATGCAAATGACCTGCAAGTGCCCAGGGGCGTTCTTCTCTGAATGCAAGTGCCAATGTTCTCCTGAGAATGCTGTTATCGCTCCTCCCATGTTTCAATGTAAGCTAGCCCAGTGCCCTTCCATCATGGACTCTACTCTCTGAAATACCGCAACATCGCGCGCCAGTGCGGGACCCGGCACTGACGCAAGCTGGGTGGCATGGGGTGATCAGCCTGTGGCACTGTCTGAGGTGTTATGGAAGACCAGGTTGCCCTGGTGTCTCTTATCCTCCTCTTGACAATACCCCATAGATTCTCTATGTGGTTTAGTTCATGATTACTGGCCAATCAAGCACAGTGATACCATGGTTATTAAACCAGGTATTGGTATTTTTGGCAGTGTGGGCAGGTGCCAAGTGCTATTAGAAAATGAAATCAGCATCTCCATAAATCTTGTCAGCAGAGGGAAGTATGAAGTGCTCGAAAATTTCCTGGTAGACGGCTGCACTGACTTTGGACTTGAAATAACACAGTGGACGAACACCAGCAAATGGCATGACTCCCCAAACCATCACTGACAGTGGAAATTTCACACTGGACCTCAAGCAACTTGGGCTGTATGCTTTTCCACTCTTCCTCCAGACTCTGGGATCCTAATTTCCAAATTAAATGCAAAATTTACTTTAATCTGAAAGTAGGACTTTGGACCACTGAGCAACACCCCAGTCCTTCTCCTTAGCCCAGGTAAGACGTTGTCTCTGAAAATGTCTCTGACATTGTTTCTGGGTCATAAGTAGTGTTTAGCACGAATATTCGAAAAGCAAATTTTTATCTCGAATATCGCCACTTCGAGAAAATGCGAATATTTCGAATATAGTGCTATATATATTCGTTATATCGAATATTCGTCATTTTTTCCATCTGAAGACATGATTCCTTCCTGCTTCTTGCTTGAGTCATCGGCACACAAGCAACTTAAGCAGGGAGGAATCATGACTTCAGATGGAAAAAATGACGAATATTCTAAAAAACAAATATATAGCACTATATTAAATACAGTGCTATATATTTGTATTTTAGAATAGTCTACTTTTTTTTCCATCCTGTCTGAGTTTAAAAAAAATCTGAAGTGGATAGTCACTTTACATTCTATATGGGAAAGCATGTTGCAAACTGTAGTTATAAATTGGTTTTCTGTTTTGTTTTCAGTACAATGCTGCCATCTTCTGGAAAGAAAATCATGTCTTCGACAGAGTGTCTTGTAGTTAGGCTAGAGTAGCCAGAAATTAGACATCATTTTTGTTTTTAGTAGTTTTTATTGAGTTTCAAATGGTCATAGTATACAGAGTAATTAATTTGTATGCTCCAAGAAACCATGAAGCCATGATGCATGTTACGTTCGCAGCCTATGTTTGCCGCTCCGCTCTCTATGTGCCCGTCTGTCGGTTGTGTATTGTAAACCGGAGCTTAGTTCAGTGTATCTCTCCTCAGGTTCAGCACTGCAGGGGTTACATCCTTTCTCTCCTTGCTCTCTGTGTTGTTGTCCAGCTTCTGACTAACTAGTTCATCAACTCCCATATACATACCTGCTTGTCTCTCTCAATCTTTGCCTGATCATTACAGGTCCTACTAGTATGCTTTACCTTGCTACCTGAGCTATAATCCGTTTACCTGTCAGTATACTGACAGTTGCCTTCCTGGACTTTGACGTCAGCCTGTTCCTGACTAGCCTGCTTCCTGTGGTACCCTGGTGTTCCTGATCCCCATGGCTCAGCAGCCTACCACTCCTGGGTGGTTGGCATAGTGCATCCACATCCACAGATTGTAACAGTTTGATCAGGCCATTGATCCCATTGATCCGCCACGGATGAGATTACCTGAACTTTGCCAAGAGATGGCTCAACAGCGTGACCACCATGACCGACTGCTGGACTTTGTGCAAGGCGTAACCACCTGTCTGAGCACCTTGATTACTGCCTCTGGGGATTCTGCTTTATGTCTGTCATTGCCTCCATGCTAAGATGGTAATCCTAAACTGTGTCATCGCTTCATTAACCAGTGTACCATTAATTTTGAGCTGCAGCCACGTCTGTTTTCTTCAGATCCAACCAAGGTGGCCTTTTTAATTTTCCTTCTGTCTGACGAGGCCCTCGTCTGGGTTAATTCATTATGGGAGAGAGACAATCCTATGACCTACAAGAGTTCCTAACCACCTTCCACAAAGTCTTTAGGAAACCAGGATGTACCTGATCTGCTGCCTCCTCTTTTCTGAAACTTCGCCAGGGCAACTTCAAAGTAGGCCAGTATGCCATACAGTTTTGCACTCTATTCTCTGAGTTGGTCTGGAACATTGAGGCGTTCTGGGAGGGACTGTCAGCTCTTATTGAGGATGAACTGGTGAGTTGTGATATCCTGACTACCCTGGAAGGTTTGATCTCTCTCACTACCCGCATTAATCTCTGGTTCCTAGAACATGCCGAAGAAGACCTCTTCAGTTAGTGCCAACATTCCAGAGTCCACTGACTCCTCCATCTTCTACTACAGTCCAGGAGCATCAACGCAGTCACTCCAGTGACCTGTGTTTGTACAGTGGTACCAAGGGACACTAAGCCGGCGAGATCTCTGAGCCTTGGGACCATGGGGAAAATGGCAATTGGTGAAGACCAGTTCTCTCCAAAGTTGACCTTGCTAGTATCTCTATCCTACAGTAGTACCATTCTAGCCTTCATAGACTCTGGCTCGACAGGAAGCTTCCTGCATCAGGCCTTGGTGAACCAGTACTGTATATCCATCCGGCACCTGAAGAATCCCTTGGTGTTGACCTGTGTTAATGGAAAAGCTCTTTCTGAAACCATCCAGTAAATTAGAGCCCTTGGAACTTCAAGTGGGTGCTGAACATGTCTCAAGAGACTCGATGAGGGGTGCTATGAAAAATCTGTCTGGAGTAAAGTGCCTTCCTCTTCTGGAGTGGCAGGGGCTGACTCTGCTGCCAGTTATTTTTTTATTTTTTTCAGATTTGGCCTGTGACTAAGGCTTCAGCTTGTATTAACAGAGTTGCTGTGCATGATGTATGTTGTAACCAATATTCTATCAGTGATGCCCAACCTACGGCCCTCAGGCCAAATGCGGCCCGCACAGTGTCGGGACTTTATCAGCGCAGGGCGCGCTGCAAACGGCACAGGCAGCAAAGCGATGCTGCCTGTGCCCGCAATCTCCCCGCCCAGCGCCGCCTCCTAGCTAATTTATTCACTGTACTTGCCTCTGTGAAATTGAAGAGAAGCGCCGTAATCTCACACAGGCACACTGGCAGAGGCAGAGGCAGTGAATAAATTATCTAGGAAGCGGCTCTGGGTGGGGGAGGAGATCTGTGGATGACACTGAGGGGGGGGGGGGGGGAATATCTGTGGATGACACTGACGGGGGGGATATCTGTGGATGACACTGAGGGGGGATATCTGTGGATGACACTGAGGGGGGATATCTGTTGATGACACTGAGGGAAGAGATATCTGTGGATGACACTGAGGGGTGGATATCTGTGGATGACACTGAGTGGGGATATCTGTGGATGACACTGAGGGGGGATATCTGTGGATGACACTGAGGGGGGGATATTTGTGGATGACACTGAGGGGGGATATCTGTTGATGACACTGAGGGAAGAGATATCTGTGGATGACACTGAGGGGTGGATATCTGTGGATGACACTGAGTGGGGATATCTGTGGATGACACCGAGGGGGGATATCTGTGGATGACACTGAGGGGGGGATATTTGTGGATGACACTGAGGGGGGGGGGGATATTTGTGGATGACACTGAGGGGGGGAAATTGGTGGATGACACTGGGGGGGGATATTTGTGGATGACACTGAGGGGGGGATATTTGTGGATGACACTGAGGGGGGATATCTGTGGATGACACTGAGGGGGGGATCTGTGGATGACACTGAGGGGGATATCTGTGGATGACACTGAGGGGGGATATCTGTGGATGACACTGAGGGGGGATATCTGTGGATGACACTGAGGGGGGGGTGGAATCTGTGGATGACACAGGGGGGATCTGTGGATGACACTGAGGGGCGGATCTGTGGATGACACTGAGGGGGGGATCTGTGGATGACACTGAGGGGGGGATCTGTGGATGACACTGAGGGGGGATCTGTGGAAGACACTGAGAGGGGGATCTGTGGATGACACTGAGGGGGGGGATCTGTGGATGACACTGAGGGGGGATCTGTGGGTGACACTCAGGGGGGATCTGTGGATGACACTGAGGGGGGATCTGTGGATGACACTGAGGGGGGATCTGTGGATGACACTGAGGGGGGATCTGTGGATGACACTGAGGGGGGATCTGTGGATGACACTGAGGGGGATCTGTGGATGACACTGAGTGGTGATCTGTGGATGACACTGAGGGGGGATCTGTGGATGACACTTAGGGGGATCTAGGGAGGGGTGTGGGGATGTTGGGGTGGGAGGTCCTGGAGGGGTGTTTGGGTGGGAGTTCTTGAAGGGGTGGGAGGTCCGATAGGTATGCGGGAGATCCGGGAGGGGGGGGCATACATTTTTTTTCTATGGGGCCCAGTCATTTCTAGCTATGCCCCTGATTGGTAAGATTGGGCGGGCACTGGAGCGATAGAGCGCCCTGCTGTAGGAGAAGCCGACTGGAGATGAAAGGAGGAGGGGCCAGCTCCTGGTGGTGTCGGGCACACGGCGCAAGCATGGCGGTAGAGGATCTGACTGAAACCTAAAGACCAGACATCAAGGTAGACCTGCTGAAGAAGGTGACAGCGCAGTATGTGATGTATACATGTGTGTAATGTATGTAGTGCAGTGTGTGATCATCACATACTGCACTACATACATTACACACATGTATACATCACATGCCCCCTCACAGTAATAATGCCAAGATATGTGCCCTCTTCACAGTAGTAATGCTCACACATTGTCACCGCCAGCTCTGTGAGAAGATCTGGCAGACGTTCTTCTATACCTGTTGTATGATGTTCTTTGTTTTGGTTTCACTTTCTCATCTCCTTTTCTTCTCACAGCTGTCACCTATTTGCACTGATTGTCTCCCTTTATATTTCCTCCCATACTGCCTCACTTTGCGGATTATACTTCTTCCTGGATTGTGTTCACTGTTGGAGGCTGCTTCTCCTGATTCCTCAGATAAGTCTGTTTCTTTTATTTGTGTTTCTTGCTGGCTTGATTATAGGTGACCCTGACTCCGTCCGTATTAAGTGCAGGGAGCCGGTGGTCGTGTCCCCTCACTATTATAGGGTTTTCAGGTGTCACATAGTATAAGGTACGAGGACATGCAATCGTCTACCACAAAGATCTTTGCATGGGCATAGCAGTCAGGGAGAGCTCTAGGGCTTTTATAGGGCTCACCCATATGCTCCTTAGTTTGGGATCAAGCCAGTCGGATGTTTATTTATAAATTCCAGCTTTCTGCAACACCATCCGTGACACACATGCCCCCTCACAGTAGTTATGCCCAGATATGTGCCCTCTTCACAGTAGTTATGCCCTGATATGTGCCCTCCTCACAGTAGTTATGCCCTGATATGTGCCCCCTCACAGTAGTTATGCCCTGATATGTGCCCCCTCACAGTAGTTATGCCCAGATATGTGCACCCTCACAGTAGTTATGCCAGATATGTGCCCTCTTCACAGTAGTAATGCTCACTCATGCCCCCTCACAGTAGTTATGCCCTGATATGTGCCCTCCTCACAGTAGTTATGCCCTGATATGTGCCCTCCTCACAGTAGTTATACCCTGATATGTGCCCTCCTCACAGCAGTTATACCCTGATATGTGCCCCCTCACAGTAGTTATGCCCAGATATGTGCCCCCTCACAATAGTTATACCAGATATGTGCCCTCTTCACAGTAGTAATGCTCACACGTGCCCTCTCACAGCGTTTGCATTTTCTTCTGGCAAAGCTACCTGGTCCCGGCCCGTGAAATTTATACCAAGTCTAGTGCGGCCCTCAGACGAAAAATGGTTGGGCACCACTGTTCTAGATGGTTTTCTCCTATTGCTTCTCCTATCTGTACAGAGTAAAGGAATGTCTGCAAGACTCCAGACCAAAGAACAGAGGACATAGGGGAGGATTATTGTTATGATTGCGGCTTGTGTCCGCTGCTCCATCGCTATGTGTCTGTCTGTCCATTGTGTATGTGTGAACAGGAGCTTAGTTCAGTGTATGTAACATCAGGTTCAGCACTGCAGGGTTTACACCCTTTCTCTTCTTGCTCTGTGTTGCTTTCCAGCTGCATTTATCAGCTTCCCTATAAATACCTGCTTGTCTCTCTCATTCTTTACCTGATCATTACCGGGGATGCCAACTGTCCTGAAATTATTTTACAGCTCACAGTAAATGCTAGTAATGAGGTGTTATCAGTATATTGATCTATAGACATGGAGTGGAGCCTCACCACAGACTGCTCCGGCGCCTGCATGGGATTATAGATCATACAACCTCCCCCTTACATAACTTAAACTAATAACTATAAACTAATAATAAGACACGTGGACACATTAGTGCATGGATAAAATTAGGCCACGGCCAACTTTATTAAAGAATAGCTTATACAAATAGATAATTACCTAAATAACTTTGGTTGGTTATTTGGTTATTGGTAGGCTGCTGAGCCATGGGGATGAGGAACACCAGAGTACCACAGGAAGCAGGCTAGTCAGGAATAGGCTGACATCAAAGTCTAGGAAGGCAACTGTCAGTATACTGACAGGTAAACGGATTATAGCTCATATAGCAAGGTAAAGCATACTAGTAGGACCTGTAATGATCAGGCATAGATTGAGAGAGACAAGCAGGTATGTATATGGGAGTTGATGAACTAGTTAGTCAGAAGCTGGACAACAACACAGAGAGCAAGGAGAGAAAGGCTGTAACCCCTGCAGTGCTGAACCTGAGGAGAGATACACTGAACTAAGCTCCGGTTTACACATACACATACACAGATTAGACCAGCCATAAGCTCGACCTAAATACCATAATCAACTCATCCACTTGCCACTATACGGCGAGCGACTTTACCCCTTCTTTCAATAAAGTGGCCGTGACAAACAAAACTTAAGGGAGGGCGGGCAGGCAGCAGCTCCTCAGATTGCGATCCAGCAGACAGCACAATGCTGTCGGCCACCGCAATTATATACACCTTTGGCCATAAACACTCCTGACCATCAGCCAATGCCCTCCTGTTGCTGGGGTTCCTAATCTTCCTTACCCCAGCAACAAACCCAGGATAGGACATATAACCGTCCAATCCGGCCTCACCTTCCCTACCCTGGATACAATGGCTATTTTTAGCCATCCTAACCATCCACTTTCGACGGGAAAAATTCCCGCCAAAATGAATAGCCATTTAACCTGGGATGCTAATAATCCCATGATGATCCCGCCATATTGTCAAATACGGGATCCTGACATTCACTTCACATTGGTGCACTGTGATGTCAGGCTGCCTAACTGCATACACTGCAGATTTTGCCATACGGACATCTTATATTCCTGACTGTTCCATCATCTTGCCCATTCCCCCACTGGCCACTGTGCTCCCCAATGCCTCCAAATACTATACTGCAGAAATGTTAGTGCCATACAACTAGAACCTCCATAGTAATATTGCTCCCAAAAGTTCCACCAATACCAAAAATTTGCTTCCATGGAACCTTTATGCCACCATCTGCAACGCAGGTCACAGGTCTCTCCTGGCCTATGGCCTGAGTTGCCTGCCTCCTAGCACAGGTGGTCTCAATGATGGTCACTTTAGGCATAGCGGCCAATGGCTCTCTGCTGCAATATTCAAGTTTATCGCCATCCTGAAGATGGCGATACATTTAAATGTGTGGCAGTCACTTTAATAGACACTGAGACAAAACATTAGAAAACAAATGATAATTGTGAAGGATGCAAAAGTACAGCTGAGTCAGCTAATATAGTTTAAAAGTCCTGAGAGCAACCAGAGAACTGTATAAAAATCCTGAGGCAAAATGTACATATAGGAAATACGTTTCCATCAAACATGGAACATTGAAGAGGCAGTTCATAACTTCCATATGAAGAGAGAGAAAAAAATGCAAAGTATGTATTAGTGGTGCATGAGTACCGGAGTATTTTAATTCACAGAGTTGTGTTCCTTCCTTGTCCGCTTCACTGTAATCCATTCCCGGGCAAGAGTTGGAGGTCTTTGCTTATGTGGGGATCTGTCTCCCTCTTGTGGTGAAAGCAGGGACCATTTTTCCAATAGTTCTGCAGCTTGCTTAGGAGAGAATAAAACAAAGTTCTTACCATTCCTAGTGATTATAAGTTTAACTGGGAATCCCGAACAATATGGAATGTTGTTTTCCCGAAAGGATTGCCGTGTATTTGGTGACAAATCTGCAAAAAAATAAGACCTGTTTGAAGAAATCCGATAGCTATTTCTTCTGGCTTGCTTCTCTTAAAGGGATTCTGTCACCTCGTTTTCGGTTATAGAGCTGCGGACATGCACGGCTAGATCGCCGCTAGCATGTCCGCAATATACCGGTCCTATAGGGCTGTGTCCTTTTATTTTGTTTAAAAAAAGATTTTAGAGATATGTAAATTAGTCTTGTAAGGTGCCCAAGAGGCGGTACAAACCTTCCTGGTGCCCAGCCAGGCCCGCCTGTGAAGGAGCCCAGCACCGCCTATGTCCTCAGAGTCTCCTCCTTTCATCACCGATAGATTGCCGTAATCTCGCGATGCGCGAGCTCGAGCATGCGTAGTTCCTTTCCTGAGGCTGATACCAGAACAGGGAAGGAACACTATACCGGCACTGCGCATGCGCGAGCTTGCGCATCGCGAGATTACGGCAAAATAAAAGGACACAGCCCTATAGGACCGGTTAGAGGCGATCTAGCCGTGCATGTCCGCAGCTCTATAACCGAAAACGAGGTGACAGAATCCCTTTAAGAGATTATTTTTGAAATTGAATAAATGTAGTTGCACCAACACATCTCTTGGGGTGCTGGACGGTAGTGATTTGGATTTAGGAACCTGATGTGTTCTATGTAATACCCCAGAGTGGTATTACCATTCCTACACCCTGCTACTGTCTCTAATGGGTTAACCATAATGTAATCTGTGTTTTTATTCCAGGTCCTCTTACACTGTGCATTGATTGTTCTGCTATGTAACTGTTATTCTTTGTATTTCATGTAATGTGCTGGGTTGTCCAGCGGGTGGCAGCGGATATATGGCAGAGAGATCTTTAGATAGAATGGAACTTACCATTCCATTCTTCCCCTTTTAGGCAGAATTGGGCTAGTCCCATTTTCTACCAAGGGAGGGACAGCCGGAAGTGTCTAGTCAGTCTAAGACAGGCTAGTGTATGATGCAGACGCGCCATGATGAAGCAGCTAGTGGAGGCCCCCCTGCTGCATCAGGATTCCCTCCAGAGGGAAGAAGCTCATAGAGCATCATGACTCCTTGCAGATTTACCTACAGAGTCTCACGAGGGGGTCACCAGCCAAAGGCACTCACTCCAAAGATACCAGAATAGTTCTGAAGGCCATCTGCCAGAATAGAGCCGAGTTTAGCACAGCAGAGAGAGAAAGCAGAGTGCTCAAGTTTGCCTGCCTTTACATGCCAAAGCCTGCTGGACGGTATCCAGGTAGGAGCACTGTGACACACCCAGAGACTATTAAGACTACATCACACCACTTGGCATTCCTAAAACCTGGGACAGGATCGGCCCTGGGGGAGGGCGTCAGGTTACACTCTGTCTATAAGCAGATCACGCTCTGGTGTATCTGGAAGGATGGCTGTAAATAGATATGTTAGGCATTCTTACACAGAATCTTCTGAGATCTGAGAATGTTTCTGAGCCTAACATTATTTCTTCTAGAGCGATCCTGTAAATCTGCTAGTTTTACCTTCATTGCCAAAACCTCATCCTGAGTGTCATTATAGGAATCAATTAGAGAATTGTGTGCCTCTTTGAATTCCTTCATCTTTTCCTCTAAATGAGTTGTGCGATGACCAATGGTGTTTATATCTGCTCTGATGGTGTTTAAGGCAGATTGTATATCTAGGTGAATTGAATGTTTTAAGTCTGCCATTAAATCTTCTATTGCTGACATAGTAATGTTTTCATGATCTAAATACATACTATTGCTTTTCAGCAAGCTGTTAGCTGATCCCCCACTTCACTTTTCTTTTTTGCAGATGAAGTGCTTTCAACAAGCTCCTCTGAGGCCTGTCTCCTCATGATATTTCTGGAGCTGGAACTGGGAGGTGACACAGCAATGTTTTCCTGAGAGCAGGCACCATCTTGGCTTTGTGTAAGATGGAGAAACAGCTCATGCTGTTTCTGTACACATTTTTTCATTAAAGCTGTTATTTTGCTGTTTGGCCACAAGAGGCCACTGTTCCTCCACACAGTTAAGTTTTGCTAAGTAATTGAATATACATAGGAGGTGGAGCTGATGACTCATGCTGCTGCTGCTGCTGAGAAGAAACAGGAAGCAAGAGAGCAGACATGCTTAGAGAGACAGAGGCTGGGAGACAGCTTCGGGTGGCATCCGCACGTCAGTGAGACTTGGGATGGCTGGAGTCACTGTTGGAAGTGACTGATGACTGTCAGCAATCCAGATGTGATCCAGAAAAGAGAGGATCGGTTCCCGGAAGGCTAGAAGAGCCGTGGAACGGAGCTACAGACCCTGCAGGGCCTCATGGTGGATGGAAGGACTTGTAATTCGGTTTAAGTCACCATCGGATAAAGACCATACCTGAGTCGTCGGTAAGCCAGTTCGTGCACGCACCGCAGTATATTGTGGGAGCCTGGAAAAACTAGAGACTTTGATCTAGCCTGTGTTTAATTAGACAGATAGGGATTCTGTGTGCAGCAGGTTACAAGGATTGTGCTACAAGGACTATGTTACAAAGATTCTGAAACTATTCACTGCAAACTTCAGCTACTCCAGCGTCTTGGCTGGGAGTATTAAGGACACGTGCAACAGTGTCGTTTGGGAACAAGGGAAGGGAAAATTATAGTATATACCTTTAAGATTGTGAGCTCTTGTGCTGCACCGCGGGCTGCCTGTATCTTGCATCCCACACAAATATTCCCATTCTCTAGGGTAATAATAGGTAAGCGAGGCAGTGATAGTTGTGCTCGCAATAGGTAAAGCATTGCAAGTGGTATCTGTCGGCCATCTTGGGGTGCCGTGCTGTGCAGCACAGGGATCTTGGTGTCCAAGCCGAGCGTATGTAACTTCAGGACATTTTCACTACATTTGAGATTGTGTTTAATTCTACTGTTCAGTAAAGTTTCTGTTTTTGCAAAAGCTGGTTTCAGTGTTGCCTTCCGCGTCTGTGACTTCGCTGTATCCTGGGGAGCCCACTCCGGTACACGGTCTTACATTTGCACAGTATTGAAGAATGAGTTAAGTTTTGCTGGTTTACCAGAGGTTTTCTTTGGTTTTCTCATATCTGCTGTTTCCTGAGGAAGTCGCTGGATCCAGAGGAAGGCAAGTATGCTTTTGTATGATTTAGCTGCTGCAGGCTGAGGCTATGAACTAGTGGCAGGCATGGCCAACCTGCGGCTCTCCAGCTGTTGTAAAACTAAAACTCCCACCATGCCCTGCTGTAGGCTGTGAGCTGTAGGTAATCTGTATATGCTGTGAGTTGTAGTTTTGCAACAGCTGAAGCGTCTCAGGTTGGCCATCCCTGAACCAGCGTGTCTGCTGAGCATCCTGCCATACCCCCTCTTTCATTTATATCCCAACCCCTGCAGTATACATAATATCCCCCATAGTGGCCCCAGCAGTGATAATGTCCCCCATAGTGGCCATAGCAGTGATAATGTCCCCATAGTGGCCCCTAGCAGTGATAATGTCCAACATAGTGGCCTCCAGCATTGATAATTTATTAATTTGTAGTTTGTTATGCCCAAAAAAATTACTCTCCTGTTCCACTTGCACATATGTCATTATGCTGGGAGTGTGGGTCCTTCAGCATCAAGAGTGGAGTGACTGCCTCTGCGGATGCAAGTGGATGAGGTGAGTAATTTTTTTAAAATTGTAATCCCTAAATTTCCCACTAGTGTACCCATTTTTTAACAGCCGTTAGACGAGTGCACTCATCTGTCTAATGGGCATTAAAAACAATGTCATTGCTAACTGCCGGCATGAACGGCCGCATCTGATCATCATCCTGATCAATCCTGAGTGCTAATACGGCTAACTTGACAAAATACAAGGTGTACAACACCACGAGATCCCACGGTACCTAATAATGGGACCCAGCAAGGCTCAAGCAGCAGCAGAACACCTTAAAGAATTTGCGCGCCAAGACAACCAACATCAGCAGACTGCCCGCACCCCTGAAGACGCCAAGTTAATTTGGCGAAACATGTCGGGGGGCAGAGTGCTGTAGAGCATGTGTTTTTAGACAGTGTATGCCTGCACCTTACAATTTACAAAGTTTAAGTAAGTGGCAGCTAGATAGGGAGAGTGTGTGGTGTGTGGAGTGAGAGCTCACCAGCTACCGTATGAGACCCAGCACTGTGGAGTAACAGTGCCGGTACCAGTAACAATCTGCACTGGCTGCTAAACATAAAGCAGCCTAGCAGAGTATGGGAGCAGGGCGGATAGCAGCACCTCCACACCTATCCGAAGGCGCCATTATCATCATATAAGATTCAACAACATTTATTATCCATATAGCAGGCACAGCTGAGAATTTTAAATGTTAGTCCAGTGTGGTGTTTTATTTATACACAATAATAAATGTTACGTTTTAACCTAGAATATTATCACACGTGTCAACCTAGAGACAACTAGTGGTCTCACTGACCATTTGAAAATAAAATAAAACTGTGTCTCAACACGTTGTGAAGGGTCACCCAAATAGTAATAAGACAACCAACATGGCGCCGCAACAGCCAGTACACCTCGCACTCAGCATATCCGCGGACAAGCGGCACAACAAGCAGCTATTGATGAGCCGGAGGCGTCTGAGCTTTCACCGAAAGAGGCACATGAGCAGCTTATGTCAGCGATCCTGGCCTGCCAAACTTCTCTCACTACCAAGATTGATGAGGTACGGGTGGATTTGGGCCTCCTCAGACAAGATGTCCAGCAACTTAGAGAGCCGGTGCGGGGAGCGGAAGAGAGGATCTCTGAGCCAGAGGACCTCACCCGTCCCATACCTGCCAAGATCCATGCCCTGGAAGACTCGGTCTCCTTATGGAAACAAAAATGCGACGACCTGGAGAACAGGGCCAGGAGGAATAATGTACGCATATTGGGCTTTCCCGAAAGAACAGAGGGTTCGGATCCTGCCACCTTCCTGGAGGCCTGGTTCAAGTCTACTTTCCCCGAGGCAGCCTTTTCTATGGCATATGCAGTAGAGCGAGCCCACAGGGTTCCAGCTCGCCCGCCACCACCTGGGGCCCCACTAGGCCTCTTTTAGCTGTAGAGCATGTGTTTTTAGACAGTGTATGCCTGCACCTTACAATTTACAAAGTTTAAGTAAGTGGCAGCTAGATAGGGAGAGTGTGTGGTGTGTGGAGTGAGAGCTCACCAGCTACCGTATGAGACCCAGCACTGTGGAGTAACAGTGCCGGTACCAGTAACAATCTGCACTGGCTGCTAAACATAAAGCAGCCTAGCAGAGTATGGGAGCAGGGCGGATAGCAGCACCTCCACACCTATCCGAAGGCGCCATTATCATCATATAAGATTCAACAACATTTATTATCCATATAGCAGGCACAGCTGAGAATTTTAAATGTTAGTCCAGTGTGGTGTTTTATTTATACACAATAATAAATGTTACGTTTTAACCTAGAATATTATCACACGTGTCAACCTAGAGACAACTAGTGGTCTCACTGACCATTTGAAAATAAAATAAAACTGTGTCTCAACACGTTGTGAAGGGTCACCCAAATAGTAATAAGACAACCAACATGGCGCCGCAACAGCCAGTACACCTCGCACTCAGCATATCCGCGGACAAGCGGCACAACAAGCAGCTATTGATGAGCCGGAGGCGTCTGAGCTTTCACCGAAAGAGGCACATGAGCAGCTTATGTCAGCGATCCTGGCCTGCCAAACTTCTCTCACTACCAAGATTGATGAGGTACGGGTGGATTTGGGCCTCCTCAGACAAGATGTCCAGCAACTTAGAGAGCCGGTGCGGGGAGCGGAAGAGAGGATCTCTGAGCCAGAGGACCTCACCCGTCCCATACCTGCCAAGATCCATGCCCTGGAAGACTCGGTCTCCTTATGGAAACAAAAATGCGACGACCTGGAGAACAGGGCCAGGAGGAATAATGTACGCATATTGGGCTTTCCCGAAAGAACAGAGGGTTCGGATCCTGCCACCTTCCTGGAGGCCTGGTTCAAGTCTACTTTCCCCGAGGCAGCCTTTTCTATGGCATATGCAGTAGAGCGAGCCCCCAGGGTTCCAGCTCGCCCGCCACCACCTGGGGCCCCACTAGGCCTCTTTTAGCTCGCATGCTAAACTGGAAAGATCGGGACCTTATCCTTACCCAAGCAAGATGGATGCAGTCCATCACGTACAAAAACGCCAAAGTATCCTTGTTCCCCGACTTCTCCGCTGAGCTTCAAAAGAAAAGGACGACTTTCGTTTCTGTTAAGAGAAGGCTCCGCGACATGAACTTACCATACTCCATGGCTTACCCTGCCATGCTGCGTGTGGTAGAAGGGGAAAAATCGCATTTCTTCACCGATCCCAAAGAAGCGGGTGATTGGATAGCTAAGAAGTTGCGCAGACTGTCGCCATCTTGAGGTGCGGTACGGCACCATCACCTCACTCTTTGCCTGAGGACTCAACTACCAGGGCACAATATCAGCGTTGTCGGAGGAGATTCGTCATCTGAACCAGGCACCGTTATATCATTATGGACTCCGTAATAATTGCGCACAGCCAATCCGGAGTGAGTTTCATTGTTTAATGTGTACACCATTGGTTAGATGTCAGCACGATGTGTATCATGTAGAGGGAGCTGGTCAGATACCTGCATAGACTCTCACCATCTTGAAATATGCAGGTCCCTGACTACTCAGCCACAGGGAGGTTACTTTCCCGCATTTGGCATTACTTACTCTATTTCAATGTTAATTTATGGTATTATTTGTTCCATTAAAAGTTTATATACTCTGTTTGGGCACAATGTGGTGGATCACTTCCTGTAGGCAGTCTTATATATGTGCTAGGAGATTCGATATGGAAGAGTTATCAGGAGGTACAGCAGAAAGGCAGATTTGTTTCCAGATATAAGTCGCATAAAATATGTCCGCCCTATCGTTAATGTCCTGGAATGTGAGGGGACTGGGTAACCCGGGTAAAAGAATGTCTGTCTGTTTTTGCACATGTCCGCAGATATAACCCACATATACTTAGCTTACAAGAGACCCATTTGACGGCCGAAACGGCCGCTAGGCTTCAGAAAACATGGGTTCAGTGGTCAAGTCACTCATATGGCACCTCACACTCTAGGGGAGTGTCTCTTCTAATTAACCGCTCCATTAGTTGGGAACCACACATGGTTGAGACTGATCCGGATGGGAGGTGTATTTTTGTGTATGCACACGTGAATTGTACTCCATTTGTGATTCTAAACATTTACTGTCCCCCTCCTGCTAATATGGCGCTTTTGCAGACTGCGGCCATTTTTGCGGCTCAGTATCTGCACGCTAAGCTAATATGTGCAGGGGACCTTAATATGGTCATAAATCCACATATGGATCGCTTTCATGCTTGCCCGACTTCCTCGGTCCACAGCCCGCCCACTTTGTTGACAGCCTGGATCGAGGAAATGGGGTGGCTAGATTTGTGGAGAGAGAAACATCCAGGGTCTGTGGAATACTCCTGCCTCACTCCCTCCTGCGGAGCATTATCCAGGATCGATTACATATTTGGCTCCCCTGATGTATACTTAGAACTATCAACTATTTCTCATGGCCCCCAAAGTGTGTCTGACCGTGCACCCTTAATAGCACAGTTTAATGTTCCACAGGCATTAAGCCCTTATTTGAAAACGAGAATACACCCATTCTGGCTCACCCTCCTGAAGGATCAAGACAGGATCCCAGACCAATTGCAAATATTCCTAGAGGTACAGGACGTAGATACGAACACCTTACTACTGTGCGATACGTTGAAGGCTTATCTCAAGGGGTGCCTTAAATCATCCATTTCCTATATTAAAAGGGATGCCCGGAAAAAAGAGCTCTCCCTTAATGTCTGTGTCAAGGAAGCCGAGGCAAGGTTTGTCTCGGATCCTTCTGAAGCAAATAGACAGGATTGGTTACAGAAGGGTAGGTTGTATATGGTACATCTACATGAAAAAAGTAACCGCAAGTTATTTTTTTATAAACAACAGGCCTTTGAGGTGGGGGATAAGGCAGGAACAGTGCTAGCCCACATAGTCCACAGAAATACATCTGCTCTACCAGTCTTACTTATACAGATCCCAAGTGGTGAGGTCAGAGACTCTGTCCCAGGCATTGTATCGGGCTTTGCTGACTTCTTTCGTGATCTATACCAATCACGAGTGGCATACTTAGAGTTGGAGCTTGAGCATTATCTAGCTGAGATAGCCTACCCAACACTATCGGTAGAAGACAGCAATTTGTTAGAGGAGGATATAACCCTGGAGGAGATACAGGAGGCAATTAATGGTCTGGCGAACGGGAAGTCTCCTGGTCCTGATGGGCTGCCCCTGGAGATATATTCCAAATATGTAGATATCCTTGGTCCTCAGCTGAAGGAGATGTTCAAAGAGGCATGGCGGTTGGGCAAATTACCGGACTTCTTATACGAAGCGTCCATAGTAGTAATTCTAAAGCCGGACAAAGATCCGCTGGATTGTCCCTCATATCGGCCGATATCCTTATTAAACTTAGATTACCAAATCCTGACAAAAATTTGGGCCAATAGGTTGAACAAAATAATAACTAGCATAATACACGGTGATCAAACTGGGTTTATACCAGGAAGGTCGACCTCCAATAATATCCATAGGGCACAAGTCATAGCCCAAATTGGAACCCAACACGATAGACAATGGGCGATGGCTTCATTGGATACGGCCAAAGCCTTCGACTCATTGGAATAGCCATATCTAATGAAAACGTTGAAGAAGTTTGGCTTTGGACCTAGATTTTTGCGATGGGTATGGATAACATATATAGGGATCCTAAGGCCAGTATTCTGGTCAATGGTACGGCCTCTTCTTCCTTTACTCTGCAGAGGGGTACGAGGCAAGGTTGCCCTCTCTCTCCCCTATTGTTTGCAATCGCCATTGAACACCTGGCTTTATGAATTCAGCAAGATTCGACATTTAAAGGGGTGGCGCTAGGGGGGAGAGAGGACAGAGTAGGCATGTATGCAGACGACCTTATATTATTTATGAGTGAGATGGATGTTTCTCTGCCACGAGCTATCGCCATTATAGAAAAATTTGGGCACTTCCCAGGGTTACATATCAATTGGGCTAAGTTGGCCTTGATGCCGCTGCGGCGATCCGACTGGTCCGAGGTTCATCACAATCTCAGAGTAGTGGACCATTTTAAATATCTAGGGATTTTTATCACCAGAGTGCCGAAAGACTCCTATTCCAAAAACATTGCCCCTTTAGAAGCCATTTTTACGGACAAATTTAAGGTGTGGAAAACCCTACCTCTGTCCATCATGGGCAGGATCAACCTAATAAAAATGATCCTATTACCCAAAGGGCTATACATGCTGGAACACGCTTGCACCCCAATATCCCGGAGCTTCTTTGATCGCCTTCATTCTCTAATGGTAGAATTTATCTGGGGAAAGGCCAGACACAAGCTTGCCTTGAACACAATGCAACGATCCAAGGTACAGGGAGCAGCGGCATTACCAAACTTTCATTTGTATTTCCTCGCAGGACAGCTGAGGTTCCTAGCTAATTGGGTCAATGGGGAACCCCTTCAGAATATGGAGTATTATTTGCAACAGTACCTAGGTCTATCCAATTTATGGCCAGTGCTAGAAAAGGTCGGATCCCTATCGGGACAAATGTTGCAGATTCACAGGTTGGCGCAACAGGTCTGGAGAGATGCCAAACTACGACAATATCTGGACTGGGCCGACACCATACCTCTGTGGGATAACCCATTATTCCCCCACTTACAAGGTATAGAAGGGACACATACTTGGGAAGCATCTGGGATCACTGTACTGCGAGATCTATATCAAGGTGGAATCTTACGCTCCTTTTCCCAGATTCAAGAGCAATTTGGGATAATACGCACCCAGTTTTTTAAATACTTACAGATCAGACACGCCCTTCAGGAATAATTTAGGGATGGAAACAGGGCCATTTCCTCTTATCCTTTAATTGGGGTCATTAAGTCACAGGGACCTAGAGGTATAATATCCGTACTCTACACTTACCTTTTAGGTAATCATATGTCACTACAACCCATACTAGCTGAGGCCAGGTGGAAAGGGAACATTCCCTATCTTACGGCAGAGGATTGGACAGAGGCGATGGAGGCTGTTACTAATGTGTCTCCCTCGGTCAATAATAGACTGATCCAGTTATTTATGCTGCATCGCAGTTACCTAACCCCCACCAGACTGCACAAGATGGGGAAGATGCCCCAACCTAGTTGCCTAAGATGCTCTCATATTAATGCCGATTTTTGGCACATGATGTGGGAATGCAAGCACATTAGAACATATTGGCAGGAAGTGCTTGGGGTACTTTCATCATTGGGTATAGGTCCAATACCATTATGTCCCAAGGTATGCTTATTGGGTATTTTGGACAATGATGGTTGGTCTCACTACAATAAAATATTTCTGAGCGAAACTCTGTTTCTAGCCCGTAAGGTAATCGCTCTTAAATGGATGGCAGATGATCTACCTATATTGGGGATTTGGAAAAGACTGGTGAACCAAGTAATACCTTTTGAAAATGTAATTTACATGAATAGGAAATGTCCTGACAAACTCCAGAAAGTATGGGGTCTCTGGTGTGATTCATATTTAACCACTTCAGCTGGATCCGTGGTCTCCATTGATCCTTAAATGTGCCAGAACACTCAAACCTTATACGATTTTACTGTTTTAGCTCAATTTATTTGATTATTTTTGCCTAAGTACAAACGATACTTCTGTATTGCATGATATTTTATACTGCATATTATTGTTTCATGTCCATCTGATTGTACCACAGACACGCCTTGTTACTCTTTTTCAATAAAACGAGATTAAAAAAAAAAACAATGTCATTGATTTCACTGGGCTCCATCTGGCCATGAAAATGGCCAAAAATAAGACATGTCCTATTTTTTAATGGCCACAAAATTAACGGCCATGTGAATAGCCTTATTGACTTCAATTGTCTTAAAAAAAAATGCTGTGTGAAACCCATTACAAAGATGTGTCACCTTGGTCAATTGCCTGCAACATCCAAGTGCATAATTTAAAGGGGTTGGCTATTCACTTTAGTGGGGCTGAAAAAAATGGAAATGACTCCATGTGCATTCCGTGTCCGTATGTTGACATGGCCTTTCTGTAAAAAAAATAGAACATGTCATATTAATTTCCACATTACGGACAAGGATAGGACTGCTCTATAAGGGGCCGGCCCTTCTGTTCAATAGCCATCATCTACCATCCACCAGGCCTTATTACTACCCTTTTCAACCATTTTAAAACCTGGCTTCTACATTTCCTTTCCGAGGACATCCCCACCATCATCATGGGGAATTTCAACATCCCTTTTGTCACACACAGCTCAACTGCCTCCAAACTCCCATCTCTTACTGCCTCATTTGGACTCACACAATGGTCCTCCACAGCCACCCACAGAAACGGACACACACTAGACCATGTCTTCACCTGCCTCTGCTTCTTATCTAATCTCTCAATTTTTCCTCTCCCCCTTTAAGAGCACAATCTTCTTACGTTCTCAAGCACTCTCCTCAACTGCCCCTCTACACCCTTGTAGAAACTAGTGATGAGCGGCAGGGGCAATATTTGAATTTGCGATACTTTGCGAATATTTTTCGTCATATATTTGCAAATTCAAGAATTCCCGATTATTTTCTTGATTGCGAAAATCAGCAATGCAATATTCGCGAAATGCGTGGGTCACTTTTGCTACACTTTCCAAGCTGCTAGAAGTTTCCTGAGACTGGAGAAAATGGTTTGCATCTTTTAAGCATTCAACCATCATATTTATCCAGCTATCGCCCCATCTCACTACTCCAACATGCGCATCTCGAACTGTCCTCCCACCACTTATCCTACTCACTTTTTGATCAGCTGGTATCCGGCTTCAGAACTAATCACTCCACTGAACCCATCCTAACCAAAGTCACCAACAGTCCTTTAAGCCACACATCCAAACCCTCACCTTCACCTGCCACTTTCAACTCAAGAACATCTCTTGTATTCTCTCCTCCCTCCCCCCTCAACTAAAATGCTAGTGCATACCCTCTTCATCTCCTGCCTGGACTACTGCAACATTCTCCTCTGTTGCCTCCCATCTATCACTCTCACTCCCCTCCCCACTCATTCTCAACTCTGCTGCCAAGTTAACCCCTTCGCTACCAGAGCTGTACATATACGGCGATGGAGCGATGGGCAAATATAGCGCCTGCTTGCACAGTGGAGACCCGTGTCATGGCCAGCTGGACTCCGCTGTTTCAAATGACCGCAACCGGCAATAATGCTGATCGCAGTCATTAAAGCCTTTAGAGGGAAGCTCATCAAGAGAATGCCAAGAGTGTGCAAAGCAGTAATCAAAGCAAAAGGTGGCTACTTTGAAGAACCTAGAATATGACATATTTTCAGTTGTTTCACACTTGTTTGTTATGTATATAATTCCACATGTGTTAATTCATAGTTTTGATGCCTTCATAGTCATGAAAATAAAGAAAACTCTTTGAATGAGAAGGTGTGTCCAAACTTTTGGTCTGTACTGTATATATATATATATATATATATATATATATATGGTATCATTGTAATCATACTGACCCAGAGCCCAGAGAATCAGAGAATGAAGGGCACAGGTCAGTTTTGGCAAAAACAAAACGTCGTGGGAACAAAACCCATAAAACGGTGGAGGAATTACGTTGGAAAAGTTAAAAAAAGGAAGGGGGTGGCCTGAATCGGGAGCGAGATGGCCACTTAGAGTTAGAGCTCAGGGCATCCTGCTCAGCAACTTCCAAAGCAGTGGCTCACGCCTAATTCAGCTATATTCCACCTCTTATAAGTCCCCACAGCTCCCAAGATGAAGAAGGAGGCCCCAAAGCTACTTACAGCCCTTTCTCCCGCTGTGGGCAATGGCGTCCGCGAGCCCGTCGCCACGAGGCAGGAAACTTCAGACGGAGACAAGCCGCGGGAAGGGGAGAAGGAGACGCTGCAGCCAAGCCCCACAGAACACAGCAAGTACTCCTCTCTCTCTAGGTCAGATCGCAGCTTAGATGAGAGGAGTCCAGGGCTCACGACCAGCTCAGAATCGGCAAAAACCCCTGCTAGGGGACATATAAGGCACAACACAGAACAAGGCAGCCCGCCATCTTCTATGCCAGAGGCACAAGATCACAGGTCAGCAGCACTCCAACAACCACTTACCCCTGCCTCATCCGCAGCTAACCCCAGCA
This sequence comes from Bufo bufo, assembly GCF_905171765.1. Taxonomy (NCBI): domain Eukaryota; kingdom Metazoa; phylum Chordata; class Amphibia; order Anura; family Bufonidae; genus Bufo; species Bufo bufo. The sequence continues at coordinate 496,013,672 of NC_053389.1, forward strand.
AACAAAAGACAGGGTGGGAAACTACTTTATCATTCTCTGCAACAGCAGGCACTCAGGAGGGAAATCCTACTGAAAAGCAAGGAGATGCATTGACCTCCATTATTATTACCAACCAGACTGCCACAGAAGCTTTTATGATAAACGCAATGAAAGCGCTTAGGCATTCTTTCCAAAGAGATATTACTCAAGCAATTGCTACCATTTCGGCCACTGTGGACGACCTGGGAAATCGTGTTGAACATAGAGAATCAAAAATGGGCGAATTTTCTTCAGCACATAACGAGCTGGTAGACGCTCATAATAATCTGAAGACCTGGAGTCAATAAAATCCAACATGGCAGACCTAGAAGACCAGAACCGTCGCAATAACGTAAAGTTCCGCGGCATACCAGAATCCGTGTCACCAGCCAACTTGGTGAAATTTCCCCAGAGGCTGATTACAACTCTACTCCCCAATGCCACAGATAAAGACGTAATCATTGATACAGCTCATAGGCTCCCAAAGCCTAAATCCATTCCTGAGTCAATACCGAGAGATACAATAGCACACATTCATTTCTACCATATAAAAGAACAACTCATGCAGGCGGTGAGGAAAAAAGGCAATCTACCAGAACCTTTCCAAGCAATAACACTCTTTACAGACCTATCCCAGCATACCTTGGCAGCCAAAAGAAATCTACTTCCCTTCACCAGAAGCCTTTACCAACACGAGATCCAGTATAAATGGGGCTTCCCAACAAAGCTAATCATCCCCAGAAACGGAGAACAACACCTTATTACTTACTTAGAGAAGGGACTACATCTTATACGCAGCTGGGGGCTACAACTTCCAGATGACATCTCTCCTAAATCCCCCTCAACAACCTTCCAGGATCCCCATGGAATGGAGCACCAGTTCACGGGACACGTGAGGCCGCCATAATGTATATTATATTGCAGGACACTGTGTTTTATTTCTACAAACCATCCCCATGGCCTTGCTGGATAACAATATTTAAAACCCTTTCTTTGCAATGGTATGCTGTGAATCCCACTACTTGTGATTGCATTACTTGCCGAACAAGGTTGTTACGCTTGTTGAAGAGATATTTTAGAATCAAAAATGTCTATTAGGTATATGTCACTAAATACTAAGGGCCTTAACAGTCCTTATAAGAGATCATTGGTATGGAGGGAAGCTAGAGATATGGGAGCATGCATAATCTGCATACAGGAAACTCACTTTAAGAAAAATAATTCTCCTAAATTCACCAATAAAAATTTCCCCATATCTATTGTGCTAATGCTTCAAAAAAGAAAGCTGGAATATGTATCGCAATAAGAGATACGGTTACGTTCCAGGAGGGAGAGGTAGTGATGGATGGCGGGGGTAGATATATTGCACTTATATGTACTATCAACAATACGCTATTCACTTTATTAAACATTTATGTGCCCAACATCTCACAATTGACATTCTTGACATCAGTTATGGAAAAAATAACACCTAACATAAAAGGTAAAAGGTAAACTAATCATATGAAGAGATTTTAATATAGTGGCAAATCCACTTTTAGATTCCACATCCAGGCGCAGTATACCCTCCCCTGTCCTTTACCCATGGTTGAAAAAACATGATTTGTATGATGGTTGGAGGTGCACTCATGATAACGAAAAAGACTACACATTTTATTCACATAGACACCACATTTATACTAGGATAGATATGTTCATCCTCTCTAAGTGGGTTCTGCCAGACATATTGTCATGCAAAATTCACAATATCACATGGTCAGATCACGCTCCTATATCTATCAGCTCACCCAGCTAACACTTATATATGGAGACTCAACCACTTTATACTGTCCATAGACAAAATATTAAAGACAAACTCTCATATGATTTAAAAGAATTCTTCTCTATAAACACAATCTCATCACCGAGCCCATTAGCTCTGGAATACACACAAGGCCTACATGAGAGGCCTGCTAATAAAGCAGTCCGCTCGCTACAGAAAAAGGAGATTAGAAGAAACCGAACTCCTTTTAACAGCTATTGCCACATTAGAATCGACACATAAATTAAGGTCCACTCCAAATAACTTTAAACTGCTAACGGAAGCCCGCATTGCCCTCAAAAAACATCTGACCCAAACATTCGACAAGCAGACAAGGTCCCTTAGACAATCTTATTACATGTCCTCCAACAAAGCAAGAACCAAGGCAAGAATAGTAGCCGTCAAAAAAGGAAATGTGCAAGTAGATATAACAAATCAATTCGCCATAGGGGATGAATTCTGCAATTATCATAGCCTATACAACTTAAGGGAAGAAACATCGGTCCCCCAAACCACGATGGAGTCTATTAACTACTTCTTGGACTCTATTAGTTTTCCTTCTTTAACGATTAACCAGCTATTGAGACTAAATGAAGAATTTATGCAACAAGAAGTAGCTGAAGCAATCAAAAAACTAAAACCAGGTAAAGCTCCCGGTACTGATGGGTATCCTGGAGAATATTTAAACCACTTCCAAGAAATTCTGATACCACATCTATGCGACATCTTCAACTTAGCTAGGACAGAGGGCAGTTTCCCAAAGGAAATGTTAAAAGCCAACATCATCACACTACCTAAACCAGGAAAAGATCCTGTCACCCCAGCGAATTTCCGTCCAATTTCCCTTCTCAACACAGATGTCAAACTTTACGCCAAAATAATTGCTACCTGGCTACTTCTTATCTTACCCTCCTTAATTAGGTGGATTCACTAAAGGTAGACAAGCACCAGATGGCACTAGGCGTCTTATAAACCTGATTCATTATGTCTCCAAAAATAAAATACAGTCTCTCTTGCTTTATCTAAACGCAGAGAAGGAATTCAATAGAGTCCACTGGTGATATTCCTTTGCTACCTTGGGAAGAATGGGATTTGACGGTGTGATCCTATCAGCTATTAAAGCTCGGCCCAAGTCATAGTGAATAGAATACTCTCAAACCCATTCCAAATCACTAATGGGACACGGCAGGGATGCCCATTATCCCCCCCCTGATATTTTCTATCATTATGGAGCCATTAGCTGAGAAAATCAGATTAGAAACAGATATAGAGGGCATAACGATTGATTCTACACAGCATAAAATCTATCTTTTTGCAGACAATATTATTTTAATTCTTAAAAATCCTATCCATTCACTGACCGCAGTAAAAAAGACACTAGATCAATATAGCTCAGTCTCTTACTATAAAGTAAACGTGTCCAAATCACAAATGCTCAATCTAAATATCACACAGCCAAAAATGAAATCTCAACAAAGATCAAATTCCCATGGGCTGAAAGCTCTATAACATATTTAGGGATTCAACTCACCAACAATATTAAACAACTAATACAGACTAATTTCCCTCCAGTTCTCTCATCTCTACAAAAAGAAATGGACAGAGTGGCGAAATATCAAATGAGCTGGATGGGTAGGATTATAATGTATAAAATGTTATTTCTACCTAGGATTCTATATTTTTTACACACATTACCGGTTCCCATTCCAACAGCGATTTTCCACTCTTTTAAAACACAAATGTCTTCCTTTATCTGGAAACAAATGAAGCCACGAATAGCCTTCAACGTTTTAACTAAACATGTCGGTAGGAGATATGGGAGTACCCGACTTAAGCCAATATCACAATGCATTCCTCACTACTCAATCATACCACTGGTCTCATCCTGTTACTGACAAACTTTGGCCATCCATGGAAGCCTACATGGCCTCTATCAAAAGACTAGATCTTATACACTATATGCCGAAATATCATCTTTACCTATAGGAACACCACCAACAGTATTAGCCACCCTAAACGCGTGGAACACGGGTATTTCAACTTAAACCGACTCTACATTAATGACCACCATTCAGGTCCCGATACAAACATTGCAAAATCATATACAAGATTTAGATTTAAGAGAATGGACAAATAGAGGTATTACAGACATCTCCCAACTAGTCCATCAAAATGAGGTCCAAACCTTTAGCAGCTTGCAAAAACGGTTTCATGTACCCGATTTGGAGCAGTTTCGTTATAACCAAATGGTGTCCTGTCTAATTAAGGTGAGGCCCCATAGAGCAATTCCCGCACCGTTGAATAGGATTATACAATCCTATTATTGGGACTCTTTCATTTACAGGATATCATTTACGGACAGTTCAATCGTTACAGGTCAAAGAATATACGTCTCTTATATACTGATCTGTACAAAATGCATAAACAATGATCATTGTTCTTGTATAAGCTTGTTGATTGTTTATTGTATTGAAAACCTCAATAAAAATTTAAATTGGAAAAAAAGTAAAAAAGTTATGGGTACAGGAAGATGAAAAAACGTCCAGTATTCTAATGGTAATACACCTCTCCCCTTTTTTATCCTCTGCCTCCCCTCTCTGCCAATCTTTTCACTGGTTCCCCACCTCCTAGCAAATTCAGTTTAAAATACTAAAAACTACAACTACCAGTCCCCGTCTTACATTTCTGACCTGCTTTCCTAGTACATTCCCACATGTAATCTTTGAACCTCACTGGACTTCCTTCTCTGTTCTCCCCTCATCTGTTCTTCACACAATCGACTACGAGATTTCTCACATGCCTCTCCCCTACTCTGGAACGCACCACCAGCACATCAGACTCTCCCCCAAAATCCAAACCTTTAAAGGTAACCTGAAAACCCACCTCTTCTGGAAAGCCTACCATCTGCAATAAGCATGCTGCTACCACACAGCTAGATGAGCAGCCTTTACCCTTACCTACTTCTCTTGTCGATTCGATTGTAAGTTCTTGTGGGCCATGTCCTCTCCCCCTCTGTACCAGTCTGTTAATCGTTTCTTGTTTATTGTATTTGTATTTTTATATTATGTACAGTGCCTTGAAAAAATATTAATATCCCTTTAGCTTTTCCCCATTTTTGCATGTAACACCCACAAACTTAAAGAGGACCTTTCACTCATTATGACATTGTGAACTAAGTATACAGACATGGAGAGCGGCGCCCGGGGATCTCACTGCACTTACTATTATCCCTGGGCGCCGCTCCGTTCTCCTGCTATGCCCTCCGGGATCTTCGGTCAAAAAGTTATGGTAGGCGGAGATTTCAGTCACTAAGTTATCGTAGGCGGAGTCTGCCCTTGTTCTGCTGTAGCGCTGGCCAATCGCAGCGCAGAGATCACAGCCTGGGAGGTTCTTTTCTCCCAGGCTGTGAGCTCTGCGCTGCGATTGGCCAGCCCTACAGCAGAACAAGGGCAGACTCCGCCTACCATAACTTAGTGACTGAAATCTCCGCCTACCATAACTTTGTGACCGAAGATACCGGAGGGCATAGCAGGAGAACGGAGCGGCGCCCAGGGATAATAGTAAGTGCAGTGAGATCCCCGGGCGCCGCTCTCCATGTCTGTATGCTTAGTTCACAATGTCATAATGGGTGAAAGGTCCTCATTAAATGTATTTTATTGGGATATATATTTATGTGATAGACCAACACAAAGTACCAAGTATGTGTGAAGTGAAAAGAAAATGATACAAGGTTTTCAAAATTTTTAATAGGTAAATATCTGGAAAGTGTGGTGTGCATTTGTATTCAGCTCCCCTGAGTCAATACTTTGTAGGACCACCTTTAGCTGAAATTACACATGCAAGTCTTTTGGGGTATGTTTCTCCCAGCTTTGCACATCTAGAGGCTGAAAATTTTGCCCATTCTTCTTTGCAAAATAACTCAAGTTCAGTCAGATTGGATAGAGAGTGTCTGTGAACAGCAATTTTCAAGTTTTGCCACACATTCTCAATAGGATTTAGGTCTGGACTTTGACTGGAACATTCTAACACATGAATATGCTTTGCTCTAAACCATTCCATAGTAGCTTTAGCTGTATGTTTAGGGTCATTGTCCTGCTGGAATGTGAACCTGCGCTCCAGTCTCAAGTCTTCTGCAGCCTCTACCAGGTTTTCCTCCAGGATTGCCCTGTATTTAGCTATATCCATCTTCCCACCAAATCTGACCAGCTTCCCTGTCCTGCTTAAGAAAAGCATCCCCATAGCATGATGCTGCCAACAACATGTTTCACGGCGGGGATGCTGTGTTAAGGGTGATGTGAAGTGTTAGTTTTCTGCCACACGTGGCATTTTTCATTTAGTCACAAAAGTTAAAATTTAGTCTCATCTGACCAGAGCACCTTCTTTCAAATGTTTGCTATTTACCCTACATGGCTTGTGGCAAACTGAAAACAGGGCTTCTTGTGGCTTGCTTTCAGAAATGGCTTTATTCTTGCCATTCTTCCATAAAGGCCAGATTTGGGGAGTACATGACTAAAAGTTGTCCTATAGACACATTCTCCCACCTGAGCTGTGGATCTCTACAGCTCCTCCAGAGTGACCATGGGCCTTTTGGCTGCTTCTCAAATTAGTGCTCTCCTTGCCTAGGCTGTCAGTTTAGGTGGACATGTTTGCAAATGTCCCATACTTCTTCAATTTTCAGATGATGGATTGAACAGTGCTCCATGAGATGTTCAAAGCTTGGGATAATTTTTATAACCTAACCCTGCTCTACATTTCTTCAAAACTTTATCCCTGACCTATCTGGTATGTTCCTTGGATTTCATGATGCTGTTTGATCATCAAACTTAAAGTGACAGGTGGTCACGCCCCCTTTCCAGCACATAGCCCCACCCACTCCAACCATAACCCCACCCACTCATCCAACTCCGCCCATAAACCCGCCTACAACCCGCCCAAACCATGCCTAAAATAACTCCCATTCAAAATGGCCATACCCCCTTTTCCTCCCACAACCCAGCCCACTCCATCCATAACCCCACCCCCCACAAGTCCGCCCAAACCACGCCTAAAATACCACCCATTCAAATCCCCTTTTATTCTTTTAGAGCCGATAAGGTGTTAGTAATTCAATTAAGTTTTAACATGTTTAAAAAATATATATTAAGCTTGTATTAAGCTTATATCAATCTCTTATTAAGTTATTATAAATATAGGCAATAGCTATTTGATCTGTCTATCTAACTAACTAACTAACTAACTAACTAACTAACTAACTATCTATAGATTTTTGATGATGTCACCGAAGGTCCTGCAAGGTATACGATGCAGTCCAACACGTCAGTAATTTAAATAAGTTTAATGTGTTTAAAAATAAAATGATATTAAGCTTGTATTAACCTCTTACTAAGCTATTATAAATGCTAATTGATCCTTCTATCTTACTAAAAGCTAAAAGACCTTTGAGGATGTCACCGAAACGCCCCATTTTCTGCCCATAATCCAGCCCACTCCGACTACAACCCTGCCCATCGTGATGTCATCGAAGGTCCCGCAAGGCAGCAGTCCCTTTTGTTAGTGGACCTGCGATCTTTGAAATTTGCTTTTCTGTCTACCCATTTGTCCTATTTCATAGCCTATGAACAGAGGTTCACAGACATGTCAGGGAATGTTCTAATATATTTGTATAACTATCTATCTGTTATCTATCTATCAATTTATCTATCTATCTATTTTATCTAGGACCTTTCACAAGCCCCTTTCCCCGCCCATAACCCCTACCAGTCTAGACTATAGGAAATTTGCTTCGTTACGTAATTATGTTGAATAAAAATCGAAGGCATTCGTGAGTTTAAAAGTCTTACTTGAGCAAGGCCCAATACTGTTAAAAGTGCTTCAGGCATCTGCTTTTGCGTTTGTGAACGGTCATGTTTTCCCATTGAAACAACCAGCAGTAGTCCCCCATCTTGTTGGGATTCCAGCGGCCTTGATACCTGTTCTCCATTGTAGAAATATTTTTATGGAACCGCTCTCCATGTTCGTCACTTACGTGTCCCAAATTGGGTGGGAAAAAGTCAAGATGGGAATGTAAGAAATGCACTTTCAATGACATTCGGCAGCCAAGTTGTTCATATGCTGTTAGCATGTTGTCTACTAATTCAGCATAGTTTGCAGCTCATCTGTTCTCAAGGAAGTTCTACACTACTAGCACAAATGCATCCTAAGCTGCAAGACGCACTCGCTTTTTCAAATTCTTGGGCTGATGATAAGTAGTTTATTTGCCACATATGTAGCAGAAATTGTCTGGATCGTTAACACATTTGCGTTTATCCATCTTAGGGTACTTTCACACTTGCGTTGTTGGATTCCAGCAGGCAGTTATGTCACCGGAACTGCCTGCTGGATATGGCAATCTGTATGCAAACGGATATCATTTGTAGACGGATCCGGATGTGGATCCGTCTCACAAATGCATTGCAATACCGGATCCGTCTCTCCGGTTGTCATCTGGAAAAACGGATCTGGTATTTATCTTTTTCACATCTGTGCTATGATGTCAGCCGTTTAACACCTGCCATGCTGCGGTCCGTAGGGACCGCTGTATGGAAAAGGTTAACAGGAAGGGAGCTCCCTCCCTCTCCCATCGGGTGCTGCTGTGCCGTTTCAGCCCCCGATTCTTGACGGGATCAAGGAGGGAGGGGGCCCCCTCCCTCCCCATCACCTGCTGCTCTGTTGTGGCAGCGAGTGATGGTCAGACTTAGCCTTACCATGGCAAGCCAGAAGCCTGTGAAGGCGTCCGGTTGCCATGGTAAGGCTAAGTCTGACTTGTGCTAAAGACAGAAGTCTGATCAGACTAAGCGTAAAGTGAAAATACAGTACAGTACACTATATAGTGTACTGTATTGTATTGTACAGACATCAAACCCACTGGATCTTCAAGATCGAAGTGGGTCTGGGTAAAAAAAAAAAAAAAAAAACATTTAGCACTGATTAAAATTTAAAAACATAAAATGCACTACACATGTTTGATATCACCGCGTCCGTAATGACCTGATCTTTAAAATTGTCATGTTACTTTCCCCGCACGGTGAACGCCATAAAAAATAAAAATAAAACTATGATGAAATTGAAATTTTGCCCACCTTACTTCCCAAAAAAAGTAATAAAAGTGATCAAAAAAGTCGTATGTATGCTAAAATCGTATCAATCAAATCGGCACCTCATCCAGCAAAAAATAAGCCCCAACATAGGACAATCGCCCCAAAAAATTTAAAAATATGTCAGACTCAGACTATGGAGACATTAAAACATGATATTTTTTTTGTTTCAAAAATGATATTATTGTGTAAAACTTAAGTAAATAAAAAAAGCAGACATATTAGGTATCGCCGCGTCCGTAAGAACCTGCTCTATAAAAATATCACATGACCTAACCCCTCAGGTGAATACCGTAAAAAAAAAAAACGGTGTAAAAAAAGCAATTTTTTGTCACCTTACATAACAAAAAATGTAATAGCAAGCGATCAAAAAGTCATACGCACCCCAAAATAGTGGCAATCAAACCATCATCTTATCCCACAAAAATCATACCCTACCCAAGATAATCGCCCAAAAACTGAAAAAAACTATGGCTCTCAGACTATGGAGACACTAAAACATGATTTTTTTTGTTTCAAAAATGAAATCATTGTGTAAAACTTACATAAATAACAAAAAGCAGACATATTAGGTATCGCCGCATCCGTAAGAACCTGCTCTATAAAATCACATGACCTAACCCCTCAGGTGAATACCTTAAAAAAATTAATATAAAAACGGTATAAAAAATTCAATTTTTTATCACCTTACATCACAAAAAGTTTAATAGCAAGCGATCAAAAAGTCATACGCACCCCAAAATAGTGCCAATCAAACAGTCATCTCATCTTGCAAAAAACTAGCACCTACACAAGACAGTCGGCAAAATTTTTTATAAAACTATTGCTAGTGTGGCCTCACAAAAATTGTAATATAGAGCAACCAAAAATCATATGTACCCTAAACTAGTACCAACAATACTGCCACCCTTTCCCGTAGTTTCCAAAATGGGGTCACTTTTTTTGAGTTTCTACTCTAGGGGTGCATGAGGGTGGCTTCAAATGGGACATGGTGTCAAAAAAACAGTCCAGCAAAATCTCCCTTCCAAAAACCGTATGGCATTCCTTTCCTTCTGCGCCCTGCCGTGTGGCCATACAGCAGTTTACGACCACATATGGGGTGTTTCTGTGAACTACAGAATCAGGGCCATAAATATTGAGTTTTGTTTGGCTGTTAACCCTTGGTTTGTAACTTGAAAAAATGGATTCAAATAGAAAATCTGCCAAAAAAGTTACGTTTTGAAATGTTATCTCTATTTTCCATTAATTCTTGTGAAACACCTAAAGGGTTAACAAAGTTTGTAAAATCAGTTTTGAATTCCTTGAGGGGTGTAGTTTGTAAAATGGGGTCATTTTTGGGTGGTTTCTATTATGTAAGCCTCACAAAGTGACTTCAGATCTGAACTGGTCCTGAAAAAGTGGGTTTTAGAAATTTTCAGAAAAATTTAAAGATTTGCTTCTAAACTTCTAAGCCTTCTAACGTCCCCAAAAAATAAAATGGCATTCACAAAATGATCCAAACATGAAGTAGACATATGGGGAATGTAAATTAATAATTATTTTTGGAGGTATTACTATTTATTATAGAATAAATGTGGAATTTTTTAATAAATAAAATTTATTTATTTTATTCCATTTTACAATGTCGTGAAATGCAATATGTGACGAAAAAACTATCTCAGAATGGCCTGGATAAGTAAAAGCGTTTTAAAGTTATTCACACATAAAGTGACACTGGTCAGATTTGCAAAAAAATGGCCTGGTCCTTAAGGTGAAATATGGCCGTGTCCTTAAGGAGTTAAGGACCTCCCTAAACATGGCGCCCTCTCGCACGTGCAGCGGGCGCCATAGCTGCTGAGTTTCTTCTATTTTAAATAGCAGAGACGCGCGGCACATGTATGCGATCAGCCATTTTCCCTTTCAGATGCCATGCCTATTAGATCAGTGGTCCCCAACTGCCGGGCCGCGGCCCAGGACCGGGCCCTGAAAGATGGTTTGCCGGGCCGCTGGGATCAGGCAGTCTTTAACGCTGTACTAATGAAGAGCTTCCATTATGGAAGCGCTTCATTAGTACAGAAGGACCAGGAAGTGGTGAAGGATCTGTACTCACCGCTTCCTGGTCCACGGCTCGGCTATCGGCTGTGCAGGGCTGCGCACAGCGTGAGGTCGCTCTGTGACCTTACACTGTGTGCCGCTATACACAGCCGACAGCAGAATGAAGAGGATCGCGATGGTGACCAGGAGCAGGAGAGGTAAGTGTTTTTATTTTTTTTAATTTTTTTATTTGCACTGGGGGCTGATGGCTGACCTGGGGGACATATGGCTGACATGAGGGGCTGACATATGGCTGACATGAGGGGCCCGGCTGACATATGGCTGACATGAGGGGCTGACATATGGCTGACATGAGGGGCTGACATATGGCTGACATGAGGGGATGACATATGGCTGACATGAGGGGCTGACATATGGCTGACCTGGGGGCTGACATGGGGGGCTTATGGCTGACATGGGGGCTTATGGCTGACATGGGGGGCTGATAGATAGCTAAAGGTTTGGGGGTTGATCTGAGCCATTGGGGGTCTGATCTGAGGTCTGATTAACATTGGGGGTCTGATTGCTGGTCTGACCTGAGGTGTAATGAAAAATATTTTTTTCTTATTGTTCTCCTCTAAAACCTAGGTGCATCTTATAGGGTGAAAAATACTGTACAGTGCAGCAGAGACCAGTGCAGCAAAGACCATAGTCCGTTTTTTATAGTCGTTATATAGTGTTATATATTTTAATATGCACCTTGTGTTTTGTTATGCGCGTGAATCAGTCAGCCCCCCCCACCCCCTAAGCCCTGCCTCAGAACCCCCGCCCCCTTCCGACCCCATCCGGTCCCTGGGAAAATTGTCTTGCATGAAACTGGTCCTTGGTGCAAAAAAGGTTGGGGACCACTGTATTAGATGATTATACCAATACAGGCCACTAGGTGGAAGCACTGTATTGGTATAGTGCAAATTAAGTGTTCAATGGTGTCTATATAGACATCAATGAACACAATATGCAATCTAATTATTGAATTATTGCCAGTTATTGTCACCCAAGATGACTTAAAAAAAGTAAAATAAAGTTTTTTAAAATATCAAAAAAAAAAAAAAAAAGTTCAAATCACCCCCTTTCCTTAAAATAAAAATACTTAAATAATAAAAAAATAAACATCATGGGCATCACCGCGTGCGAAAATGCCCATACTATTAAAATATAACAATATTAATGGCATAATGGGAAAGAAAATAAGAACAGTTTGCCATATTTTGTCACTTCAACTACCCAATAATTATTTTATAAAAAGTGATCAAAAAGTCGCACACACTTCAAATTGGTATCACTGAAAAGAACAGATCTTTCCGCAAAAAATTAGCCCTCACACAGCCCTGTACACATAACTACAAAAAAGTTATAGGGCTCAGAATATGGTTAAAAAACAATTTTTTTCCCTCAAAGGTTTTAATTATTTTTTTCTGTATTAAAACGCTAATTTGCAATCTCAATTCATTATATTTTTCAATGCGAAATATCGGCAATATAACTTTCGCGTACGCGCATGCGCAAAATAGGCGCAACCTACTACAGCAACTGTTTCCACCAGACCGAAGTTGAATGCGATTAGAAAAGATGGTTGCCAACAATTTTCGCGATGTTGGGGAAGTGATGAGTGGCAGGGGTAATATTCGAATTCGCTAATTTTTTGGTGGGCGACTGGTATATCACACCAATTATAATTATTTTTTCCAATACCGTTTGTCACTGTGTGTAGCAGAGGGAACGCAGCAAAACCGCAAACAAATGCTGCAGTACCCAAATGCACTATATAGAAAGTATATTATTGGTATATAACACCCGCTTCAATCAGTTTTTTTGGGTAGCTGCAGTATATCACACCAGTTATAATTATTTTTTACAATACCGTTTGTCACTGTGTGTAGCAGAGGGAACGCAGCAAAACCGCAAACAAATGCAGCTGTACCCAAATGCACTATATATAAAAGTATATTATTGGTTCATAACACCCCGCTTTTATCAGTTTTTTTAGGGGGCGACTGGTATATCACACCATTATTTTTTCTAATTGCGTTTGTCACTCTCTGTAGCTGCAGTAACGCTCACCACCACTGCTGCACAATATAAATCCACTATAATATGCTTTCTATGTTAGAAAGTATATTATAAGTGTATTACACCCCTCTGTACTGCACACCTATCAATAGTACACCTATACCAGTCCTTAAAAGGACTTTTGTGGACCTATTTGATAGCATTTTTGTCCCTAACAGTCTGTCCCTGCTCCACACAGCAACCTCTCCCTACACTGACAAAACACTGAATGTAAAATAGTGGCCAGATCGGATCTATTTATAAGGTAGGGGGTATGTCCATGGGCTGAAACGTCTCAATTGGCTGTCCTGTACCACCTGATGGATGTGTCATGTGTCAAAGTTCTTCACAATGTAAAAGAATATGGCGGACGCAAATATCTTCATATGTTCGCATGAACGCGCAAAGTTCGCCGCAAACCGACCGCTGGGCGAACCGCAAGGCCATCTCTATTTCACACTTCTAGAGTGAGTCGTATACTGAGCTCTCTTGGCGAAGCCGACATTACGGCCGCCGAGAGCCGGGTCATCATGATGTCCTGCGGTATCTTTATAGAATAAGCCGGCTGTAAATTGGGCAGCTAAAGTTTGTGAATTATAATTTATTAGGGATTCTATATACGCTCTATACGTATAAAGGTTGTCGCTTCTTGAAATCAAAGTGTCGCCGAGCGTTATGTTCAATTGATTAAAAAGACTCGTAATAGGGTAGTTAATAAGGGCGACGCGGGATCCGTTGGGTATTGGTGTGTTATCCGGGCTAACGATTCTGCAAACGACGTATAACAGAGTGTTATTTAGGTTGTAATAATATTCACCGCTGCCCGAGATGAAGAACTCCAAAGGCGCGTTGTCTGCAATGGCCGCTATCAGTTGTACCTCTACATAAAACGATTTTTCAATATTTGTTTGAGTAGGCAGTATTTGAAAGATATCCAACTCTGATTTGGCGTACTCGGTGGATGCGTCGTGAAGAACGGCTTCTTGTTTTCTGGCAGCGACGTCTCTTAGTCGGGTCTACTTTATTCATAAAAGGGGGTAGGACGCCGCCGTTGCGACTGCGTTTTCCTTTCAGCGTTTCTCTCCGAATTTGCACGACGCCGGAGCCCCTCTGCCTTTGCGTAGGTCTATTAATACTAGGGATGTCCCGATACCATTTTTTTAAGACTGAGTACGAGTACCGATACTTTTATTTAAGTACTCACCGATACCAATTACCGATACTAATTTTAACAATAAAATACACAAACATGTATTTTCTGACCACTGACCAACCAAAAGGCCCAAAAACAGAACTATAACATTCCAAGGAGACATTATACTGTATGGGGGTCACAGAGACGTTATACTGTATGGGGGCAGCCACAAGGAGACGTTACACTGTATGGGGGCAGCCACAAAAAGATGTTATACTGTATGGGGGGCAACCACAAGGAGACGTTACACTGTATGGGGGCAGCCACAAGGAGACGTTATACTGTATGGGGGGCAGCCACAAGGAGACATTATACTGTCTGGGGGCAGCTACAAGGAGAGGTTATACTGTATGGGGGGCAGCCACAAGGAGACGTTATACTGTATGGGGCAGCCACAAGGAGACGTTACACTGTATGGGGCGGCCACAAGGAGACGTTACACTGTATGGGGGCAGCCACAAGGAGACGTTACACTGTATGGGGGCAGCCACAAGGAGACGTTATACTGTATGGGGGCAGCCACAAGGAGACGTTATATACTGTATGGGGGCAGCCACAAGGAGACGTTACACTGTATGGGGGCAGCCACAAGGAGACATTATACTGTATGGGGGCCACAAGGAGACGTTACACTGTATGGGGGCAGCCACAAGGAGACGTTACACTGTATGGGGGCAGCCACAAGGAGACGTTATACTGTATGGGGGCAGCCACAAGGAGACGTTATACTGTATGGGGGCAGCCACAAGGAGACGTTATACAGTATGGGGCACTGGAGCAGCCACAAGGAGATGTTATATACTGTATGGGGCAGCCACAAGGAGACGTTACACTGTATGGGGGCAGCCACAAGGAGACATTATACTGTATGGGGGCCACAAGGAGACGTTACACTGTATGGGGGCAGCCACAAGGAGACGTTACACTGTATGGGGGCAGCCACAAGGAGACGTTACACTGTATGGGGGCAGCCACAAGGAGACGTTATACTGTATGGGGGCAGCCACAAGGAGACGTTATATACTGTATGGGGGCAGCCACAAGGAGACGTTACACTGTATGGGGGCAGCCACAAGGAGACATTATACTGTATGGGGGCCACAAGGAGACGTTACACTGTATGGGGGCAGCCACAAGGAGACGTTACACTGTATGGGGGCAGCCACAAGGAGACGTTACACTGTATGGGGGCAGCCACAAGGAGACGTTATACTGTATGGGGGCAGCCACAAGGAGACGTTATATACTGTATGGGGGCAGCCACAAGGAGACGTTATATACTGTATGGGGCAGCCACAAGGAGACGTTACACTGTATGGGGGCAGCCACAAGGAGACATTATACTGTATGGGGGCCACAAGGAGACGTTACACTGTATGGGGGCAGCCACAAGAAGACGTTACACTGTATGGGGGCAGCCACAAGGAGACGTTACACTGTATGGGGGCAGCCACAAGGAGACGTTATACTGTATGGGGGCAGCCACAAGGAGACGTTATATACTGTATGGGGGCAGCCACAAGGAGACGTTATATACTGTATGGGGGTCACAGAGACGTTATACTGTATGGGGGCAGCCACAAGGAGACGTTACACTGTATGGGGGCAGCCACAAAAAGATGTTATACTGTATGGGGGGCAACCACAAGGAGACGTTACACTGTATGGGGGCAGCCACAAGGAGACGTTATACTGTATGGGGGGCAGCCACAAGGAGACATTATACTGTCTGGGGGCAGCTACAAGGAGAGGTTATACTGTATGGGGGGCAGCCACAAGGAGACGTTATACTGTATGGGGCAGCCACAAGGAGACGTTACACTGTATGGGGCGGCCACAAGGAGACGTTACACTGTATGGGGGCAGCCACAAGGAGACGTTACACTGTATGGGGGCAGCCACAAGGAGACGTTATACTGTATGGGGGCAGCCACAAGGAGACGTTATATACTGTATGGGGGCAGCCACAAGGAGACGTTACACTGTATGGGGGCAGCCACAAGGAGACATTATACTGTATGGGGGCCACAAGGAGACGTTACACTGTATGGGGGCAGCCACAAGGAGACGTTACACTGTATGGGGGCAGCCACAAGGAGACGTTATACTGTATGGGGGCAGCCACAAGGAGACGTTATACTGTATGGGGGCAGCCACAAGGAGACGTTATACAGTATGGGGCACTGGAGCAGCCACAAGGAGATGTTATATACTGTATGGGGCAGCCACAAGGAGACGTTACACTGTATGGGGGCAGCCACAAGGAGACATTATACTGTATGGGGGCCACAAGGAGACGTTACACTGTATGGGGGCAGCCACAAGGAGACGTTACACTGTATGGGGGCAGCCACAAGGAGACGTTACACTGTATGGGGGCAGCCACAAGGAGACGTTATACTGTATGGGGGCAGCCACAAGGAGACGTTATATACTGTATGGGGGCAGCCACAAGGAGACGTTACACTGTATGGGGGCAGCCACAAGGAGACATTATACTGTATGGGGGCCACAAGGAGACGTTACACTGTATGGGGGCAGCCACAAGGAGACGTTACACTGTATGGGGGCAGCCACAAGGAGACGTTACACTGTATGGGGGCAGCCACAAGGAGACGTTATACTGTATGGGGGCAGCCACAAGGAGACGTTATATACTGTATGGGGGCAGCCACAAGGAGACGTTATATACTGTATGGGGCAGCCACAAGGAGACGTTACACTGTATGGGGGCAGCCACAAGGAGACATTATACTGTATGGGGGCCACAAGGAGACGTTACACTGTATGGGGGCAGCCACAAGAAGACGTTACACTGTATGGGGGCAGCCACAAGGAGACGTTACACTGTATGGGGGCAGCCACAAGGAGACGTTATACTGTATGGGGGCAGCCACAAGGAGACGTTATATACTGTATGGGGGCAGCCACAAGGAGACGTTATATACTGTATGGGGGCAGCCACAAGGAGACGTTACACTGTATGGGGGCAGCTACAAGGAGACATTATACTGTATGGGGGCCACAAGGAGACGTTACACTGTATGGGGGCAGCCACAAGGAGACGTTACACTGTATGGGGGCAGCCACAAGGAGACGTTACACTGTATGGGGGCAGCCACAAGGAGACGTTACACTGTATGGGGGCAGCCACAAGGAGACGTTATACTGTATGGGGGCAGCCACAAGGAGACGTTATATACTGTATGGGGGCAGCCACAAGGAGACGTTATATACTGTATGGGGCAGCCACAAGGAGACGTTACACTGTATGGGGGCAGCCACAAGGAGACATTATACTGTATGGGGGCCACAAGGAGACGTTACACTGTATGGGGGCAGCCACAAGGAGACGTTACACTGTATGGGGGCAGCCACAAGGAGACGTTACACTGTATGGGGGCAGCCACAAGGAGACGTTATACTGTATGGGGGCAGCCACAAGGAGACGTTATATACTGTATGGGGGCAGCCACAAGGAGACGTTACACTGTATGGGGGCAGCCACAAGGAGACATTATATTGTATGGGGGCAGCCACAAGGAGTCGTTATACTGTATGGGGGCAGCCACAAGGAGACGTTATATACTGTATGGGGGCAGCCACAAGGAGACGTTACACTGTATGGGGGCAGCCACAAGGAGACATTATATTGTATGGGGGCAGCCACAAGGAGTCGTTATACTGTATGGGGGGCAGCCACAAGGAGACGTTACACTGTATGGGGGCAGCCACAAGGAGACGCTACTGTAAGGAGTCAGGACAACAATTTTTGAAGCCCCCCCCTCCTCAGTATAATAGTCTTGTGGCCATCATACAGTAATGTATATTTCTTCTTGCCCTAATGGCTGCTTTTAGAGATCAATGTGCAGCTTGCAGGCAGGAAGGGAAGGACCAGGGCCATAGAAGACAGACACTATCACCTTTAGAGGGACTCGCTCCTGGCAAACACAGTGGAGCAGACTGTGATGTAATTATAGTTATTGCAGGGACTCAGAGAATCGTCTGAGAGTTTATTAGTTAAAACGAATCGAATGAGTCAGAGACTGTGTCACCCCAGACTTCCTGCTCTGCTACATGCACCCTGTACACACACAGCACCACTACATGCTATGCTAATAATGCCGCCCCTTCCCCCCGGACGGACTTACAGGGAGCCGCAGAGCAGGAAGCCTGGCAGGGACTCGGTGACACGGTCTGCGACTCATTGGATTCTTTTAACTAATAAACTGTCAGACGATTCTCTGAGTCTCTGCACTACGCTCCCTGTGCTGTGAGTCAGTGCTGGCTGCCTCTGATTGGTTGGAGGGCGGGGAGGGGCGGGCCTAGCTTCCACTCTAGGCTCCAATTACACTGCCTGCTGCTGCCTGTGAAGCTGTTAGCTGTGGGAGATGCAGGGGCTGCGGACGGACACATAGAAGCGGTGCACAGGTATCGGCAGTGGTATCGGGGACATTTGCACGAGTACATGTACTCGTGCAAATGCCCGGTATCGGTCCCGATACCGATACTGGTATCGGTATCGGGACATCCCTAATTAATACGATCCATAACGGCGGTCGATGCAATAGCGACATCTTTAGCGATATTCCTGGAGGCTGTTTTTACTTGCGGTTTTACAAATTCCACACCTTTCTTGAAAATGGGAACGACTCGCCGGAACAATCCACAAAATATCCCGGCGAGACCAGAACCATGCATTAATTCTTCTCCGTGAAAACCATCCAAACCATGACCGGCTTGCACTAGGTAATAATGTGTATACGCATCCAGGTTGCCGTACACTCTCTGGGACAATATTTTAATGCGTCATCACAGCACGAGGTCTAAAGTGTAATCGCACAATAGTTTTCCCGTATTTGAATTTAACGGGTTTAGCTTGATCCGTGAGTATCGATATTGTAATGGTATCAAAGTGTTGTTTGCAGAGAGGTATATAGTCCAGCCGCTTAACTCCACAGTTCTTAAAAGCTGTACGTAACTATCGCCAACAAGTTGATGCTGAATGATGTCGGTATAAACAGCATTGTATAAAATCCGGCTTTAATATCAGGATGAATTTTTCTCTTTATAGGTAAAGAATCGTTCTCTTTTGCTAAAACTAAATCATCATCCGTGAAATGTTCTAAAACAGGCAAGATAAATTCGTTGTAGCACAAAACGATGTACCCCACATCAACATTCTTGTTCGAGCGATTGCGCGAGTAGCCCTGAAGCCCCAATATATTGCCTAGCTTTTTACCCGGAGTGAACTTATATAAGCTTGATTTTATTACATAGACGGTTCTGTCAATCTCATCGTATCTTAGACACAATTGATCAGGCAGTATTTTTATAGAATCAAGTTTGTTATTAATGGCTTTGATCAGCTCGTTCATATTAGGGTAATAACCCGATTTAACAAAAAACTGTCTGACAGGGTCATCGCACTGGGCGACGTAGAATACACGATCGCCGGTCCCAAAGGTTTTCCACGTATGGGAATACTGAATCTCTACTAACGCCACTTCATAAGGACCGCGAAGATGGACGGCTTTTGCTAATTTAGTGGTGTATCGGCGATGGTATTTTTGGGGTAAAGTTTGGCGTTGCAGGGTAGCGTAATAAAAAACGAGCCGTCTTCCATAGTTTACACGCTCACCAACTGATTTAATATCAACGACCGGTAAGTATTTTACACCATTATTTTCCTTAGAAAAATCTATCATCGACAGAAGATCGGCTTGCCATTGGTCGTCTATATCAGACACCACAACTGTTTCTTTTAAATGATTTTTTAACCGGTTTGTACAATGTGTAAGTATCCTCGTTATTCAACCAATTTTTTACAGTGTCTTTTATTATTCCAAATTTGTAGTAGTTTTCTCAATATTTCAGTGTTTGCGGTCATTTTAGCGACATTTTCAAACACCTGCTATCGACGACGCGCCCTAGAGGTTTATGCAATTTTAACTAATCAAGATAGTGTATTTATTGTAAAAAGAAAAAACGGACTACATTTTTATTTAAAAAGTCATTTTATGTAAAAATATTGAGATATTACACACAAATACATTTTTATACACTGTCAAAGTAAAACTTATAGCGATAACCAAGCCGTCTGTAACAAAGTAAAACAAATAAAAACATTATCAGGCGCTACGTACAAATACATTCAAAGTAAAAGTTACAACATTAACCAAGATGTCTGTAACAAAGGCGGCGTTCTCTTTTTATGTAATAAAGAGCCTCGCGTTAACGCAGAGGTTGTTGTTACGATTGGCTGCTGCCTAAAAGGGGTACGAACCGTTTCAAAAGGTTCGTCGGGCGACCCCTTTTTTAAATTATCGTAAAGTTCTCGTTCTTGCATTACTGATCATGGTTGATGACATGTTCAGTTTGGCAATGGGTTCCATGAAGAAGACCCACCCGTGAGGCATTTTAACCTTAAGCAACCCGTGACTCGAATCAGGTCGATGATGTTGGATCCTGGTATAACTTGATCTTTGTAAATGAATTCACCCCTAGCATTCCAGTACGGCTTGTTACCCGATAGTCACAGTTTGTTCAACAAAAGTTCAGCATTTTTCCTATACCTTATATTGACATTGTTAAGTATCTCTTTAACATTGTCTCTGCTAGAAGAGTCATTTGTCGATCGTTGTTGATCTGGTTGTGGCTGCGTAATCAAAGTTAGAGTTGACATTTCTTTATCTGACAAGTTTGTTGAGCGTCAAGTATCTCTGTAACACATTAGTGTATCTCTTAATTTTTTCTGAAAGGTAATTTCTGTGTAATATTTCGCTAACTTTGACGTCCAAACGGCGTGTAATGGTTTGGCGTATGTCTGGTGTTTCTACAACTGTTTGGTCCAACTCGTGTTTGGAAACCAGGAACATTTTCTCCGCATACTACATTATGAGCCACCGACTCTATTAGCTATCAAGCTAGTGATTAAAGGTATCGCAAAGCCGAGCAGCGATCCTATAAAACCGCTGCACTGGTTCACCATGTGCTTTTTGTATTTAATGGGACAGCTTTTATCGCTTAATTTCTTTATAGCCTTGCACCATCTTTTCAGTATATTTTTTGTCACTCTCTAAGAGGTATCTTTCCTTTAAGGATATTGAGAGCGATCTCGCCAATAGCGGATATAAAATCATTACTGGCACTGCGTAATATTGATTTTCGGACCGTCAGTTTTGTTTTGACCAACGCTTTTAAAAGATCACAATTACGTCGGATCCTGTTCGCCATCTTTACAGGAGCTGCGACGCTACCAAGAATGACCGTCGAGATGAGAAATATCACATTTTAGAGCTTCTTTTTGCAAACATAAACTGCCGGAAGATCTGGCGGGAACAAACCGGTTCTTAGCTTTAGTTCCTCGGGCATGTCGGATCTTAAATCTACGAGTAAATAGCCGTAAGGTGCGTGTGTAGCTTCTTCAAAAGCTTCTAAAAAGAAACATGTTTTACCAGGGTACATTTGCCGAGCCAACGTAATAACTTGTAATTTATCACGCGGGTTTTTAAAAAGGACCATGTATTTAGTGTTCAAATTTATGGTCTGGCTTTTCTTACCCTGACAAAAAAACATTTTGAACGAGATACATGATGCTCAAATTTCTGTGGTGCAGGAATTTGGTGAATGCGTTTTTTATATAAGATTTTTGCAAGCCTCCTCCATAAGATCATCGACGACCGCCAAATGATGGTTTAGCTCATCGTACAATTTCTGCCAACTATGGGGTTTCGCTTTGGTAGATAGGGTAAGCGGATGCAGTACAGAGGCAAAAGTTCTTAACGCAAAATTTCAGTGTTTATTCACACTTGAGGCAAATGCACAAAACAATGCGTTACTTTGCAGTCTTGGTGTTTACTTCACAAACAATGGAAAGTACATCTTGTGTTACTTCACACAAATTGGAAAGTTCATATAAGACAAGTCACCTTGATGTCAGTTCTGGCTCCAGCAGTCCACGGCAGACTTT
Source organism: Bufo bufo (assembly GCF_905171765.1). Classification (NCBI taxonomy): domain Eukaryota; kingdom Metazoa; phylum Chordata; class Amphibia; order Anura; family Bufonidae; genus Bufo; species Bufo bufo. The sequence goes on from NC_053389.1 coordinate 496,035,913, forward strand.
AGGGGGCTTGTTTCCTCGGCCCATGGGTCTCAGCCCTCCAACCTGACACCAAGCCTCAGATCCCAACACAGAGATTCTGCTTCTGAGCCCAGCTGCCTATTTAAGGACAGCCAGGTGCTCCCAAAAACCCGGACCGGCAATTAAAATCCAGTCCTGTATTTGACCCCACCTGGCTGAAAATCAGCCCAGCAGCACACGCTGGGAGGAAAATACCTGTTTTCCCAGACCATTCCCCTCACTGTGTTACATACTCCCCCCCCCCTTTGTTAAACCCTGAGGGGGTGAACACTCACCAGACAATGTACTCAGGACAGGGCATCCGTGTTTCCCTGCATCTGGCATGCCCTGTGTTCCACTGTAAATTTAAAGTTCTGTAGGGAAAGGGACCATCTGGTGACCTGGGCATTTCTGTCTTTGGCCTGGCTCATCCACTTGAGAGGGGAGTGGTCAGTCCACCAGGCGGAATTTTCTCCCCAACAAATAAGTGCCCCAATGATGTGCCAGTAACAAGTGCCCCCATAGATGCCCCCCAATCATGTGCCAGTAACAAGTACCCCCATAGATGCCCCCTAATCATGTGCCAGTAACAAGTGCCCCAATCATGTGCCAGTAACAAGTGCCCCCATAGATGCCCCCCAATCATGTGCCAGTAACAGGTGCCCCCATAGATGCCCCCCAATCATGTGCCAGTAATAGTATCATATAAAAAAAATAAACACTTATACTTACCTCCATCAGGCTGGCAGCGATGCGATGCAGGCCTCTTCCGGCCTGTGTCCCGCGACGTACGGCTCAGGCGGCGCAATGACATCATCGCGCCGCCTGCACCAGAGGAACGGGGAAGGGAGACGCCTCTCCCTCCCCTGCCACGCCGCAGCACTTTCATATGTATCGCTGTCCTGAGGACGGCGACACAGATGACTATGGAGATGAGTGCTTCCACAATAGAAGCGCTCTTCTCCCTGTGCCCTGCTGCCGCTCCCCAGTGACCCGCGGGGCTCAAGAGGCAGCTGCCTTGGCCCCCCAGAAGCAACTGGGCCCAGAGCAGCTGCCCCTTTTGCCCCACATTAAAGATGGCCCTGAGTACAGCACCGAGGCCTACTTCGGAGGCGTCGGTCTGTACTATAAATTCCATTTTGAAGTCGGGCGTCAACAAAACCGGGGACCCGCACAGGGCTGACTTCAAAGCGGAGAAAGCCTCTTCCGCCTGATCATGCCAGCGAACCATCACTAACTTGCGTCCCTTCAAGAGCCCTGTCAATGGCGCAGCCACTGTAGCAAAGTGGGGGACAAATCTCATGTAATAGCCCACCATTCGCAGGAACAACTTTACATGCCTAGTGGTTACAGGTCATGGCCAATTCCGCACTGCCTCTATTTTGTTCACTTGTGGTTTGATGACTCCGCGCCCAATGACATACCCCAGGTATTTAGTCTCCTATAACCCTATCGCACATTTCTTTAGGTTAGCAGTTAGTCCAGCCTTCCAAAGGGAGTCAACTACAGCCTACACTTTGGGTGGGTGACTTTCCCATTCGGCACTGTGGATGACAATATTGTCCAGGTAAGCCGAAGCGTACCGACAATGTGGATGAAGCACAATGTCCATAAGTAATTGAAAAGTGTCAGGGGCGCCATGCAAACCAAAGGGTAACACCTTATATTGGTACAGCTCCTCTGGTGTGATGAAGGCATTTTTCTCTTTGGCAGCCTCCGTCAAGGGTACCTGCTAGTACCCTTTAAAGAGGTCCAAAACAGAAAAATACCGGGCTTGTCCTAACCTCTCGATAAGCTCATCCACCCGGGGCATGGGATACGCATGGAATTTGGAAATCTCGTTTAGTTTACGAAAATCGTTATAGAACCGTAACGTCCTGTCCGGTTTGGGTATTAAAACTATAGGGCTGGCCCACTAACATTTAGACTCCTCAATAACGTCTAGTTGCAGCATTAGCTTGTTGCTATCCTCGGATACCCGGTATGGTTTTAACCTGACTTTTGCCTGAGGCTTAGTCTCAATGTCATGCTAAATTGTGGAAGTGTGTCCGGGGAGGTCTGAGATCACATCCGTAGGGTCCCTGCCACCTAGCCAGGAACTTACTGTCCACGGTCGGTACCAGAACCAAAACTCGATCTCCCAGGTTAAAGATCCGGACCCGATCCTGCCGATTATAGACCTGACTTTGAGCTCGCTAAGCTGCCTCCATATGCTCTTTTACAAGAGGCAACATTGTTTCCATATGTTCCTGCATCTGGGTGATGTATTCAATAATACTTTTATATGGGGTGGGTTCTTGCTCCCACGCCTCTTTGGCTATGTCCAACAGACCACGAGGATGTCTGCCATATAGCAGTTCGAAGGGTGAAAACACAGTAGAGGCCTGGGGCACCTCTCGCACTGCGAACATAAGATAGGGCAGAAGGAGGTCCCAGTCCTTCCCATCCTTAGACACCACTCTTTTCAACATGTTTTTTAATGTTTGGTTAAACCTTTCTACCAGGCCGTGAGTTCGCGGATGATAAACGGATGTCCGTAGCTGTTTGATGTGCAGCAACTTACAGAGTTCCCTCATGACCTTGGACATAAAAGGGGTCCCCTGGTCAGTCAGAACCTCATTAGGTATCCCCACTCAGGAAAACATCTCCATTAACTCTTTAGCTATAAGTTTGGCTATAAGTTTGGCTGATGTATGTCACAGTGGCACTGCCTCTGGATACCGAGTGGCGTAATCTAGGACAACCAAGATGTGTTGGTGTCCTCTAGTGGACTTCGGTACTGGGTCTATGAGGTCCATAGCGATTCGATGATCGAGAGAGGTACTAAGGGACTGCGGAAAAGGTGCTGGGGGCAAGTTGTTTGGCAGGTCGGGCAAGACTTGCAAAATTCACACACTGGGCCAGTAAAACCGTTGTAATATCCGTTCCTGTGTTTTCTGCATTCCCAGATGATCCCCGAGAACATGTTGGTGGGCTAACTCTAACACGAGTTTGTGCCTGGGGCACCACCAACTGTTCAATATATTCACCCCGCAGCTGGTTTACACGATACAGCATACAAAATGAGGAAACATCGACTCGGCCCCAGGTTGTTGTGGTTCACCATCAATTATTACCACATTCTCCCAGGCTCAGGATAGGGTTGGGTCCTGGTGTTGTGCTGTACCAAAATTTTCCCCAGAGACATTGAGGTCTGCCAACTCAGGACTTGGTGGCAAGTACTCCAATGTCTCCCATATAACACTCAGCGGGGTTTCCCCCTCTTCCACCGAAGTGGCGGTCACCCCTACTGCTGGCCCTTTGGCCTCAGGTTCCCAGGGTTCTGGCCTTCCTCATGAACAAGGCTAATCTCCTGGGTTTACCCCTGACTCACGGGTATCAATAACTCTCACAACCGGCCATAGGGCCGGGAAGCCCGGAAAGTTTCCTGGCATATAGTGACTGACTGTAACCCCAATTAGTGTCCATGGGCTCAACCCGATGAGGATAGTCATCCCTTACATGGCCAGGCTCCTGACACTGCAAGCAGACTAACGGAGCCAGGCTCATAGTGGGTACATCCCGGGTGGGTTTCATCGGCTCAAATCTCTAGGCCTGGGGCAGAGATTTCAGAGGTTTGACTGCCCCCGCTCCCAAAAGAACCCCCCTGTAGATTCTTAGTAGACTCATAGCGTTCCACCAGGTCCACCATCTCCAGGGCATTGCCAGGACACACCTGGCCGAACCAGTGCTGGAGAGGGGGTGGCAAAGCCCTCCAGAACATATTAGCTAATAGTCGATCCAGCATAGCCGTGGGACTCAGCACATCCGGCTGTAGCCACTTTTGCAAGAGGTGAAATAAGTCACTGGGGTCTCGCGGGCTCAGCCGGGTTAAACCCCCACTGATGTACCTGCTGGGCCCGAACCAACACATTCACCCCCAGTCTTGCCAGAATCTCACCCTTTACTTTCTGGTAGTCGGCCGCTTGATCGTCCGTCAAGTCGAAATACACCCGCTGAGAATTGGATGCCAGGAACGGAGCGACGACCTCAGCCCACTGGTCTCGGGGTAGTTTCTCCCTTGTGGCCACCTTCTTGTACATCGCCAGGTAGGTTTCGACGTCATCTAAGGGTGTCATCTTGGGGATCGCCGCATGGACTGCTTTCCGGACATCATGGACACTTTTGGATGTTCCTGCCGTTTGTATAGCCATCACGTGTTGTAACAGCAGCTGGTTTGTTTCTTGCTGCTGCCTGTTAGCCTCCCGTTGTTGCAGGTTGGTTTCTTGTTGCTGCTGGATAGCCTCCACAAGAGCCTTCATCGAGGGTCACGGGTTGAAATTTAGCGGGTTTAATACAAGACATACAACCGTGCCGGAGAAAAAATGAAAAGCAACAATACTTCGGCGATCACGCCCACCTCACTGGGCTTGCCCGCATCCTCCAACAATTGTGGGGTTTCGCTCTGGTAGATAGGGTAAGCGTACACAGTATAGAGGCAAAAGACAAGTTCTTAACGCAAAACTTCAGTGTTTATTCACACTTGAGGCAAATGCATAAAACAATGCGTTACTTTGCAGATGAAGGACCCCGGCGGCTGTTCACGGAACTGCCTGCTCCCGGTGAGGGCTTACCTGTGCATCGCCGGACGGGTGAGTCAAGATGGCAGTCCGCATGTTTCTGCTGGCGAACACTGCGAACTGACCATTACTGCTTGCTATGGGGTCCAGGAGTCAGGGGGCCTAATCAGATATAATAACATTGTACTTTTTTTTTCAAATCAATTTTTATTCATTGCACCAGCACATTGTAAATATATTACAAAAGTTGATAAATTCAAATTAAGGATGGTACAAAATTTAATTTTCATCTCTTTTTTTTAACATAGACATATCAATCAAATTGCAAATCAATATGTTTACATAGTTGAAAACTCCCCCTCTCTCCCCCCCCCCTCCCCAACTCTAATCTCCAACACCCAAAGCCCCTGTCTGCTCCGACCAGTTAGCTAAATATACAATTCTAAGTTAAGACTGTTGGTATCAGTTTGATTCATGTACATATATCTATTTCCTACGGAACTAATCTATACTCAGTTTCCCTAAAGTCCCTTTGAGAGCCTCAGTGTTATACCATTCTGTTTACCTGAAAGATTGCATAACTGACCTGATCTCATCTTGGGTAAGATGTTTGGTTATAAAAGTTTTCCAATATTGGAAAAATCTTTTAGTTTTTTTTATCTTTGCTTGATTCTATATCTAACTTATCTAGGTACATAAAATGTGTCATTTGGGATATTATCTCCTGAATTTTTGGTATCTCTGGTTTCAACCAATTCAGGAATAAACACCTCAGTGACATTAGTAGCGCTGCATCTACTGATTTTGGGGGCGTTGATGCGTCTTCAAAAAAATGGTGAATAATAAGCTTTCCGGGGAAAACCGTAACGTAAAACCCCAAGTATCAGTGATCCAATTTTTGATCTGTTCCCAAAAGCTTTGGATCTGGGGACAAAACCACACACAGTGTGACAAATCAGCTTTCTCCAACCCACATTTTGGGCATGCTGTAAGATAATTGTGATTATCCAAATTTTTAGGAAAGTTGAAAGCATAGATAGCATGATGTAACAGCCGGAGGTGAGATTCCCTCCATTTTTCACAGGGTACAGCTTTACAAACTCTTGTCCATCCTTGTAGGACATCTTCAGAAGATATATTTATCTTTAGCTTTTTCCTAAAAAGGGTTGATGCCAAAACGTTATTTCCTGATTCCCTTAGTGTTTGATAGATATGTGAGATGGATAATTTCGTATTTGTCATCCCTAAAGAAAATATTAGGGAGGTTTTGTCACATTCCCCGGCCACATCTCTTAATCTCTGTTTGCAAAAATGGGATATTTGTTGGAAGGGAAGGAAATGCGGGCTGTCCAAACTATAAATATCACAGATTTCAGGGAAGGTGAGGTATCTTTTTTCCACAACATGTAGAAGTTTTTGGAAAGAGGTAATTCCTCTATTCCTCCACTCAGCAAACATTTTGATTGTTGCCCCTTGTGTGAATTCGGGGTGTTGCCATAAATCCATTATCTTAGATGCAAGAAATGATTTTTTTGCCAATTTACGTGTTTCCTTCCATGCCACCATAGTATCCCTAATGATTATGGAATGTTTTAGATATGGCTTCAACGTTTGTCTCCTTGTATGTAGCAGTGCATTTAGGACCATGGGAGTGCTAATTGAGTTTCCAAAGTAAAGTTAAAGTAGTGATGTGTCATATGGACCCAATCCAAGCAATGTCTAAGAAGACATGATAAATTATAAAGTCTGACGTCTGGTATGTTCAAGCCTCCCTTATCTCTAGGTAACATTAATTTTGAGATGGCTATGTGGGGCTTTTTCCCTGACCATAAGAAGTTGGTAAACACTGATTGAAGCTCCTTAACATCTGTATGTTTTAAAAGCATTGGAATCGTTTGGAGTGGATATAGTAGCTTGGGGAAACATATATCATTTTTATCAAGTGACTTCTTTTGTAATTGTTTTAAAGAGGGGAAGATAGTTTAGATTATATAGTGAGGTAGTCGATTTCCCTATTTTGATGCCTAGGTACGTAATATATGAATTACTTACCGGAATTTTCTTACAGTTTTCTGGGAGTTTATTTTTCACTTTTGAGGATGTCAGGGGCATCAACATGCATTTATCAATGTTTATCTTGAAGCCCGAAACTGGCCCAAAAGAATCAAAAAGTTGGAGAACCCCTTCAAGGTCTTCCGTGGGGTCTGCTAAAAATAATAGCAGATAGTCTGCAAAAAGTGATGTGTGTACTTCCTATTGCCTATTTTGATTCCCTTGAAGATGTCTCCTCCCTCTAATATACGGATTAATGGTTCTAAAGCCAAATTGAATAGGAGAGGGGATAGAGGGCACTCTTGACAAGTTCCTCTACAAAGTGGAAAAGGCGTTGATAGGAAACCTGGAATTGCAATTCGGGCTTGGGGGGCGGTATATAAGGCGGATATAAACGTTCTAAATGAACTGGAGAATTTCATCCGATCTAGGACCTCATTCATCCAGTCCCATCTGACGTTGTCAAACGCCTTTTCTGCATCTATTGCCAGCAGTGTCGGTAAATTGGAATTACATAGCTTCCATTGTACTGCGTCTAATACCGTCAGAACTTTGCGAATGTTGGACACTGCGGATCTGCCTTTGACAAAGCCAGATTGAGACGTAGATACCAGATCCGGCATGGTGTTAGAGAGCCTGTCAGCCATAATTTTGGCTGCTAATTTAAGGTCAACTTTTATCAGAGATATTGGGCGATACGAAGAAGGTTGTATTGTGTCTTTTCCTGGTTTGGGAATTAGTTTTATGTGTGCTAGATTATCTGATGCTGATAATGGGGTGCCTGTCAATAAACCATTAAACACTGCCGCCAGTGGACTTTTGAGTTCTTCACCCATCATTTTATAGAATAGTATATCCATCCGATTTGAATATTTTCAAAGTTGCTGGATAGAGTAATGTGAATCTGATGTTATTGCGATGAAGTTGGGTACACAGCGGTGAAAAGGCTTTGCGTTTTTTTGTAACTTCAGCGGAGTAGTCTTCAAAGATAAGGATCCTCATCCCTCTAAGTATGACAGGTTCTGTGCGGGTTTTAAAGGCTTTGAGAACAGACTCTTTTTCCGTGTAGTCCAAATAATGCACAATTACATGTCTTTATTCGACTGACGTTCTTTGGGAGAGAAAGCTGTTCCCACTCTGTGTGCGCGTTTCACTTTACAGTGATGCGATAATCCCAGAGCATATGGTAGCTCTGATTCACAAATGGATCGCAGGTCTCCCTGTGGTATGGATTCTTGTAGTCCCACCACTCTTAAGTTGTTGCGCCTTGACCTATTTTCTACGTCTTCCAGCTTTTCCCACAATCGCCTGTTTTCGGCTTGGGTTGTCTGGAGCTTTGCAGGATCGATTCAGTAGTGTCTTCGATCACTTGTATCCGGCTTTCTGCCTCCGCCAGCCGTGTGCCATGATGCTGCACTTCTTCTTGCAGCTGCTGCATTACATTCGTGACCGATGCAGCTACAGTTTCCCGCAGATCTGGAGCTAAATGTGAAGCCACTTCTACTGCCAACTCTTTGTAATCAATCTTGTGCGATTGTGTATCAATACTTTTCTCCCCCGGCGAGTCAGGAGCGTGTACAGGTATTATCACCGTCTCCGGAAGTCACATTGTACTTTTTTGTGTAAAATAACAATATGGGAGCTTTTTGCTATAATCTGTGTTTTCTAATATATGGGTTTATTATACATATCTTTAATTATTGCTCCTTATTGCTGTGTTCATTTTCTTACACTAGGTGGTGGGGTATTATTTTGTTATGGGGCCCTATGAACTATAATTACACCCCTGTGTCAGTGGAATCCACTGTTTTTGTCAAACTAATGTATATGAGGGCCTCTCATGCAGTGGCGTTGCTAGGGCTGGTGTCACCCGGTGCAGTAGAAAATGGTGTCACACCCCAAGCCCCCCCCACTAGTAGTCATTAACCCCTTTCAGCAGTCCCCTCTTCACAGTAGTTATTAACCCCTTTCAACAGTCCTCCCTTTAGTGAAGGGGGGACTGCTGGGGTTAATAAATATTGTGAATGGGGGACTGCTGAAAGGGGTTAATTATAACTACTGTGGGAGCAAAGGAGGGAATAAATAACTACACTGAAGAGGGGACTGCTGAAAGGGGTTAATAAATACTGTTAAGGAGGGACTGCTGAAAGAGGTTAATAACTACTGTGAAGGGCCTTCACAGTAGTTATTAACCCCTTTCAGCAGTCCCCTCTTCATAGTTATTTCCCCCTTTCAGCAGTCCCCCTTCACAGTAGTTATTAACCCCAGCAGTCCCCCCTTCACTGAAGGGGGACTGCTGGGTTTAATAAATACTGTGAAGACTGCTGAAAGGGGTTAATAACTACTGTGAAGGTCCTTCACAGTATTTATTAACCCCTTTCAGTCCCCTCTTCAGTGTAGTTAATTATTCCCCCTTTTGCTCCCACAGTAGTTATAATTAACCCCTTTCAGCAGCGCCAGCCCAGTAGCCAATCACAGACGGTCTTTCCCCCCTTTCAAGTTTCACAATCACAGCAGACTTGTTCCTTGACCTTCCCCCCTTTCAGTTTCAGCAATAAATTCATTCCCTCCCCTAGTCCCTGGCCCGGCCACAGCAACAGTCTTGGCCAGCTAGTCGACTACTACCAGTACCTGTGCATTCGGCACTCGGCAGCGCTCCTCAGAGTCTCTCTTCCTCTCCGCCGCAAATCTGCTGCGTGTGACGTCAGTGCACTGTTGCTGCTGAGCCGCCTGAGCGCTCTGCGCTTTTGAAGACTGGTGTCACCCAGTGCGGCTGGTGTCACCCGGTGCGGCCCGCACCCGCCGTACCCCCCTCACAACGCCACTGCTCTCATGTACCCTAATGGCAGATGTGAAGAAAGATCTCACCATGTTGGAATAAGACCTATCCCCTTTTGCCAAGCATACTCTTTATGGTGAAGGAATACTGTAGCTCTGGTTTTGTTAGGCTACTTTCACATCTGCGCTTTCCCTTACCGCTATTGAAATCCGTCATAGGATCTCAATACCGGAGGAAAACGCTTCAGTTTTGCTCCTATTCATTGTCCGTGGAAACAAAACTGAATGGAACGGAGTGCACCAGAATGCTTTCCGTTCCGTTTGATTGTGTTCCCATGACGCACACAAAAGGGCTGCAAGCAGTGTTTGAGTGCATCATGGAATTCGGAGCAAGATGGATCCGGCAACAAACGCAATGTAAGGCCTCATGCACACGAGTGTTTTTTCACTGTCAGTGATTTGGCTTCAGTGGTCCGTGTCCGATTTTGCTTCAGTTGTGTTTCCTTGTGTCTTCCTTTTTTTTTGTCTGACGGGGAAAAAAAGGAAGGTTAATGAAAAGTGTAATTTTATTGCACCAAGGTCTTGTAGAAAAAAATGGACACGGATGACATACCAGTTGTGCATCCATTTTTTTTTGACGGACCCATTGACTTGAATGGGTACGTCCTCCGTTTTCCACTGACAAGAATAGGACAGGTTATATTTTTTTGACGGACTGGAAACACGGATGCGGAGAAAAAACTGAGGACTATCAGTTTTTTTTCACAGCTCCATAGAAATGAATGGGACCTCCGCTAAACTGTGAAAAATGACGGAACGGACGCGGATGCATACAACGGTCGTGTGAATGAGGCCTAAGTCAATGATGCCGGATCCATTTTCTCAGACACAAAAGAAAATGGATCCGGCGCCCATTGACTTACGATGGCTTTAGTGTCGGGTCCATCATGGCTATTTTAGAGATAATACAACAGGATCCATTCATTCGGATGCAACTGGTTTTTGGATTTTTGCTGATTCATGATGGATAGAGCAAATACACAGATGTGAATGTAGCCCTAGGTCAATAGCTAGTTTGTGTGTGTATAGCTAGCTTTATGCAATTTAATCTCTGTGATAGTATTACATCTAGATCCAAATGTAATGAACCAAATGTAGCACATGCTCTTAAAGGGAACCTGTCAGGTTGAATATGGTGTCTGAGCTACAGGCAGCATGTTGTAGAGCAGGGGGAACTGAGCAGAATGATATATAGGTTTGTCAGAAAAGATTCAGTATAATATATACATATAAATTCCTGCTCATTCTGGGCTTTGAAGTCAAGGGGATGGTCCTATCAGTGATTGACAGCCTTCTTAAAGGTTCCCTTTAAAGACAGAAGAAATTTGTGGTTATGCGGTTGGGGATTTTTTTTTTAATGTTATCTTTATCGACAGCTTCTCTTAGTGAATAACTTTCTGCCTAGTATGATGAGTCAAAATGACTTTTAAGGTGTTCTTATACTAATGCCCTAGCTAATGTAAAGAGGACAGATTTACAGAAGACCTTGATAACACATTGTAGTTTTGGTGTACAATTTGAAAACAAACAAAATTAATAAAAAAAATAGCCCAAAATGCAGTGCAGTGTTGCTGGAACGACTAAGAAAAGACATGCTACAATAAGATCAGGCAGTAGGTGGCAGTATCTTGACCAGTTTTAGCTAAGGTTTGTATTAGATTTTCAAATGACAGTTGCTGCTGTGACTTCATACCACAAGAAACATTGGCAATCGTCTTGCAATATTTTGAATTATTAATCTAAAGTCTGTTTTCATAATTTGGTTGTTTAGCTATGTAAAATAAATATTTCATACAAGTCCAGTGTTGCGCCAGGGCACTTAATTAATGGAAAGGTTATTGGTCACCAAGGAGTCAGTAATCTTAAGATCAATATGAAGTAGACAGATGATAGGAAACTAATTAAAAAATATGACTAATTAAAACACATCACAATGAGGACTTCTTTTGATGGCGGATTGAGTTGTTAGAGAAGGATAAATTATAATTATAATTACGTTAGTAGCTGTGGAAGTTACAGGAAAAGGGCTGCAGCAGAAAGGACATGCCCCCTGAGCTGTGATAGGGAGAATGCAGCAGCAGAAAGTATACGCCCCTTTAGCTGCCAGATTGAAATAAGTCTAGCAGAACAGTTGGATCAATGAATGGAAAGATCTCTTGATCCATTTGAAGTACAGGGCTAGTTCTAGCTTTGTTAGAAAGAGATGGTCACATACTATATAATTTTCATTTTTAACCCTTTCGCTACCAGCGCCGTACATGTACGGCGCTGGTAGCGCTGTGCAAGCATGACGCCTGCTCGCATGTGCAGCGGGCGTCATGGCCAGCAAGTCTCTGCTCTTTCAAACCTGCGAATGCGGTAATTAAATGCTTTAGATGCCGTGATCAAGTGAGATCACGGCACCTGAATACGCAAAAACCAGTGCGGCCAATCGGGGCTTGCGCTGAATGCTCCGAATCTCTACACAGAAATTCAGAGCATTAATGCTGCGATTCTTGTTTTGGACACCAGATGGCAGGCCAACATAAGAAAAGAGCAAAATGCAAAGAAATTGTCATTTTTTTTATCGCTAAAAGATCAAAATGAAAAATTCAAAAACATAATTTCTAAGATCATTTATGAGCCTTAAAATGATGATAAAAAAGTAAAAAAATATATATATAAAAAAAATTTGAAAAGTTTAAATCACCCCCCTTTCCGTCTAAGTAAAAAATAAATAAACTAAATAACAATAAATATAAACATCCTGGGTATCACCGCGACTGAAAACGCCCATAATATTAAAATAAAAATAAAATACGGCGAATGGCGTAACAGAAAAAAGGGTAAAAATGGGCGATTTGCCATTTTTGCATTGCTTCTCTTACCCAAAAAATAAAAATGAAATAAAATGTGATCCAAAAGTCATGCACACACCAAAATGGTATCAATAAAAACTATGAATTGTCCCGCAAAAATGAGCCCCTAAACAGCTTAGTAGACATAAGTATAAAAAAGTTATGGGGGTCAGAATATGGTGATGTATAAATAATAATAATGTATAAATAAATAAACAATTCTCAAAGTTTAAATGTATTTTTACACTATTTACACATAAAAAACCTATACATATGGGGTATCGTTGTAATCTTACTGACCCAGAGAATGAAGAGTATGGGTCAGTTTTGCCGTAAACAAAACACTATGGGAACAAAACCCGTAAAATGATGGTGGGACTGCTTTATTTTCCAATTCCACCCAATTTGGATTTTTTTTCACGCTTCCCACTACATTGTATGCCATAATTAATAGTGGCATATGAAGGTACAACTTGTCCCGCAAAAAAATAAGCCCTCATAAAGCTATGTTACTGGAAATATAAAAAAAGTTATGGCTCATGGAAAATTGGGAAGAAAAATGAAAACGCAAAAACGAAAAAACCTCCGGTACCCCTCAATCATGGCATAACTCCTCTTAGATAAGTTACTTTGGATTGGTTGTTGCGCCTCAACCAGTGGTTCATTCAGGGTCCACATATGGAGTGGATCTCATGCCCCTACATGTGGCTCTCCATCTGGTGGCAGCTTTAAATACTTTGTCTGCCTTATGGAACCAGGGATGTTACAGATTTACTGAATTATTGCTGTGGTTTAAATAACATTACTGGTAGTTAACAGCAGTGTAAGAACCATGCAGCTTGATTATACTTATAATAGACTTTTCCCTCTTCTGCACAATACATGGTCAACAAGAGGGAATATCTCACATGAAGACATTCAGGCAGGTGCTGGAAACGTAACTTATTAGAACATTCAGAGTACGTTTTGGGACAATGGGCATTTCATTTTAAAGGGAATGTGTAACTAGGAATTGGTTTATTGTTTAAATCAAGTTTTTATGTAAAATTTTAAATTTATGGTGATTTTTATTCTTTTCCATATCACTATATAAAAAAAATCTTAAACTCCTGCAGTTTTCACATTGACCACTAAGTCATTTACTATGCTGGTGCTTCCTGTTCTATAGAGATGATATCTCAGCAGTTATCTCAATATCACCACAAGCAGGATTACAATAAAGGAAAAAAACTCTAAATAGATAACACAGGATGTGTCATACACAATAGGTGATGTCACTGCTTATATTTTCCCACTACTTACACAGTATCCTCTGCACAGGTCACGGAACAGGTCGAAAAAACTCTCATAGGAGTCAATGAACATCTTCTGTCCATTGTGCCTATGGTCCTTGTATCTGCTATAAAGCGTATCTCTAAATACAACAACAGCTCAGGGAAAGCGACCAACCCATAATCGTATACAGAATAATAAAATCAGATTAGGGGTTTTACCTGATATGTTATCAACCATTATACTATTTATTTATTTAGTGCTATTATTTTCTTTTACATTGTTATATATTCTCTACAATTTTCTAACAAACAATGCAACATAAATTTTATAGTGCAAGGCAAAATTCACACACCAAACCTTTTTTATGTGAGTACGGCAACAGCCAAAAAAGAGTATAAACTATAGAGTGTTCATGTAAAAACCTATAGGAGCCTTCAACAGTGATCAAAATCACAGGAGATAGATCTCCATCTGTACCCATGGTTCTAAGTAAGGGTACTTTCACATTTGCATTGTGAAGATCCGGCAGGCAGTTCCGTCACGGAAATCCGTGTGCAAACGGATAGCATTTGTAGATGGATCCGGATGTGGATCCGTCTAACAAATGCATTGAAACACTGAATCCGTCTCTCCGGTGTCATCTGGATCCGTTTTGCCGGTACACTTGGTGCATTAATGCATTTCAATGGAAAATAATGAATTAAGCACTTGGACAGCACTGAATAATTTTGAACAGAATGAGTTTTACTCCAACAATTACCTGATCTACATCAAAGTTTGCGTAGTAAACAGTGTATGAAAATGTAATGGAATAACAAAATTTCAAAAAGTCTAGTTTTTCAGTTTAAAAGTCTTACTTGAACATGGCCCAGTACTGTTAAAAGTGCTTCAGTCATCTGCTTTTGCGTTTGTGAACGGTCATATTTTCCCGTTGCAAAAACCAGCAGTAGTCCCCCATCATGTTGGGATTCCACAGGCCTTGATACCTGTTCTCCATTGTAGAAATATCTTTATGTAACCGCTCTCCATGTTCGTCACTTACGTGTCCAAATTGGGTGGGAAAAAGTCAAGACGGGAATGTAAGAAATGCACTTTCAATGACATTTGGCAGCCAAGTTGTTCATATGCTGTTAGCATGTTGTCTACTAATTCAGCATAGTTTGCAGCTCGTCTGTTCCCAAGGAAGTTCTGCACTTCTAGCACAAATGCATCCTAAGCTGCAAGACGCACTCGCTTTGTCAGATTCAAGCGCTGATCACAAGTAGTGTATTTGCCACATATGTAGCAGTAATTGCCTGGATCGTTAAGGCCTCTTTCAGACGGGCGTTGCAGGAAAATGTGCGGGTGCGTTACGGGAACACCCGCGATTTTTCCACGCGAGTGCAAAACATTGTAATGTTTTTTGCACTCGCGTGAGAAAAATCGCGCATGTTTGGTACCCAAACCCGAACTTCTTCACAGAAGTTCGGGCTTGGGATCGGTGTTCTGTAGATTGTATTATTTTCCCTTATAACATGGTTATAAGGGAAAATAATAGCATTCTGAATACAGAATGCATAGTAAAATAGCGCTGGAGGGGTTAAAAATAAAATAAAAAATAATTTAACTCACCTTAATCCACTTGCTGGCGCTGCCGGCATCTCGTCTGTCTCCTTCTTTGCTGAACGGGACCTGTGGTGAGCATTCATTCCAGGACCTGTGGTGACGTCACCATGGTAAAAGATCATGTGATGGATCATGTGATGACCGGAGTGACGTCACCACAGGTCCTTTTCCTGCAATGAATGCTCACCACAGGTCCTGTTCAGCAAAGAAGGAGACAGACGAGAAGCCGGCAGCGCGATCAAGTGGACTAAGGTGAGTTAAATTTTTATTTTATTTTTTTTAACCTCTCCAGCCCTATTTTACTATGCATTCTGTATTCAGAATGCTATTACTTTCCCTTATAACCATGTTATAAGGGAAAATAATAATGATCGGGTCTCCATCCCGATCGTCTCCTAGCAACCGTGCGTGAAAATTGCACCGCATCCGCACTTGCTTGCGGATGCTTGCGATTTTCAGCAGCCCCATTCACTTCTATGGGGCCTGCGTTGCGTGAAAAAACGCATAATATAGAACATGTTGCGATTTTCATGCAATGCACAAGTGATGCGTGAAAATCACCGCTCATGTGAACAGCCCCATAGAAATGAATGGGTCGGTATTCAGTGCGGGTGCAATGCGTTCAACTCACGCATCGCAAACGCGCGGAATACTCGCCCGTGTGAAAGGGGCCTAACACATTTGCGTTTATCCATCTTAGGGTACTTTCACATTTGCGTTGTTGGATTCCGGCAGGCAGTTCCGTCACCGGAACTGCCTGCTGGATACGGCAATCTGTATGCAAATGGATACCATTTGTAGACGGATCCGGATGTGGATCCGTCTCACAAATGCATTGCAATACCGGATCCGTCTCTCCAGTTGTCATCTGGAAAAATGGATCCGGTATTTATCTTTTTCACATTTTTAAAACCGCAAAACCGGACCGTTTTCCGGAACACTTGGGGCCTGATCCGGCATTAATGCTTTTCATTGGAAAAAAGTGCCGGATCCAGCATTCCAGTAAGTGTTCTGGAATTTTGTACGGAGAAAAGTTACAGTAAACGTACAGTGACTGAACTGAAGACATCCTGATGCATCCTGAACAGAATGCTCTCCATTCAGAATGCATTAGGATAAAACTGATCAGTTTTTTTCCGGTATTGAGCCCCTAGGACGGAACTCAATACCGGAAAAGTTTAACACAAGTGTGAAAGTACCCTAAAACTTTGAGAAAGAATCACAACAAACAAAACAACAATGCTATTGTCTACCCATTTCAGGAGGATGATAAATCTCTTATTTCAAATCTCTTATTGTTTAAAAAATACTGCGGCACATTTATATATAAAAAAAAAAACTCCAATTCCACCACTGTTTTATTTTTTTTACAGCATTTCCTGTGCGGTAAAACTGACCTGTTACATTCATTCTCCGTGTCAGTGTGTGTGATTAGAACAATACCAAATATGTATAGTTTTTCTGAAAAAAAAAAAAAAGTCAACTTTGGAAAAATGCATTTTTTCTTTGCATCACCATATTCTTATGCCTATAATGTTTATAGTTTTATGTGTACGGAGCTGTGTAAGGGGTATTTTTTTTGCGGGGTGCTCTGTACTTTTGATACCATATTGGGGTGTGTATGGCTTTTTGATCACTTTTCATTACATTTTTTGTGGGAGGTAAAGCAACCAAAAAACATTGAATTGTCCATTTTTACTTTTTATTTTCCATTTCGCCGTTTGCCGTATGGGATAAATATTTTTATATTTCATTAGTATGGGTGTTTTAGCGCATGGCAATACCCATGATGTTTATTTTTAAATTGTTTATGTCATTTTTTCTTAATTTTGGGGAAAGTGGGGTGATTTTAATTTTTATCATTTTTTTTTTTATATTGGAGTCCTGAAACTCTGGGGGAATGTAACATCTGACAGGAACACAAATTTGACTACTCTTTCACTATAGTTGTGCCTTCCTTTGCACAACAGTAACAGATGAGCACTTATTTGCCCAGCACTGGTGTACACCGTTCCTGTACAGACTATATTAATACTATGATGCACTATGTATTTTTATCTATTTAATAGTATTGTAATTTATCCTGTCCATAGATAGATGTACTGTTTCTGGAAAAAAAAGCAGATAGTTTTTTTCCAATCCTGAACAAACCCTCTAAGGACCTGGAAATATCTATTCACTTTGGATTGTGTTTGGTAGTACTGTAGTAGGGTTCAGAAAGCAACCCTACAAAGTCTGCAAGGTTAATGAACAAATTCTAACATTACCTCAGCCTAGATGGATCCAAAACATAATAAAATTCATTTATATAACCCATATCAGTGATCTTGAATGGCTTATTAACCAAAGGTAGAATAGTTACAGGTGCACAACTTGACATTCATCCAGGTAAAAAAAAAAGGTTAATAAGTTGTTATCTAGAAATAGTATTTCCCAATTGTTGACAGGAAAAGACAGGTTGTGTAGCAGTAGAGATCTGTAATAAGACACATCTTGTGACAGTTCTGTGAATGCTTGGAGAAATTTAGAAAGGGGGGGCAACGATCTTTTCTCTGTCCCATATTTACTCAATTGCCAATTTTTTGGGAGAACATCATTTGTATGAATTCACTGTACTGTATGTCAGATAACCTTTTAATACATTCCTGGGACTTCCAGTGTTTTCTTCTAGAAATGGAAGTGACAAGGTGTACGAAATTCTCAGAGAAAATTTCTGACATAAAGTATGTATGGCTTGTGAAGGTTATGTAAGAAGTTATATATAGCCGGCAAAAAAGATTGTGTTTTTAATATAAAAGAACTGAGACTGCCTTTAATCAAGAAGCCTGGATTTGAGTGGAATAATATTAGAACAACCAAGACTACCAGGTAAAAATATATTCTTAAGGGCTTGTTCACATGACCGTTGGTGCCCCGTGCCCGTGCTGTGAACCGCAAATTGCGGTCCGCCATGCACGGGCACATTCCATCGGGCAGTCGCATGGGGATCTCAGACCCATTCACTTGAATGGGTCCGCGATCCCTCCGTTCAGCAAAAAGATAGAGCATGTTCTATCATTTTGCAGTGCGGAGGCACGGAACGGAACCCCAGAAAGCACTCCCTAGTGCTTCCGTAGTGTCCCGTGCTTCCGTTCCGCACTGTTCCGCATCTCCGGATTTGCGGACACATTGAAATTAATGGGTCCGCATCTGTGATGCGAAATGACAACGGAAGGGTGCCCATGTATTGCAGATCCGCAAATTCGGTCCGCAATAAGGGAACGGGACACCAACGGTCGTGTGAACGAGCCCTAAATCACTTCACTTAAAAAATATGCCTGCAACCTCCTAAAAAAAAAGCTGTAAAGTCATGGCTACTAGGGTCTCACTTCCACCTAATTTGCAGTCCACTGCCTGTTGTCAGGCAAGAGCTGTCCCTAGTAACAGAGACATAGAAGACTTTAGAGAGCTCGCTGAAATCCTGAGCCTGATAAAAGAACTGCTTCTACACTGCTTCTGAAGATCACAGGAGTGTCCTGCTTTTCTGTAAGGCTACTTTCACATTAGTGTTTTCAATTCCGCTATTCAGATCCGTCATATGATCTCAATAGCGGAAGAAAACACTTCAGGTTTGTCCCCATTCATTGTCAATGGGGACAAAACTAAACTGAACGAAACGGAATGCACCAAAATGCATTCCGTTCCGTTTGGTTTGCGCTCGGATCACGGACAGAATAACGCTGCAAGCAGCGTTTTTCTGTCCACGATGTGGTGCGAAGCAAGATGGATCGGTCCTGGCACACAATGTAAGTCAATGGGGACGGATCCGTTTTCTCCGCCACAATAGAAAACGCATCCGTACCCCGTTGACTTTCAATGGTGTTCATGATGGATCCGTCATGGCTATAGAAGACATAATACAACCAGATCTGTTCATGACGGATGCATGTGGTTGTATTATGTAACGGAAGCATTTTTGCAGATCCGTGACGTATCCGCAAAAAGTGAAAGTAGCCTAAGTGTGCTCTTCTCCTCCTTATATGTTCCGTGAGCTCCGGAGCTGAAAAGGAAAGGATGTCACAGCTGTACAGTGCTGACAAATTCCACAGTAGTGAGATGCCTCCTGCTTCTGACAGAAATGCATCTGGCTATGCAGATAAAGAACTGAAAATAGGCTGGTAAAGACATTAAGGAAGCCCAAACAAGACATGATCCTGCACAGTTATGAATGTTCAAAGAAGCTCAGCAAACAAACTCAGATACATTTTAAAATATTTCCTCTTATAAAGCCAAAGTATGGTATATACAGATCCAAAAAAGGAATTAACGGCAAAATAAAAAAAATCATGGTACAGACACGTGTTCAGGCTTTTTGATGCAAGTGTAGATAAAATCAGAGAAAGTATTAACCCCTCTCAGCTGTACGTATACAGAGGAAGTATGGTATTTAAATTGCATCTCAAAACCCAGGAAAAAGGGACTTGTATGGGTGCAGCTTTCCAAATAGATGTTCCAAGGAATGATTATCACATCAAGTCCAAATATTGAATATATAGAAACAACGCATTTTGAGACCGGACTAGTCCCTTCATCAGGTCAATATGCATATGCCATGCATGCACGCAGGGGAGTAACTAGAGGGGGGCAGATGGGGCATTTACCACGGGTGCAGAGGCTGGGGGTAGGGGGCACACCTGCCCGTCAGTTCTTTTCACTGCCGAGCAGTTTGTTTTCATAGTGAGGCAGGGAGCCGTCCACTCCCTGCTTCACTGTTCTGCTGAGCTTTGGCGCTCCCCCCTCAGGCGGTACATTGCACTGCTGGCTGTGGGAGGAACACTGAAAGCCCGGGAATCAGCCTCCTGCACAGCCAGCAGCGCTGATGTGTGTGAGAGCGCGTCATCAGGGAAGCAGGAAAGTATTTGTGTTTTTTTTTCTTTCATGTAGCTGCAGAGGGCACTTGGGGCCACAAGGAGGACTTAACTCTGTGAGAGGGCACCAAAGTGGGCATAACTAGACTGAGGGGGTACATATCTGGGCATAACTACATTAAGGGGGCATATATCTGGCCATAACTACAGTAACGGGCACATATCTGGGCATAACTACTGTGAGGGGGAATAAAAGTGGGCATATCCACAGTGAGAGAGTAAAAACTGGGCATACCTACTGTGAGGAGTACAAAGATGGGCATACATACTGTGATGGGCAAAAAGGTGGGCTTAACTACTGTGAAGGGGCAAAAAGATGGGCATAACTACTGTGATGGGTACAAAGGTGGGCATAACTACAGTGCGGGGCCACAAGGAGGACATAACTACTGTGAAGCATCTGCCTTGTTCACAGGAGCCCAGAACTGTACACAGTACTCAATGTGTGGTCTGACTAGTGATTTGTGAAGTGGCAGGACTATGTTCTCCTCACGTGCATCTATATCCCTTTTGATGCACCGCATTATCTTATTGGCCATGTCAGCAGCTGCCTGACACTGGTTTTTACTGCTTAGTTTGCTGTTCACTAAAATTCCATCTCAGTGTTGCCATTTGTGTTTTACCACCGGTGTTTTACCATTTAGTATGTAGGGGTAACTTGCATTATTCCTTCCCATGTGCATAACCTTATATTTGTCAGTGTTAAACCACATCTGCCACTTCTCTGCCCAAGCCTCCAATCTATCCAGATCCCTCTGTAGCAGTATACTGTCCTCATCCGTGTTAATTACTTTACATGGATTAGTGTCATCTGCAAAAATTGATATAAGGGCTAGAGATTAGCGAATTTCTCAAAAATTCGATTCGGTTGGTTCAACGAATTTTCCAAAAAGATTTGATTTCATCTGAATTTATTAATGGGGAATAGTGTTAAAAAACAGCTATTTCCTGGCTGCAGAGAGCCTGTATAGTGGTGTAGAACACTGTGCCTTGCAGAAACAACCATAGGGAGTCTGTCATAAGCCAATTCTGATGGGACCATAAAGGCCTTACAGCTGCTACACAGAGAGTATCCGTTGTGCATCTCATTTTTTCCTTCCTTCTGACAGATCAGAAGAAGGGTCAAATAAATGATGATGTCAGCCAAGCCAAAAAGGCTAAATAGTGGCCCAGTCATGAAGTGGGGAGGGTGGGAACAGCATGAGAAGTCCACAGAGTGGCCCTATGACATAGTGGTGAGGTAGCAGCAGCATGAGGAGACCACAGAGTGTCCCAATGAGTCTGGAGGTGACAGCAGCATCAGGATGCCACAGAGTGGCAATGTGACATAGTATGGAGGTGTCAGCAGCATAAGAAGACCACAGAGTGGCAAGGTGACATATTGTGGAGGTAGCAGCAGCATCAGGAGATCACAGAGTGGCAAGGTGACATAGTGTGGAGGGGGCAACAGCATGAGGAGACCACCGAGCGGCAAGGTGACATAGTGTGGAGGTGGCAGCAGCATGAGGAGACCACAGAGTGGCAAGGTGAAATAGTGTGGAGGTGGCAGCAGCATCAGGAAGCCACAGAGTGACAAGATGACATAGTGTGAAGGTGGCATCAGCATCAGGAGGCCACAGAGTGGCAAGGTGACATAGTGTGGAGGTGGATGACAATACCAGTACCAGCTGAAGATGGTGGGTGAAAGAAGGCGCACTTGGTATCAGGCGGGTGGTAGCCTCAGAATACTAGCTGAGGCAGGTAGTCAGAAGAAACCGGTCTCTTTTGTCATGTTTTGGGTGAGGCAGCATGGATGATCTAATCTGATGCATCAGGCATTGGTGGGTGGAAATCCTGGCTGATGCACGCCTGATTCATCTTCACGAAGGTCAGTCTCTCCACATTTAGGGTGGACAGGCGAGTTACTTGGGGTAATACACGTCACAAAAGGCTTTAGAACAGATAACTGCACCGCTGAGCGGCAAATATATATTTTCTTTTTCCGCTAATACACCTCACAAAAGGTTTTACAGCAAATAACTGCACCGCTGAGCAGAAAATATATTTTTTATTTTTTCGCTAATACACGTCACCAAAGGCTTTACAACAGATAACTGCACCGCTGAGCGGCAAATATATTTTTTCTTTTTCCGCGAATACACGTTACTAAAGGTTTTACAGCAAATAACTGCACCACAGAGCGGCAAATATATTTTTTCTTTTTCCACTAATACATGCCACAAAAGGCTTTACAACAGATAACTGCACTGCTGAACAGCAAATATATTTGAATTTTGCCACTGATACACGACAAAAAGGGTTGTAATTTTTAGCACTTTGAGCTGTATGATGGCAATTTGGATCCCCAGTCAGTGCTGCAAGGTGTAATAGGAATGTTCCTATTACCCAGGCTGTAACCTCCCCCCCTACTGAACCCTTTTCAACATAAAAGCTGTGGAATGATTCCTCCCTATCCTTTCTCTACACCTTGAATAATCTTTCCCTGCACTTGTAAATAGTTTTTTTTAGCACAAAGAAGTTTTTTCTAACAATGTCCCTAGCGCCTGCAGACGTCTCTCCCGGCACTAAGTACACTGGTAAATAACAGAATCTAAGATGACTGACGCTATTTATAGGGCTGTGACATTACAGGGCTGGCTGGCTGCTGATTGGCTGCATGCATGGCGCTAATACACGCCAAAAAGGGCTGTAATTTTCTCATTTCACCAAACAACGGCAAATAATACTTTTTTTTGCCACTAATAAACGCCAAAAAAGCTTTAGAACATATGACTACACCACTGAATGGTCCAAAAAGCTTCACAGCATATAACTGCACCGCTGAATGGCAAATATATTTTTTCTTTTTCCGCGAATACATGTTACAAAAGGTTTGACAGCAAATAACTGCACCACAGAGCGGCAAATATATTTTTTCTTTTTCCGCTAATACACGCCACAAAAGGCTTTACAACAGATAACTGCACTGCTGAACAGCAAATATATTTGAATTTTGCCACTAATACACAACAAAAAGGGTTGTAATTTTAGCACTTCACCAACAGCTAATAAGCCCTTTTTTCCCACTAATACAAGCCAAAAAATGCTTTAGAACATATAACTGCACCGCACAGGGGCAAATAAGACATAGAAGTATTGCCTTGTAATAAACCCTGTAATGCCTGTATCAATCAGCACTTGTACCCTAATAAGAACGGTTTGCTGGAATTACAGAGCTGTATGATGGCAATTTGGATCCCCAGTCAGTGCTGCAAGGTGTAATAGGAATGTTCCTATTACCCAGGCTGTAACCTCCCCCCCTACTGAACCCTTTTCAACATAAAAGCTGTGGAATGATTCTTCCCTATTCTTTCTCTACACCTTGAATAATCTTTCCCTGCACTTGTAAATCTTTTTTTTAGCACAAAGAAGTTTTTTCTAACAATGTCCCTAGCGCCTGCAGACGTCTCTCCTGGCACTAAGTACACTGGTAAATAACAGAATCTAAGATGACTGACGCTATTTATAGGGCTGTGACATTACAGGGCTGGCTGGCTGCTCATTGGCTGCATGCATGGCGCTAATACACGCCAAAAAGGGCTGTAATTTTCTCATTTCACCAAACAACGGCAAATAATACTTTTTTTTGCCACTAATAAACGCCAAAAAAGCTTTAGAACATATGACTACACCACTGAACGTTCCAAAAAGCTTCACAGCATATAACTGCACCGCTGAATGGCAAATACTTTTTTTTTGGCACTAATACACGCCAAAAAAGGCTTTAGAACATATAACTGCACCTCTAAATAGCAAATAATACTTTTGTTTGCCACTAATACACTCCAAAACGGACTGCAATTTTCTCACTTCACCACACGACTGAAGCCTTTTTTTCTCACTAATACACACCAAAAAGGCTTTAGAACGTATAACTGCACCGCTGAAAGGCAAATAATACTTTTTTTTGCCATTAATGCACGCCAAAAAAGGCTTTAGAACTTATAACTGCACTGCTGAAAGGCAAATAATACTTTTTTTTGCCACTAATGCACGCCAAAAAGGCCTGTAATTTTCTCATTTCACCACGCAATGGCTAATAATACTTTTTTTTGCCACTAATAGACGCCAAAAAAGCTTTAGAACAAGCTTTAGAACATCTAACTGCACCGCTGAAGGGCAAAAAATACTTTTTTTTGCCACTAATACACAGCAAAAAGGGCTGTAATTTTCCCACTTAACACAATGGCAAATAATCCTTTTTTTCAAGTCTTTCCTAGCACTTTCTCTAGCGCCTGCTGACTTCTCTCCCTGCAATAGGTACACTGGAAAATGGCTGAATCCGAGATGGCTGAGGCTATTTATAGGGCTGTGAAAGTAAAATTGAGGCACACAATTTTTGGTATTTGCAATTCAGGCGATTTATTCTTTGTATCATATAGTGATATCATCCATTTGCCCAATCTATTTCAGGATAGGAACATTTTCATAAACCGGACGTTTCGGTCGCGCAGGACCTTCATCTGCGGTTTTATCTGTTCAGACGGGTGTATGAGCTTGTGGGGCGCTGGATGTTGTCCCCCTCTCTCTCTATCTAATATATAAAGCTGAGTGTATGTATGTGTGTGTATGTATGTCTGCTAAAGGAATCCGCACCGCAGAATTTACAATCACGAAATTTGGCACACAGGTACTAGAGATGAGCAAATTTTTTAAAAATTTGATTCGGCCAGTTAGCCGAAGTTTTTGAAAAAATTTGCTTCGATCCGAATTTATTTGTGACGATTCGCTTTAAAAAACGGCTGTTTCCTGGCTGTACAGAGCCTTTATAGTGGTGTAGAACACTGTGCCTTGCAGTAACATGCATAGGGAGTCTGCTTTGGTAATGAAATTATACTGTGAGTCAGTATGACATGCAGATGACAGGTGCCGCTCTTAGAATCACTGCACGCTTCACTTATTAGGGCAGTCACGGGGCCAAAACTAACAAATAACTCAAGCATGAACTCAGCCTTACAGGTCGATGTTTGTGCCAAGAAGAAGCGCACTCCTTTTACACTGTCGTCAGCTGACTCCATATAGATATCTACAGAACCTGTTCTATTAAACGCTTATACAAGTAGAGCCCCCACGACAGTGTGGAGAGGGTGTCAGCAGTAAGTTTGTGTTGACAACACTGATTACAAACTGATCCTGTCTGTTAAGAATCCGCCTTCACTCGGTCAGCATTTGGTCAGGGAACCATCAGTATTGCTAATGCCCAAAAAAACAGGACTAGATCCAAAACAGATATGACACGTGAATTGAATATTTGCATGTTATCTGTGTTTTGACCCACTCCTGTTTTTGGCTACCAAATCAAAGCCAATTCTGATGGGACCATACAGGCTTTACAGCTGCTACACAGACAGGATCTGTTGTGTCTCATTTTTCCTTCCTTCTGACAGATCAGAAGAAGGGTCAAATAAATGATGATGTCAACCACGCCATAAAGGCTAAATAGTGGCCCAGTTATGGAGTTGGGAGGGTGGGAGAACAGCTTGAGAAGTGCACAGAGTGGCCAAATGACATAGTGTTGAGGTAGCAGCAGCATGAGGCCCAGTGACATAGTGGGGAGGTGGCAGCAGCAGCAGCATGAGGAGACCACAGAGTGGCCTATTTACATAGTGTTGAGGTGGCAGAAGCATGAGAAAGCCACAGAGTGGCCCAGTAGCCCAGTGACAGATGAGAAAAAGGGTCAAATATATGATGATGTCAGCCAGGCCGAAAGGCTAAATAGTGGCCCAGTCATGAAGTGAGGAGGGTGGGAACAGCATGAGAAGTCCACAGAGTGGCCCTATGACATAGTGAGGAGGTGGAAGCAGCATCAGGAGTCCACAGAGTGGCACAATGACAGAGTCTGGAGGTGACGGCAGCATCAGGAGGCCACAGAGTGGCACAATGACAGTGTGGAGGTGGCAGCAGCATCAGAAGACCACAGAGTGGCAAGGTGACATAGTGTGGAGGTGGCAGCAGCATGAGGAGATCACAGAGTGGCAAGGTGACATAGTGTGGAGGTGTCAGCAGCATGAGGAGACCACAGAGTGGCAAGGTGACATAGTGTGGAGGTGGCAGCAGCATGACGAAACCACAGATTGGCAAGATGACATAGTGTGGATGTGGCAGCAGCATCAGAAGACCACAGAGTGGCAAGGTGACATAGTGTGGAGGTGGCAGCAGCATCAGGAGACCAAAGAGTGGCAAGGTGACATAGTGTGGAAGTGGCAGCAGCATCAGGAGGACACAGAGTGACAAGGTGACATAGTGTGGAGGTGGGTTGCAATACCAGTACCCGCTGAAGATGATGGGTGAAAGGAGCACTTGGCATCAGATGTGTGACATCAGGCGGGTGGCAGCATCAGAATAGTAGCTGAGACAGGTAGCCAGAAGAAACGGTCTCTTTTGTCAAAGTGTTGGTGTGGCACCATGGATGATCTAGTCTGATGCATTAGGCATAGGTGGGTGGAAATCCTGGCTGATCCACGCCTGATTCATCTTGACAAAGGTTAGTCTCTCCACATTTTAGGTGGACAGGCGAGTTCTTATTTGGGTAACTATGGCCCCCGCCGCACTAAACACCTGCTCTGATGCCACACTACTGGCCAGGCAGGACAGCTTTTCCAGGGCATACTCTGCCAGTTGTGGCCACAAATCCAGTTTGGCTGCCCAGTAGTCCAGCAGATCTTCAATTTGGAGTGTCAGGGTGCTGTCCAAGTATGCCACCAACTGCTGGTTCAGGTTCTTCTCTATGTCTACCTGCTGCTGCTGGTGAGTAATTTATTCAGTAGGCAGGTAAAGAAAACTGCTCATTAGTGACTCTAGACTTAAGTTGCTGCTGATGGAGCTGGTACTGATCCTGACCCTCCACCCCCCCAGCAGCCATGGCAGTGGAACGTGAGCGCAGAGGGCCCCCCTGTCAGACCTGCAAGAGGATGGACGATGGCGCAGATAAGCAGCGGCCAACTGACTACATAGGATGTCTATAGTTGTTCAGTTTGTCCTCCCTCTCAGCGGGTGTAAAAAAGTCCCCCATTTTGGACCTGTAGCGAGGGTCCAAAAAGGTGGAGAGCTAGAAGTCATCCTTCTGCCGAATGGTGACAATTGGGCTGTCACTACACAAGCAATTGAGCGTGCAGCGGGCCATTTGCGCAAGTGACCCGGAGGGACTCCCTGCCTCCATCTCCACTGCATACTGCCACGGTGTGTCTGGGTCATCTGCATCCTCTTCCTCATCACCCTGTAGCTCCTCTGCCTGCTCCTGCTCCTCCTCTCCTGTCACCTGTGTAGAAAAACCACCCATTTTCCTACACATTGCTTGTGCTCCAATGTCCTCTTCCTCCTCTTCCAATTAAGCCCCCACAGGCTCATGTGGCCATGAGATCTAGGCGCCACGTCTCCGGCCCCCTAACCAGCCAGATTTACCAGCATCTGTTATAGGACATGAAGTGGAATGACATCGTTCATCCCATAGTCTTGGTGACTGACAAATAACGTGGCATCCTCAAAGGGCCTGAGCAAACGGCAGGTGTCACTCACGAGCTGCCACTGGCTGACATCGAAGTTACGCAGGGGAGTACTCCTGACCTCTTGGATCATCAAGAAATCGTTGATGGCCTTGCTCTGTTTGCACAGTCAGTCCAACATATGGAGGGTGGAATTACAATGGGTGGAAACGTCGCATAAGCAGCCTATGTTGGGGGATGCCATTCTGCCGCTGCAGCTCAAGGAGGGTGTGCTTTGCGGTGTATGAGTGACTGAAGTGCATGCAAGGTTTCCTGGCCATTTTTAGGATGTCTTGCAGATGGGTTGAAGACTTCAGGAATCGCGTGACAACCAGATTGAACACGTGTGCCATGCAGGGCGCATTGCTCATCCCTCCTTGATGCAGAGCCGACAACATGTTCTTCCCGTTGTCGGTCACCATGGTTCCGATTTTGAGTTGTCGCGGAGAAAGCCAGGATTTGATTTCTTGATGAAGAACACGGAGCAGTTCCTCCCCTGTGTTACTCCGTTCGCCCAGGCAAACGAGTTGCTGAACAGCGTGACACCGCCGTACCCTGCACATGTGGTATGCTTGAGGAACACTGTGAATTGCCCCTGCAGTGGAGGCTGAGGACACGGTGGAGGATGAGGAGACAGAGGCGGACATTGTCGCAGGACCAACGGCGTGAAAACCTGGAGGCGGCATCACCTGGCCAAGTTGCTGGTGTGGCTGTGCAGGAACCACATTCACCCAGTGGGCCATAAGGGACATGTATTATCCTTGACTGTAGTTACAGCTCCACACGTTGGCGCTACCGTGCACTTTGGCAGACACCGACAGGCTCAAGGACTGACCTACCTTCTATTTTACATGTGTGTGCAGGGCTGGTACTGCTTTTTTGGCAAAGAAATTACAGCTTGGGACTCTCCACCTTTACTCCAGCACCAGCAACTTGGATAGGAGCACGTTCAGATTCTGCGCCGTTGGAGTGCACGCATACTGTTGTCTCTTGGCAATCACTTCAGTGATTGATTGCTGATGGAATGACTGACGAGGAATAGAAGGGCGAGGAGCAGGAGCATCAGGACCAGCAGATAATGGGAAGGACAGACAGCTCCCTTCAGCTGAGGTGGTGAAGCCTTGACTGCCTGAAATCGGCTGCTTCACATTCTGCCCACTGATTCTACATATGGCCATGTTCACCTCCTCCGGCGGCTTAACAAAAAACTGCCACACCGCCGAGTAGGTGATTTTACTCCCAACACTCAGCACTGACTGACTGCTACCGCCACTGCCTCCGCGAACCAGTGCACCTCTACATCCCGGGCAGGTAGGCTCCTGCAAAGCGGGTGGTCTTCCCCGGGCACGTTTGGCTACTGACCTCTCAATGCTGCCACCCTGCTGACTCCTGGCCACGCCAGCGACTTGCTGGATCCGCTGCTGCCTCACTGGCTAGATGCCACCCTCGTCTCCTGATGATGAAGCACCTTCGTCACCCGTCTCCCTAGTGCGATCAGCTACATCATCATCGAGTACTGTCTGCCCGTCACTTATATCCACCTCAACTGTCTCTGGGTCAGGAGCCTGACCCCTCACAACACTAGCTCCCACGCCACTCTCCTCATCACTACTTGCCCACCTAGTGGAGGAAGCAACGGATGTCTCCTCCACATCTTGACTTGCCAGTAGCTGCTGACTGTCTTCTAGTAGCTTGTCCTCACTGTATAGTGGAGCTGAGCCCCACAGCACATAATATTTCTCATGGTGAAGGAACAAAAAAGGACAGAGGCAGGTTGAGGACAGGTGAGGGTACAGGGCCTGCTCCTAGGCCATGCCAACTAAGAGTTGTGTCTGACGAACCCACTGACTCTTGGCTGGGGGTGTCTGATATCACTTGCGACGAATTCGAAGATCGAGTCAACCATTAAAGAACCGCTGGGTTGCTGCTCACGACACAACCACTAGCTGACACTGGGAGCTCAGGCCTCTCGAAGTGACCCCTGCTGCCACGGGCCCTTACTCTGCTGCGACCTCTGCCTGCACCAGAAACATTTAGGTCTCTGACACTCCCCTGTGCAGGGCCTGGCACTTCTCTGTCTGACATACTGTTAGATCAAATAAATAAATAAAAAGAAATGAAAACACCCCAAAATAATCAGTAATTTTCTCATTCACCACACAACGGGTAATAAGCTCTTTTCTTCACACTAATACACACAAAAAAGGGCTTTAGAACATATAATTGCACAGCTAAATGGCAAATATATTTTACTTTTGCCACTAACACACAGCAAAAAGGGCTTTACAACAAATAACTGCACCGCTGAATGGCAAATATATTTTTTTTGGTGCCACTGATACACGGCAAAAAGGGCTTTACAACATATAACTGCACCGCTGAATGGCAAATACACTGCGTGCAGAATTATTAGGCAAATGAGTATTTTGACCACATCATCCTCTTTATGCATGTTGTCTTACTCCAAGCTGTATAGGCTCGAAAGCCTACTACCAATTAAGCATATTAGGTGATGTGCATCTCTGTAATGAGAAGGGGTGTGGTCTAATGACATCAACACCCTATATTAGGTGTGCATAATTATTAGGCAACTTCCTTTCCTTTGGCAAAATGGGTCAAAAGAAGGACTTGACAGGCTCAGAAAAGTCAAAAATAGTGAGATATCTTGCAGAGGGATGCAGCACTCTTAAAATTGCAAAGCTTCTGAAGCGTGATCATCGAACAATCAAGCGTTTCATTCAAAATAGTCAACAGGGTCGCAAGAAGCGTGTGGAAAAACCAAGGCGCAAAATAACTGCCCATGAACTGAGAAAAGTCAAGCGTGCAGCTGCCAAGATGCCACTTGCCACCAGTTTGGCCATATTTCAGAGCGAGCTGCAACATCACTGGAGTGCCCAAAAGCACAAGGTGTGCAATACTCAGAGACATGGCCAAGGTAAGAAAGGCTGAAAGACGACCACCACTGAACAAGACACACAAGCTGAAACGTCAAGACTGGGCCAAGAAATATCTCAAGACTGATTTTTCTAAGGTTTTATGGACTGATGAAATGAGAGTGAGTCTTGATGGGCCAGATGGATGGGCCCGTGGCTGGATTGGTAAAGGGCAGAGAGCTCCAGTCCGACTCAGACGCCAGCAAGGTGGAGGTGGAGTACTGGTTTGGGCTGGTATCATCAAAGATGAGCTTGTGGGGCCTTTTCGGGTTGAGGATGGAGTCAAGCTCAACTCCCAGTCCTACTGCCAGTTTCTGGAAGACACCTTCTTCAAGCAGTGGTACAGGAAGAAGTCTGCATCCTTCAAGAAAAACATGATTTTCTTGCAGGACAATGCTCCATCACACGCGTCCAAGTACTCCACAGCGTGGCTGGCAAGAAAGGGTATAAAAGAAGAAAATCTAATGACATGGCCTCCTTGTTCACCTGATCTGAACCCCATTGAGAACCTGTGGTCCATCATCAAATGTGAGATTTACAAGGAGGGAAAACAGTACACCTCTCTGAACAGTGTCTGGGAGGCTGTGGTTGCTACTGCACGCAATGTTGATGGTGAACAGATCAAAACACTGACAGAATCCATGGATGGCAGGCTTTTGAGTGTCCTTGCAAAGAAAGGTGGCTATATTGGTCACTGATTTGTTTTCGTTTTGTTTTTGAATGTCAGAAATGTATATTTGTGAATGTTGAGATGTTATATTGGTTTCACTGGTAAAAATAAATAATTGAAATGGGTATATATTTGTTTTTTGTTAAGTTGCCTAATAATTATGCACAGTAATAGTCACCTGCACACACAGATATCCCCCTAAAATAGCTAAAAGTAAAAACAAACTAAAAACTACTTCCAAAAATATTCAGCTTTGATATTAATGAGTTTTTTGGGTTCATTGAGAACATAGTTGTTGTTCAATAATAAAATTAATCCTCAAAAATACAACTTGCCTAATAATTCTGCACTCCCTGTATATATTTTTTTGTGCCACTAATACACGGCAAAAAGGGCTTTACAGCAAATAACTTCACCGCTGAACGGCAAATATATATTTTTTGGTGCCACTAATACATGGCAAAAAGGGCTTTACAACTTATAACTGCGCCGCTGAACGGCAAATATAGTTTTCTTTTGCCATTAATATATGACAAAAAGGGCTGTCATTTTCACACTTCACCCCACAACGGCTAATATAATAAACCCTTTTTTTCCCACTAATACAAGCAAAAAAAATGCTTTAGAACATATAACTTAATAAGACGTAGAAATATTTCCTTGTAATAAGCCCTGTTAATGCCTGTATCAATCAGCACTTGTACCCTAATAAGAACGGATTGCTGGAATTACAGAGCTGTATAATGGCAATTTGGATCAGTGGAGCAAAGTGTAATAGAATTGTTCCTATTACCCAGGCTGTAACCTTCCCTACTGAAACCTGTTAAACATAACCTTAAATAATCCTTCCCTCCACTTGTAAATAGTTTTTTTTTAGCACAAAGAAGTTTTTTCTAACACTGTCCCTAGCGTCTGCTGACGTCTCTCCCTGCACTAAGTACATTGGTAAATGGCATAATCCAAGATGGCTGAAGCTATTAATAGGGTGTGACATAACAGTGCTGATTGGCTGCATGCATGGCATTATGGGTGATCACGCCTTCCCAGAGTTCCTTTCTCCATGTCCTCACATGTGCAGCAGCCATTTTAGGAAAAAATGCAATTCATTACTACGAATCACGAGGAAATTCCGCTTCGATGTGAATCGAATTTTTCCTGAAATTCGGATCGAATTCCACTTTGTCAGCTTTGATTCGCTCATCTCTAACAGGTACATCACGTGTCCAGGAAGGTTTTTGACCAGGTCACAGCTCTCTAGCACGTACCGTTCCTGAGATATTCCCAAAAAATGCATCAGCCAATAGAAGCTCTCAGGCCCTTAGTCTCCATGTACACACAGTTTAACACCAGGTTTCCATAACAATACAGCCATTTTCTTCACTGCTGTAGGTCAGCTTTAAGCCCGGGCCAGTTTTCGCCCTTCTACCCAGGCCATTTTTTGCAAATCTGACATGTGTCACTTTATGTAGTAATAGCTTTGGAACACTTTTATTTATCCAAGCCATTCTGAGATGGTACTTCATGATAGTCATAATTTTGAGTCAATATATTTCACCTTTATTTATGAAAAAATCCCAAATTTACCCAAAATTTAAAAAATTCCCAATTTTCAAAATTTTAATTTCCCTGCTTTTTAAACAGAAAGTGATACCTCATAAAATATTTAGTACTTAACATTCCCCATATGTCTACTTTATGTTAGCATCATTTTGTAAATGTAATTTTATTTTTTTAGGACGTTAGAAGGCTTAGAATTTTTTTAAGCAATTCTTAATTATTATTTTTTTTTATTCCAAAACCCACTTTTTAAGGACCAGTTCAGTTCTGAAGTCACTTTGTGGTGCTTACAAAAGGAAAATGGAGATGAAGTTTCTAAATTTTACTTTTTGTGCAGATTTTCCATTTTAATCTTGGGACAAACGATCTGGCTTGCAATGAGGTTTCAAAGGTGAAAGAAGCTTTTCATACACTTGGAAAGGATATACGGGAGGTTGCATCAACTGTTTCATTCTCTGCAGTTTTGCCTGTGCATAACCTTCAGCATGACAGGAAGATGCGCATTAAGGAATTCAATGTATGGCTTGGTGAATAGTGTCTGAACCAAGGGTTTGGCTTTGTGTCTCATGATAGCTCTTGTTGGAATGGAAAAGAACTGTACAAGAAAGATGGTTTGCATCTTTCTCTCAAGGGAATGAATGTCCTCGGTGAACAGTTCCAAGTATTTGCTAAGAAGCATTTAAACTAGGAAAGGGGGGCAAAAGAGTGATAATCCAGCAGTCCGACTGCCCCCCGGAACAATGCCAGAAGAGGCCAGAAGCACAAAGGTTAAGAAATGACAAGCTCAGAGTCTTGTCTACAAATGCTCGCAGTCTAGGGAATAAGATCAATGAGCTTGAGGCTATAATGGCATCTGAGAATATAGATGTAGTGGCTGTTACTGAGACGTGGTTCAAGGGGAGTAATGACTGGGATATATCAATACCAGGGTTCTCTCTATACAGGAAAGACAGAGAAGGCAAGAAGGGGGAGGGGTGGCCCTGTATGTGAAAGATAGCATAAAATCGAATTTGATACAAGTTAGCGAGAACAATTTAGAGTCAGTTTGGGTTACCTTGCAGCTTGATAATCATAAAGTAACTCGTGTAGGTGTTATATATAGACCACCTACCCAAGTCAAAAAATTAGATGATCTACTAGTTGAGGAATTAGCTAAAATGACATTGAAGGGTGAAGTTATCATTATGGGAGACTTCAATCTTCCAGATGTAAACTGGAAAACCAAAATAGCTAGTTCTGCCAAGAGTACAGATATTCTAAATTCCCTACTGAGATTATCTCTACAGCAAGTAGTGGAGGAGCCAACCCGGAAGGAGGCCATTTTAGATTTAGTATTCACAAATGGGAATTTGGTATCTGATATTACTGTAGGGGAAAGCTTGGGATCTAGTGATCACCAGTCAGTGTGGTTTACTATAAGTACAGTGACTGAGTCACACCACACAAAAACAAAAGTTTTAGATTTTAGAAAAACTGACTTTTCTAAAATTAGATTAGTGGTATACGAGTCCCTATCAAACTGGAACAGTTTCATTGGAGTCCAGGAGAAATGGGACTACTTAAAAGTGGCACTATTGAAGGCAACAGAAGATTGCATTAGGCTTGTCAGTAAAAGCAAAAAAAGGAAGAGACCACTGTGGTACTCAGCAGAAGTGGCCAAAATCCTTAAAAACAAAAAGATAGCATTTAGGAATTATAAAAAAAAAAAAAACGAGGATGACAGACAAATTTATAAGATTAGGCAGAGAGAGGCCAAACAAGTTATAAGAGCTTCTAAAGCACAGGCAGAAGAGAAATTAGCTCAGTCAGGGAAAAAAGGCGATAAGGCATTCTTCAGATACATAAATGAAAAAAGGAAACTAAAACAAGGAATTACCAAATTAAAAACTAAAGAAGGAAGGTATATGGAAGAAGATAAAGAACTAACTGACTGCCTCAATGAATACTTCTGTTCAGTTTTTACAAAGGAAAATGAAGGAGAAGGACCTCAGTTGGGAAAGAAGACTAAGGAATCTTTTGACGCATGTGTCTTTACAGAGGAAGAGGTTCTAAGTCAACTGTCTAAAATTAATACAAATAAGTCACAGGGGCCTGATGAGATACACCCAAAGCTATTAAAAGAGCTCAGCGGTGAACTAGCAAAACCATTAACAGATTTATTTAACCAATCACTGGCAACAGGAGTCGTCCCAGAAGATTGGAAATTAGCAAATGTGCCCATTCACAAGAAAGGTAGTAGGGAGGAATCGGGCAACTATAGGCCAGTAAGCCTGACATCAATAGTGGGAAAATTAATGGAAACCATACTTAAGGAGAGGATTGTGGAACATCTAAAATCCCATGGATTGAAAGATGAAAAACAGCATGGGTTTACTTCAGGGAGATCATGTCAAACTAATCTTATTGATTTTTTTGATTGGGTGACTAAAATAATAGATGGAGGAGGTGCAGTAGACATTGCTTATCTAGACTTTAGTAAGGCTTTTGATACTGTCCCACATAGAAGGCTTATCAATAAAGTGCAGTCATTGGGCTTGGACTCCCATATTGTTGAATGGATTAGGCAGTGGCTGAGGGACAGGCAACAGAGGGTTGTAGTCAATGGAGTATATTCAGACCAAGGTCTTGTTACCAGTGGGGTACCTCAGGGATCTGTTCTGGGACCCATATTGTTTAATATCTTTGTCAGCGAAATTTCAGAAGGCCTCAATG
Source organism: Bufo bufo (assembly GCF_905171765.1). Taxonomy (NCBI): domain Eukaryota; kingdom Metazoa; phylum Chordata; class Amphibia; order Anura; family Bufonidae; genus Bufo; species Bufo bufo. The sequence continues at coordinate 496,071,375 of NC_053389.1, forward strand.
GTAAGGTGTGTCTTTTTGCTGATGACACAAAGATTTGTAACAGGGTTGATGTTCCTGGAGGAATACACCAAATGAAAAAGGACTTAGGAAAACTAGAGGAATGGTCAAAAATCTGGCAACTAAAATTTAATGTTGATAAGTGCAAGATAATGCACCTGGGACGTAAAAACCCAAGAGCAGAATATAAAATCAGTGATACAGTCCTAACCTCAGTATCTGAGGAAAGGGATTTAGGGATCATTATTTCAGTAGACTTAAAGGTAGGCAGACAATGTCACAGAGCAGCAGGAAATGCTAGCAGAATGCTTGGGTGTATAGCAAGAGGAATTACCAGTAGAAAGAGGGAGGTGCTCATGCCGCTCTACAGAGCACTAGTGAGACCTAATTTGGAGTATTGTGCTCAGTACTGGAGACCATATCTCCAGAAGGATATTGATACTTTGGAGAGAGTTCAGAGAAGAGCTACTAAACTGGTACATGGATTACAGGATAAAACTTACCAGGAAAGATTAAAGGACCTTAACATGTATAGCTTGGAAGAAAGACGAGACAGAGGGGATATGATAGAAACTTTTAAATACATAAAGGGAATCAACAAGGTAAAAGAGGAAAGAATATTTAAAAGAAGAAAAACTGCTACAAGAGGACATAGTTTTAAATTAGAGGGGCAAAGGTTTAAAAGTAATATCAGGAAGTATTACTTTACTGAGAGAGTAGTGGATGCATGGAATAGCCTTCCTGCAGAAGTGGCAGCTGCAAATACAGTGGAGGAGTTTAAGCATGCATGGGATAGGCATAAGGCCATCCTTCATATAAGATAAAGCCAGGGGCTATCCATAGTATTTAGTATATTGGGCAGACTAGATGGGCCAAATGGTTCTTATCTGCCGACACATTCTATGTTTCTATGTTTCTATGTAATCCATTTTTTTCTTTAACGCATTGAGGGTTAACAGTCAAACAAAACTCAATATTTATTACTCTGATTCTGCTATTTACAGAAACACCCCACATGTAGCCGTAAACTGATGTACGGGCACACGGCAGGGCGCAGAAGAAAAGGAGCACCATATGGTTTTTGGAAGGCAGATTTTGCTGGACTGGTTTTTAGATGCCATGTAGTGATGGACGAACATCGTCCGGGACGTTTCGCGAACGCGCGTTCGCGATCAAATGTTCACGAACTGCACAAATAGTCCCACAACATGGACAGTGACATACCAGAGAGGAATCAAGGGCAAACATTTCCACAAAAAATATGTATTTTAATCAGGGGCCATTTTTTTGCGTCTTAAAGTGAAACTCTCAAAAATGTGCCCTGCTGGAGCCTAGAAAAAATTTATTTCAGGCCATGGGAGTATAGGACCCAAAAATTAGGCATTCACCTGACAGAAAAGAACAAGTGATTATGTGGCTGGAGATACATTAGGCGGTCACAGAATAACAATTTTACGGTAGGCCAGTGGAGTACAGGCCCCAAAAATTAGGCATTCACCTGACAGAAAACAACAAGTGATTATGTAGCTGAAGGTATATTTTTCAGTCAGTGGATAACAATTTTACTGTAGGCCAGTTCAGGCCCCAAAAACTAGGCATTCACCTGACAGAAAAGAACTTGTGAATATATAGCTGGATGTACATTAGGTGGTCACTGGCTAAAAATTTTACTGTAGGCCAGTATAGGCCCCAAAAATTAGGCATTCATCTGACAGAAATGGTCTTTTCTGCCGCTGTATATACATAAGACAAGGACCATTCTTTGTTCTGGGTGATGGCGGATATGTATGGACTGGCATGAGGAAATTCAATTGCACGTGGTCGTCACAGGTGTTGAATTCCTCCGAGATCCATGCCTCATTCATTTTTAGAAATATGAGGTAGTCCACACTGTTGTGAGCTAGGCAAGTGCGCTGATCTGTCACGATTCCCCCTGCTGCGCTGAAAGTCCTTTCGGACAGGACACTCAACGAGGAGCAAACCAATAATTCCATGGCAAATTGTGCCAGCTCTGGCCACAGGTCAAGCCTGCCCACCCAGTAGTCCAGGGGTTCCTTGCTTCTCAGAGCGTCAACATCGGCCGTTAACCCGATGTAGTCAGACACCTGTCGGTCTAGGTGTTCCCTGAGGCTGGATCCGAAGGGCAGCTGTCAATGGGTTGGTTGCAAGAATGATCTCATATCCGAAGTGGCCAAAACATCTTCAAACCCCCCTCTTCTTGCAGGCGCAGTAGGATTGGTACCCGCACCTGTTTCGCTGTGGGTGGAAATTCCTCTGCCAGTGCCCGCGACAGCAGAATGCAGCATCTCTTGCAGCAAGGCCTGGAAATGCTACATTATGCCAGCCCTCATGTTTGTACCGAGGGTCTAAGTACGTTGCCACCCAGTACTGGTCCTTGCCCTTTATGCTTTTTATACGGGGTCCCTCTTCAAACACTGGAGCATAAAGGCCCCCATTTGCACTAAATTGTAAGCAGTGGATCGCCCTACCTCCTGCTCATCGCCCAGGAGAATGTCGTCCTCGGTCTCCTCCCCCCAGCCACGGACAACACCAGGGATCCCCGAAAAGTTTATAGTCCCTCTCATAGCCTGCTCTTCTAGCTCCCCCTCCTCCCCCCAGGCACTATACTCCTCTGACTCCTCTTCAGACTCCTGCTGACTTGGCTCAGATGGAGTAGCCCCCCTGGGAATTCATTCAGCATTGCGACTTCCTTATCTTCCAGCTCCTGCTCCTCAACGGCTTGATGAATGACATGACGCAATACACGCTCCAGAAAGAAAGCGTAAGGTACGATGTCACTGATGGAGCCCTGGCTGCGACTGACCAGTTTTGTGATCTCATCAAATGGCCGCAGAAGTCTGCATGCATCGTGCATGAACAGCCACTGGTGCGGTGAAAAGAAACCAAGCTCCCCAGAACCTGTCCTGCTGCAGAGTTCGTACAGGTAGTCATTAACGGTACGTTGCTGCTTGAGAAACCTTTCAAGCATATACAAGGTGGAGTTCCAGCGTGTCGGGGTAGGCATCAACAGCGGGGACCACCCTACTTGAGTTGATCTGGGTACTGTTGTCAGACCCCTGGGTGGCAGCCATTGCTACCTCCTCTTCCTCATTCGATGCCAAGAATGGCTGCGCATCAGTAAGGTCTGGGAATGGATGGGAAAATAATTCCTCTGACTCGAGTGGAGGGGCTATGGTGGTGGTGGTGGTGGTGGTTTCTTTGGGGGTGCACACAGCAGAGAGTGAGGAGGGTGCAAATACAGAGGATGAGGAGGGTGCAGAAGCGGAAGGCTGAGTGAGCCACTCAACCAACTCTGGTGTGTCCTTTGAGGTAATCACACGCACCTTGTCCAACTTAACACTTAGGCTCTGGCCTGGTGCACCTGACTGACCCCTACCACACCTGTGGAACGGCCTGCCTCTAACTCTGCCTGTCATTTTCAAAATGACCCTGTGCCAAAGTCCCTAGAGAATATTTGTTGAAGCAGGTATATCGCAGGCCTCAATCAATATTTGGTGGAAGCAGGTATATTAATCCCCCTAATCAGTATTTTGTGGAAGCAGGTATATCGCACCCCTCAATCAGTATTTTGTGGAAGCAGGTATATAGAACCCCTTAATCAACATTTGGTGGAAGCAGGTATATTGCACCCCTCAATCAGTATTTTGTGGAAGCAGGTATATAGAACCACTTAATATTTGGTGGAAGTAGGTATATCACACCACTCAATCAGTATTTTGTGGAATCAGGTTTATCAAACCCCTTAATCAGTATTTTGTGGAAGCAGGAGTATCGCAGGCCTCAATCAATATTTGGTGGAAGCAGGTATATCAATCCCCTTAATCAGTATTTTGTGAAAGCAGGTATATTCGACCCCTCAATCAATATTTTGTGGAAGCAGGTATATAGAACCCCTTAATCAATATTTGCTGGAAGCAGGTATATCACACCCCTCAATCAGTATTTTATCACAGGCCTCAATCAATAGATGGTGGAAGCAGGTATATCGCACCCCTCAATCAGTATTTTGTGGAAGCAGGTATATCAAACCTCTTAATCAGTATTTTGTGGAAGCAGGTATATTGCACACCTCAATCAGTTTTTTTGGGGCAACAGGTATATCACAACCGTTGGAAATAGTTGTTCCAATAGCGCTTGTCCCTCTATATACCTACGGTATCACAGCAGAACCGCACACAACTGCTACACAATACAAATGCACTATATACTTTCTTTGTTAGAAAGTATATTATAGGTATATCACACCCCTCAACCGTTTTTTTAGGGGCAACAGGTATATCACACCAGTTGCAATTAGTTATTCCAATAGCGGTTGTCCCTCTATATAGCTGCGGTATTGCAGCATAACCGCACACAACTGCTGCACAATACAAATGCACTATAATATGCTTTCTATGTTAGAAAGTATATTATAAGTATATCACACCCCTCAGTATATCACACCTATCGATAGCACACCTATACCAGTCCTTAAAAGGACTTTTGTGGCCCTATTAGCTAGTGTTTGGTGTCCCTAACAGTCTGTCCCAGCTGCACAAAGCAACCTCTCCCTACACTGGCAAAACACAGAATGTAAAGTGGCTGCCAGATCGGGTTCTGTTATAGGGTGGGGGTATGTCCATATGCTGAAACGTCTTAATCGGGTGTGGGGGTGTGTCCATATGCTGAAACGTCTCAATTGACTGTCCTGTCCCACCTGATGAATGTGTCATGGGTCAATGCAAAAGAATATGGCGCATGCGAACATCGCCATATGTTCGCATGTTCGGCGAATCGCGAACGAGCAAAGTTCACCGCTAATTGACCGCCGGGCGAACCGCATGGCCATCTCTAATGCCATTTCCTATTTAAAGACCCCAGATGCACCTTACAGAAGAAATTCCCAAATAGTCACCCCATTTTGGAAACTATGGGATAAGGTGCCAGTTTTATTGGTACTATTTTGGGGTACATTTGATTTTTAATTGTGAGGCATTGTGAGGCAAGGTAACCAAAAAATGGCTGTTTTGGCACCAGTTTTTATTTTTTATTTTTTACAACATTCATCTGACAGAGTATATCATGTGCTATTTTTAGACTTCACTTTGTTTGTTTGTTTTCAGCATTTTTGAAAAAAATAATTGTTTTTGTGTCTCCTTTTTCTAAACGTCTAATTTTTTTTTATTTTTCTGCCGATCGTCTTATGCAGGGGCACGTTTTTTGCATGAAGATTTGACATTTTGATTGGTTCCATTTTTGGGTACGTATGATTTTTTGATCATTCATTATTACACTTTATGTGGCAAGGTGAACACAAATTTTTAAATTTTGGCGCAGTTTTTATTTATTTATTTTTACAGCGCTCAACTGAGGGATTATGTCATGTGATATTTTTATAGAGCAGATCGTTACAGACATGGCATTACCTAATATGTATACTTTTTCTTATTTATTTAAGTTTTACACAATAATAGATTTTTTGAAACCAAAAAAATTATGTTTTAGTGTCTCCATAGTCTGAGAGCCATAGCTTTTTTATTTTTTGACCGATTGTCTTAGGTAGAATCTAATTTTTTGTGGGATGAGGTGAAGGTTTGATTGGTACTTTTTTAGGGGGGGGCATACGCCTTTTTAATATCTTGGTGTTGCAATTTTTGTGATGTAAGGTCTTTTTTGGCACTGTTTTTTTTTACGGCGTTCACCTGAGGGGTTAGGTCATGTGATATTTTTATAGCGCAGGTTGTTACAGATGCAGCTATACCTAATATGTTTACTTTTTTTTATTTATTTCATTTTAGCACAATAATAGCAGTTTGGAAGCAAAAAAATCATATTTCAGTGTCTCCATTGTCTGAGAGTCATAGTTTTTTTAATTTTTTGAGAGATTTTCTTATGTAGTGTCTCATTTTTTGCGGGATAAGGTGACGGTTTTATTGGTACCATTTTGTGGGACATGCTCCTTTTTGATCGCTTGGTGTTGCACTTTTTGTGATGTAAGGTAACATTTTTTTTTATGGTGTTTATCGGGGTGGATCATGTGATATATTTATAGAGCCGTCATTACGGACGCGGACATACCTAATATGTGTGTTTTTTCTTTTTTTATTATAAAATCTGGGGATAGGGGCGTTTTTTTCTTTTTTTTCTTGAAACTTAATTTTTTTTATTAAAATCTCTTTTTTTTCAACTTTATTTCTGTCCCACTCTGGAACTTCAACTTTTGGGGGTGTCCGCCCGATCACCATGACGTACTATTACGTCAAGATGCTGGAAGTCACTGACTTCTATGACGTAATAGTATGTCATATGTCAGGAAGGGGTTAAAAGAAATCTGTCACCAGGATAATCGCTATTGAAGTAAAGCCATGGCCTAATAGCACTTAGTTCCTTATTTCCAGATTTGCCTTTGTTCCAGCACTAGAGTTTTTTTATCCTATGAAAATCCAGTTTATTTGGTATGCAAATAAGCCAGTAAGGTGCCCAGAGGGGCGTCATTCTTGCTTACATCACATTCAAGCCATAACTCTGCCCCCCTTTTTCCTGATCCCAGCATGAGGGTGGGCTTGGGCACTAGCAGGAGGCATGCCTGGGCTCCTTCCTGCAAGAGTGACACCCCTATGGGCACCTTACTGGCTAATTTGCATACCAAATAAACTGGATTTTCAGAAGATAGAAAAGATCTATTGCTGAAACAAAGGCACATCTAGAAATAAGGTACTAAGTGCTATTAGGTTATGGCTTTACTTCAATAGTGATTATCCTGGTGACATATTTCCTTTAAAGGGGCAGGGTGCTGTAGATGACACTGTTAAGGGAGCGGAGTGCTGTGGAAGTCGCAGTTCAGGGGGCAGGTAGGGTGGCCATTCAGGCCACCCTCAAAAGACAGACTTAAAAACCCCACCCCCAGGTCCCACTAAGCCGAGCCACCGACCCAGTTAGGCCATTCCTCTCCCACTCCGCAGCCGAAGGGGATTGAAAGGGGTGGGAGGGAGGGTGACTTTATCCCTACAGCTCACACTCAGACAGCATAGTGCTGCTGTTTGAGAGTGAGCTGTTCAAAAGGACATCCCTGTGTCCATTAGAGTTGAGCGAGAATATCGCAACTTAGAAAATTTGCGAATATTTCGAATACAGTGCTATATATTCGTTATAGCGAATATTCGTCATTTTTGACCATCTGAAGAGTGAACACATTATTCCTCTCTGCTTCTTGCTTGTGGGCCAATGAGTCATTGGCCCACAAGCAACTTAAGCAGGGAGGAATCATGATGACTTTAGATGGAAAAAAATGACGAATATTAGAAAAAACAAATATATAGCACTATAGCGAATATATCAGTTTTTTTGAATATTCGACTTTTTCTTATCCTGTACAGTTGTTCTGGCATACTCCTCCCCGGCAAGCGTCCCCGTCACCATGGGAACACCTGGTGGTTAGAATATACCATCGGATCTGGGTTTTCACGATCTGACTGAGATCGTGAAAACTCAGATCCAATGGTATATTCTAACCCCCCAGGCGTTCCCATGGTGACGGGGATGCTTGTCGGGGAGGAGTATGCGAATATAATGAGGCAGTAAGGTGCCCAGAGGGGCGTTATTTTCATTCAAAAGGTGCCCAAGAATGCCCTCGAGTGCCCAGGTCTGCCCCCCTACAGAGCCCAAACACGCCTCTCTCTCCTCTCATACTTTACACCCCCAGCCTTGCCATTGCTGTCACGCCCCCCCATCCCAGTAACGTCACTAGTAGCCGATAACCCTGCCTACCCTTTACCTTCAGCTTCACCAACAGGCACAGGACCTGCGCTCTTCCAGTTTAACTGAGGGCATAAGCCTTAACTGTTTCACTGGGCATGTGCCAAGCCCAGTGACGTCTTTGGCGCATGCCCAGTGAAACAGTTGAGGCTGATGCCCTCAGTTAAACTGGAAGAGCGCAGGTCCTGTTCCTGTTGGTGAAGCTGAAGGGAAAGGGTAGGCGTGGTTATCAGCTACTAGCGACGTAACCGGGATGGGGGACGACGACGTGACAGCAATGGCAAGGCTGGGGGCGTAGCGTATGAGAGGAGAGAGAGGCGTGCTTGGGCTCTGTAGGGGGGGCGGGCCTGGGCACTAGAGGGCATTCTTGGGCACCTTTTGAATGAAAATAACGCACCACAAAATTGAGATCTACGCTAGTATCCGTACAGCGCCCCTAGCTACAGCAATATGGATGCCGTTGGTTCCCTCACAGCATTCCATGAGGAAGATTACCCGGATTACAGGGATGCCAAGCGGAAAGGCGTATGGCACCAGGCCCTGGAGGACGTGCAGTGTCGGAGGGGTGAGAGTCTTCCCAGTGAGGAGCAGAGATTACGAATGCGATTGGCGCTGCGACTACCTCTACTGGGAGAGCAACCATTGACGGAGTGGGTGTCAGAGCTTGAGGCACTGGTATGGCAGGAAACCTGGCTGGATGACGCTTACCAAGCACTATGGTGGGACATAGTACGACAGTCTCCATCGATGGAGGAGTACGCCAAGCCCGAAGGTGAGGAATATAATTGCCCTGGGTTATTGTGGGAGTCTTTTGAAGACATTGACTTTGGGAGCACAGAAGAATCTAGATTTTGGGACATTACTGACTACAGTGGGGACTTGCACAATTGGCCTACAACTAGTGGGATGAGGGCAGATCTGACCTTTCTGGTCCAAAGGGAGTGGGAGCTGGAGCAAGATTATCAACAGTTGTTTCGCTCCATTCAAGCCCAGCGCAAGATACAAGACAGTTGGATACCAGGCCCAGACCTGCAACCCTACCCCTGGCAAGTCACAGCTGAGGTATCCCCTACTTCCTCACCAACTGTGGAGGTAGCGGACTTCATAGACTGGTACTGGGAGGAACCCCAGTCGGCAGGTGGAGATGGGACCGTAGTCACTCCACCTGCCCAACAGGGTGGCTGTGGAGGCGGCCTAGATCCCCAACTGCCACTGGGAGTCCAGGGAGAGGAGATGGTCGGTCCCTCAGCCCTGCAACAACAGCATCATGGGTAGTGGAGACAGTCGGTCTCACTCCCCAGCGGCAGTGTACTTTGAAGGGAGAGGAGACAACCGGTCTCTCTCCCCAACCACAGGGGGACAGCACCCCTAACTCCGATGGTGCAGATGGGACCACAGTCTCTGCACCAGGCCTACCGGGATGCTGGACGGCCGGTACGGATCCCCCACCAACCCTGAAGGAATGCCAGGAGGAGGAGGTAAACGATCCCTCCTCTCCACAGCTGATCCACAACAAGGTCCTGGGGGCAGGATTCCATGATCCCATCCCAGCGGAAGAGCTGGCATCTGGGCAGAGCGCTGTCGGCCTCTGCCCTCCCCTATCCTCTTCTCCAGAGCCGGACTTCCCACAGGCTACCCAAGTGGAAGAGCTGGCATCTGGGCAGAGCGCAGTCGGCCTCTGCCCTCCCCTATCCTCTTCTCCAGAGCTGGACTTCCCACAGGCTACCCCAGCGGAAGAGCTGGCATCTGGGCAGAGCGCAGTCGGCCTCTGCCCTCCCCTATCCTCTTCTCCAGAGCCGGACTTCCCACAGTCTACCCCAGCGGAAGAGCTGGCATCTGGGCAGAGCGCAGTCGGCCTCTGCCCACCTAGTACCTACAGCTCCAAGCTAGAGAACCATAAGGAAGCAAGGAGTAGCAGATGCCCACTCAATGGCTGGGGACATACAGAACAGAGTCAGGCCCCAAAATTCAACAGGTCCAGTATTGGGTTGTGGGTGGACTGCCAGACTAACTCAGGTACTGACCGGCGTGAGGTCAGGTATCTGGTTAGTCTTCCCTGGGAGGGGGAGATGTGTGGCGAAACCAACCTCGCCACAGTGTTTTGGAGGGGGCTGTTTGCCAGCCTCCTGCCCCAGGATTATGGCCCATACTAACTTTGAAGGAGAAGACAGACCGGCCGCACAGCTTAAATCTGTGGAACTGTTTTGGGCAGAAAAGCCATGCTTGCGGCCGGCCAAATGTGACTTCCATGGAATTCGGGAACCCCTGCTCGGATCTGGGTGATTTTTGGATATGTTGTTCACCCAGATCAGAGCTATCCATGGATGTATACATTATGGGGATGTGTGGGGTTTTGAGGTGTTTTCTGTGTGTTGGGAAAAATGTGTGTGTTCTGTCTGGTAGTGATTAAGTTAGCCCATTATGCTTGGTAATTGTATTTTGTGGATTGCGTCTCAGACAAGGCCAGTGTGTTAGTTAATTGCGTCTCAGACAATGCTCATTGTATTTTGTTGATTGCGTTACAGACAGAGGGAAGGGGATTTTGTGTACAATTGCTGGGAGGGTTTCAATACTGTAAATGCATGTGATTGGCTAAAATATAAACTGTCACAGTCTTTTACAAGGGCCCCAGGGGGAGTGTCCCTTGCTAGGAGACCTGCATAAAAGGCTGAAAATTAACCCATTAAAGAGTTCCTGCTTTGCCCCTTTATGAAGTCTTGGCTCATGTTTGGGGGATGGGATAACTACACTCTTGGGGATTGCTATAACATAATACTCACCTGAGTATAAGTTCTTGTAAGAGCTTGTTCCTGGTTCCTGTCTCTGCATTTAGGAGAGGTTCACCCACTGGAGCCTGGAGCCTTGTCGTAGGTCCAGGGTGGGTAGGAGACGGCGAGACCTCCACCAAGCTTTGGCGGTTCGTGGGGTCTGCCGTGCTGACGGTGTCAAGTGGAGTGCTTGGAGTCCTCTGGAAGCACTAGGAGCAACTATCAACAGAGGTACCCGGTCGGGGTGCTAGGCGTTCCGTTACACTGCCTCATTATATTCATATACTCTTCCCCGACAAGCTTCCCCGTCACCATGGGAATGCCGGGGTGGTTAGAATATACCATCGGATTTGAGTTTTCATGATCTCACTCAGATCGTGAAAACTCAGATCCGATGAAATATTTTAACCACCAGGCGTTCCCATGGTGAAGTTCACAGTTAAGGGGACTGTAACCTATGGTCAGTGTTAAGAGGAGGATGCAGGAGAGGTCACTCTTAAGGGGGCAAGCCCCTTTGGAGGTCACTGTCAAGGGGGTGGGGTGCTATGGAACTCACTGTTTAAGGGGCAGGCTGCTGTGAAGGTCAAAGTTAAGGGCGTGGGTTGCTGTGGAGGTCCCATTTTATGGAGACATGGCACTTTGGGGGGTCAGTGTTAAGGGTTTGAGGGCTGTAGAGGTCACTGTTAACGGGGCGTGGTCCTGTAGATGTCACTGTTATAGTGGATAATATCAATATCTTTTAACGACACACACAAACATTAAATTAAATATATGAAATATACCTGTGCAAAGCCAGGTCCTTCAGCTAGTATATATATAGAAGAGAAACATACTAGAGACAAGTCAGTCTAGTCTGAGACAGAGGTGAGAACAGATGCAAAATATGAGAGCTGACAGTTCAGCCTGTCCTGGATCAAGGTACCAGCTAGGGCAAGGCAAAAAAGGACCATTTTCTACTAGAGAAGCAGAACGGATGAAGAGGGAGGGTAGAAGTCATTGGAGAATTGCAGTTGTAAGAGGACCACTAAGTCTCCATTGCTCAGTGTTCAGGAGTATCCTTCTGGTGCCTGGACACACACAGCAGGTTGGTTATGTGTGTGAGTACATTGTCCACATCCCACATTGGAGGTGTGGACTTGCAACCTGTTCAAAAAAGGTGCAGAACTTAACCTGCTGTTTAGGGTCTGCTATGTTGGTCATATTTCTTTACAAGAAGTATTACACCCACTGCCTGGATGCTTAAGTACAAGTCACCTAGAGAAGTGCAGTGTGTGGAAGGAGGAAGACTACTTTAAAGAGACACCTATGTAAAACCTGTGGAAATGTAGCATTTTGTGTACGCATTGGACTTAATAACGGAACCATTGAAATGCTGAAGTCAGTGAATCTTTCAAGTTTATTAGGTGCTGGATGTGCGTCCATCGGCAAGATGGTCTAATGCATTCCTGGGAGATGGTGAGGAATTTTGGTGCTGTTCTTAAATCTATATATTTTTTAGCAGATCCATTGTAACAATGCCTAAAACGGACAAGAATAGGACATGTTCTATTTTATTTGCAGGGCTACGGAATGGACATACGGATGTGGATAGCACATGGTGTGCTGTCTGCATTTTTTGCAGACCCATTGAAATGAATGGGTCTGCATCCTATCCGCAAAAAAAACCGGAAAGGACACGGAAACAAAAAACATTCGTGTGCATGAGGCCTAAAAGAGATATATTATTTATTAGTTGGACTACCAGAACCAAAATGAATTAAGACTTCAAATCTCTAAACTCATTTAGACTTCGGATAAGACTGCTAAACTCATTTAGATCTATAACAAGACCCCTAAAATGAATATAGACTCCAGACCAGAACCCAAAATGAAATTGTCACCGCATTTGTGCCAAAGTCTCCACCAAACATCTATTCAGTTTAGAGGCCTTTTATACATATCACTCTAACAAATTGCTTCTATAGACTTCATTCTCTATGGCAGAAATATCAGCCAATATGACTCCAACAAAACAAGGTCTTCTGCAATACAAAGGGATTCTCAAACAATTCTCATGCAAATGTATCCTTCTCTTTAGCCTACTTCTCTGGGTTTCACTGTCTACTCTTGGTGCTACACACTTGCATAGAGGGTAGTCCTCACATTACAGCTCTGTTTTCTTCACATACATAGTGGAGGTCACTTTTCTGCACCTCCCCCATCCAGTTACTGCACACAGACTGTGGACACCAGTATAAACTAGCCCACACTGTGACTGCTGAACTCCAGGTTCGTTGTCTTCTTGCTGTTTATGTGGGTCAGCCCTAAGACATTGGCACAGCTCTGCTGTCTAGATAGAAGGTCTGCAAGGTCTGTACGGTTAATGTCACCGACCAAGATTCAGATTGCAATCCACCATGTGAGTATCCTTGCTCTGTATATTCTGTCCGCAGATTGGACAGTATTTCCAAAGTGACAGCTTCACTTTAACCCACAAGGGCAATTACTATAGGGTTTCAGTAACTTGAACATAGGGGGAGATTTAAAATCTCCCTGTGCCGGAACTCGTTAAAAAGTAGCAAACCTTGTGTTTATTGTCACAATGGCATTTTCACTCAGCCCTCACAACTTTTCTGAAAGGGGGTATGGCGAGGGGTGTGACTAGCGGCCGCAAAAAATGTATCTTTATTTTTGCCATTTTTGGGCAGTTTCGAGCTGCCATAGATTTCTGTTTAGGAGCATCCTCCGACAGTGCAGGGGGTATCAAGAAGGAATTCTCCCCCATAATGTTTTCTTCAGCTATATTGCCAGATACGTATGTAGGAAGTTTTGCTAAGAAATGGAAAAGAGATTTCTCTGGCACTTCATCTCACCTTTAATTCTAGGCCAGCAAGTTCTTAGAAGCAGTATTCTGCCATAATGTGCAATCATTACACAGAGAGTTTTTTTTTTATAATGGAAAATAAGGCAATTCAGTCACAAATTGATTTCATTTGAAAGAAACTTTAAACTAAATTTAGCACCCCTGATTCTGGAGGTTAAAATGTAATGGATCTCAATAAAAATGATAATAGATGAAAAGAACATTGGCTTCAGGAGAAAATGTTCTAGCTGTAATATCAGATCCAGACTTACGCCTACCACATAGTTATCTACGGGGCCATCTTGACAGTCTTTAGTGTTCTTGTAACAGTTTTTGTAGCAAGCTGTAATGGTGGCATATCACTGGAATTTCCTTGTATAGAATATACTTCTCAGCAGATTCATAGTTTAAAGAATATATAATGTACAGATGTATATGCCATTATTGTGTTTGCAATATGTTTAGAAAATTGAGATGTCTGAAACTGACCACCTACCGACTGCAATGCAACAAATTGCCAATTAGACATCTGTAGATGTACAGTCGTGTCCAAAAGTTTTGAGAATGACACAAATATTAGTTTTCACAAAGTTTGTTGCTAAACTGCTTTTAGATCTTTGTTTCAGTTGTTTCTGTGATGTAGTGAAATATAATTACACGCACTTCATACGTTTCAAAGGCTTTTATTGACAATTACATGACATTTATGCAAAGAGTCAGTATTTGCAGTGTTGGCCCTTCTTTTTCAGGACCTCTGCAATTCGACTGGGCATGCTCTCAATCAACTTCTGTGCCAATTCCTGACTGATAGCAACCCATTCTTTCATAATCACTTCTTGGAGTTTGTCAGAATTAGTGGATTTTTGTTTGTCCACCCTCTTGAGGATTGACCACAAGTTCTCAATGGGATTAAGATCTGGGGAGTTTCCAGACCATGGACCCAAAATGTCAACGTTTTGGTCCCCGAGCCACTTAGTTATCACTTTTGCCTTATGGCACGGTGCTCCATCATGCTGGAAAATGCATTGTTCTTCACCAAACTGTTGTTGGATTGTTGGAAGAAGTTGCTGTTGGAGGGTGTTTTTGTACCATTCTTTATTCATGGCTGTGTTTTTGGGCAAAATTGTGAGTGAGCCCACTCCCTTGGATAAGAAGCAACCCTACACATGAATGGTCTCAGGATGCTTTACTGTTGGCATGACACAGGACTGATGGTAGCGCTCACCTTTTCTTCTCCGGACAAGCCTTTTTCCAGATGCCCCAAACAATCGGAAAGAGGCTTCATCAGAGAATATGACTTTGCCCCAGTCCTCAGCAGTCCATTCACCATACTTTCTGCAGAAGATCAATCTGTCCCTGATGTTTTTTTTGGAGAGAAGTGGCTTCTTTGCTGGCCTTCTTGACACCAGGCCATCTTCCAAAAGTCTTCGCCTCACTGTGCGTGCAGATGCGCTCACACCTGCCTGCTGCCATTCCTGAGCAAGCTCTGCACTGGTGGCACTCCGATCCCGCAGCTGAATCCTCTTTAGGAGATGATCCTGAAGGTGAGCTGTGAATGGAGGCTGTAGTGCTTCTCTTACCCTCAGTCACAGAGGGACATGTTGGCTGGCTCTACTGACTGACTGTGTTGAGAGAAGCCTTAGTTATTCAGTTTGTGTTTCAAGAGCCACTGAAAAGGAGCATCTGTCCAGGACATGTGCAGGAAGGAGAACAGGGTGCCAGGAACCAGACTGGCCAGACAGTATTTTTTGTCTTTCAGTTAAAGGCTTACATATTACTTCTCCTTGGCTGCTTTGATTGACAGGGTTAACGGCTATGGAAACCGCTGGGAGAATTTATTTTTAAATATTGCACTGTACTCATTTTGAGTGACATTTATTTTTTTCTGTACAGCCTTGAGATTCTCTAGTAGCTGCTCTGTGTTTTTACTGTGTTCTGTCAGGCAGCTCAGCTGACGGCTCTTTATCTCTGACCTCTGACCTAGAGCTACAAAGACCTGTTCCCAGTACTTTTTTAGTTTGCTGCATTTGCAAAGTAAATGGCCGTAATCCAGATTTACATATCCACATTTAGGACAGCAGCAATCTCGGCCTTTGTTTTGGGGAAATTTCGCTTGGATTTTTGGCGTATAGTACAATCGGTGCAAGATCTTAAATTGAATTAATCTGTGAGCATTAGAGATTGTAGCCTTTCTTACATTTCTATAAATACTGGTCCATTGTAGTGGAAGGCAATGCAACTCTTGCTCCCATTTACTTGGGCTTTTAAAGGGATTCTGTCACCAAGTTTTAGGCTATAGAGCTGCGGACATGCACGGCTAGATCGCCACTAGCATGTCCGCAATATACCTGTCCTATAGGGCTGTGTGCTTTTACTTTCTTTAAAAAAGGATTTTAGAGATATGTAAATTAGTCTTGTAAGGTGCCCAAGGGTCTGTACGAACATTCCTGGTGCCCAGCCACGCCCGCCTGTGAAGGAGCCCAGCACCGCCTATGTCCTCCGAATCTCCTTCTTTCATCACCGATAGATTGCCGTAATCTCGCGATGCGCGAGCTCGCATGCGCAGTGCCAGTATAGTGTTCCTTCCCTGTGCTGGCATCAGCCTCAGGGAAGGAACTGCGCATGCGCGAGCTCGTGCATCGCGAGATTACGGCAATCTATTGCGAAAGGAGGAGATTCGGAGGACATAGGTGGTGCTGGGCTCCTTCACAGGCGGGCGTGACTGGGCACCAGGAAGGTTCGTACAGACCCTTGGGCACCTTACAAGACTAATTTACATATTTTCAAAATCCTTTTTTAAAGAAAATAAAAGCACACAGCCCTATAGGACAGGTATATTGCAGACATGCTAGCGGCGATCTAGCCGTGCATGTCCGCAGCTCTATAGCCTAAAACTTGGTGACAGAATCCCTTTAAATAGAGTTACAGTTGCCAATGCCATTCGAAGTTTGCAGTATAAACTAGCTATCTTAACCCTCTTGTCTATCTGGGCATAACAATAATCAAAAAATAAATTCTCTCATGGAAAAATGTCGCCTTTTTTCCTAGAGGCCTCATATACGTGTTTTAAACGTGAGTACATAAACAAATCTAATGCTGTACTATCAGTGAAATTAAATTCCAAAAACGATTTAAAGTGTCCCGAAGAAAAAAGATGACACACATTGACAACCCCCTTACGTAACCAATAAACAAAATCTGTGATTTTGAAGAATTCCACCAGATTCCTGTTCTCCCACAGAGGGGTAAAAGCAAAAGAATAAGATACTTTTAGAATCCTTTTAGGACCCAAGATACTTTTAGAATCCTTTTAGGACCCATTCATCTCTATCACTTCCGGGTCCGCATTTCCTTTCCCGAAAACAAATAGAACATGTCCTATTCTTGTCCGCAATTGCGGACAAGAATAGGCATATTCTATTAGTGCCGGCGGTGTGCGGTCCGCAAAATGCAAAACGCATATTGCCGTGTCCGTGTGTTGCGGATCCGCAGATCCGCAGATCCGCAAAACACGCTACGGACGTGTGAATGGAGACTTAGGCCAAAATTAGTAAAATACAATAAAAAAATAGCCTTTAAATAGAAGACAAAATAAAATACATGATCATAAAATATGTAAACTAATGCTATTCTCACAATATAAATGAAAATGAGATTCTTTGCAACTACGGTATTTTTGATCAAAATAAAAAATATTGACAATGCAAGGCAGTGGTAAAGCTGCAAAGGAGTGGCTGGCCACATAAAAGAGTGGAGCTTGAGTGCAACAAAAGCAATGGTAAGACTCTCATTGCACAAAATGCCTAATTTGCACATTAAGAAAAATTATCACAACTCAGGAATGGAGTCTCAGATCAACAAAAGAAAAACAGCATTTTAAGCGCTTCATGACTGCCCATTGACTATAAACGTCCTATGGGCGGTTGTTTATCTCTGAATGGACGCTCTGGAATGTCCATTCAGAGATGGCAGTTGGGTGCTAATCGTGCAGCTGTCGAGTGGGGGGCCCTCTGTTGAACGGGGGGCCCGCTGCCAGTGCTCAACGAGCGCTGCGTATACAGATCAGGAAGCGCCATGTGACCGCCGGGGCCGGGAGAGAGTGCAGGAACTGTCGGGTCTTCCACGGACCTCGATCAGCCTTACACTGAGGTTGTACAGCGCTGTATACTGCTGTACAGCCCCTCTGGGGGGTGTATTTCCCCTGTAACTGGGGATACTATGTCAGGCCCAGTTACAGGAGAAATCAATAATGAAAAAAAAACCAAAAAGGGAAGTTAAATGTCCCCCAAAGGTCTTGTATGACCTTATGGGGGATGCAAAGTGTAAAATAAAAAAAAAATAAAGTGTTTTATAAACAAATAAAGAAAAGGTTTCACATGTAAAAAAAAATATAAAAAATCCCCAATTAAGTAATGAAAAAAAGTTAAAAATAGAAAAAAATAAAATAAACATATTTGGCATTGCACCATCCTTGGCAGCCGGCTCTATAAATATATCACATGATCAACCCCATCCGATGAACACCATAAAAAAAAAAAAGTGTAAAAAAAAGCTATTTTTGTCACCTTACATCACAAAAAGTGCAACACCAAGTGATCAGAAAGGCGTATGTCCCACACAATGGTACCAATATAACTGTCACCTCATCCCGCAAAAAATGAGCACCTACATAAGAAAATGTCTCAAAAAATTAAAAAAAACTATATCTCTCAGAACATGGAGACATTAAAACATAATTTTTTTGTTTCAAAAATTCTATTATTGTGTTAAAGTGAAATAAATATAAAAAGTTTACATATTAGGTATAGCCGCATCTGTAACAACCAGCTCTATAAAATATCATATGACCTAACCCATCGGGTGAACACCGTAAAAAATAAAAACAGTGCCAAAAAAGAAATTTTTGTCACCTTACATCACAAAAAATGCAACACCAAGCGATTAAAAAGGTGTATGCCCCCCAAAATAGTACCAATAAAACCCGCAAAAAATTAGATCCTATCTAAGACAATCGGTCAAAAAATAAAAAAAAACTCTGATTCTCAGACAATGGAGACACTAAAATATGATTTTTTTTGCTTCAAAACTACTATTATTGTGTTAAAGTGAAATAAAAAAAAAAAAAGTAGACATATTGGGTATTGCCACATCCATAACAACCTTCTCTATAAAAATATAACATGACCTAACCCCTCAGGTAAACACTGTAAATTTTTTTTTTTATAAAAACAGTGCCATAAAGCCATTTTTGTCACCTAACATCACATAAAGTGCAACACCAAGCGATCAAAAAGGCTTATGCCCCCCAAAATAGTACCAATCAAACCATCACCTCATCTCACAAAAAATTAGATCCTAACTAAGACAATTGGTCAAAAAATAAAAAAGCTTTGGCTCTCAGACAATAAAGACACTAAAACATACATTTTTGGGTTGAAAAAATGCTATTATTGTGTAAAACTTAAATAAATACGAAAAACTATACAAACTAGGCATTGCCATGTCTGTAACGATCTGCTCTATAAAAATGTCACATGAATAGGATTGAGCGAACCCGAACTGTATAGTTCGGGTTCGTATCGAATTTTGGGGTGTCCGTGACACGGACCCGAACCCGAACATTTTCGTAAAAGTCTGGGTTCGGGTTCGGTGTTCGGCGCTTTCTTGGCGCTTTTTGAAAGGCTGCAAAGCAGCCAATCAACAAGCGTCATACTACTTGCCCCAAGAGGCCATCACAGCCATGCCTACTATTGGCATGGCTGTGATTGGCCAGTGCAGCATGTGACCCAGCCTCTATTTAAGCTGGAGTCACGTAGCGCCGCACGTCACTCTGCTCTGATCAGTGTAGGGATAGGATGCAGCTGCTGCTGTTAGGGCAAAATTAGGCAGGGATTTACTTACTGAAGTGATCGATGTACAGCTGTGTATCATACAACCTCTGCTATTCAATTGCTCACTGTTTTAAGGCTGCCCAGAGCGTTTTTCAGTCACTTTTTTCTGGGGTGATCGGCGGCCATTTTGTGTCTTGTGGTGCGCCAGCACAAGCTGCCACCAAGTCCATTTTTAACCATCAATAGTGTGTTGTTTTTTTCTTTGCTATATCCTACATCAGGGGCTTGGCTGTTCTTGCTATTTTATTGAGGGGTAAAATACAATTGCCAAAATAGCAGTACCCTAAATCTGGTGTTTCAGCTGTGGCTAGCCAATTGTAATACTGTCTGCTGTCTGCCAAAGCACAGTTTTTGTTCTGGGTTGAAATACAATTCCCAACTTAGCAATTCCCTAAATTAGTGGTTTCTGCTCTATCAGGCCAAGGTTAAATCTATCCATAAAAGGGTATATTAGATTGAAGGTGCGGATAGGGTCATCCTCAATAACTTCACACGCTACTGTGCATTTGCAAGTCTAATTCTGTCCGTAAAAGGGATACCTGTCATCCAGCGCCTAAATACTAGGCCTACAATTTATATTCAGCTAAATCTGTGGTTACTGCTGTGCCTGTATTAGTGTAATACGGTACCTAAATAGATAGCCAGATAGTGTTAGGTGCCTGTAAAAAAAGGCCTGAATTTGAATTCAATACATTGGGCCAAATAATTTTTTTCTTATTGTGGTGAACGGTAACAATGAGGAAAACATCTAGTAAGGGACGCGGACATGGTCGTGGTAGTGTTAGTGGACCCTCTGGTGCTGGGAGAGGACGTGGCCATTCTGCCACAGCCACATGTCCTAGTGAACCAACTACCTCAGGTCCCAGTAGCCAGCAGAATTTACAGCGATATTTGGTGGGGCCCAATGCCGTTCTAAGGATGGTAAG
This sequence comes from Bufo bufo, assembly GCF_905171765.1. Classification (NCBI taxonomy): domain Eukaryota; kingdom Metazoa; phylum Chordata; class Amphibia; order Anura; family Bufonidae; genus Bufo; species Bufo bufo. The sequence continues at coordinate 496,091,554 of NC_053389.1, forward strand.
GCCTGAGCAGGTACAGGCATTAGTCAATTGGGTGGCCGACAGTGTATCCAGCACGTTCACATTATCTCCCACCCAGTCTTCTGCAGAAAGCGCACAGATGGCGCATGAAAACCAAGCCCATCAGTCTGTCACATCACCCCCATGCATATCAGGGAAACTGTGTGAGCCTCAAGTTATGCAGCAGTATCTTATGCTGTTTGAAGACTCTGCTGGCAGGGTTTCCCAAGGGCATCCACCTAGCCCTTCCCCAGGGGTGGAAGAGATAGAATGCACTAACGCACAACCACTTATGTTTCCTAATGATGAGGACATGGGAATACCACCTCAGCACGTCTCTGATGATGACGAAACACAGGTGCCAACTGCTGCGTCTTTCTGCAGTGTGCAGACTGAACAGGAGGTCAGGGAGGAAGACTGGGTGGAAGACGATGCAGGGGACGATGAGGTCCTAGACCCCACATGGAATGAAGGTCGTGCCACTGACTTTCAGAATTAGGAGGAAGAGGCAGTGGTGAGACCGAGCCAACAGCGTAGCAAAAGAGGGAGCAGTGGGCAAAAGCAGAACACCCGCCGCCAAGAGAGTCCGTCTGCTACTGGCCACCGCCATCTGGGACCGAGCACCCCAAAGGCAGCTTCAAGGAGTTCCCTGGCGTGGCAGTTCTTCAAACAATGTGCTGACGACAAGACCCGAGTGGTTTGCACGCTGTGCCATCAGAGCCTGAAGCGAGGCATTAATGTTCTGAACCTTAGCACAACCTGCATGACCAGGCACCTGCATGGAAAGCATGAACTGCAGTGGAGTAAACACCTTAAAAACAAGGAACTTACTCAGGCTCCCCCTGCTACCTCTTCTGCTGCTGCCGCCGCCTCGGCCTCTTCCTCCGCCTCTGGAGGAACGTTGGCACCTGCCGTCCAGCAAACAGAGGATGTACGACCAACACCACCACCTCCGTCACCAAGCATCTCAACCATGTCACACGGCAGCTTTCAGCTCTCCATCTCACAAACATTTGAGAGAAAGCGTAAATTCCCACCTAGCCACCCTCGATCCCTGGCCCTGAATGCCAGCATTTCTAAACTACTGGCCTATGAAATGCTGTCATTCAGGCTGGTGGACACAGACAGCTTCAAACAGCTCATGTCGCTTGCTGTCCCACAGTATGTTGTTCCCAGCCGCCACTACTTCTCCAAGAGAGCCGTGCCTTCCCTGCACAACCAAGTATCCGATAAAATCAAGTGTGCACTGCGCAACGCCATCTGTAGCAAGGTCCACCTAACCACAGATACGTGGAACAGTAAGCACGGCCAGGGACGCTATATCTCCCTAACTGCACACTGGGTAAATGTAGTGACGGCTGGGCCCCAGGCGAAGAGCTGTTTGGCGCACGTCCTTCCGCCACCAAGGATCGCAGGGCAACATTCTTTGCCTCCTGTTGCCTTCTCCTCCTACTCGGCTTCCTCCTCCTCTTCTTCGACCTGCTCATCCAGTCAGCCACACACCTTCACCACCAACTTCAGCACAGCCCAGGGTAAACGTCAGCAGGCCATTCTGAAACTCATATGTTTGGGGGACAGGCCCCACACCGCACAGGAGTTGTGGCGGGGTATAGAACAACAGACTGACGAGTGGTTGCTGCCGGTGAGCCTCAAGCCCGGCCTTGTGGTGTGCGATAATGGGCGAAATCTCGTTGCAGCTCTGGGACTAGCCGGTTTGACGCACATCCCTTGCCTGGCGCATGTGCTGAATTTGGTGGTGCAGAAGTTCATTCACAACTACCCCGACATGTCAGAGCTGCTGCATAAAGTGCGGGCCGTCTGTGCGCGCTTCCGGCGTTCACATCCTGCCGCTGCTCGCCTGTCTGCGCTACAGCCTAACTTAGGCCTTCCTGCTCACCACCTCATATGCGACGTGCCCACCAGGTGGAACTCCACCTTGCACATGCTGGACAGACTGTGCGAGCAGCAACAGGCCATAGTGGAGTTTCAGCTGCAGCACGCACGGGTCAGTCGCACTGCGGAACAGCACCACTTCACCACCAATGATTGGGCCTCCATGCGAGACCTGTGTGCCCTGTTGCGCTGTTTCGAGTACTCCACCAACATGGCCAGTGGCGATGACGCCGTTATCAGCGTTACAATACCACTTCTATGTCTCCTTGAGAAAACACTTAGGGCGATGATGGAAGAGGAGGTTGCCCAGGAGGAGGAGGAGGAGGAAGAGGGGTCATTTTTAGCACTTTCAGGCTAGTCTCGTCGAAGTGACTCAGAGGGAGGTTTTTTGCAATAGCAGAGGCCAGGTACAAATGTGGCCAGCCAGGGCCCACTACTGGAGGACGAGGATGGGGAGGAGGTGGAGGAGGATGAGGATGAAGCATGTTCACAGCGGGGTGGCACCCAACGCAGCTCGGGCCCATCACTGGTGCGTGGCTGGGGGGAAACGCAGGACGATGACGATACGCCTCCCACAGAGGAGAGCTTGTCCTTACCTCTGGGCAGCCTGGCACACATGAGCGACTACATGCTGCAGTGCCTGCGCAACGACAGCAGAGTTGCCCACATTTTAACGTTTGAGGACTACTGGGTTGCCACCCTGCTGGATCCCCGGTACAAAGACAATGTGCCCACCTTACTTCCTGCACTGGAGCGTGATAGTAAGATGCGCGAGTACAAGCGCACGTTGGTAGACGCGCTACTGAGAGCATTCCCAAATGTCACAGTGGAAGTCCAAGGCGAAAGCAGAGGAGGAGCAAGAGGTCGCCAACGCAGCTGTGTCACGGCCAGCTCCTCTGAGGGCAGGGTTAGCATGGCAGAGATGTGGAAAAGTTTTGTCACCACGCCACAGCTAACTGCACCACCACCTGATACGGAACATGTTAGCAGGAGGCAACATTTCACTAACATGGTGGAACAGTACCTGTGCACACCCCTCCACGTACTGACTGATGGTTCGGGCCCCATTCAACTTCTGGGTCTCCAAATTGTCCACGTGGCCAGAGCTAGCCTTTTATGCCTTGGAGGTGCTGGCCTGCCCGGCGGCCAGCATTTTGTCTGAACGTGTATTCAGCACGGCAGGGGGCGTCATTACAGACAAACGCAGCCGCCTGTCTACAGCCAATGTGGACAAGCTGACGTTCATAAAAATGAACCAAGCATGGATCCCACATGACCTGTCCATCCCTTGTGCAGATTAGACATTTATAACTACCTCCCCTTAACCATATATTATTGTACTCCAGGGCACTTCCTCATTCAATCCTTTTTTTATATTCATTTTACCATTATATTGCAGGGCAACCCAAAGTTGAATGAACCTCTCCTCTGTCTGGGTGCCGGGGCCTAAAAATATCTGACAGTGGCCTGTTCCAGTGTTGGGTGACATGAAGCATGATTCTTTGCTATGACATGAAGCCTGATTCTCTGCTATGGGACCTCTCTCCTCTGTCTGGGTGCCGGGGCCTAAAAATATCTGACAATGGCCTGTTCCAGTGTTGGGTAACATGAAGCCTGATTCTCTGCTATGACATGAAGCCTGATTCTCTTCTATGGGACCTCTCTCCTCTGTCTGGGTGCCGGGGCCTAAAAATATCTGACAATGGTCTGTTCCAGTGTTGGGTGACATGAAGCCTGATTCTCTGCTATGACATGAAGCCTGATTCTCTGCTATGACTTGAAGCCTGATTCTCTGCTATGACATGAAGCCTGATTCTCTGCTATGGGACCTCTCTCCTCTGTCTGGGTGCCGGGGTCTAAATATCTGACAATGGCCTATTCCAGTGGTGGGTGACGTGAAGCCTGATTCTCTGCTATGACATGAAGCCTGATTCTCTGCTATGACTTGAAGCCTGATTCTCTGCTATGACATGAAGCCTGATTCTCTGTTATAGAACCTCTCTCATCTGTCTGGGTGCCGGGGCCTAAAAATATCTGACAATGGCCTGTTCCAGTGTTGGGTGACATGAAGCCTGATTCTCTGCTATGACATGAAGCCTGATTCTCTGCTATGGGACCTCTCTCCTCTGTCTGGGTGCCGGGGCCTAAAAATATCTGACAGTGGCCTGTTCCAGTGGTGGGTGACGTGAAGCCTGATTCTCTGCTATGCCATGAAGCCTGATTCTCTGCTATGGGACCTCTCTCCTCTGTCTGGGTGCCGGGGCCTAAATATCTGACAGTGGCCTGTTCCAGTGTTGGGTGACATGAAGCATGATTCTTTGCTATGACATGAAGCCTGATTCTCTGCTATGGGACCTCTCTCCTCTGTCTGGGTGCCGGGGCCTAAAAATATCTGACAATGGCCTGTTCCAGTGTTGGGTAACATGAAGCCTGATTCTCTGCTATGACATGAAGCCTGATTCTCTTCTATGGGACCTCTCTCCTCTGTCTGGGTGCCGGGGCCTAAAAATATCTGACAATGGTCTGTTCCAGTGTTGGGTGACATGAAGCCTGATTCTCTGCTATGACATGAAGCCTGACTCTCTGCTATGACTTGAAGCCTGATTCTCTGCTATGACATGAAGCCTGATTCTCTGCTATGGGACCTCTCTCCTCTGTCTGGGTGCCGGGGTCTAAATATCTGACAATGGCCTATTCCAGTGGTGGGTGACGTGAAGCCTGATTCTCTGCTATGACATGAAGCCTGATTCTCTGCTATGACTTGAAGCCTGATTCTCTGCTATGACATGAAGCCTGATTCTCTGTTATAGAACCTCTCTCATCTGTCTGGGTGCCGGGGCCTATAAATATCTGACAATGGCCTGTTCCAGTGTTGGGTGACATGAAGCCTGATTCTCTGCTATGCCATGAAGCCTGATTCTCTGCTATGGGACCTCTCTCCTCTGTCTGGGTGCCGGGGCCTAAATATCTGACAATGGCCTGTTCCAGTGGTGGGTGGCGTGAAGCCTGATTCTCTGCTATGACATGAAGCCTGATTCTCTGCCATGAGACCTCTCTCCAATTGATATTAGTTAATTTTAATTTATTTTATTTTTATTTTAATTCATTTCCCTATCCACATTTGTTTGCAGGGGATTTACCTACATTTTGCTGCCTTTTGCAGCCCTCTAGCCCTTTCCTGGGCTATTTTACAGCCTTTTTAGTGCCGAAAAGTTCGTGTCCCCATTGAACATTTCCGGGAAGTTCGGCCGAACTTCTCGAACCCGAACATCCAGGTGTTCGCTCAACTCTACACATGAACTAACCCCTCAGGTGAATGCTGGAAAAATAAGTAAATAAAAACCGTGCTAAAACAACCAATTTTTTGGTCACCTTGCCCCATAAAGTGTAATACTGAAAGATCAAAAAAATCATATGTACCAAAAAATGGTACCAATAAAAACTTAAACTCTTCCTGCAAAAAACAAGCCCCTGCACAAGACGATCGGCAGAAAAATAAAAAAAATATGGTGTTCAGAAAATGGAGACACAAAAACATAATTTTCTTTTCAAAAATGCTTTATTATGTAAAACTGAAACAAACAAAGAAAGTAGACATATTTGATATCATTGCATCCATAACAACCTGCTCTATAAAAATAGCACATGATCTACCTTGTCAGATGAATGTTGTAGATAAAAACAGGCATTTTTTGGTTACCTTGCCTCACAAAAACTTAATATAGAGCAATTAAAAATCATATGTACCTTGAAATAGTGCCAATAAAACTGGCACCTTATCCCCTAGTTTCCAAAATGGGGTTACTTTTTGGGAGTTTCTACTGTAAGGGTTTATCAGGGGGGCTTCAAATGGGACATAGCATCTAAAAACCAGTTCAGCAAAATATGCCTTCTAAAAACCATATGGCGCTCCTTTTCTTCTGCACCCTGCCGTGTGCCCTTACATCAGTTTACGACTATGTTTACGACCGCAGAATCAGGGTAATAAATATTAAGTTTTGTTTGGCTGTTAACCCTCGATGTGTTAAAGAAAAAAATGGATTTAAATGGAGAATCTGCCAAAAAAGTGAAATTTTTAAATTTAATTTCGATTTTCCTTTAATTCTTGTGGAACACCTAAAGGGTTAGCAAAGTTTGTAAAATCAGTTTTGAGTAACTTGAGGGGTGTAGTTTCTACAATGGGGTCATTTATTGAAGGGTTTCCACTAAGTAAGCCCCACAAAGTGACTTCTGAACTGAACTGGTCCTTAAAAAAGTTGACTCAAAAATTGCTTCAAAAATTCTAAACCTTCTAACGTCCTAAAAGAAATAAAATTACATTACCAAAATCATGTTCACATAAAGTAGATATATGGGAAATGTTAATTAATGAATATTTCATGAGGCATCGCTATTTGTCTTAAAAGCAGAGAGATTGTAACGGGGCGCCCTCGGTCTCCCATCAGCCGCAGACCTGCTGCTTAGCTTCGGAAGCGAGGATCTGTGTTTGGCCTTGTTCCCAGGGCAGCTGGGAGGCTCCCTGTTCCTAGGTCTGCCTTGGCGTCGAGCTGATCACTCGGTGCTCGACTTGTCTGTCTGTCGGTCATGTGACGCTGGCCATGTCACATGACCCTCACTCCCCACTATAAATACAGGCGGCCTTCTGGCTACAGGTTGCCTGTGATTTTCGTCTCTAGGGCTGTGTGTACTATTATTATTGCTTCCTACTTGACCTCTGGTATTGACCTTGTTTGTTTCCTGACCTCGCTTTGCCTGCTCCCTTGGTACCTACGCTATCTCTCGGATTTGACCTCGGCTCGTTCTCGGATTTCGTCTCCTGCCTCATCCCTTGTATTGACGTGACCTCCCGGATGTGACCTCCCGGACCGACCTCGGCTAGTTGACCCGCCATTGCCTTTCCCATCACTGGGTACTGTTGTCTTATCTACCTCCCTGTCTATCCGTTTGCCTTAGTCTTGTGTACCGCCTTCTGCCTTGGCTGTCTGTTCCTCTCTTTCTCTGTTCGCTCTGCTCTACACTTACGTAAGTCAGGGACCGTCGCCCAGTTGCGCCCCGTCACCTAGGGCGGGTGGTGCAAGTAGGCAGGGACAGGGTTTGAGGGCGGCAGTTTAGAGGATGCACTTCCTCTCTACCTTCCTTACCTGTGACAGAGATTCAAATTTAGAAAACAGTGAATTCTTTAAAATTTTCGTTAACTTTTGGATTTTCTATATAAATAAAGGTAAAACATATTGACTAAAATTTACCATTAACATGAAGTACAATGTGTCACGAGAAAACAACCTCTGAATGGCTTGGATAAGTAAAAGCTTTCCAAAGTTATTACCACATAAAGTGACACATGTCAGTTTTGCTAAATTAGGCCTGGTCAGGAAGGGGATAAATGGTCCGGTCTGGAAGTGGTTAATCAGGTGAACCACAGCAATGTTGCATAGGAAGGTCGCTGGTGACAGGTTTGCTTTAAGGTGTTAAACTGGATTAATGATAGTTCCTAATGTACTACCTAATGTCACAAATGTGCACATCTATTTTGCTTTCACTGAATAACATTTTTTGTGTACATTCAGAGGTTGAAAACTCCTACAGATCTAATATGTGGCACAGCTAAGAGTTGAGCTATAATTTAAATCTATCTAAGAAGTCCTAAATACATCGGCAATAGAAATCTCTCTCCTCTTAATGTAGATGAAATGTATCAGCCTTTAGTGTAGACTGCCTTGTTTACAGAGGATTGAGTAAACTGCACACAATTGAAGTAATCTCTCAGCTGACATATTGGGTCAGCATGGGTTTTCGAGCCTCCAGATATAAACAAGAAAGAGTTCTTTAACCCCTTCAGTACCAAGCCACTTTTCACCTTAAATCCCAGGCTGATTTTTGCAAGTCTGACATGAGTCACTTTATGTGCAAATAACTTTGGAATGCTTTTAGGCTACTTTCACACTGCCGTTTCTGGGTCCGCCTGTGAGATCCGTTTCAAGGCTCACACAAGCGGCCCAAAACGGATCAGTTTAGTCCCAATGCATTCTGAGTGGATAAGGATCCGTTCAGAATGCATCAGTTTGGCTCCGTTCCGCCTCCATTCCGCTCTGGTGGCGGACACCAAAATGCTGCTTGCAGCGTTTTGGTGTCTGCCTGGCAATGCGGAGCCAAATGGATCCGTCCTGACTTACAATGTAAGTCAATGGGGACGGATCCATTTACATTGACACAATATGGTGCAATTGTAAACGGATCCGTCCCCCATTGACTTTCAATGTAAGTCAGGACGGATCCGTTTGACTTAGGCCTCATGTACACGACCGTTTTTTTTAAGGTCCGCAAAAACGGGGTCTGTAGGTCCGTGATCCGTGACCGTTTTTCGTCCGTGGGCCTTCCTTGATTTTTGGAGAATCCACGGACATGAAAAAAAAGTCGTTTTGGTGTCCGCCTGGCCGTGCGGAGCCAAACGGATCCGACCTGAATTACAATGCAAGTCAATGGGGACGGATCCTTTTGACGTTGACACAGTATGGTGCAATTGCAAACTGATCCGTCCCCCATTGACTTTCAATGTAAAGTCAGGAGTCCTTTTTATACCATCGGATCGGAGTTTTCTCCAATCCGATGGTATATTTTAACTTGAAGCGTCCCCATCACCATGGGAACGCCGCTATGTTAGAATATACCATCGGATTTGAGTTAGATCGTGAAACTCAGATCCGACAGTATATTCTAACACAGAGGCGTTCCCATGGGGACGCTTCAGGTTAGAATATACTAAAAGAACTGTGTACATGACTGCTGGTGCTGCCAGGCAGCAGGGGGCAGACCCCCCCCTGTATTTAACTCATTGGTGGCCAGTGCGGCCGGCCCCCCCTCCCTCCCCTGTAGTTAACACATTGGTGGCCAGTGCGGCCGGCCCCCCCTCCCTCCCCTGTAGTTAACACATTGGTGGCCAGGTTAGAATATACTAAAAGAACTGTGTACATGACTGCTCCCTGCTGCCTGGCAGGTGCTGCCAGGCAGCAGAGGGCAGACCCCCCCTCCCCCCCTGTATTTAACTCATTGGTGGGGCCCCCCCTCCCTCCCTTGTATTTAACACATTGGTGGCCAGTGCGGCCGGCCCCCCTCCCTCCCCTGTAGTTAACACATTGGTGGCCAGTGCGGCCGGCCCCCCCTCCCTCCCCTGTAGTTAACACATTGGTGGCCAGTGCGGCCGGCCCCCCCCTCCCTTCCTGTAGTACTGTAGATTCATTGGTGAAAGGTCTGTGCGGCGCATTGCTTATAGCACAGACCTTTCACTTACCAGTAGGAGGAGCGCCCGGCCGGTCACAGACATCGCAGGTCGCAGGTAAGTATAATGCTTCTAAAAATTGCTAAGTAACCATGGCAACCAGGACTGCAGTAGCGTCCTGGTTGCCATGGTTACTGATCGGAGCCCCAGCGATTAAACTGGGACTCCGATCGGTACTCTCCGCTGCCACTAATGATAGGGTGGGAGATTTTAATTAGGAGGGGGAGGGAGAGGGGGCCCACTGGCCACCAATGAATCTACAGTACTACAGGGGAGGGAGGGGGGCCGGCCGCACTGGCCACCAATGTGTTAACTACAGGGGAGGGAGGGGGGGCCGGCCGCACTGGCCACCAATGTGATAACTACAAGGGAGGGAGAGGGGGCCCACTGGCCACCAATGAATCTACAGTACTACAGGGGAGGGAGGGGGGCCGGCCGCACTTGCCACCAATGTGTTAACTACAGGGGAGGGAGGGGGAACCGGCCGCACTGGCCACCAATGTGTTAAATACAAGGGAGGGAGGGGGGGCCCACTGGCCACCAATGAATTTAAAACTGGGGAGGGAGGGGGGTGTGCCCCCTCCTGCCTGGCAGCACATGATCTCTTACAGGGGGCTATGATACGCACAATTAACCCCTCAGGTGCAGCACCTGAGGGGTTAATTGTGCGCATCACAGCCTCCTGTAAGAGATTGGGTGCTGCCAGGCAGCAGGGGGCAGTCATGTACACAGTTCAAAGTATATTCTAACTAGAAGCGTCCCCATCACTATGGGAACGCCTCTGTGTTAGAATATACTGTCGGATCTGAGTTTTCACAAAGTGAAAACTCAGCTCTGAAAAAGCTTTTATTATGCAGACGGATCTGCGGATCCGTCTGTGTGAAAGTAGCCTACGGACACGGACCACGGACGCGGATGCCAATCTTGTGTGCATCCCTGTTTTTTCACTGACCTATTGACTTGAATGGGTCCGTGAACTGTTGTCCGTCAAAAAAATAGGACAGGTCTTATTTTTTGGACGTACAGGAAACACGGATCACGGATGCGGCTGCAAAACGCTGCATTTTCCGATTTTTGTCAATGGGTCCGCGAAAAAACATGGAAAACGGAACAATGGCCGCGGATGCACACAACGGTCGTGTGCATGAGGCCTAATGCAGACGGATCCGTTCTGAACGGATACCAGCGTTTGCATTATAGGTCCGGGTCCGTCTGTGCAGATACCAGACGGATGTGCACCTAAACGCAGGTGTGAAAGTATCCTTACTTATCCAAGCCATTCTGAGATTGTTTTCTCGTGACACATTGCACTTCATGACAGTGGTAAATTTGAGTCAATATATTTCCCCTTTATCTATAAAAGAATCCCAAATTTACTAAAACTTTTGAAAAAATTTTCTAAATTTGAATTTCTCTACTTTTAAGACATAAAATAGTTATCAATCAGCATTCCCCATATGTCTGCTTTATGTTGGCATAATTTTGTAAATGTAATTTTATTTTGTTAGGACGTTAGTAGGTTTTGATTTTTAGAAGCAATTTTTCAAATTTTCAACAAAATTTCCAAAACCATTTTTTTCAAACCCCAATTCAGTTATAAAGTGATTTTGAGGGGCTTACATAATGGAAAACACCCACTTTGCTAACCCTTGAGGTGATTCACAAGAATTATAGGAAAAGGGAGGTGAAATTTTAAAACTTCATTTTTATTGTAGATTTTTTATGTTAGTCAATTTTTTCTTGCAATACAGCAAGGGTTAACAGAAAAATAAACCTCAATATACATTACTCTGATTCTGCAGTTTACAGAAATACCCCATATGTGGTGGTAAACTGCTTTCAGGGCACATGATAGTGGTCAGAAGGAAAGGAGAGCGATATTATTTTTGGAGGCAGATCTTGCTAGAATCATTTTTTGGGACCATTTTCTATTTGACGAGACCCTGACGTACCCCTACAGTGGTAACCCTAAAAAAGTGACCCCATTTTGGAAACTATACCCCTCAAAGAATATATTAAGGGATGTGCTGAGCACTTTGACCTCCTAAGCGTTTTACGCAATTTGGAAACACTTGGCTGTGAAATTAAAAAGTTTCATTACTTCCATTAAAATGCTGCTTTAGCCCCAATTTTTTCATTTTCACAAGGGGTAACAGGATAAAATGTAGAGTTGAGCGAACACCTGGATGTTCGGGTTCGAGAAGTTCGGCCGAACTTCCCGGAAATGTTCGGGTTCGGGATCCGAACCCGATCCGAACTTCGTCCCGAACCCGAACCCCATTGAAGTCAATGGGGACCCAAACTTTTCGGCACTAAAAAGGCTGTAAAACAGCCCAGGAAAGAGCTAGAGGGCTGCAAAAGGCAGCAACATGTAGGTAAATCCCCTGCAAACAAATGTGGATAGGGAAATGAATTAAAATAAAAAAATAAAAAATAAAAATGACCCAATATCAATTGGACAGAGGTCCCATAGCAGAGAATCTGGTTTCACGTCAGCAGAGAATCAGTCTCTTCATGCCATAGCAAAGAATCTGGCTTCATGTCAGCACAGAATCAGTCTCTTCATGCCATAGCAGAGAATCTGGCTTCATGTCAGCACAGAATCTGTCTTCATGTCATAGCAGAGAATCAGGCTTCACGTCACCCACCACTGGAACAGGCCACTGTCACACATTTAGGCCCCGGCACCCAGACAGAGGAGAGCGGTCCCGTAACAGAGAATCTGGCCTTATGTCAGCGCAGAATCTGTATTCATGTCATAGCAGAGAATCAGGCTTCACGTCACCCACCACTGGAAATGGCCACTGTCACACATTTAGGCCCAGGCACCCAGGCAGAGGAGAGAGGTCCCGTAACAGAGAATCTGGCCTGACGTCAGCACAGAATCTGTCTTCATGTCATAGCAGAGAATCAGGCTTCACGTCACCCACCACTGGAACAGGCCACTGTCACACATTTAGGCCCAGGCACCCAGTCAGAGGAGAGAGGTCCCGTAACAGAGAATCTGGCCTTATGTCAACACAGAATCTGTCTTCATGTCATAGCAGAGAATCAGGCTTCACGTCACCCACCACTGGAACAGGCCACTGTCACACATTTAGGCCCAGGCACCCAGGCAGAGGAGAGAGGTCCCGTAACAGAGAATCTGGCCTTATGTCAGCACAGAATCTGTCTTCATGTCATAGCAGAGAATCAGGCTTCACGTCACCCACCACTGGAACAAGCCACTGTCACATATTTAGGCCCCGGCACCCAGACAGAGGAGAGAGGTCCCGTAACAGAGAATCTGGCCTTATGTCAGCGCAGAATCTGTATTCATGTCATAGCAGAGAATCAGGCATCACGTCACCCACCACTGGAACAGGCCACTGTCACATATTTAGGCCCAGGCACCCAGGCAGAGGAGAGAGGTCCCGTAACAGAGAATCTGGCCTTATGTCAGCGCAGAATCTGTATTCATGTCATAGCAGAGAATCAGGCATCACGTCACCCACCACTGGAACAGGCCACTGTCACACATTTAGGCCCAGGTACCCAGCCAGAGGAGAGAGGTCCCGTAACAGAGAATCTGGCCTTATGTCAGCGCAGAATCTGTCTTCATGTCATAGCAGAGAATCAGGCTTCACGTCACCCACCACTGGAACAGGCCACTGTCACACATTTAGGCCCCGGCACCCAGACAGAGGAGAGGTTCATTCAACTTTGGGTTGCCCCGCAATATAATGGTAAAATGAAATTAAAAATAGTATTGAATGAGGAAGTGCCCTGGAGTAGAATAATATATTGTTAAGGGGAGGTAGTTAATATCTAATCTGCACAAGGGATGGACAGGTCCTGTGGGATCCATGCCTGGTTCATTTTTATGAACGTCAGCTTGTCCACATTGGCTGTAGACAGGCGGCTGCGTTTGTCTGTAATGACGCCCCCTGCCGTGCTGAATACACGTTCAGACAAAACGCTGGCCGCCGGGCAGGCCAGCACCTCCAAGGCATAAAAGGCTAGCTCTGGCCACGTGGACAATTTGGAGACCCAGAAGTTGAATGGGGCCGAACCATCAGTCAGTACGTGGAGGGGTGTGCACAGGTACTGTTCCACCATGTTAGTGAAATGTTGCCTCCTGCTAACACGTTCCGTATCAGGTGGTGGTGCAGTTAGCTGTGGCGTGGTGACAAAACTTTTCCACATCTCTGCCATGCTAACCCTGCCCTCAGAGGAGCTGGCCGTGACACAGCTGCGTTGGCGACCTCTTGCTCCTCCTCTGCCTTCGCCTTGGGCTTCCACTTGTTCCCCTGTGACATTTGGGAATGCTCTCAGTAGCGCGTCTACCAACGTGCGTTTGTACTCGGGCATCTTCCTATCACGCTCCAGTGTAGGAAGTAAGGTGGGCACATTGTCTTTGTACCGGGGATCCAGCAAGGTGGCAACCCAGTAGTCCGCACACGTTAAAATGTGGGCAACTCTGCTTTCGTTGCGCAGGCACTGCAGCATGTAGTCGCTCATGTGTGCCAGGCTGCCCAGAGGTAAGGACAAGCTGTCCTCTGTGGGAGGCGTATCGTCATCGTCCTGTGTTTCCCCCCAGCCACGCACCAGTGATGGGCCCGAGCTGCTTTGGGTGCCACCCCGCTGTGAACATGCTTCATCCTCATCCTCCTCCACCTCCTCCTCATCCTCGTCCTCCTCGTCCTCCAGTAGTGGGCCCTGTCTGGCCACATTTGTACCTGGCCTCTGGTGTTGCAAAAAACCTCCCTCTGAGTCACTTTGAAGAGACTAGCCTGAAAGTGCTAAAAATGACCCCTCTTCCTCCTCTTCCTCCTGGGCCACCTCCTCTTCCATCATCGCCCTAAGTGTTTTCTCAAGGAGGCATAGAAGTGGTATTGTAACGCTGATAACGGCGTCATCGCCACTGGCCATGTTGGTGGAGTACTCGAAACAGCGCAACAGGGCACACAGGTCTCGCATGGAGGCCCAGTCATTGGTGGTGAAGTGTGTCTGATCCGCAGTGCGACTGACCCGTGCGTGCTGCAGCTGAAACTCCACTATGGCCTGCTGCTGCTCGCACAGTCTGTCCAGCATATGCAAGGTGGAGTTCCACCTGGTGGGTACGTCGCATATGAGGCGGTGAGCGGGAAGGCCGAAGTTACGCTGTAGCGCAGACAGGCGAGCAGCGGCAGGGTGTGAACGCCGGAAGCGCGAACAGACGGCCCGCACTTTATGCAGCAGCTCTGACATGTCGGGGTAGTTGCGAATGAACTTCTGCACCACCAAATTCAGCACATGCGCCAGGCAAGGGATGTGCGTCAAACTGGCAAGTCCCAGAGCTGCAACGAGATTTCGCCCATTATCGCACACCACCAGGCCGGGCTTGAGGCTCACCGGCAGCAACCACTCATCGGTCTGTTGTTCTATACCCCGCCACAACTCCTGTGCGGTGTGGGGCCTGTCCCCCAAACATATGAGTTTCAGAATGGCCTGCTGACGTTTACCCCGGGCTGTGCTGAAGTTGGTGGTGAAGGTGTGTGGCTGACTGGATGAGCAGGTGGAAGAAGAGGAGGAGGAAGCTGAGTAGGAGGAGGAGGAGACAGGAGGCAAAGAATGTTGCCCTGCGATCCTTGGCGGCGGAAGGACGTGCGCCAAACAGCTCTCCGCCTGGGGCCCAGCCGCCACTACATTTACCCAGTGTGCAGTTAGGGAGATATAGCGTCCCTGGCCGTGCTTACTGGTCCACGTATCTGTGGTTAGGTGGACCTTGCCACAGATGGCGTTGCGCAGTGCACACTTGATTTTATCGGACACTTGGTTGTGCAGGGAAGGCACGGCTCTCTTGCAGAAGTAGTGGCGGCTGGGAACAACATACTGTGGGACAGCAAGTGACATGAGCTGTTTGAAGCTGTGTGTGTCCACCAGCCTAAATGACAGCATTTTATAGGCCAGTAGTTTAGAAATGCTGGCATTCAGGGCCAGGGATCGAGGGTGGCTAGGTGGGAATTTACGCTTTCTCTCAAATGTTTGTGAGATGGAGAGCTGAACGCTGCCGTGTGACATGGTTGAGATGCTTGGTGACGCAGGTGGTGGTGTTGGTGGTACATCCCATGTTTGCTGAGCGGCAGGTGCCAACGTTCCTCCAGAGGCAGAGGAAGAGGCCGAGGCGGCGGCAGCAGCAGCAGAAGAGGCCGAGGCAGCAGCAGAAGAGGCCGAGGCGGCAGCAGCAGAAGAGGCAGCAGGGGGAGCCTGAGTGACTTCCTTGTTTTTAAGGTGTTTACTCCACTGCAGTTCATGCTTTGCATGCAGGTGCCTGGTCATGCAGGTTGTGCTAAGGTTCAGAACGTTAATGCCTCGCTTCAGGCTCTGATGGCACAGCGTGCAAACCACTCGGGTCTTGTCGTCAGCACATTGTTTGAAGAAGTGCCATGCCAGGGAACTCCTTGAAGCTGCCTTTGGGGTGCTCGGTCCCAGATGGCGGCGGTCAGTAGCAGGCGAAGTCTCTTGGCGGCGGGTGTTCTGATTTTGCCCACTGCTCCCTCTTTTGCTACGCTGTTGGCTCGGTCTCACCACTGCCTCTTCCTCCGAACTGTGAAAGTCAGTGGCACGACCTTCATTCCATGTGGGGTCTAGGACCACATCGTCCCCTGCATCGTCTTCCACCCAGTCTTGACCCCTGACCTCCTGTTCAGTCTGCACACTGCAGAAAGACGCAGCAGTTGGCACCTGTGTTTCGTCATCATCAGAGACGTGCTGAGGTGGTATTCCCATGTCCTCATCATCAGGAAAAATAAGTGGTTGTGCGTTAGTGCATTCTATCTCTTCCACCCCTGGGGAAGGGCTAGGTGGATGCCCTTGGGAAACCCTGGCAGCAGAGTCTTCAAACAGCATAAGAGACTGCTGCATAACTTGAGGCTCAGACAGTTTCCCTGATATGCATGGGGGTGATGTGACAGACCGATGGGCTTGGTTTTCATGCCCCATCTGTGCGCTTTCTGCAGAAGACTGGGTGGGAGATAATGTGAACGTGCTGGATCCACTGTCGACCACCCAATTGACTAATGCCTGCACCTGCTCAGGCCTTACCATCCTTAGAACGGCATTGGGCCCCACCAAATATCGCTGTAAATTCTGCTGGCTACTGGGACCTGAGGTAGTTGGTTCACTAGGACGTGTGGCTGTGGCAGAACGGCCACGTCCTCTCCCAGCACCAGAGGGTACACTAACACCACCACGACCATGTCCACGTCCGCGTCCCTTATTAGATGTTTTCCTCATTGTTCCCGTTCACAACAATTTTGAGAATGGCAAATTTGGGAATGCTTTTTCAACCCAGAACAAAAAGTCTGCTTTTACGGTCACTACAAATAACTTGACCAGCTAAAACTGTGCAGATTTAGTTGAATAGAGATGTGAGACCTGTTTTTTTTTGCGCTGTGTGACAGTTATAGGTTTAATCACAGAATGACACTTCTATCAGCACGCTAGCGTGTGTCTTAGGTTTTTCTGAATCACACTATCAATACCTTCAATGTAAGATTTTCTTTTTGGGATAGATTTCAAGTAGGCCTCAAATACCACAAACTAGTAATTTTGAGAATGGCAAATTTGGGAATGCTTTTTCAACCCAGAACAAAAAGTCTGCTTTTACGGTCACTACAAATAACTTGACCAGCTAAAACTGTGCAGATTTGGTTGAATAGAGATGTGAGACCTGTTTTTTTTTTGCGCTGTGTGACAGTTATAGGTTTAATCACAGAATGACACTTCTATCAGCACGCTAGCGTGTGTCTTAGGTTTTTCTGAATCACACTATCAATACCTTCAATGTAAGATTTTCTTTTTGGGATAGATTTCAAGTAGGCCTCAAATACCACAAACTAGTTATTTTCAGAATGGCAAATTTGGGAATGCTTTTTCAACCCAGAACAAAAAGTCTGCTTTTACGGTCACTACAAATAACTTGACCAGCTAAAACTGTGCAGATTTGGTTGAATAGAGATGTGAGACCTGGTTTTTTTTTGCGCTGTGTGACAGTTATAGGTTTAATCACAGAATGACACTTCTATCAGCACGCTAGCGTGTGTCTTAGGTTTATCTGAATCACACTATCAATACCTTCAATGTAAGATTTTCTTTTTGGGATAGATTTCAAGTAGGCCTCAAATACCACAAACTAGTTATTTTCAGAATGGCAAATTTGGGAATGCTTTTTCAACCCAGAACAAAAAGTCTGCTTTTACGGTCACTACAAATAACTTGACCAGCTAAAACTGTGCAGATTTGGTTGAATAGAGATGTGAGACCTGTTTTTTTTTGCGCTGTGTGACAGTTATAGGTTTAATCACAGAATGACACTTCTATCAGCACGCTAGCGTGTGTCTTAGGTTTTTCTGAATCACACTATCAATACCTTCAATGTAAGATTTTCTTTTTGGGATAGATTTCAAGTAGGCCTCAAATACCACAAACTAGTAATTTTGAGAATGGCAAATTTGGGAATGCTTTTTCAACCCAGAGCAAAAAGTCTGCTTTTACGGTCACTACAAATAACTTGACCAGCTAAAACTGTGCAGATTTGGTTGAATAGAGATGTGAGACCTGTTTTTTTTTTGCGCTGTGTGACAGTTATAGGTTTAATCACAGAATGACACTTCTATCAGCACGCTAGCGTGTGTCTTAGGTTTTTCTGAATCACACTATCAATACCTTCAATGTAAGATTTTCTTTTTGGGATAGATTTCAAGTAGGCCTCAAATACCACAAACTAGTTATTTTCAGAATGGCAAATTTGGGAATGCTTTTTCAACCCAGAACAAAAAGTCTGCTTTTACGGTCACTACAAATAACTTGACCAGCTAAAACTGTGCAGATTTGGTTGAATAGAAATGTCAGGTCTATTTTTTAGGCGCTGGGTGACAGGCTCAACTTGCCCCTGATGTAATATATGGCCAAAAAATAACCACACTGTTGATGGTTAAATGCACTTGGGTGACACAGGCTCAGCCTGCAGCTGATGTAGTATATGGCCAAAAAATAATCAGACTGTTGATGGTTAAATGCACTTGGGTGACACAGGCTCAGCCTGCAGCTGATGTAGGATATAGCACAAAATAACCACACTATCGATGGTTAAATACACTTGGTGATAGCTCGTGCTGGCGCACCACAAGTCACAAAATGGCCGCCGATCACCCCAGAAAAAAAAGTGATCTAAAAACTCTGGGCAGCCTCAAAAAAGTGAGCAAGTCAATAATAGCACTTCAATGATCCACAGCTGCAGATCGATCACAGAATGAAGTCTTTTGGAGGAGTTAATCTGCCTAATCTCGCCCTAACGTCGCAGCTGCAACCTCTCCCTATACTGATCATAGCAGAGTGACGTGCGGCGCTACGTGACTCCAGCTTAAATAGAGGCTGGGTCACATGGTGCACTGGCCAATCACAGCCATGCCAATAGTAGGCATGGCTGTGATGGCCTCTTGGGCCAAGTAGTATGACGCTTGTTGATTGGCTGCTTTGCAGCCTTTCAAAAAGCGCCAAGAAAGCGCCGAACACCGAACCCGAACACAGACTTTTACGAAAATGTTCGGGTTCGGGTCCGTGTCACGGACACCCCAAAATTCGGTACGAACCCGAACTATACAGTTCGGGTTCGCTCATCCCTAATGAAATGCACCCCATAATTTGTTACCCATTTTCTTCCGAATATGGCAACACCCCATATGTGGTGGTAAACTGCTGTGGGGGCACATGGCAGGACTCAGAAAAGAAGGAGCACCATATGGCTTTTCCAGCGTAGATTTTGATGGATTGCTTTACGGGTGCCATTGGTTTTTATTTTTTGAGTGATTGAATTATATAGGAGTTAATTTTTGTGGGGTCAGGTGACATTTTCATTGGTACCATTTTGGAGTATATATGACTTTTTGAACACTCGATATTGTGCATATTGTGGGAGGTGACAAACAATGACTGTTCTGGCATAGTTTTTATTTATTTTATTTTTACAGCATTCATTTGACAGTGAGTATATCCTGTGATATTTTTTATAGAGCAGGTTGTTAAAGGGCTTCTGTCACCCCACTAAACTCTTTTTTTTTTTTTGGGGTACTTATAATCCCTATACTATGATTTATCCATACATAATGTAATTAATCATTTTGGTTCAGTAGATACTTCAAAAAACATACTTTTATAATATGCAAAATACCTGTCTACCAGCAAGTAGGGCGGCTACTTGCTGGTAGCAGCCGCATCCTCCTCTCATAAAGACGCCCCCTCCTCATGTTGATTGACAGGGCCAGCCGACGTGCTCGTTCTCTGCTGGCCCTGTCTGCATTCAAAATCTGGCGCCGGCGCGGTACCTGTCTTCAGTCGGTGCAGGCGCACTGAGGGGAGGACGCTCGCTCGGCCGCTCCTTCCTCAGTACGCCTGCATCGGGTGCAGATGTGACGTCACCGGCGCAGGCGCATTGAGGATGGAGCGGCCGAGCGAGCGTCCTCCCCTCAGTGCGCCTGCGCCGACTGAAGACAGGTACGGCGCCGGCGCCAGATTTTGAATGCAGACAGGGCCTGCAGAGAACGAGCGCGTCCACTGGCCCTGTCAATCAACATGAGGAGGGGGCGTCTTTATGAGAGGAGGATGCGGCTGCTACCAGCAAGTAGCTGCCCTACTTGCTGGTAGACAGGTAATTTGCATATTATAAAAGTAAGTTTTTTGCAGTATCTACTGAACCAAAAGGATTAATTACATTATGTATGGATAAATCGCAGTATAGGGATTATAAGTACCCAAAAAAAAAGAGTTTAGTGGGGTGACAGAAGCCCTTTAAGGACGTGGCGATACCTTATATATCTATCATTTTTGTAAAGTTTTACACAGTGAAAGCATTTTTGAACAGCATAAAATCTTGTTTTTGTGTTGCCATGTTCTGAGAGCCTTCATTATTTTTATTTTTTGGGCGATTGTCTTAGGTAGGGTATCATTTTTTGCAGGATGAGATGACGGTTTGATTGGTATCCTTTTGGGATACATATGACTTTTTGATCACTTGGTATTACATTTTTTGTGAGGCAAGGTAACCAGAAAATGGCTCTTTTGGCACTGTTTTTACTTTTCTTTTTACAGCGTTCACCTGATAGGGTGGATCATGTGATATTTTTATAGAGCCAGTTGATACAATATCTAATATGTCTACTTTTCTTTTTTTCCCTATTTTTTTTACAATTTCTTTTAACTTAAGTTTGGGAAAAGGACCCTTTTTTTTTTACTTGAAACGATTATTTATTTATTATGTAAAACTTTTTAAAATCTTTTTTTACTTTATTTTTTTTGTGTTACTTTTGGGGTCTGATCCCCTCTACAATGCATTACAATACATCTGTATTGTAATGCATTTGCTGTAAGTGTAATGGAGATCTGATCTAAAAGGTAAGGGGGTATTTATTGTACTGGCGCACAATATAAAGGGATATTTCTGTCCTGGCACACTATCTGTGTGGCACCAGTATTTTCAGGGGAACTGTTTCTGCAGGATAGTATTGGGGAGCATAGTGAGCACAGTATTGGGGGTGGCAGGATGGGGTGTTCAGAAGGTGGGAAGATGATGAAGACGTGGGAAACTAAGATGTCTGTTTGTCAAACTCTGCAGAAACAAGAGATGGCTGAAAGAAATCATCATGGTGGTCTGGTCTGAAAGAAGAAGATGAGGAAAGAGAACATCTACATCAGAAGAGATGTCACTGGATGTAAGAGGTACATATGTGGGGTTGTATTCTCCTGTATGCTCTGTAGCTCTGTTTTTTCATGAGCACTGCCTTCTCTGCTCTGTTTACCTGCTCACCACTGCAAAAGCTAGGGTGAGCAGGTGAACAGAGCAGAGAAAACAACTCTCATATGAGCGCTGAACAGCTGATTGGCGGGGGTTAAGGTTGTCCGTTAAGGTTGTCGGACCCCCGCTGATCTGGAGGGAATAGGTTAGGTTAAGAATTTGGCATGTGGGTTACGTTTAAATTTTTTCCTCAGGCAGCAGAAAGGCTAGGTGCTCCACTGCCCCTGGCCACAAAGGGGGAAGGTTCAGTAGACAGGCTTAATTCGTGCTGTAATTAAACAGATGTGCGCACCATAGGGTAATTCTGCATATACAGGGTAGTATAAAATAAATTGCAAGGCTCACCTTGTTGGGTTGTGCTAAATATAGGCACAACTCTATTGAACGCTCATCAGAAAAGGTCCTCAGAACCCGGAGGTCCTGCAGCCACAGGAAAAAGGTCTTCTTATCAGAGATGCCTGGAATCCCCAAGAAGGTGCGTATTTGCAGAGATAAACGTCCCACGGCGCAAAGACAAACCACAGGTCACCAGGATCAGGAATCAAAGTAATTTATTGCAGCAATACAACGCGTTTCGGGGAATCACTCCCCTTCATCAGGTACACAAGGCTGCACAAAGGGGGAGGGGGGGGGTGCCATTTCATTTTTTTCCTCAGGCAGCAGAAAAGCTAGAATCGGCCCCGAACAAGGTATTGTTTTAATCAACATTATGCATGGTATAGTAGCGTTAATCCCACTGACAGACGTAATCCTACTGACACAACATATGGTCACCATGCTGTGTGTCAGATTTTTTTCATGTAGGTTGCAGCTAAAAAACTTCTGACACAATCTTCCATTGTATTCCTTATTACTTTTCCTTTAATGGTATCATCATGTCTGTGGATCACAAGGGAGTTCTTCTTACCTGGGCACATACTGTATCCTGCCAATAGAAAGATATATTGACAGCAGCGTTAGTGCGTTAAGCTGTATGTTGTGCTAAATTCATTCTACAACACATAAAACTCCATGAACAACTTTCTATACTAAAATGCTGAATGTGCACATTAATAGACACTAAGGTCATAGAGTGAATTCAAATGAGAATATCTGAAAAATGTAACAAACCCAATCTAAATTTCTGAGAATATCTATTATTGTATATTATCTATATATCTTTTGTTGTAGTATTGCAATGGTTAACCTCCTCTTGCTCTGTGAGCTGCTGTGAGGCTGCTCCTAATTGCTAATCACCTTCTGCTATATAGCTGGGCTGCTGGCTTCACTTCCTTGCCTGAGTCTCCATAGATCTTGCTACATCCGTTTGTCTGCCTGTGTACTTACTTTTTTCTGATATCTAGAGCCTGGTCTTGTGCCGCATGCCCTTACCTTTCAATTGTTTCATGGATTGGCATGAACTGTGTCAGCCGAGTCCTCTGCTTGTATTCTAACTAAGTATATTGTCCGATCCCTCGTTGACACGCATCAGTGTCCGACTCCCTGTGGGTCAGCATCCAGCCACACTGAGACTATTCCAAGTGGCCTGGTGGCATCCCTGCAGCAAAGGCTAGATCTCTTTGTAAGGGTTAAATGATGAAAACCAGGGGACTGTCAGGGTAATGCCCCCAGGACTAACCCAAAGTCAAGCCAGTTACTTGGCACATTGAATCCACATTCACTGCCCATAACATTTAAAATACCATAAACTGTAGTGCTCTGACATAAGAAATGCTAAAATACCTAATTCCTTACTACAGCACCCAAGTTGAAGGCCCCCCCAAGGATTCGCCAGGTAAACATTGAGCTTGCTTTTTGCCATTTCTATAGCTCTCAACAAGATGCTGGTGGTCACATGATTTACCTATGTGACCTACTTCACTGCTTAAGAATGCTACATTTCCCTTGCAGCTGCCACCAGAGGTTTTAGAAGCCGATCCGACAGAGATAAGCCATTCACCAGGCTGGTATCTGATTAATGACAGAAATGATGTAGTTGTTAGTGTTGGGTGAGCATGCTTTGCCAAACACTAATTTTCAGCCAATAAACATGCGCGGAGGTACTGGCACTCACTGTAATGCCGTAGCCATGTTGGCTACTGGCATTACAGTGATTGGCTGGCCGGAATGCGTCATCGGGTGCTAAATAGCACCCGATGACACGTGTTCGACTCAGTCTTAGTCAGGGAGAGCTGTGCTGAAGAAAGGACAGATAGTGAAGGGAGTAAAATAGTAATATTTTAGTGAAAAAATTTATTAGAGACCCAAAAGTCCTTTTAAGGGCTATTATTGTATCTGGCAGCAATATAATTATTAGCGCAACCTGCGCTAAATTGCGTGGAATTGTTATAGAGACCCAAAAGTCCTTTTAAGGGCTATTAGTGTAGTTGGCAGCAATATAATTATTAGCGCAACCTGCGCTAAATTGCGTGGAATTGTTTTAGAGACCCAAAAGTCCTTTTAAGGACTATTGTTGTATCTGGCAGCAATATAATTATTAGTGCAACCTGCATTAAATTGCGTGGAATTGTTAGAGACCCAAAAGTCGTATTAAGGACTATAGTTGTATCTGGCTGCAATATATATTATTAGCTCAACCTGCGCTAAATTGCGTTAATAGTTAGTGCCGCTTCTGATAGTGACACAACCTCTGCTACATCTTTTATTTTACATTTGCGCAGCCTAAATATCTGTGACATTCAGTGCAACAGTTTGGCCGTTAGTGACAGCGACATTACCAGCGCTACATCTCCTGTATAACGTTTGCGCATCCTAAATATCAGTGACATTAATTCAGTGTACTCTTTTATTAGCCGCTGGTGACAGTGACATTACTTGCGTTATACCTCGTGTATAACGTTTGCGCATCCTAAATATCAGTGACATTAATTCAGTGTAATTTTTTATTAGTCACTGGTGATAGCGACATTACAGGCGCTATACCTCCCGTATAACGATTGTGCATTTGAAATATCAGTGACATTCATTCAGCGTAATTTTTTATTAGCCGCTGGTGACAGCGACATTACTTGCACTATACCTCCTGTATAACGTTTGCGCATCCTAAATATCAGTGACATTAATTCAGTGTCATTTTTTATTAGCCGCTGGTAACAGCAACATTATTTGCGATATACCTCCTGTATAACGTTTGTGCATCCTAAATATCAGTGACATTCATTCAGTGTAATTTTTTATTAGCCGCTGGTGAACGCGACATTACTTGCTCTATACCTCCTGTATAACGTTTGCTCATCCTAAATATTAGTGACATTCATTCAGTGTAATTTTTTATTAGGTGGTGGTGACAGCGACATTACTTGCACTATACGGTACCTCCTGTATAACGTTTGTGCATCCTAAAATTTTCTGTGACATTCAGTGTACTTTTTTCATAGACACGGCGGACAGCGACATTATCTGTGCTACATCTCCTGTTTAACGTGTGCGCATCCTAAAAATATCTCTCGAAGTCAGACCAGTGCGACCAGGTGGTCGGTTGTATTGCAGCAGATGATGCTTCCAGTCGGTTAAGCACCACCCTGTCTTCCACAAAGTCCAGTCTCAGTAGCCAAGAGTCTGGTCAACATAATCCTCACCCTGATACTCCTTCCTTCCACCATGGAGATTCTTGGCAAACAAGTGATCCCATACTCGGATATTCAGAGGAGCTCTTTTCATCGCCATTCCTTGATTTGGGCCTCTCGACAATCCCGCTTGAAGAGGGACATGAGAAAATATTGTGCCCTTATTCCCAAACTCTTGAGCATCCACAGTCACAAGAAGATGAAGGTGGGGAACAGCAATTAGTGTTTTACGAGGTGGATGATGATGATTAGACACAGTTGCCAATAAGTCAACCGCAATTAGTGTCTCAAGAGGTTCATGATGAGGATGAGACACAGTTGTCAAGAACTGAGGTTGTTGTTAGGTCAAAAAGTCAGGAGGATAACCAGAGTGTGGAAGTGGAAGCGGAGGTGGTGGACAATGAAGTCACTGACCCAACCTGGGAAGGTGGCAAGCCAAGCAAGGACAGCAGTACAGAGGGGGAGGGATCCGTAGCACCACAACAGGCTGGAAGAGGCAGTGGGGTGGCAAAAGGGAGAAGGCGGGCCACACCAAACAGGCCCACAACTTTTCCCTGGAGCACCCCCTTGTGGCAATCTCCCATGCCAAGGGGTAGGTGTTCCGCAGTCTGGCGCTTTTTTGAGTAAAGTGCGGACGATAAAAGAATTGTCATTTGCAACCTGTGCCGTACCAAAATGAGCAGGGGGGTGAACACTAGCAACCTCACCAGCATGATCCGCCACATGGCATCAAAGCACTCTAATAAGTGGGCCAAATGCCTGGGTCCACAATCAGTGTCTGCGGGTCACACCATTACTTCCTCTTCCCCTGTGTTAAGTGCTGGCCAATCCCCTGTCCAAGATGCAGGCCCGGATGCCTCCCGTCATGTATCTGGACCTTCGCAAGCACCATCAGCTAGCACATCCCAGGGCAGCGTACAGACCTTTGAATGAAAGCGCAAATACCCAGCCACCCACTCACAGGCCATAGCACCTTTCCAAATTGCTGGCCCTGGAAATGTTGCCATTTAGGCTTGTGGACACTGAGGCTTTCCGCAGCCTGATGGTGGTGGCTGTCCCGTGTTATGCTGTCCCCAGCCGCCAATATTTTTCACGGTGTGCAGTCCCAGCCTTACACCAGCATGTGTCCTGTAACATCACCCGTGCCCTGACCAACGCAGTTATTGGGAAGGTCCACTTAACGACTGACACATGGACAAGTGCTTTTTGCCAGGGACGCTAAATTTCCCTGACAGCACACTGGGCGAACATTGTGGAGGCCGGGAGCGAGTCGTACCCTGGGATGGCACAGGTGCTACTGACCCCAAGGATTGCGGGCCCTACTTCCATCACGGTTTCCGCCACCACCTACGTTAGCTGCTGCAACCCCCCCTTCTCCTCCTCCGCCTTCTCCTCCACTTCCACCTCTGAATTATCATCTTGCAGCACCAGTCAGACATCAGTCAGTAGCTGGAAGCAGTGTAGCACTGTAGTATGGAAGCGGCAACAGGCCGTGCTTAAACTGATCTGCTTAGGTGACAAACAGCACACTGCTGCAGAGCTGTGGCTGGGGATAAGGGACCAGACTGAGCTGTGGCTCTAGCCACTCACCCTAGAACCAGGCATGGTTGTGTCTGATAATGGCCGTAAGTTGATGGTGGCTTTGGAGCTCAGCAAGCTCACACACATACCATGCCTAGCCCATATGTTCAACCTAGTGGTGCAGCGGTTTCTCAAAACCTACCCTAATTTGCCTGAGCTACTGGTGAAGTTGCGCAGCGTGTGTGCCCATTTCATCGACAGCTTCCGCCAGCCTGGCAACACTGCAGCAGCGCTTGCAATTGCCAGCTCACCGACTGTTGTGTGACGTGAGCACGTGCTGGAACTCGACGTTCCACATGTTGGCCAGGCTTTGTGAGCAGCAGAGGGCAGTAGTGGAATACCAGCTGCAACATGGTCGTCGCCTTTCCAGTCAGCTTCCACTCTTCACAAGTGACGAGTGGACATTGTTATCTGACCTCTGTGAGGTTTTACGCAACTTTGAGGAATCAACACAGATGGTGAGTGGCGATAACGTTATTGTCAGTGTAACCATCCCACTTCTGTGTCTACTCAAACGCTCGCTGCTCACAATTAAGGCGGACGCTTTGCATGTGGAAGAGGTGGAAATGGGGGAAGACAGAACACAGGGTGATAGCCAGACCACCCTCTGCTCGTCTTCTCAGCGTGAATTGGATGATGATGAGGAGGAGGAGGAGCAGGAGACGGTTGCCTCCGCTACAGAGGGTAGTACCCATGGAAGTTTTATTCCATCTGTTCAGCGTGGATGGGTAGAAGAGGAGAAAGAGGATGAGGAGATTGAGAGTCATCCTCCTGATGAAGACAGCAAAGTCTTGTCTGTTGGGACTCTGGCACACATGGCTGACTTTATGTTAGGCTGCCTTTCCCGTGACCCTCGCGTTGTATGCATTTTGGCCAACACCGATTACTGGTTGTTCACCCTTCTCGACCGCCGCTACAAAGAAAACTTCTCATCTCTCATTCCTGTGGTGGAGAGGACGAGCAAAATGGTGCAATACAAGAAAGTCCTTGTGGAAAAATTGCTCCAAAAATTTCCAACTGACAATGCAGAGCGTGTATTTAGTGCTGCTGGGGGCATAATAACTGATAAGCGCATCCACCTGTCAACTGAAAATGCTGACCGGTTGACTCTTATGAAAATGTACAAGGCCTGGATTGCCCCCAACTTCTCTACTCCAGCAGAGGAAAGTGGCTGAACATAAAGGCACTCTAAATGTGGCTTTTATGGTGTATTGAATACATTGTATTCCCATGCACCCCTTCCACCACTAAAAAGGGTATATGGTTCAATCTCCCTTTTCTTGTCCTCCTCCTCCATCATATCAACATGCTTACTAGGCTACCCTCGCTCCTAATGTTTTAGAGGGTCAGCTCAGCAGCAGACCCTCGCTCATAATGTTTTTGAGGGTTACCAGCAGGCCCTCACCCATAATGTTTTAGAGGGTTACCAGCAGGCCCTCGCCCATAATGTTTTAGAAGGTCACCAGCAGGCCCTCACCCATAATGTTTTAGAGAGTCACCAGCAGGCCTTTGCCCATAATGTTTTAGATGGTCAGATAAGAAGCAGGCACTCGCCCCTAATGCTTTAGAGGGTCAGCTCAGCAGCAGACCTTCATCCCTAATGTTTTAGATGGTCAGATCAGCAGCAGGCCCTCACCCCTAATGTTTTAGATGGTCAGATCAGCAGCAGGCACTCGCCCCTAATGTTTTAGAGGGTCAGCTCAGCAGAAGGCCCTCGCCCCTAATGTTTAAGAAGGTCAGATCAGCAGCAGGCACTCGCCCCTAATGTTTTAGAGGGTCAGCTCAGCAGAAGGCCCTCGCCCCTAATGTTTAAGAAGGTCAGATCAGCAGCAGGAACTCGCCCCTAATGTTTTAGAGCAGGGATGCTCAACCTGCGGTCCTCCAGCTGTTGTAAAACTTCAACTCCCACCATGCCCTGCTGTAGGACGATAGCTGTAGGCTGTCTGAGCATGCTGGGAGTTGTAGTTTTGCAACAGCTGGAGGGCCACATGTTGAGCATCCCTGTTTTAGAGGGTCAGCTCAGCAGCAGACCCTCACCCCTAATGTTTTTGATGGTCACATCACCAGCAGGCCCTCGCCCCTAATGTATTAGATGGTCAGATCAGCAGGCCCTTGCTCCAATAGGTTTTGAGGGTCACCAACAGGCCATCAATCATAATTTTTCAAGGGCGTGTAGGATGCCCTCCTTTATGTGTAATAAAGGGTGTATTGTAGTGCCGGTTACTTGTAATTTTTGGCAGCCCTTTCACTAAGTGCATAGGCTTAATGAGTGTAGGAGTCCCACTACCTGAACAATTGTATCAGAATGTGAATGAGGCCCGCCTTTATGTGATATATAGGTTTAATCAGAGTGCCTCTTCCTTATAATTTTTGGAAGCACTTGCACGTTACATACAAGTAAATATACAGGAAAGAATGTTCCCTAACAATTTTTCCTCTAAAATCGATTTTACCTTTGGTTTTGTGCGTATTATTGTCAGTCTGTAAAAGTGGCGTACTACTCTGGACAACATCGTTCCCAGCAGCGACCTGGGAGTCCAAGATGCATCCAGACATCCTCCCCATGCTGTTCCCAAACCATTTCAGTGGTGTTTCTGACCTTTTCCTGTGAACCAGACAACCTCCCCTCTTCAGAGCAGGGGGTGCCTGGTTTAATGCTCGAGTTCTCCCATTGACTTCCATTGTGCTCGGGTGCTCTTTAGAGCACCCAAGGATCCCGAGGTGTTCTACTCGAGCACCCGAGCACTTTGGTGCTCGACCAACACTAGTAGTTGTGCATTCATACGTTGTGCTGTGCAACATGAAATGTCTATTTATGTGTAGAAGCATTAGCTGTAACATGTATTATTCATTTCCACCTCTATTACATTGAAAATGATGCCTGGTCACAGCCAGACGGTAAGATGGAAAAAGTAAAAAATAATTACAGAATGTACGTGCAGCATCTTCTGTTAATTGCCAATGTTACTTTCCACATATAAAGCAATAGCAAAATGTTGCCTCAGCTTATTGTATTTTCAATGCATTGTGACTAATTTAAGCTGTTACGGCTGCTCTCTTCAAGCTGTAGCATCTGTTAGGATGAGGCACATACTTCCTGATAATTAAAAAAGCTGCTCTGTAAATGTGGAAAATGTTATTGATTCAAATGATCATATTTTAATATTAAAAACACAACATTTTTAAAACTTTTCTACAACCCCAATGTCAAAAAAGTTGGGACACTGTGCAAAATGTAAATAAAAACAAAATGCAATGGTTTGCAAATTTCATAGACCCATATCTTATTCACAACAGGACATAGAACATATACCAGATGTTGAAAATGAGACATTTTACCACGTCATGAAAAAATTAACTGATGGCAGCAACGCATCTCAAAAAAAGCAAAGATGGGAAGAAGTTCACCAATTAGTTAAAAAAATTCGCTTCTAAACATTGTGGAACAATTCCAGAAAAATGATGGGCTTGTATGATATTGATCTAAGCAACATTCAGATGATAAGGGGGCCCGATTATGTTGCTCGTTATGCATTAATTTGCTGCACTGATTTTAGTGCTGCAAATCCTCAGTGTACTAGAGTACCAGTTAAATACAGGTGCATCTCAATAAATTAGAGTGTAATCGAAAAGTTACTGTATTTTTCACCCTTTAACAGGCACCTGCCCATAAGATGCACTTAGGTTTTAGAGCAGGAAATTAAGAAAAAAATATTTTTCCTCAGACATCGGGTCATATCCCAATAAAACCCCCAATGTTAATCAGATCTCAGCTCAGATTCCCAATGTTAATCAGATCTCAGCTCAGAGCCCCAATCAGACCCCCAATGTTAATCAGACCTCAGATCAGACCCCCAGTGTTAATAAGACCCCCAATCAGACATCAGCTCA
Organism: Bufo bufo; assembly: GCF_905171765.1. Classification (NCBI taxonomy): domain Eukaryota; kingdom Metazoa; phylum Chordata; class Amphibia; order Anura; family Bufonidae; genus Bufo; species Bufo bufo. The sequence goes on from NC_053389.1 coordinate 496,121,570, forward strand.
GACTCCCAATCTTAAGAAGGCCCCCCTATTCAGATGTAAAATCAGGCCCAAAATATTAAGAATACCCCCATTGAGACCTCAGATCAGACCCCCAATATTAAGAAGACCCCCCAATCAGACCTCAGATCAGACCCCCTTGTTAATCAGTCCTCAGATCAGACAAAAAATAATAATCAACTCACCACTCCTGCTCTGGATGCCTCTGCTCCGAAAATACAGTGCTCTTCCTGCCTGCTGTGTTGTGACCTGACGTTGCGCAGTGAGAGATCACAGCACAGCTCGCGGAGCCTGCAGGAAGAGTCAAGAAAGCAATGAGTACAGAGCCTGCACAGGAAACTCTGCATTTGCCGCTCCCTGGTTCTCTTGTACTCATGAGTGCTTCCATAATGAAATCGCTCACTAGTATGTGTCCCATAAGATGCTGTCAGCGCAATTCATGCGCTTCTCATCTTGTTTGTGTGGTGCCAAATCAATTAGAAGTATAAGTATGTACGTATCATACTGCTTTCATAATGAGACCAGACACACTAGGTGGTTTCATGAAAGCATCTTCTCATCCCCCCTTGAGCCATGGTAGAAGAAGCGAGAGCTTTATTCACATTACATTGACTTAAATAGCAGACATGACATCACAAAAGGGGTGTTCCTTAAGAAGAGACTATTGGCTCCTTAACCTGATAGGAGTGGTTTCAGCAACTTCAACTGAGTTCATAGGTATATTTGAAAACTGTAATGTAATCCCCATTTTCCCCCTCCCTTATTGACCTTCTCATACATATGGTTTGCGGCCATCTACTGGACAAAAATGTGTACTACAGAATGTTCACACCACATAATATAGAGATATAAAGCCCATCTCTCACAACGCACTGGCATTTTCCCCCACTTTGGGGGGGAAAAAAGTGTGTCTTATAGGGCACAAAATACGGTAGTTTATTTCAGTAACTCAGTTCAAAACTCACATATTTTCGGGCGTATAAGATGACTGGGCGCATAAGATGACCCCCAACTTTTCAATTTAAAATATAGGGTTTGGGCTATACTTTCCGTATAAGACTACCCCTGCCTGCCCAGCCCTCCTGTCTCCAAGACGATCTTCTCCAGTCTCGGGAACTGACCATGGCAGCCAGGGTTTCAGTAGCATCCTGGCTGCAATGGTAACCTATCTTTTTCTTTTCACATTCCCAGTTTCCCACATAGGAACTACTAGGGGCTGGGAAAAGATGGTGGGTCCATTGCCATGGCGGATCTGTGGATGGCACTGTTATGGAGGGGATCTGTGGAAGGCACTGTTATTGGGGGGGGATCTGTGGATGGCACTGTTATGGTGAGGGGGATCAGTGGATGGCACTGTTATAGAGGATATCTGGGGATGGCACTGTTATAGGGGGGATCTGTGGATGGCACTGTTATTGGGAGGGGGATCAGTTGATGACACTGCTATGGAGAGGGGGATCAGTGGATGACACTGCTATGGGGGATCTATGGATGACACTATATAGCATCTTATGCTATATGTGTCATCCACAGATCCACCCCATGAGAGTGTCATCCACAGACCCGCCTCCCTATAGCAGTGTCATCCACAGATCCCCCTCCCAATAACAGTGCCATCTACAGATCCCCCTCCCCGCCGCTCACAGGAGTATACATTTATAAACTGTAATCCGTAACTTTAACTTTAAATCAGTGCTCATTTCTTTACTACCTTATTCTCAGCTCCGGTAACAGGCAGTGCGGGCGGCAGCGCTCACTCACTGACATTGCGCGTCTGCGCCGCCTAGTGGGAGGACCAGGCGCGTGACGTCAGTGAGTGAGCGCCGCCCGCACTGCCTGTTACTGGAGCTGAGAGTAAGGTAGTTAAGAGATGAGCGCTGATTTAAAGTTAAAGTTAAGGATTACAGTTTATAAATGTATACTCCTGTGAGCGGCAGGGCCCTGTATATTCTAACCCCCAGGCAAGCGTCGACGTCACCATGGGAATGTCGACGGATCTGAGTATACCCGGCGTATAAGACGACCCCCGACTTTTGAAAATAATTTCTAGTGTTAGAAAGTCATCTTATACGCCAGAAAATATGGTACATTCATTATACACAGTGATCTATTTCAAGTGTTTATTTATTTTAATGTTGATACTGTAGTTATGGCTTACAGCTAATAACAACCCAAAAAGTTAGTATCTCAGAAAATTTGAATATTATAAACAATCTATTAAAAAATGATTTTTAATGCAGAAATGCTGACCTACTAAAAAGTATGTACAATATATGCGATACTTGAACGAAGCTCTGTGGGTTTAGATCAGGCAAGTTTGCTGGCTAATAAAGCACAGAAATACCGTAGTTATTAAACCAGTGTGACGATGTGAACTGTAAAATGCATGGGAAAGTCCCGGAAGGGGGGTATATCTCTCCCAGGTTCCTCAACTGGCTGAGATGGGTGAAATCCAGAATGACACTGGCTTCACTAAATATAGTTGGTGGAGCTATTTTCTTTATTTATTCAGGGCTGGATTTTACTTGGATTGGGATGGTAGGTTTTGGCAGTGGGACCACCCAATCCACCCCGCTTGTCCGGGGCAGGTTTTTTCCTAGCAGGAAGGTGATCGCAGGTGAGGCCTGCTGTAATCAGGCCGGCATAAAGCACCTCCCAGGATGTCAGTCTGAGAAGGGGGAAGTGTGTGTGATACTGGAGCAGAGGCTCTGTGTGTGGTCTCAGTCAGGAGGACTGAGGGGCCACAAAGCTATGCGAAGCCTGATCTCTCCCCTGTGTGGACTGACGCTTGAGGAGTGGAACCTGCAAAGGCTTGGAGCCTGAGACCCTGACCCTAAGTGGAACACCTATGTGTTTAGGTAGTGCCCAGACGGGCAAGGTGTTTATTTTGGCTTTGTATGTTTTTCTTTATGCCGTGTGCCACAATAAAGCACAGTTTGGCCCCTAAATCCTGGTGTCTGTGAAGAAGTGTGTGGTTGCAAACCTGTCAGACGTCCCAGGGAGCCAGTAGTGGGGTGAGGAACCCACTGGCAGTAAGCAGCTGACAGCCCAGAAACGTGGTACAAGTTTAGGGATAATCCAAGAGGGGTAGTCAATGTCCAATCTGGGTCGAGGCAGGCAGCGAAGGTTCAAGGCGGAAGACAGTCCAAGGGTCAGTAACTGGGAAGGATACAAAGAAACAACAGGCAAATAGGAGGATACGCAGGTAGGCTAGGTGATCACCATAAGGTGGAATAACTCAGCAATGAGCCAGAGCTCAGGCCAGGTCTTTATAGCCAGGAAAGGTAGGAACCACCCCCTGGTCCCCAAGGCAACCAGGAGGCCTCCAATGGCAGGCGAGTAAGGTGGAAGGTGTGTACTGAGAACCTCCCCCAGCAAGGCTCACACCTGACAGCCGGATAATGCAGGAACGCTATGCACCCGGGAATGCGCGCGCAGCCTGCGTACTGCGCATGCACACACACCACGCACCTGCACCTCGGGCACCAGGTGTTCTAGCGAGCTGAAGGGGAACCCGTGCCATGCGCCGTGCCCGCGGTCCCCAAGTAGGGGTAACACCCCCTGCTTCCTGACAGAGCCCCCCACCAAGGAGCGGCCTCCGGACGCGACCCTGGGAAGGCCTCTCGGGGTGAGTCCGGTGGAACGCCCGCACCTTGGCAGCCGCATGGACATTCGCCAAGGGCTTCCAGGAATGCTCCTCGGGACCGTACCCCTTCCAGTGGATGAGATACTCCAGGACCCCACGCCGGCGGCGGGAGTCCAGGATCTCCTGGACTTCGTACTCGTCATTGTTATTCACCTGAATGGGAGGTGGTGGAGCAGGCGCCCGGTCTGGGAACGGGTTGGCACGGTGTGGTTTCAACAAGGACACATGGAATACCGGGTGGATTCCCAGGGAAGTAGGCAACCGGAGCTTGGCTGCAACGTTGTTGACCATACTCACGATCTCAAAGGGACCAAGGTAACGGGGTCCCAGTTTTCGGGAGGGACAGGACAGCTTGAGGTGCTGTGTCGAAAGCCACACCTTGTCCCCATCTTTGTACCTGGGGAACTCTGTGCGTCTACGGTCTGCCTGTGTCTTGTGCCGCTGCTGAGCGGCCTGGAGTTGTTGCGTTAGGGTCCTCCTCAGTTCTCGTAGAAGCTGGAGCCGTTGAGCCACTTCAGGCACCGGGACATCAAGGGGGAGATCCGGGAGAGTTGAGGGATGATAGCCGTAGTTGGCATAAATGGTGAGAGTCCGGTGGAGGAATGAAGCTGATTGTTGAAGGAAAATTGCGCAAAGGGGAGATGGCTCACCCAGTCGTCTTGTAGATCGGATGTGTAACAGCGAAGGAACTGCTCGAGGGTTTGGTTGGTCCTTTCGGTCTGCCCATTGGACTGGGGGTGATAGGCAGAAGACGTGAGCCCCGATCTGAGACGATGGAATCAGGGAGCCCGTGCAACCGGAACACGTGTTGGAGGAACAACTTCGAGGTTTGTTGGGCCGTCGGGAGACCGGAGGTCGGAATGAAGTGGGACATCTTGGTACATCTGTCCACCACCACCATGATGGTGGTACAGGCTTGTGAAGGCGGTAAGTCCACAATGAAATCCATGGCTATGTTGCGCCATGGAAGGGTTGGCACTGGCAGAGGCTGTAATAACCCAACGGGTTTTGAGGTGGGACGTTTGTAGAGTGCACACACGGAACAAGACTCGATGAAGGAGCGTACGTCGGCTGCCAAAGAGGGCCACCAAAACCGACGTAGGATGCATTCCGTGGTGTTGTGCCTACCTTGGTGGCCTGCTGTGGGGTGGTCATGGTGATGCTGTAGTACAGGCAGTCGCTGGGAGACTGGGGCATAGATCCACTGTTGCTGGCCCGTCGGATCCTCTCAATCAAGGAGTGTTGGGTGGCTAGAAAGTATGCGGCTGGCAGGATCGGTTCTGGAGGTGCAGGATCGGCCTCGGAGGAGCACATACGGGACAAGGCATCAGCCTTACCGTTCTTGGATCCTGGTCGATAGGTAATCTGGAGGCGAAAACGGGAGAAAAAGAGTGCCCACCTGGCTTGTCGAGGACGCAGTCGCTTGGCACTGCGGAGATATTCGAGGTTGCGATGGCCGGTGTACACCACCACAGGGTTTTTGGCTCTCTCCAGCAAATGTCTCCATTCCTCCAGGGCATCCTTGATGGCGAGCAGCTCCCTCTCACCCACATAATAGTTGCGTTCGGCCCTGGTGAGTTTGCGGGAATAAAAGGCAACGGGATGGAGAAGCTGCTTCTCCCCCTGGACCTGGGAGAGAACAGCCCCGATAGCCCCCTTGGAGGCGTCGGTTACCAGAAAAAACGGGCAAGAGGCGTCCGGTTGTACCAGTATAGGTGCCTGTATGAACAGCCTCTTGAGGTGCTGGAATGCCTGTTGGACCGTCGGGGTCCATTCAAACAGGGTGTTGCTCCTGGTCAGTGCAGTGATGGGAGCGCAGATCGCTGAAAAGTTCAGAATGAATCGGCGGTAAAAATTGGCAAAACCAATGAACTGCTGCACCATTCGCCGATTGCGGGGGACAGCCAATTCTGGACAGCCTGGATCTTCCTGGGGTCCATCTCCACTCGGCCTGGGGATAGGATGTAGCCCAGGAACTCGATGGACGAAACTTCGAAGGTGCTTTTTTCAAGCTTGCCATAGAGACTGTGGGTCCGCAGACGCTGGAGCACCGATTTGACATGCCATTCGTGTTGTGGCAGTGATCTGGAAAAGACAAGGATATCATCTAGATATACCACAACATGGGTATCCAACAGGTCACTGAAGACGTCATTGATGAAGCACTGAAATGTGGCAGGGGCATTACAGAGCCCGAAGGGCATGACAAGGTACTCGTAGTGCCCAAACCGTGAGCGGAATGCTGTCTTCCACTCATCCCCCTCCTTGACACGAATCAGATTGTAGGCCCCCCGGAGGTCGATCTTGGTGAAGAAACGGGCATCCTTGACTCTGTCCAGCAAGTCGGGAATGAGAGGGAATGGGTACCGGTTCTTCTTGGTGATGTCGTTCAGGCCCGGTAATCGACACAGGGCCGGAGACCCCCATCTTTTTTCCCCACGAAGAAGATGCCGGCCCTGAATGGAGAGGTCGAGGGACGGATGAACCCCTTCACTAGGCTCTCCTCTATGTAGTCCTTCAGGGCCCTGGACTCGGGTTTGGACAGATTGTACAAGCGCCTGTACGGCAGTGGGGCTCCAGGGAGCAGGTCATTGGGGCAATCATAGGGCCTGTGTGGCGGCAAGGCGTCTGCTCCTTTTTTTTCAAAAACGTCTGCATAGTCCCGATATTTGTCGGGTAGTCTGTGTTCAACGGTGCCCAGAACCGTAGGAGGGCTTGGAGCCGGAGACGCGTGAACAGGAGAACCGGAGGGGGGCGTGAAGGTGATGGAGCCAGAGGTCCAGTTGATCGTGGGGTTGTGTCTCCTAAGCCAGGGGATGCCTAGAATGACTGGAAACAAGGGGGAAGGCACAATGTCCCACACGATCTTCTCGGAATGGTAAAGGCCGATGCGAAGGAACAAGGGATGGGATTCCATGGCGATAGGTCCCATCTTTAGGGTGCTGCCATCCACCAGATGCAGCTGGGATGGGTTCTTCTTAGGGCGCAACGGGATGCCTAGTTGGGAAGCCAGATCCTTATCCATAAAACAGCTGCTTGCGCCCGAATCAATGATGGCAGAGAGATCAATATTGTTGTTGCCCAGCTGCAGGGAAACAGGGATGGTGAGATGAAACGAGTTGTTATACATAGATAGGTTAATGCATACCGTGGGTGTCTCCGGCCTACCTGTAGGAGGTTTGATGGGACAGTCCTTCAGGAAATGGCCCAGTTTTGCGCAGTATAAACACAGATGCAGGGTTCTTCTCCTGGTTCTCTCCACCGTGGACAGGGGACCCCGAACAGCCCCGATCTGCATCGGCTCCTCCTGGTTACCGTCTGCCGCCACAGGAACAGGAACCAGCCGACCGGCGCTCCGGTAGAGGCGGGGTCTGTTGTCGCTCCTGTTGTCTTTCCCGGAAGCGGCGATCCAGGTGGGTTACTGAGTCCATCAGGCCCCCCAAGGAGCCCGACATCCCAATGCGGGCGAGCTCATCCTTGAGCTACTCGGACAAACCGATGCGGAACTGATCAATCAAGGCTACCTCGTTCAAGCCCGTATCCGGGGCTACCTCACGGAATTCCATGATGTAATCCTCCACTGGACGTCTGCCCTGGCGGAGGGTGCGCAAGGTACCCCTGGCGGTTGAAGAACGCAGGGGGTCATCATAAAGTCTTTGCATAGCTGCGGCAAAGGACTTCAAAGATGCCAGCACTGGGTCATCGGCTAGTAGGAGTTGGTGCGCCCAGGTCTGGGGAGGCCCTGAGAGCAAGGAAATTGCCGTGCGTACCTTGACGAAGTCCGTGGCATATGTACGAGGCTTCAGGGAATACAACAGCTCGCAGGAAATGATGAAGGAACGGTACTTCCTCCGATCACCTGAAAACCACTCAGGGAGGCTGACTGACGGCTCGTTAGAGACCACCTCCAGGGTGCGCGCCAGCGTAGGGGGAGGCGAGGGTGGTAGCGTTGTGCGCTCTGCGATGCGTTGCTCCTGTGTGGCAACCCTCTGCAGCAGGTGCTCATGACTGGCTTGCATCTACTGGAAGGCCTGCGTCATGAGGTTAAGTTGCTGGGTCATGGCCCTCATGGGATCCACTGCTTTTGTGGGTTCCATGGTGTAGGCTGAGTTATTCTGTCAGACGTCCCAGGGAGCCAGTAGTGAGGAACCCACTGGCAGTAAGCAGCTGACAGCCCAGAAACGTGGTACAAGTTTAGGGATAATCCAAGAGGGGTAGTCAATGTCCAATCCGGGTCGAGGCAGGCAGCAAAGGTTCAAGGCGGAAGACAGTCCAAGGGTCAGTAACCGGGAAGGATACAAAGAAACAACAGGCAAATAGGAGGATACGCAGGGAGGCTAGGTGTTCACCATAAGGTGGAATAACTCAGCAATGAGCCAGAGCTCAGGCCAGGTCTTTATAGCCAGGGAAGGTAGGAACCACCCCCTGGTCCCCAAGGCAACCAGGAGGCCTCCCCCCCTGGGAACCCCTGGGAACCAATGGCAGGCGAGGAAGGTGGAAGGTGTGTACTGGGAACCTCCCCCACCAAGGCTCACACCTGACAGCCGGATAATGCAGGAATGCTATGCACCCGGGAATTCGCACGCAGCCTGCGTACTGCGCATGCGCACACGCCACGCACCTGCACCTCGGGCACCAGGTGTTCTACCGAGCTGAAGGGGAACCCGTGCCATGCGCCGTGCCCGCGGTCCCCGAGTAGGGGTAACACCCCCTGCTTCCTGACAGAACCCAGGGAAAGTGAGCTACCCCTTACACCAGGTATTGGTACTTTTGGCCCTGTGGGCAGGTGCCAAGTCCTGCTGGAAAATTAAATCAGCATCTCCATAAAGATTGTCAGCAGAGGGAAGCATGACGTGCAATAAAATTTCCTGGTAGACGGCTGCGCAAACTTTGTACGTGATACAACACAGTGCACCAACACCAGCAGATTACATGGCTCCCCAAACCATCACTGACTGTGGAAACTTCTCACTGGACCTCAGGCAACTTCACTTCGCTCCACTCTCCCCCACAGACTCTAGAGCCTTGATTTCCAAATGAAATGCAAAATTTACTTTAATCTCAAAGCAGGACTTTAGACCACTGAGCAACAGTCCAGAACTTTTTCTCCTTAGCCCTGGTAAGACACTTCTGACATCTCTGTATCGCCATGGATGGCTTGACACAGTTGTAGCTCATATCCTGGATATAGCTCTGTGTGGTGGCTCTTGAAGTACCGACTCTAGCTGCAGTCCACTCCTTGTGAATCTCCCCCAAATTCTTGAATGGCATTTTCTTGACAATCCTTTTAAGGCAGTGGTTATCCCTGTTGCTTGTGCACCTTTTTCTACCACACTTTTTTTTCCTTCCACTCAAATTCTTATTAATATATTTGGATATAACTGTAATGGGCAGTGAGTGTGGACCCACTGTGCCAACTAACCAGTTTGACTTTGGGCTAAACCTTAGTGCGTTGTCCTGGTGGTTCCCTGTTTTTTATTCTTTAACCCCTGTACAGGGATCTGAATTTCTCTGCAGGAAAACAATTAGACTGCTACCTCCTGAAGTAGTCCTGGCTTAGTTGGCTGATGACTCACGGGTGTCAGAGACACTGGTGTGAAGCACCAAGGTCTGGTCAAGCTGAGTACATGTGTATTCCATAAAGTCCAAGGTCGCGACAGGCAAAGTCCGTGCGTCATCCAGATAGCAATTCCAAGTTTGGGGCCGGAAGCAAGGAGCAGAATCGATAGTAAGGCAAGGTACGGTACACAGGTAGTCAGACTCTGTTTGCTGTGGAGAGAGTGCACAGGGTACTCATGAGGCCATTACTTCCAGAGAAGACCTGTGCTGGTCTTCCACCAAGACCTGTGCTGATGTGAATACTACATTATAGAGACTAGAATATCATCCTAAGTAAGGCAATGGACTTGACGGATCGATTGATGGCCATAAGATCTCTATTAGAGATGAGAGAATTAAAAAAAATTAGATTAGGCCGGTTCGCCAAATTTTCCGTAAAGATTAGATTCAATACAAATTTATTTGTGGTGAATTGCTTTAACCCCTTAGGGACGCATGACGTACCGGTACGGCATGTTTCCCGAGTTCTTAAGGACCCATGACGTACAGGTACGTCATGGCTTTAAAATATGATTGCGGCATCCTGTCACAACGCCAGGGGGGTCATGTGACCCCCCCGTATCGCCGATCGCAGAAAACCGCAGGTCAATTCAGACCTGCGGTTTGCTGCGTTTCCGGTCCATTCGGGTCTCCGGTGACCCGATGAACCAGAAAAAGACTGCGATCGGTGGCGTGATTACACACCACCAATCGCAATACGAAGATTTGGAGAGGCGGTGCTGGCCATGGTGCTGATGGCCGATGTCCAGGGTGCAGATTGGTGCAGGGGAGAGAGGCGCGATATTCAAACTTCCTGCGCTCCTCTCCCCCCTCCTCTTCCTGGTCTGCACGAGCACCCTGTAGCACCGTCCTCACCACGCTCCTGAGTCCCCCCTAATCGGCATCCATCACCCTCCTGCACCCATCACCCTCCATCATCTGATGATGATGAGCCCCCAAGGCAGGGGCCCCACATGCTAGGGATCCTGTGGCCCACCCTAGTACGAGCCGCCCTGGGGTTCGTACTGGTTTCCCGGCCCACCAAATAAGCCCACTGGAGCCCCCTGCCGATGAACTTAGCTGGTGTCCCCCAGTGGACTTTGAGCCCGAGATTCCGGATTTTGTTGGCAATCCAGGAATCCAGATTCCCACAGTGGGGTTTACTGAAATGGACTTTTTTAGTTTTTTTTCAGTAGCCCATTTGTGAATCTGATGGTGGAGCAGACGAACCTGTACGCCCAACAGTTCGTTGCTCAGCACCCGGGCTCATTTTTGGCTAGACCCGGTGGCTGGACGCCGGTCAGTGCAGCCGAGATGAGGATATTTTGGGGCCTCGTGCTGCACATGGGTCTAGTGCAAAAACCCAGTGTCAGACAATACTGGAGTGGGGACGTCCTCTACCAGACCCCACTCTACAGTATGGTCATGACACGTCCCCGGTTTGAGGCCATCCGGAAATATCTGCATTATTCAGATAATGCAGCATGTCCCACCCGAGGTGATCCTGCCCTTGACCGTCTGTATAAGATATGGCGGGTCATCGATCACTTCGGGGCCAAATTTGAGCAGGCCTACGTACCTGGAAGGGAGGTCGCGGTTGATGAGTCTCTCGTTGCGTTCAAGGGGAGACTCAGTTTCCGCCAATACATTCCCACTAAGCGGGCGAGGTATGGCGTGAAGCTATACAAAATTTGTGAGAGTACCTCAGGGTCCACTTACAAATTTCGTGTGTACGAGGGGCGAGATTCCCGTATTCAACCCCCAGAATGTCCCACCACTCTGGATGTTAGCGGGAAACTCGTGTGGGACCTTATGTACCCACTGCTAGATAAGGGTTACCACTTGTACGTGGACAACTTTTATACTAGCATTCCCTTGGTCAGGTCACTTGCCGCCAGATCCACGTTCGCTTGTGGGACCGTGCTGAAAAATCAGCGCGGCCTCCCTGCCCACCCCCTCCAGGTACCTGTTCCCAGGGGTGAGACCCGTGCCCTTACTAGTAGAAACCTCTTGCTGGTCAGGTATAATGACAAGAGGGATGTCCTTGCTCTGTCCACAATCCACGGTAACAGCACCACCCCCGTCTCTGAGCGAGGTACCGTGGCAACAGTCCTCAAGCCCGATTGTATCGTCGACTACAATCGGTATATGGGAGGAGTTGATCTCTCTGATCAAGTCCTCATGCCATATAATGCCATGCGCAAAACCCGGGCATGGTACAAAAAAGTTGCGGTCTACTTGGTACAGGTTGCCTTGTACAACTCTTTTGTACTATCCCGAAGCGCTGGCAGCACAGGGACATTCCTCCAATTCTATGAGGCAGTCCTCAAAGACCTGATTTTTTCAGATCGGGAAAGAGCAGGCCGGAGTACCTCTGGAATTGGAGGCGCCTGGATCGTCCCTGGCCAACATTTTCCAGGTGTGGTCCCCCATACTGGAAAGAAGGGACGAACCCAAAAAAGATGCAGAGTGTGTCACAAGAGGGGATACGGAAGGACACCACCACTCAATGTGACACTTGCCCCGATCATCCGGGCCTCTGCGTTATCGATTGCTTCAGGGAGTATCACCCTTCCATGGAGTACTACATTTTTATAATCCCCAACAGTCCCCTAGAGAACATAAAAAACTATGGCTCTCAGACTTTCTTAGACTTTCTGTACTTTCTTAGATGGAGTCACTTTTTTGGAATTTCTATTCTAGGGGTGCAAGGGGGGGCTTGAAATGGGACATGGTATAAACAAATCCAGTCCTGCAAAATCTGCCTTCCAAAACCCATATGGCGTTCCCCTCTTTCTATGTCCCCCCATTTGGCCAAACAGTAGTTTAGGACCACATATGGGGTGTTTTTTGCAAACTACAGAATCAGGGAAACCCATATTGAGTTTTGTTTGGCAGTTAACCCTTACTTTATTACTGGAAAAAATGGGTTAAAATGGAAATTTTCCAAAAATATAAATTTCTAAATTGATTCTCCATCTGCCATTAACTCTTGTGGGACACCCAAAGGGTAAACAAGGTTTGTAAACCAGTTTTAATACCTTGAGCGGGTGTACTTTCTTAGATGGAGTCACTTTTTTGGAATTTCTATTCTAGGGGTGCAAGGGGGGCTTGAAATGGGACATGGTATAAACAAACCAGTTCTGCAAAATCTGCCTTGCAAAAAACCTTATGGCGTTCCACCTCCCGTTGTCCTCCCGTTTGGCCAAACAGTAGTTTACGACCACATATGGGGTGTTTCTGCAAACTAAAGAATCAGGGCAACCCATATTGAGTTTTGTTTGGCAGTTAACCCTTGTTTTTTTCCTGGAAAAAATTGATTATATTTGAAAATTTTCCAAAAAAAATCAAAATTCTTAAATTTTATGTCCATTTGCCATGAAGTCTTGTGGAAGACCTAAAGGGTTAACAAAGTTTGTACAAACAGTTTTCAATACCTTGAGGGGTGTAGTTCTAGAATGGGGTCATTTTGGATGGTTTCTATTATGTAAGCCTCACAAAGTGACTTCAAACCTGAACTGGTCCATAAAAAGTGGGATTTGGAAAATTCTGAAAATTTCAAATTTGCTTCTAAACTTCAAAGCTATGTAACATCCCCAAAAAATTTAATATCATTTCCAAAATGACCCAAACATGAAGTAGACATATGGGGAATGTAAAGTCATCACAATTTTTGGGGGTATTATTATGTATTACAGATGTAGAGAAACTGAAACTTTGAAATTTGCAAATATTTCCAAATTTTTGGTAAATTTGGTATTTTTTATGCAAAAATTTTTACCTTTTTGACCCAATTTTAGCAGTGTCATGAAGTACAATATGTGACGAAAAAACAATCTCAGAACGGCCTGGGTAAGTCAAAGCGTTTTAAAGTTATCAGCACTTAATTGACACTGGTCAGATTTGCAAAATATTGCCAAGTCCTTAAGGTGAAATAGGGCTGAGTCCTTAAGGGGTTAAAAAACAGCTATTTCCTGGCTGCAGAGAACCTGTAGAGTGATATAGAACACTGTGCCTTGCAGTAACACGCATAGGGAGTCTGCTGTGTTAGTGAAACAATACTGTGAGTCACTATGACATGCACTTGACAGGCGTCGCTCTTGAATCACTACACACTCACTTATTTGGGCAGTTATGGGGCCAGAACTGACCAAATAACCGAAATGTGAACCAGCCTTACAGGTCAATGTTAGCTCCAGGTATTAAGAACTGTGCAGAGGGCTCAAGATCCTACTATAGTGTGAAAGAGCGCACTCCTTTTACACCGTCGTCAGATGATTCACATAGATGTGTACAGACCTGTTCTATTAAACGCTTATACAAGTAGAGCCCAACGACAGAGTGAAGAGGGGTGTCAGCAGTAAGTTTGTGTTGACGTCACTAATTAGTTTGCCCTTTCTCTGATCCATCAGAACAATAACCCAAAAAAAATGGATCCTGTATGTTGAGCATTTGGTCAATAATCCATCAGTATTGCTAAAGCCCAAAAAAAACAGGAGTGGATCCAAAACAGAGATGACATGTGAATGGAAAATTTGCATGTGTTCTATGTTTTGTACCCACTCCTGCTTTTGGCTACCAAATCATTAGCCAATTCTGATAGGACCATACAGGCCTTACAGATGCTACATAGACAGGATCCATTTTGCGTCTCATTTTTCCTTCCTTCTTCCTTCTGACAGATCAGAAGAAGGGTAAAAAAAAAATGATTGTCAACAAGGCCAAACAGGGACACTAGTGGCCCAGTCACAGAGTGGGGATGGTTTGTAACAGCATGAGAAGTCCACAGAGTGGCCCAATGACATAGTGGTGAGGTGGCAGCAGCATGAGGAGACCCACAGAATGGCCCAGTGACATAGTGTTGAGGTAGCAGCAGGCAGCATGATGAGACCACAGAGTCGCCCAGTGACATAGTGTTGAGGTAGAAGCTGCATGAGGAGACCACAGAGTAGTGATGTTGCAGCAGCATGAGGAGACCACAGAGTGGTGATGTGGCAGCAGCAAGAGGAGACCACAGAGTGGTGATGTGACAGCAGCATGAGGAGACCACAGAGTGGCAAGGTGACATAGTGTGGAGGTGGCAGCAGCATGAGGAGACCACAGAGTGGCACCATACCATAGTGTGGAGGTGGCAGCAGCATGAGGACGCCACAGAGTGGCCCAGAGACACAGTTATGAGTTGGTAGTAACATAAGGAGACCTCACAGTGGCCCAGTGACATAGTGTTGAGGTAGCAGCAGCATGCGAGTCCACAGAGTGTTCTGATAGGAACCATACAGGCCTTACAGATGCTACATAGACAAGATCCATTTTGCGTTCATTTTTCCTTCCTTCTTCCTTCTGACAGATCAGAAGAAGGGTCAAAAAAATGATGATGTCAACAAGGCCAAACAGGGACACTAGTGGCCCAGTCACAAAGTGGGGATGTTGGAACAGCATGAGAAGTCCACAGTGACATAGTGGTGAGGTGGGCAGTAGCATGAGGAGACTAGTGATGAGCGAGAGGTGCCATATTCAATTTCGCGATATTTCACGAATATTCGATTGAATATTCGTCTTATATTCGTTGAAATCGAATATTCATCATTATTCTATTTATCGCGAAAAATATACGATTTAATTTTTCGCGTATTGCGATTTTTCTTTTGACAGTATAAGGGCAACGTTCCTATGACTATGGCTAGGCTAATATGTGTATTTTACGAATATTCTTTATATAGCTATAACTTCGTCTTTTAGAATATTACGAATATTCTAAAAGACGAAGTTAGAGCAATATTACGATATTCGTAAAATACACATATAGACTGTAATTTAGCTAATTAGTGCTATAATCTTTATTTTTTTAGTCTAATTTTTTTTGCCTCTTCTGAACTTCAGTTTTGGAAAATATGTACACTATTAAAAAAAATTCTATAGCACTATATTAGCTAAATTGCAGTCTATATGTGTATTTTTATGAATATTCGCTATATTTGCTATTACTTTGTTTTTAGAATATCCGTATTATTCTAAAAGACGATGTTATAGCAAAAAGAACGGAATAAATTAGTTATTTAGAATATTCGTCTTTTTTTTTTTTCCAATGTGTACTGTTATTCCACTTTGGCATACTGCTCCCCGACAGCGTCCCCGTAACCCATGGGAACGCATGTGGGTTAGATATACTATCGGATCTGATTTCACGATCTCAGGAAAAACTCAGATCCGATGGTATTTTCTAACCCACAGGCGTTGCCATGGTGACGGGGACGCTTGTCGGGGAGGAGTATGCGAACAACTGTACAGATAGGAAAAAAATAATGCCAAAATTCGAAATAACGAATATATTCACTATATTGCTATGTATTTGTTTTTTAGAATATTGGTCATTTAATTTACATATGAAAACATGATTCCTCCCTGCTTAATGGCTTATTGACCCACAAGAAAGAAGAAGGGAGGAATCATGTTTTCAGATGTTAAAAAATGACGAATATTCGATATAACGAATATATAGCACTATATTCGAAATATTCGCAAATTTACGAAGTTACAATATTCGCGATTAATATTCGCTATTCAAATATTCGATCTCAACACTAGAGGAGACCACAGAGTGGCACAATGACAGAGTGTGGAGGTGGCAGCAGCAGCATGAGGATTCCACAGACTGGCAAGGTGACATAGTGTGGCAGCAACATGAGGAGGCCACAAGGTGGCACAATGACTGAGTGTGGAGGTGGCAGCAGCAGCATAAGACCACAGAGTGGCCCAGTGACATACAGAAGTGGTGAGATGGCAGCAGCATGAGGAGACCACAGAGTGGCCCAGAGACAGAGTTGTGAGTTGGCAGCAGCATGAGGAGACCATAGAGTGGGATAATGACATAGTGTGGAGGTGGCAGCAGCAGCAGCTGCATGAGGAGGCCACAGAGTGGCTCAGGGAAACAGTTGTGATTTGGTAGTAGCATGAGGAGGCCACAGAGTGGCAAGATGACATAGTGTGGAGGTGGCAGCAGCAGCAGCATGAAGAGGCCACAGAGTGCCCCAGAGACACAGTTTTGAGTTGGCAGCAGCATGAGGAGACCACAGAGTGGCACAATTACATATATATGGAGGTGGCAACAGCAGCATGAGGAGACCACAGAGTGGCCCAGAGACAGAGTTGTGAGTTCGCAGCAGCATGAGGAGACTAGCGTGGCAAGGTGACATAGTGTGGAGGTGGCAGCAGCCGCAGAATGAGGAGACCATAGAGGGGCACAATAACATAGTGTGGAGGTGGCAACAGCAGCATGAGAAAACCTGAGTGGTGAGGTGGCAGCAGCATCAGGAGACCACAGAGTGACCCGGGTGACAGAGTGGGGAGATAGAAGGTAATAAACAGTACCCACTGACGATGGTGGGTGTAAGAAGGAGCACTTGGCATCTAGCGGGTGGCAGCATCAGAATAGTAGCTCAGGCAGGTACCCAGAAAAAAAAACGGTTCTCTTTTGTGAAGGTTTGGGTGGGGCAGCATGGATGATCTACTGATGCATCAGGCATTGGTGGGTGGAAATCCTCTCTGATCCACCCCTGATTCTCCATGACAAAGGTCAGTCTCTCCACATTTTGGGTGGACAGGCGAGTTCTCCTTGAGGTAACTATGGCCCCCCGCTGAACTAAACACCTGCTCTGATGCCACACTACTGGCCGGGCAGACAGCTTTTTCAGTTGCAAACTCTGCCAGTTGTGGCCACAAATCCAGTTAGGCTTCCCAGTAGTCTAGCGGATCTTTAATGAAGGGTGGCAGGGTGCTGTGCAAGTATGCTATCACCTGCTGGTTCAGATTCTGCTCCAGGTCTAGCTGCTGCTGCTGGTGAATAGTTCTCTTCCCTAGGCATCAACGGACTCTAGACTCAAGCTGCCTGCGGATGGAGCTGGTACTGCTCCTACCCCCCACCCGCCACAGTATCCATGACAGTGGAATGACAGCACAGAGGGCCCCCCTGTTCAGACCTGTACAGGGTGGAGATGGCGCAGATTTGGCAAGCGGCCAACTGACTACATAAGATGTCTCTATAGTAGTTCAGTCCTCCCTCATTTTTGGACCGGTAGCGAGGGTCCAACAAGGTAGAGAGCCAGAAGTCATCCCTCTGGCGAATGGTGGACAATTCAGCTGTCACTACCCTAGCAAGTGAGCATGCAGCGGGCCATTTGCGCAAGTGACTCTGAGACACTCCCTGCCTCCAGCTCTATTGCATACTGCCACGGTTCACCTGGGTCATCTGCCTCGTCTTCCTCATCTCCCTCTTGCTCCTCCGGCTGCTCCTGCTCCTCCTCTTCTGTCACCTATGTAGAAAAAAACCACCCATTTTTCTACACATTTCTTGTGCACCAATGTCCTCCTCCTCCTCCAGTTCATTGCCCACAGGCTCATGTGGCCATGAGATGTAGGCGCCATGTCTCTAGTCCCTTGAACAGCCAAATTTACCAGCATCTGTTCCAGGATATGAAGCAGTGGAATGACGTTGTTCATCCCGTAGTCCTGGCGACTGACAAATAACGTGGTATCCTCAAAGGGCCTGAGCAAACGGCAGGTGTCACGCATGAGCTGCCACTGGCTGACATCGAAGCTAACACAGGGGGAGTACTCCTGTCCACTTGGATCTCAAGAAATCGTTTATGGCCTTTTCTCTATTCGTATAGTCGGTCCAGCATATGGAGGGTGGAATTCCAACGGTGGAAAACGTTGCATATCAGCCTATGTTGGGGGACCTTGTTCTGCTGCTGCAGCTCAAGAAGTGTGTGCTTAGAGGCATACAAGTGGCTGAAGTGCATGCAAAGTTTCCTGTCCATTTTTAGGATGTCTTGCAGATGGCTGGAAGACTCAGGAAACACTTAACTACCAGAATGAACTCTTGCGCCATGCAGGGTGTATGGCTCATCCCTCCTTGATGCAGATGTTCATCCTGTTTAGTGATGAGCGGCAGGGGTTTATATCCGAATTCGTGAAATTTCGCAAAAATTTTTGTCGAATAGGTCGTCATATATTCGCAAATTCGTATATTTGTTATATTCTACATTCTTTTTTTTACGCGAAAATTGCCAAGGTAATGATCACGTAATATGCAAATATTGCGCGCCTCAATACAAGCGTGGGTCAAAAAACAAATATATAGCACTATAGAATATAGTGCTACTATTATTAGTTTTTAGAATATTTGTCATTTTTTCCATCTGAACACATGACTTCATATGGGAAAAAAAATTACGAATATTTTAAAAAACTAATATACAGCACTATATTCAATATAGAGCTATATATTAGTTTTTTAGAATATTAGTCATTTTTTTAATCTGAAGTGAACACATGATTCCTCCCTGCTTCTTGCTTTGTGGGCCATTGACTTCATTGGCCCATATGCAAAAAGCAGGAAGTAATCGTGTTCAGATGGAAAATTTTTTTGAATATTCATCATTACAAATATACACTCACCTAAAGAATTATTAGGAACACCTGTTCTATTTTCTCATTAATGCAATTATCTAGTCCAACCAATCACATGGTCAGTTGCTTCAATGCATTTAGGGGGTGTGGTCCTGGTCCAAGACAATCTCCTGAACTCCAAACTGAATGTCAGAATGGGGAAAGAAAGGTGATTTAAGCAATTTTGAGCGTGGCATGGTTGTTGGTGCCAGACGGGCCGGTCTGAGTATGTCACAATCTGCTCAGTT
This sequence comes from Bufo bufo, assembly GCF_905171765.1. Lineage (NCBI taxonomy): Eukaryota > Metazoa > Chordata > Amphibia > Anura > Bufonidae > Bufo > Bufo bufo. The sequence goes on from NC_053389.1 coordinate 496,140,506, forward strand.
ACTGGGATTTTCACGCACAACCATTCTAGGGTTTACAAAGAATGGTGTGAAAAGGGTAAAAACATCCAGTATGCGGCAGTCCTGTGGGCAAAAATGCCTTGTGGATTCTAGAGGTCAGAGGAGAATGGCCGACTGATTCAAAGCTGATAGAAGAGCAACGTTGACTGAAATAACCACTTCGTTGCAACCGAGGTATGCAGCAAAGCATTTGTGAAGCCACAACACGCACAACTTGAGGCGGATGGGCTACAACAGCAGAAGACCCCACCGGTGTACCACTCATCTCCACTTCAAATAGGAAAAAGAGGGCTACAATTTGCACGAGCTCACCAAAATTGGACTGTTGAAGACTGGAAAAATGTTGCCCTGGTCTGATGAGTCTCGATTTCTGATGAGACATTCATAATGGTAGAGTCCGAATTTGGCGTAAACAGAATGAGAACATGTATCCATCCTCTGATGGCTACTTCCAGCAGGATAATGCACAATGTCTCAAAGCTCGAATCATTTCAAATTGGTTTCTTGAACATGACAATGAGTTCACTGTACTAAAATGGCTCCCACAGTCACAGATCTCACCCAATAGAGCATCTTTGGGTTGAGGTGGAACGGGAGCTTCGTGCCCTGGATGTGCATCCCTCAAATCTCCATCAACTGCAAGATGCTATCCTATCAATATGGGCCAACTTTCTAAAGAATGCTATCAGCACCTTGCTGAATCAATGCCACATAGAATTAAGGCAGTTTTGAAGGCAAAAGGGGGCCCAACACCGTATTATTAATTCTTTTAGGTGAGTGTATATATATATATATATATATACTGTATATATATTATCAAATATCACCCTTCCCTCCTCTACACCGCGCCAGTGGCTGCTCATGCGCGATCGCAGCAGAATTCCTGCGGCCATTTGATGAAATCACCAAATCTGGTCAGTCGCAGTCAGGGTGCCATCAGTGACATCGTACCTTACGCCTTCTTTCTGGAGCGTGCATTGCGTCGTGTTATTGATCAAGCCATTCGAGGAGCAGAAGCTGGAAGATGAGGAAGTCGCAATGCTGAATGAATTCCTAGGGGCTACTCCATCGAGACAAGTGAGCAGGAGTCTGAAGAGCAGTCAAAGGAGGATGGTGGCTGGGGGTGAGGAGGAGCAAGATAGCAGGCTTTGAGCGGACTTTAAACTTTCAGGGATCTCTGGTGTTGTCCGTGGCTGGGGGGGGAGGAACCGTGGACGACATCTCCCTGGGCGATGAGAGCAGGAGCCAGGGCACTCCACCGCTTCCAATTTATGCAAATGGGGGCCTTTATGCTCCAGTGTTTGAAGAGGGACCCCCGAATAAAAAGCATAAAGGGAAAGGACCAGTACTGGGTGGCAACGTACTTAGACCCCCGGTACAAACACAAAATGGCGACATGTTACCAGCATCACAGAGTGGCTGGCAGAATGCAGCATTTTCAGGCCTTGCTGTGAGAGATGCTGCATTCTGCTGTTGCGGGTGCTGCCAAGGAATTTCCACCCACAGCAAAAACAGGTGCGGGTTCCAATCCTAATGTGCCTGCAAGAAAAGGGCGGTTTGAAGATGTGTTGGTCACTTTAGATATGAATCATTCTTGCAGAAAACCCATTGACAGCCGCGCCTCCGGATCCAGCCTCAGGGAACGCCTAAACCGACAGGTGTCTGACTACATTGGGTTAATTGCCGATGTGGATGCTCTGAGAAGCGAGGAACCCCTGGACTACTGGGTGTGCAGGCTTTACCTGTGGCCAGAGCTGGCACAATTTGCCATGGAATTCTTGGCTTGCCCGTCATCGAGTGTCCTGTCCAAAAGGACGTTCACCGCAGCAGGGGGGATCGTGACTGATAAGCGCACTCGTCTAGCTCACGACAGTGTAGACTACCTCACATTTCTAAAAATCAATGAGGCATGGATCTCGGAGGAATTCAACACCTGTGACGACCACGTGTAATTGAATTTGCTCATGCCAGCCCACACATATCCGCCCCCACCCAGAACAAAGAATGGTCCTTGTCTTATGTATATACAGCGGCATAAAAGGCCTTTTCTGTCAGGTGAATGCCTAATTTTTGGGGCCTGTACTGGCCTACAGTAAAATATTTATCCAGTGACCGCCTAATGTACCTCCAGCCACATAATCACAAGTTATTTCTGTCAGGTGAATGCCTAATTTTTGGGCCTGTACTCCAGTGGCCTACAGTAAAATTTTTATCCAGTGATCGGCAAATGTACCTCCAGCCACATCAATACAAGTTTCTTTCTGTCAGGTTGAATGCCTAATTTTTGGGGCCTTTACTCCCGTGGGCCTAAAATAAAATTCTTCTAGTCTCCAGCAGGGGCATATTTTTGAGAGTTCCCTTTAAGATGCATAAAAATGGCAAATGATTAAAATACATATTTTTTGTAGGAATTTTTGACAATGTATCCCCCTCTGGTATGTCACTGTCCATGTTGTGGGACTATTTGTGCACTTCTAGTAAGTATTTGGTGGCTGCAAATATGACCTGAAGGTTTTTTCTGGTTCGCCTACCATTAAAAGTCAATGGGGCCCACTGCGAACGCGCTTTTCGCGAACATTTGATAGCGAACGAGCGTTCGCGAACCGTCCCGGCCTATGTTCATGACTGCTTACATGTTACAACCTCTACTTGTCCAAAAGAAGGTTTATGACTGGAAAAGACTCCCTCTTACGCTCATGGGCAGGGTCAATTAATAAAAATGGTGCTCATGCCTCAATTGCTTTATATCCTTCATAATGCACCAGTTTGTGTCCTGCTTAAGTTCTTTCACAAGGTCAGTGATTACAAACATTGCAGAGGCCCAATGAACAGGGAGGGCTATCTCTACTGAATACATGGATGTACTACCTTGTGGCCCAGATGCAACATCTAAGAGGATGGGGGGCACTAATGTAGTGTCTACCTCTGGGAAGATGGTGAAGTGTCTGGTTTTGGCTGATTCACTCCTATCAGCCTTGGAGGCTGGAACATTTGCCTTCTTGGGGAATGTATACCCTATCTAACTAACAATACATTAAGTGTGGGGGAAGGCATGGCAAATCTTGGGCATTACTGGATACTCTGACTATACTGTCATTTGGCCAAACTGTACAGGGAGTGCAGAATTATGGCAAGTTGTATTTTTGAGGATTAATTTTATTATTGAACAACAACCATGTTCTCCAATAAACCACAAAAAAAACTCATTAATTATCAAAGCTGAATATTTTTTGGAAGTAGTTTTTAGTTTGTTTTTAGTTTTTAGCTATTTTAGGGGGATATCTGTGTGTGCAGGTGACTATTACTGTGCATAATTATTAGGCAACTTAACAAAAAACAAATATATACCCATTTCAATTATTTATTTTTACCAGTGAAACCAATATAACATCTCAACATTCACAAATATACATTTCTGACATTCAAAAACAAAACAAAAACAAATCAGTGACCAATATAGCCACCTTTCATTGCAAGGGACACTCAAAAGACCTGCCATCCATGGATTCTGTCAGTGTTTTGATCTGTTCACCATCAACATTGCGTGCAGCAGCAACCACAGCCTCCCAGACACTGCTCAGAGAGGTGTACTGTTTTCCCTCCTTGTAAATCTCACATTTGATGAATGGACCACAGGTTCTCAATGGGGGTCAGATCAGGTGAACAAGGAGGCCATGTCATTCGATTTTCTTCTTTATACCCTTTCTTGCCAGCCACGCTGTGGAGTACTTGGACGCGTGTGATGGAGCATTGTCCTGCATGAAAATCATGTTTTTCTTGAAGGATGCAGACTTCATCCAGTACAACTGCTTGAAGAAGGTGTCTTCCAGAAACTGGCAGTAGGACTGGGAGTTGAGCTTGGCTCCATCCTCAACCCGAAAAAGCCCCACAAGCTCATCTTTGATGATACCAGCCCAAACCAGTACTCTCCACCTCCACCTTGCTGGCTTCTGAGTCGGACCTGGAGCTCTCTGCCCTTTACCAATCCAGCCACGGGCCCATCCATCTGGCCCATCAAGACTCACTCTCATTTCATCAGTCCATAAAACCTTTAGAAAAATCAGTCTTGAGATATTTTCTTGGCCCAGTCTTGACGTTTCACAGCTTGTGTGTCTTGTTCAGTGGTGGTATTCTTTCAGCCTTTCTTACCTTGGCCATGTCTCTGAGTATTGCACACCTTGTGCTTTTGGGCCCTCCAGTGATGTTGCAGCTCTGAAATATGGCCAAACTGTGGCAAGTGGCATCTTGGCAGCTGCACGCTTGACTTTTCTCAGTTCATGGGCAGTTATTTTGCGCCTTGGTTTTTCCACACGCTTCTTGCGACCCTGTTGACTATTTTGAATGAAACGCTTGATTGTTCGATGATCACGCTTCAGAAGCTTTGCAATTTTAAGAGTGCTGCATCCCTCTGCAAGATATCTCACTATATTTGACTTTTCTGAGCCTGTCAAGTCCTTCTTTTGACCCATTTTGCCAAAGGAAAGGAAGTTGCCGAATAATTATGCACACCTGATATGGGTGTTGATGTCATTAGACCACACCCCTTCTCATTACAGAGATGCTCATCACCTAATATGCTTAATTGGTAGTAGGCTTCCGAGCCTATACAGCTTGGAGTAAGACAACATGCATAAAGAGGATGATGTGGGTCAAAATACTCATTTGCCTAATAATTCTGCACGCAGTGTATGTATAAAAAAACTGCAGAAGTTACCTAAGTTTTGGGAGTTGGGCCATATTAAACATGTATTTCAGGAAGGGTCCTTTAAGTCATTCACACAGATACAGCAGGAGTTTTGGCTACCGAAATCTAGTTTCTACCAGTATTCACAAATTAGGTATGCTATTCAGATACAAAATCAAGCTACTTGTGGCTATGGGGCCACAAGGTGACATTATATTGCATGGGGCCACAATGGGACATTATACTGTACGAGGCGGCTGGGGACAGGGTGACATTATACTGTACGAGGCGGCTGGGGAGAACGTGACATTATACTGCATGGGGTAGGCCATATGGTGACATTATAGTGACATTTTAATGCATGGGGCAACAATCCATCCCCCCCATACAATATCTATTCAGTGTCTGCATGGCATAAATAGCTGAGGGCTTGCTGGGCTTTGTAGTGCACTTAAGGCCATAGGTTGCTTCTTTAACTAACTTATTGTATGATGCAAACACAAAACATCACCTACCTCAGGCAGTGACAGTGACAACCCCATGACAGCAGCTAGGGCCCACGCAGCACACAGGGTCATGCACTGCAGGTACTCACCAGCCCGTAATGTACAGCAAGCCACACTAAGGCTACTTTCACACTAGCGTTCATAGCGGGTCCGTCTGATGTCTGCTCAGACGGATCCGCTCCTATAATGCAGACGTTTGTACCCGTTCAGAACGGATCCGTCTGCATTATAGTTTGAAAAAAATTCGAAGTGTGAAAGTAGCCTGAACGATCGTCCAGACTTTACATTGAAAGTCAATGGGGGACGGATCCGTTTGAAGATTGAGCCATATGGTGTCATCTTCAAACGGATCCGTCCCATTGACTTACATTGTAAATCTGGACGGATCCGCTTGCCTCCGCACGGCCAGGTGGACACCCGAACGCTGCAAGGCAGCGTTCAGGTGTCCGCTCGCTGAGCGGAGCGGAGGCTGAATGCTGGCAGACTGATGCATTCTCAGCGGATCCGCGTCCACTGAGAATGCATTAGGGCTGGACGGTTGCGTTCGGGGCCGCTTGTGAGCCCCTTCAAACGGAGCTCACGAGCGGACACCCGAACGCAGGTGTGAAAGTAGCCTAACCTGAAAACACTACACTTCTGACTGTGGTAAGCCCCGCCCCCAGTCCATTTATTTGCAATCAGCATTGTCTTACCACTAACCAATCAGTGGGCCTGTTATAGCTGCTCTCACATCAGGTGTACATGAAAAAAGCACTGGGATTGGCTGGTATTTCCATTGGTATGGAGATTGCTGGTATTTCTGCTTGTCTGTATTTCCGCGGCCTGGCAAACAATCATCCAGGGCCCGGTCCTGGGCCACGGACCGGTGGTTGGGGACCACTAACTCAGAGGATAGCTGTGCTAGATGTGGTGCTGCACAAGCGGACTTAATTCATATGATGTGGAATTGTCCTGGGCTGAGTAGGTACTGGCCGGAATTCCTGTAAAATGCTTACTTGGCTATGTCAGTGATTACCTGTGACGGGAGGCCATTGCCTATCCATTCTCTGAAATTTATACCAAGCTAACAAATTGATTGCCTATTATTGGATAGACCCACGCCCCACTTACTAAAAGCAAACTGGTTGCTAGTTAAAATCTTCTGAACCGGTTGGAGAAATAATATACAGTACAGACCAAAAGTTTGGACACACCTTCTCATTCAAAGAGTTTTCTTTATTTTCATGACAATGAAGGCATCAAAACTATGAATTAACACATGTGGAATTATATACATTACAAACAAGTGTGAAACAACTGAAAATATGTCATATTCTAGGTTCTTCAAAGTAGCCATCTTTTGCTTTGATTACTGCTTTGCACACTCTTGGCATTCTCTTGATGAGCTTCAAGAGGTAGTCCCCCTGAAATGGTTTTCACTTCATAGGTGTGCCCTGTCAGGTTTAATAAGTGGGGATTTCTTGCCTTATAAATGGGGTTGGGACCATCAGTTGCATTGAGGAGAAGTCAGGTGGATACACAGCTGATAGTCCTACTGAATAGACTGTTAGAATTTGTATTATGGCAAGAAAAAAGCAGCTAAGTAAAGAAAAATGAGTGGCCATCATTACTTTAAGAAATGAAGGTCAGTCAGTCAGCCGAAAAATTGGGAAAACTTTGAAAGTAAGGGCTATTTGACCATGAAGGAGAGTGATGGGGTGCTGCGCCAGATGACCTGGCCTCCACAGTCACTGGACCTGAACCCAATCGAGATGGTTTGGGGTGAGCTGGACCGCAGAGTTAAGGCAAAAGGGCCAACAAGTGCTAAGCATCTCTGGGAATTCCTTCAAGACTGTTGGAAGACCATTTCAGGTGACTACCTCTTGAAGCTCATCAAGAGAATGCCAAGAGTGTGCAAAGCAGTAATCAAAGCAAAAGGTGGCTACTTTGAAGAACCTAGAATATGACATATTTTCACTTGTTTCACACTTGTTTGTTATGTATATAATTCCACATGTGTTAATTCATAGTTTTGATGCATTTTGAAGATATTTGGGATGCATGGCTTGATACACTGTGTATGGCGTCCCTACGGCTTCGTTCACATCACCGTTGTGAAAGCCAACTGACAGTAACTGACAACATATATTCCGTTAATTTAACGGATAGACCAAGCGGATCCGTTAAAAAAACGGACAATGTATCCGTTTGCATTCCGTTCTTATCCGTTATTCATTCATTTATGACGGATCAGTTTTTTTTTCGTTTTTTTTCATTAGTTTCCTCCCACTTTCAGATAGTATATATACATGGATATGTCCTTGTACAATTTGAGTTGTGGCTTTAGGGATTGCAAGCTTGAAATGCTGCCGGCTGATCTGTTTTTTTTCGTTGGATTATTTTATCCTAAGGATGAAATGGAAACAAAGGCAATTACAATCCCAGAGAAGAAGATATTGGGTTCATCCAATAACCTCAGCACGATGCACAAGAGGAGTATTCTCCACTTTATATCAAGATCTTCGCCGTCACCCTGAATTTTTTTTTGATTATCTACGTATGAGTGTGTCAAGCTTTGACCATCTTGTGCAGAAACTAGAACAACGTCTACGTAGAAGGAATACCAAATTCAGACGAAGCGTGTCACCAGAAGAACGCTTAATGGTTACCCTAAGGTAAATTTACTTTTATTTACTTTTTACTTTACATTTTTTTCCAGAGCTTTGATATGATGTTCAAGCAAAAGTGTCTGTGACCCCTCCACTGTGTAATACTTTCAAATATGGTATTATGTTGATTTATGGAGTAAACAGAGAACTTAAAATTGTCTCTCCTTATATTTTAGATTTCTTGCCACTGTTGAAAGTCTATCAAGTCTGCACTTCCAGTTTCGCCTGGGTAAATCGACCATTTCCTACATAGTACAAGGCACATGTAAAGCATGGGATCTGCTTCGTGAGGATTATATTCCACATCCAACAACACAACAGTGGACAGACATAGCAAAGTGGAAGGAGGATAAGGTATTGGTTGGTTTGAATACGATGGGCCATAAGACTGTGGTCTGTGAAAGGAAGTATTTGAAGGTTGGTAGTATTAGGATGGGGCATAGGAATGTGGTGTGGGAAAAGAGGGTGGTGGAGGATATGTCTGGGATGGGGGGCGGTGCACAAAATTGAACACGGTTTGCGTCAATGCCATCCGACATTGAAAATTCTGTTCCAGAGACAGACGATCCATCCACGGAGCGAGAGTTAAAAGAAAACTCTGATTAGGAGTAAGCGGATCCAGCCGCCCCCGCCCCCTCCAGCGTCCGGATGTGGTTCAGAAGCTCCTCCTTATTCCTAAACATGTTTTCCTCTACTCTCTTCAAATTGTCCCTTACAATCTCCGCAAACATTCTCCTACCTGTTCCACGCCTCCTACGTACTCCTGCAAAAGCACTGTCTACTTGATGTTCTGCAGTTTCCATAGGGGCAGATGGAACAGGTAGGGGATCATCTGTTTCTGGAACAGGATTGTCACTGACAGAAGCTCCAGCAGCCTGTACTGTTTCCTCTTCCGGGGGCTGAAGAGTGCTTGAGTGAGTCCTACAAAGAGAAAAGACAAAAATAAATTTTTGGCCCTTTGCAAAATGTAATCACAAAATATTAAACTACAAGTGGAATACTTACTGCCTCATTTCTGCAGACCTTCTCAGGAACTGCAGCAGGGGAGCGTATCGGTAGGTCCGAACGTTCCTCGCCCCGGAACCGCTCGGAAGGTTTCTTTCTGTGTGGAGGTCGCGGATAAAGCGATCCCTCATTGACCTCCACCGAATCACTATGATCTCCCCTATTGAATTAAAACGCTTATTTTTTTATACATGTAAATAACATCAGAGGTTCTGTTGGCACTGTAGTCAACTCACGACAAGCCTGTTGTTGACGGTCATTCATATTCTCCCAGCTTTCCACTAGGGCTCTAAAAATTTCAGACCATATATGCCGGATCGCTATGTGGTCCGCGTGAAGCCGCTGGGGACTGGTCCTATAGTGCCAGTCTCTCCTCCACGAGATGGATGAGGAGTTCCTGGTCAAATTGGATGTTTGTTGAAACATCCTCATCCGAGTGACTTCTGGAACCCTATAGACACTGATAATTAATTAAGAAGTATGATGTGAAACCGCCATGACCCCGGCCATGACCTCCACGAAGTGATCTCCTTCCACAACCCCTAGGAACTGGGCCACGTGGTCTTGTTGCTGGAGGAGAAATGACTGCCTCCTCCTAAAGTTAATAGAAATGGTTAGAAATTATTATGCTGTAAACTTTATTAGCATCTCTTTCCATTGCTATTCAAGTATACCTGTCTTGGCTCATGAGTACTTGTCCTGCCGACATCTGTTGCAGGAAGTCTTTGGCTGAATTCCTATAAGACAATATAATTCTTTTTTTTATCTAGTGTTGAAGTAGTATTTAGTATTAGGGTATAGTATGCCCCATTTTCTAAATACATACTGTCTCCATTTGGGAGTGTGTCCTCTCCGTTTCATCCTGTGACCCGCTAGATGATGATTGCTCCTGAAATATTGTTTGCCAAAAAAATGTATTAGTATATAGATATGTCAGCTCCTTTACGTGGGAGAGACCTCCACCGACTTAAAGACCAGATTGAACAACCACCGCTACACTATCAGAAAGGGACGCACAGACCTTCCAGTTCCTAGACATTTTAGCTTAAAAAAGCACAGCGAAAAAGAACTTAGGTGCTGGATCATTGATCAGGTGCAAATGCCACGGAGAGGTGGGGATCGCATTTCTCTACTCAAAAAAAGAGAAATGTATTGGATACAGACCTTAAATAGTCTACATCCTAATGGACTAAACATTGACTATAGATATGTAGGTGGGTTGTGAATGGGGTGGTTTGCCCTGTTATGCTTTTGTATTACGTCAGACGATTCTTTTGCAGTAGACGGATTTATTGGCTATAATACATTTTTTTAAAATCAGTAACTTAAAAAATAGTAAACAAAAAAATGAAAAATGGGAAATGAATTATATATATATCACTGCTAACATATTTTTATTTCATTATTTTAGGTACACTTATACTTTTGGAGAAGGTATCTTACAAAGTTGATGGACCTGGACAGTGGATGAGAGACCTACGTTTAAAAAAAATGTTTTTTTCTATTTATATATTGTTCTCTTGTGGTGTCTTGCGCATGTCCCGAAGGTGTAGTATAGGGAATTCTCGTGCCATCTGCTCTATTTTCTCCAATTTTTATTAGTATGGAATTTAGGTTTATATCCTTGAATGCTGCCGATTTGTTAATAAGTAACGTTCTGATACATGAAATTGAGGAGAACCCCTCTCGGTCACGTATTTCAGCAGGTTTGGAACCCACAGTACTGATGGTACTGACGTACTTGCACGACTGGGGTAACGATTGGAATTAAGCCTCTTTCTTGGAAAAGGAGGGGACTCTTCCAACCTGCCTATATATTTAGTGACGCAATGTGGAACGAAAAAACGGCAATTTACATAGTATTCAGTATATATCAGCAATAGGGCAGTATTCCCTTATCCATTATGGTGGTTAGTATACCTGAGACTAGTTATGCGCATGCGCTTCCTTTCTAGACAGTTCAAGTCATCCCGTGTATCTAGTGCAGCATACGTCGCCCACGTCACTAATATGTGACTGGACTACGCGCGTGCGTACTATGGAGAGCGCCGTAGTATGACGCAGGAGCCGGTCGGGACATGCGCAAAGACACTTCAGGGACGCGCTGTACAGCGCGATGGACAGCGTGGTCGCTAGCACTACTCCAGGTATTAATTAACTTGTTTTCTCCTCCCACACATGTGTATCATTATGACTTCTGTAATCATCATGTTCTGAGTAGAATACAGCTGTGATTAATTATGGTTTTGGATGAGTTCAGATGTAATTTTGATGCATTATGCACTTTATGCACTCACTGTATCTTTCACTTTATTCAATTATATTGAATTAGCAATATGTTTTTTTATTTGTAATATTTTGCTGCAGATATGACCTTAAGTATCAATTATGTTTAAGCACCAAGTGTTATGATTGACACCCCTTTATATGTAACCTGTTCACATCCTATCAATGCTTGAGAAAGGCTCATTGCGAGCCGAAACGTCGCTTGTGCCACCGGGTGAATAAACCTTTTTTTCACTGGAGATTCAATTGGAGTGCAGTCCGATCTCTTTGTTCTGTATCAGTGGGTAAGCACCAGTTACCATACTTGGACATTGCACCCTCTCTACTTGTCTTCTGGCTTGGTGGTGCTGCTGGTAATTTTTTTCCACATATATATATATACACAGAGATAGATAGACAGAACGCGAGACACAGAGAGAGACAGACAGAGACATACAGACAGACAGACAGAGAAAAGACCGAGAGATGGAGAAAGAATCTGTCTACTTACCACAATCTCCAATGGAGAGTTACTGTGGTCACTGCTGTTTTGTGACATTTCTGAAAAAAATCGTCATACTTGATTTTAGTAATTAAATAAAAAAAATACATTGACATCAATTATTCAACACGTGCCATGATGGAAAAGAAGGAACACAGACCTGTTCCCATACTGCGAACATTGCACTTGCTGGATAGCAAGCTATATTTTAGGCATGAAAAAAATATAATTTCAGGACAACTTTTGTCACATTGGGCAATTGATTCCAATAAGCGTGCCTGTATATCAGACTGAAAACTATAGGTGTGTAGATTCATCAGACAAGCAAACATCTGGCTGCATACCGATTGGCTTGAATGTGTATGCTATATGCCCATTACGACCATTTTTAAAGTGGAGGCACTGATCAGAAATTGCACGGAAACATGCGCAAAATGGAGTGCACAGGGTCTGTTCTTATGTATTGTGAACCCATCGTGTGCAGTTCACAGTATGGTCACAGAGCCATAACATAGGACTGTACATTAATAAGCACAGGGGCTAAAAAACGGCACACACATGTTGGCTATGTCCATGGTATTCAATAGATTGCTGTAGATGTGGAGAGATGTGACTGACATTCCTATACGCAAATATTTCATGCTATCCTACAACAATACATTTGGTAGGAACATGATTTTACACTTTTTTAAACTTACATTAAACTTTTACTTACTTTTTTTTGACTAGACAAGCTTTCTGCAGTGTGATCTCATATAGTAAAGCTTTAAAGATGGGAGGGTCAGGTGACGGTCATATGTTCTTTTTTCAGTCACTAGAGAACTTTTGCAGACAGAAGACTTTTCCATTTGAGCATGCTCAGAACTAAAAACGGAACAGAATAACGGAGTGCATACAGGATCACATACAATGTACTCCGTTTCAATCCGTTACTCATTGACTACAATGCAAAAAGTAACGGATACTTTGAGAATCCGTTATTTGAGACGGGAGAAAAAGTCCTGCATGTAGGATTATTTTTTCCGTCTAAATTAACGTAAAGATGACGGAATGGTGCCAAACGAAGTGTAACTGACAATTTATAAAATCAATAGAAGTGAATGGGATTTTAAACGGAGTCGTTATTTTCCGTTTTATTCATCCTCTCAACTGAAGAATATAACGGAAAACCAAACGGTGATGTGAACGAAGCCTTATATTAACAAGAGATTGAGGGGTATAATTGGAGTTTGTGGATGGCAGATGGCCTCTCCCTATATGCTTCTTTGTACTGCTGCTTTATGTTTTATGGTCTGTAAAATGGTTACTGACTGCATAAGTCCTTACTGTATCCTGAGTATTGTATTGTGGGGAATTGTTTGTTTCATCATGAAAGAAGTATCGGAGGCTGCTAGAGATGCCCCTAAGGAGCGCTTTTAGGGGCGAGCCTAATGGACATTCTGCTAATTGGTTTGTTTTTTGTTTCTATGTATGCTATGTTAAAATCAACATTAATACAAATTATTTGATCAAAAAAGTACAGGCTGCTTTTTATAGTGCACTAAAGCCCTTATGCTGCAGGACATTTTCCTTTGTGTCTGGCTACATAATGAAGTGACTTCTACTCTCTACTTTCACACTTGCGTTCGGAGCGGATCCGTCTGGTGTCTGCACAGACGGATCCGCTCCTATAATGCAAACGATGGTATCCGTTCAGAACGGATCCGTCTGCATTATATTTCACAAAAAAATCTAAGTGTGAAAGTTAGTCAGACGGATCCGTCCAGACTTTGCATTGAAAGTCAATGGGGGACGGATCCGTTTGAAATTGCACCATATTGTGTCAACTTCAAACGGATCCGTCCCCATTGACTTACATTGTAAGTCTGGACGGATCCGTTTGGCTCCGCACGGCCAGGCGGACACCCGAACGCTGCAAGCTGCATTCGGGTGTCCGCCTGCTGAGCGGAACGGAGGCCAAGCGGAGCCAGACTGAGGCATTCGGAGCGGATCCGCATCCACTCAGAATGCATTGGGGCCGTACGGATGCGTTCGGGGCCGCTTGTGAGAGCCTTCAAACGGAGCTCACAAGCGGAACCCCGAACGGAAGTGTGAAAGTAGTAATGCTTATGCAACTTTCCAGCATGCTATCCTCAGCCCCTTTCATTCTTATGCTCACTTAAAGTGGTTTTCCAATACAACAAATATTGGTGGCAGTGGTCTTAACCACCTCAGCCCCCAGTGCTTAAACACCCTGAAAGACCAGGCCACTTTTTACACTTCTGACCTACACTACTTTCACCGTTTATTGCTCGGTCATGCAACTTACCACCCAAATGAATTTTACCTCCTTTTCTTCTCACTAATAGAGCTTTCATTTGGTGGTATTTCATTGCTGCTGACATTTTTACTTTTTTTGTTATTAATCGAAATTTAAACGATTTTTTTGCAAAAAAATGACATTTTTCACTTTCAGTTGTAAAATTTTGCAAAAAAAAACGAGATCCATATAGAAATTTTGCTCTAAATTTATAGTTCTACATGTCTTTGATAAAAAAAAATGTTTGGGTAAAAAAAAAAAATGGTTTGGGTAAAAGTTATAGCGTTTACAAACTATGGTACAAAAATGTGAATTTCCGCTTTTTGAAGCAGCTCTGACTTTCTGAGCACCTGTCATGTTTCCTGAGGTTCTACAATGGCCAGACAGTACAAACACCCCACAAATGACCCCATTTCGGAAAGTACACACCCTAAGGTATTCGCTGATGGGCATAGTGAGTTCATAGAACTTTTTATTTTTTGTCACAAGTTAGCGGAAAATGATGATTTTTTTTTTTTTTTTTCTTACAAAGTCTCATATTCCACTAACTTGTGACAAAAAATAAAAACTTCTATGAACTCACTATGCCCATCACGAAATACCTTGGGGTCTCTTCTTTCCAAAATGGGGTCACTTGTGGGGTAGTTATACTGCCCTGGCATTTTAGGGGCCCAAATGTGTGGTAAGGAGTTTGAAATCAAATTCTGTAAAAAATGACCTGTGAAATCCGAAAGGTGCTCTTTGGAATATGAGCCCCTTTGCCCACCTAGGCTGCAAAAAAGTGTCACACATCTGGTATCTCCGTACTCAGGAGAAGGTGGGGAATGTGTTTTGGGGTGTCTTTTTACATATACCCATGCTGGGTGAGATAAATATCTTGGTCAAATGCCAACTTTGTATAAAAAAATGGGAAAAGTTGTCTTTTGCCAAGATATTTCTCTCACCCAGCATGGGTATATGTAAAATGACACCCCAAAACACATTCCCCACCTTCTCCTGAGTACGGCAATACCAGATGTGTGACACTTTTTTGCAGCCTAGGTGGGCAAAGGGGCCCATATTCCAAAGAGCACCTTTCGGATTTCACAGGTCATTTTTTACAGAATTTGATTTCAAACTCCTTACCACACATTTGGGCCCCTAGAATGCCAGGGCAGTATAACTACCCCACAAGTGACCCCATTTTGGAAAGAAGACACCCCAAGGTATTCCGTGAGGGGCATGGCAAGTTCCTAGAATTTTTTATTTTTTGTCACAAGTTAGTGGAAAATGATGATTTTTTTTTTTTTTTTTTTCATACAAAGTCTCATATTCCACTAACTTGTGACAAAAAATAAAACTTCCATGAACTCACTATGCCCATCAGCGAATACCTTGGGGTCTCTTCTTTCCAAAATGGGGTCAATTGTGGGGTAGTTATACTGCCCTGGCATTCTAGGGCCCAAATGTGTGGTAAGGAGTTTGAAATCAAATTCTGTAAAAAATGACCTGTGAAATCCGAAAGGTGCTCTTTGGAATATGGGCCCCTTTGCCCACCTAGGCTGCAAAAAAGTGTCACACATCTGGTATCTCCGTACTCAGGAGAAGGTGGGGAATGTGTTTTGGGGTGTCATTTTACATATACCCATGCTGGGTGAGATAAATATCTTGGTCAAATGCCAACTTTGTATAAAAAAATGGGAAAAGTTGTCTTTTGCCAAGATATTTCTCTCACCCAGCATGGGTATATGTAAAATGACACCCCAAAACACATTCCCCACCTTCTCCTGAGTACGGAGATACCAGATGTGTGACACTTTTTTGCAGCCTAGGTGGGCAAAGGGGCCCATATTCCAAAGAGCACCTTTCGGATTTCACAGGTCATTTTTTACAGAATTTGATTTCAAACTCCTTACCACACATTTGGGCCCCTAGAATGCCAGGGCAGTATAACTACCCCACAAGTGACCCCATTTTGGAAAGAAGAGACCCCAAGGTATTCGCTGATGGGCATAGTGAGTTCATGGAAGTTTTTATTTTTTGTCACAAGTTAGTGGAATATGAGACTTTGTATGAAAAAAAAAAAAAAAAAAATCAGCATTTTCCACTAACTTGTGACAAAAAATAAAAATTCTAGGAACTCGCCATGCCCCTCACGGAATACCTTGGGGTGTCTTCTTTCCAAAATGGGGTCACTTGTGGGGTAGTTATACTGCCCTGGCATTTTCCAGGGGCCCTAATGTGTGGTAAGTAGGTAAATGACCTGTGAAATCCTAAAGGTGCTCTTTGGAATATGGGCCCCTTTGCCCACCTAGGCTGCAAAAAAGTGTCACACATCTGGTATCGCCGTATTCAGGAGAAGTTGGGGAATGTGTTTTGGGGTGTCATTTTACATATACCCTTGCTGGGTGAGAGAAATATCTTGGCAAAAGACAACTTTTCCCATTTTTTTTATACAAAGTTGGCATTTGACCAAGATATTTCTCTCACCCAGCATGGGTATATGTAAAATGACACCCCAAAAACACATTCCCCACCTTCTCCTGAGTACGGCGATACCAGATGTGTGACACTTTTTTTGCAGTCTAGATGCGCAAAGGGGCCCAAATTCCTTTTAGGAGGGCATTTTTAGACATTTGGATCCCAGACTTCTTCTCACGCTTTGGGGCCCCTAGAATGCCAGGGCAGTATAAATACCCCACATGTGACCCCATTTTGGAAAGAAGACACCCCAAGGTATTCAATGAGGGGCATGGCGAGTTCATAGAATTTTTTTTTTTTTTGGCACAAGTTAGCGGAAATTGATATTTTTAATTTTTTTCTCACAAAGTCTCCCGTTCCGCTAACTTGGGACAAAAATTTCAATCTTTCATGGACTCAATATGCCCCTCACGGAATACCTGGGGGTGTCTTCTTTCCGAAATGGGGTCACATGTGGGGTATTTATACTGCCCTGGCATTCTAGGGGCCCTAAAGCGTGAGAAGAAGTCTGGAATATAAATGTCTAAAAAATTTTACGCATTTGGTTTCCGTGAGGGGTATGGTGAGTTCATGTGAGATTTTATTTTTTGACACAAGTTAGTGGAATATGAGACTTTGTAAGAAAAAAAATAAAAAAATTCCGCTAACTTGGGCCAAAAAAATGTCTGAATGGAGCCTTACAGAGGAGTGATCAATGACAGGGGGGTGATCAATGACAGCGGGGTGATCAATGACAGGGGGGTGATCAGGGAGTCTATATGGGGTGATAACCACAGTCATTGATCACGCCCGTGTAAGGCTTCATTCAGACGTCCGTATGCGTTTTGCGGATCCGATCCATCTATCAGTGGATCCGTAAAAATCATGCGGACGTCTGAATGGAGCTTTACAGGGGGGTAATCAATGACAGGGGGGGTAATCAATGACAGGGGGGTGATCAGGGAGTCTATATGGGGTGATCACCACAGTCATTGATCACGCCCCTGTAAGGCTTCATTCAGACGTCCGTATGCGTTTTGCGGATCCGATCCATCTATCAGTGCATCCGTAAAAATCATGCGGACATCTGAATGGAGCTTTACAGGGGGGTAATCAATGACAGGGGGGTGATCAGGGAGTCTATATGGGGTGATCACCACAGTCATTGATCACGCCCCTGTAAGGCTTCATTCAGACGTCCGGATGCGTTTTGCGGATCCGATCCATCTATCAGTGGATCCGTAAAAATCATGCGGACGTCTGAATGGAGCTTTACAGGGGGGTAATCAATGACAGGGGGGTAATCAATGACAGGGGGGTGATCAGGGAGTCTATATGGGGTGATCACCACAGTCATTGATCACGCCCCTGTAAGGCTTCATTCAGACGTCCGGATGCGTTTTGCGGATCCGATCCATCTATCAGTGCATCCGTAAAAATCATGCGGACATCTGAATGGAGCTTTACAGGGGGTTGATCAATGACAGGGGGGTGATCACCACAGTCATTGATCATGCCCCTGTAAGGCTTCATTCAGACGTCCGGATGCGTTTTGCGGATCGGATCCATCTATCAGTGCATCCGTAAAAATCATGCGGACATCTGAATGGCGCTTTACAGGGGGGTGATCAGGGAGTCTATATGGGGTGATCACCACAGTCATTGATCATGCCCCTGTAAGGCTTCATTCAGACGTCCGGATGCGTTTTGCGGATCCGATCCATCTATCAGTGCATCCGTAAAAATCATGCGGACATCTGAATGGAGCTTTACAGGGGGGTAATCAATGACAGGGGGGTGATCACCACAGTCATTGATCATGCCCCTGTAAGGCTTCATTCAGACGTCCGGATGCGTTTTGCGGATCGGATCCATCTATCAGTGCATCCGTAAAAATCATGCGGACATCTGAATGGAGCTTTACAGGGGGGTAATCAATGACAGGGGGGTAATCAATGACAGGGGGGTGATCAGGGAGTCTATATGGGGTGATCACCACAGTCATTGATCATGCCCCTGTAAGGCTTCATTCAGACGTCCGGATGCGTTTTGCGGATCCGATCCATCTATCAGTGCATCCGTAAAAATCATGCGGACATCTGAATGGAGCTTTACAGGGGGGTAATCAATGACAGGGGGGTAATCAATGACAGGGGGGTGATCAGGGAGTCTATATGGGTGATCACCACAGTCATTGATCACGCCCCTGTAAGGCTTCATTCAGACGTCCGGATGCGTTTTGCGGATCCGATCCATCTATCAGTGGATCCGTAAAAATCATGCGGACATCTGAATGGAGCTTTACAGGGGGGTAATCAATGACAGGGGGGTAATCAATGACAGGGGGGTGATCAGGGAGTCTATATGGGGTGATCACCACAGTCATTGATCATGCCCCTGTAAGGCTTCATTCAGACGTCCGGATGCGTTTTGCGGATCCGATCCATCTATCAGTGGATCCGTAAAAATCATGCGGACGTCTGAATGGAGCTTTACAGGGGGGTAATCAATGACAGGGGGGTAATCAATGACAGGGGGGTGATCAGGGAGTCTATATGGGGTGATCACCACAGTCATTGATCACGCCCCTGTAAGGCTTCATTCAGACGTCCGGATGCGTTTTGCGGATCCGATCCATCTATCAGTGGATCCGTAAAAATCATGCGGACATCTGAATGGAGCTTTACAGGGGGGGGTGATCAATGACAGGGGGGTAATCAATGACAGGGGGGTGATCAGGGAGTCTATATGGGGTGATCAGGGGCTAATAAGGGGTTAATAAGTGACGGGGGGGGGGGGGGTGTAGTGTAGTGTAGTGGTGCTTGGTGGGACTTTACTGAGCTACCTGTGTCCTCTGGTGGTCGATCCAAACAAAGGGGACCACCAGAGGACCAGGTAGCAGGTATATTAGACGCTGTTATCAAAACAGTGTCTAATATACTGTACCTGTTAGGGGTTAAAAAAAACACATCTCCAGCCTGCCAGCGAACGATCGCCGCTGGCAGGCTGGAGATCAACTCTCTTACCTTCCGTTCCTGTGAGCGTGCGCGCCTGTGTGCGCGCGTTCACAGGAAATCTCGGCCATCGCGAGATGACGCGTATATGCGTGACTGTGCGCAGCGCTGCCACCTCCGAAACGCGATCCTGCGTTAGGCGGTCCGGAGGTGGTTAAAATTGCTGAAAGGCGTTGTCCCACGAAAAACATTTTACAGATTTCAAACCAGCACCTGGATCTGAATACTTTTATAATAGCATGCAATGAAAAATTTTGTCTAGCCACTGTTTTTCAATAAAATGTATCCGTATAGCGCCTCCTGCTCTTTGTTCTTTTTCTTATTCCTTTGTCAGGCTCACTGACAAGGCTGCACATGCTCAATTTCATCCTTCAACTGCCTCCTGAGCTGTGATAGGGAGAGAACTCCAGCAGAATAGACACGCCCCCTGAGCTGCAGCAGAAAAGACACTCCCCTTGAGCTGCCAGCTTGATATAAAACTAACAGAGCAATGATGTGCATATCTCTGGATCCATGGGGGGTACAGGGCTGGTTCTAGCTTTGTTCGGAAGAGATTGTCATAAATTATATAATGAATGATTTTCATTTTTTACATTAATCATGGGGTGAACCCTTTAAAAAGATAAAAGAACTGATACTCACCTTCACTGATTCCCCTCCACTGCTGTTCCAATGCTGCTATCTCAACACACAGGAAAGGCCCACTTAGACAATCTCTGGCTGAAGCAGGCCTCTGATGCTGCTAATGACTTACTGATAAGGCATTTCTTGTATGTTTAGAGGGGACCAGAAGATAGAGAACAGTGGGGACACTAGCAGGGGATTGGTGATGCTTTAAAGACATTCTAAGTAGAAACAAGCAATTCAATTCTAAACTAATCAGATTTGTTACAAATTCCACAAAAATTTATCCGCCAAATAAATCAAGTTTTTGAAATTTGCTTCTAATAAATCACGTAAATGCCATTTTACTGTGAAACTTGGTGAAGAAAAACATGAGGGAGGAAGAAGATGGAGGAGCACATGACACTGGAAGGAAGTGGGGAGGAGGGCTTGCCCTGATTGGCTCAAAGGCTTAATGACAGCCTGATCAGCCAATTAGGGGGCAGTAGGGAGGCAGGTCCTTCATCTGAAACAGAAGAATCGCCATTCTTATTTCAGCTTGTGATAAGGAAAGGTGTTATGTGACAGTGTCTGACAAAAAGCTATTACAGACACAAGCTGCCAATGTAGTATGATAGGGGCACTATAGGGGCATAGTATAGAGGAGAGACTAAGAAGATATATTTGGGTATATTTTAGGGAATTTGTTAGTGAACACATTACTACAACAGACTGTGTAGTTCAAAGACACTTTACTGCAAAAAATGCATTATTACCTAAGTGAATTATCAATACCAGTGTGCAATGTGTTTGTAAAAGGGGAGGGATATTTAATTGCACCTCTGCCTTTAAATTACATAAAAAACACTTGCAATTTTGCTAGTACCATTTAATAATTCATGACTGTACATTTATTGGAAACCTGCGACGTTTCATTTATAGGCCTCATAATAAAACGTCTGGAAAAAAGAAGAGTGAAAAATGAAAGACCCATGCCTCATCATCCAAGAGTAAGAATGTGGGATGTAGTAGAAGCTGCAGCACCAGCCATCTGGCCAGTAGTAGTAAATAGTAGTAAGGCACAGTTCTCCCTGGCATCCGATTGGCACCACATTATTGTTGAGGACAAAGAGGATGAGATTGTGGACTGGATGGCTTTCTCCTCTCAGTCACTTCTGAGTCTGACACCATGCCTTGGAGCCAGATAGTTACAGCATTCCTAGAAGAGGCAACAAAAAGTCCCATAAAGAAGAAAGTGGAAGATGAGGAGCTACCACTGGAAGAGGAGGAGGTACAGAAGGAGGAGGAATCGCTTGTGCAGGAGGACGAGGCTGACAATGATGATGGGGAAGGGGGGCACAACCCAGAAAGAACTGGGTCCTCAGGCACGTTGGCGAGAATGGGAAGCTGTATGCTTGCTTGCTTAAGTAATGACAGGTGTATTCTTACCATCAAGCAATCTGATGATTACTGGATAGTCATGCTTTTAGGCCCTCGCCATCAAAGCAAAATGTGGGAATGTTTTCCTGCTGCTGAAAGGGAGACCAAATTTTTGCCCCCTACAAAGTCACTCACTTCCTGCTGTCTCCACCACCACAATCAGCAAAAGAGATCCCGGAAGAAGCCTGTGTGGCAAAACGGCGTTGGATGGAGGTGGCTGCAGAGTCGACGTGCTATCAGTGGTATTGTTGTTGGCTTATTTTCTGCCCACGATGTATCTTTTGGTCATTACTATTTTGGGTGGATTTCATGCCCTGGGTCTTTCTGATTGTTTTTCTGGGCTTTATGGACTTTCCATGTACCTTTGATGGCTGATTGATTCTGCAGTTTCCTCCCTGTCCTCACTTGGGTCTCTACTTGCTGCTATTTTATGTATTTGCTTTTTATCTTGTGTATTTAATAACGATGTAATTTTTTTGACTATATATGGAGGTTGTTCTATTTTTTTGGTGGGGTCTGCTAGAAGTACAGTATGTTATTTCCTCCTGTTTAAATAAATACGTATGCCCAAATTTATACGTTGGTGTGTGAATCAGACACAAACCAAATTTCACTTATCATAAGCATTATGAGAAAAGAAAGTAGCACTTTGAAAAGCATCAAGGCCTGGTTTGCATGGGTGTAGCTATAGGGGTCTCAGCGGTCTGAAAAAGCTAATACAAGGCAGTTACTAATGTATTGTTACTATCCATATTGCTTCCTTGGCTGGCTAGATTCATTTTTATATCATATTATACACTGCTTGTTTCCATGGTTATGACCACCCTGCTATCCATCAGCAGTGGCCATTCTTGCACACTATAGAAAAAAGCACCAGCCTATGTGAGCTTCCATGGTCCTGGCCACTAGAGAGGCCGGCACTTTTTCAAATAATGTGCAAGCATGGCCACCGCTAATGGATTACAGGGTGGTCGTAACCATGGAAACGAGCAGTGTATAGTGTGATGGAAAAATGAATCCAGCCAACAAAGGAAGCAATATAAATAACAACAATACATTAGTAAGTGGCTTGTATTAACTTTCTCTACATGATAAATGCCACTTGCTGAAGTTAGACAACCCCTTTAAGCATGTTTTTCATCTGAAACATGTACAAGTTCACTGTAGTTTGTGCTGCATCTTTGTGGATATGCTTCAATAAAGAAGAAACTGCTTTTATGAAATCGACCTACAGTGCTGAAGATTCCTTCTTATGTTTTTACTGCTCCTTCATCCTTTGTGCATGTGGGACGCCTCCGGTTAAAGTAATTGAGCTGGCTGTGGCAAATTTTTCTTTTTTGTCTTAAGGCACCTATTCTATGATGCACATAGACACTATTACACTGGGCAAAATGAACCCGTTAAGTGGTATTGCTAATTTTTACAATGCACAATGTACCTACAGCATTTAATGACCTGAGGAGTGTAAAGAAGTCTGAATTCAAGAGCCCAATTTTGGAGGTGTTTTAAGACTGTGGCATGGAAGCATGGCCTCCATCTAGGGGCAAGACATAAGACCATAAAAAGTTTGGGTTGCTCTTGATTTTTTGTTTAAACAAAGAATAAAAAATTGCCGAAGAGATTGCCCTGCATCTATTAAAGCATTGACTGATGAAGAGGGACTTGTTTCTGACCTCTGTTGCTACAAGCTAAAGGCCAATTTACACTGGCCAAACATCGGGAAGATCATCGCTAACAAACGTTTGTAGGAGCGCTTGTTAGTGTCAATCTGTGAATATAAAGGTGCCACCGTTTACTTGCCGCCGCCGAGTAATTGGATCTTTCATGGATCTTTCATGCAGTCACCTAAAACACTGTTTGCTGGCAGCAAAGTCTTGTTTAGATGGAACAATCTGCTGCCGGCAAACATTGATTCTGTATGGGGACGAGCGATGGCATTAGTGATCACTCCTGTTACTCTGGAGGGTATTGCTGCATGTAAATGAGCGGTCTCTTTCACTGATAAGCAGATAATTGCCTGGAACAAACGCTTCCTTCACCACAATCGTCTGCTCAGTTTAGCAGTGTAAAAGGGCCTTATACACCTGAGACTTTAATCTAATGTATCATGTATGTTACACATGTGGAATTCAAACTACAAGGAACCGCTGAAAAACAGGCTTTAAATGTTAAATGCCTTGAGTGGATCACTTTTAACAATCTTTTTTCTTGGAACGTCTATATTGCAGTACAGTCAGATAAAGGTCCTACCGGTGTTCACCTTGGTGAATGGCTACTGAAATATGACAGAAATGATAATGTAACCACTAGTTGGTGGTTTTTGAATAAGAACTCAATCAGAATTCAGGCACCAATGAAATTTACATGTAATATAAAGGAATAAAAGCAAAGATGAACTCATTATAAATGATGTATGAGTATAGTTTGAACATTCAGAATACCAGTTAATATAAAACACAACTAACAATGGTCTGATTTTAAGGTATTTAGCCTTTAAATCCCATAGTAAAAACAGGACAAAAAAGAAGCCCTAAGCATAAAAGGAAATATTTGCAGATCCTTTATCCTTTCAGGGAGGTTTTAACGTGTCTCTTGATGCGCACACTGTACCTTTATTGCTTTTTGCTTTCTGCAGTTTTCTTTCTTTTTCATTAATTGGAAACATACAGAACAATTTAACCTTGCTATTCAAGACTGAAATCTTTTATAGATGTGATTTTCCAGTCATTTGTACCTTGCAGTTTTGTTCACTTCTTTTTGAATTACATTAATACAGTAAAACAGTTTTTGTGGGTCTCATATAACTGATGGCATGCTTACTGATATATCCTGATGTGTTTAGTAGTGTTGAGTGAATAGAAGCATTTGAAGTGGAATTCGATCAAAAGCTTAGGAAAAATTTCATTCGCCAAGAATCCGAGTTTCTTTGCACTTTGTGGTAACAAATGTTTTTTTTCTAAAATGGCTGCTGCACATGTTACAAAGTGAAAGTAAGAAGCCCAGGAACACAAAATGACCCATAATGCTATGCAGCCAGCCAATCCACATATACCTGTCCCCTGTGATGTCACAGCCCTATAAAGCCTCATCCCGTGAAGTCTCCGGCATTTCACTGTGAGCTGAGCTTAGGGAGAGACATGGTGTCATATGACCCAATTCACTAAATAATGAACCCAATAATAATTAGCTGGACACTTGTTTAATATTATCTTAATTTATTAGTGGATGCATTATGCATCCGCAACTATGGTACGTTCATGATAGGACAGTGTTGCAGAAAGCTAGTAATAGAACAATATTGGATAGGGAGAGTGCAGGGAGATTATAGGCAGTGTTTTTTTTTTATATCACCATATACACCATTCACCGCATTGGAAATTTTTTAAAATATTTTAATAGTATTGGCGTTTTCGGTCATGATAATACCCATGATGTTTATATTTATTTTTATTTAGGTATTTATTTTTTAATTATACAGAAGGGTGTGATTTAAACTTTTATATTATTTTATTTTTTATATATGTTTCAACATTTCTTTTCATTTAATTTCATTATTTTTTTGTGATCATTTTGAAGCTCATATATGAGCCTATAAATAATGTTTTTTTAATTTTAGGTTTTGTTCTATCAGGGATTTGCTAATTTCTTATCCTGGCCTGCCATCTAGAGGCCAAAATAAGAATTGCAGCATAAACACTTTCAGCCTCATCAGCTAGGCTGAAAGTGTTCAGCGCAACTACCAATGCCCAAATTGGCCACACGGGGCATTGGTATGAAGCTCGGAAGCACAAGCTTCCGGGTTTTTGCGCATTTAGATGCCGTGATCTCTCTTGATCACATGTACGACGCTGGTAGCGAAGGGGGTAATCTGTTAGTTTACAAATAGACTTACTGTGCCTCAGTATTAAATAGTGCTCTAATATATCGCCGTGTGTATCTTGTTCAACTGCTACCACATCCATAGTTAATCTGTTAGTTTATACATAGACTTACTGTGACTCAGTATTAAAGGGCAATCTAATATATTGCCCGGTTTATCTTGTTCAACTGCTGCCACATTCACAGTTAATCCGATACATTACTGATACAGTTACTGAACACTATGGCCAACAGACAGTTGCCTGGGCCCTCCAAAGGAATGGGCAGTGGCAAAAATTTTGCTGTAGCCAGCACAATTAGCATTAGAAGAAGGGGGTTGGTAGCAGCCGCAGCAACAGGTCAGAGCTGCCACTCTCATCCAGTGGTCGTGTTTTATCCAACAATCCAGCTCTATTGGAATGATTGACTCGCTCTTCAACATCATCTCAAGTGACGACAGATACACACAGACAGGAATCGGTAAGTTCCTCTGACATCATGCTTAGTTAGCATGGCCCAGTAACTGCCTCTGTGCCCTTACCTGCCCTCAACCTGCTCTTCCTTTTGCTGCTCCTTCTGCTAGTCAAGTAATGTATGCCACCGGCTCTGCTCTGCTTTTCAGTGAGGATGAGCGTTGTGAGGACAGTGACCAGTTACAGGCCAGCACAGACTTGGTGGAGAGGTCCATTGCAAACTCCTCTAGAGAGCACATGGTGCCAGAGGTCAGGGACATGTGCAAAAGACAGGTGAGGGTGACACAAGAAACGACCAAACAAATGTAGATGATGATGTAGCTGATCCAACATGGGAGCCGAGTGAAGAGTGGACGTCATCATCATCAGGGGGCAAGGGTGGCAGTGTGCCCGTGAGACAGAAGAGTAGAAGCGTGCCCGTGAGACAGCAGGGTGGAAGCAGTGGGAGATCTTCAGCCAAATGCGGGAGGGGTACACCGTCCGCTACTCGGGAGACAACCTGTGAGGAATACACTAGAAGTGCACAGGTTCATAAAAGCAGTGGCAGGCATCACGCTGTGGTGGAGGGAAAATGCGATTGTCGCCAGTGTAGGAATTTTTCACTGGGGATTTCAGCGTGGAGGTATGCAAGATGTGTGGGCAGAAGGTGAGGCGCGGCCAGGGTGCTTATATTGGCACAATGGCCGAAGATCACCAAAAAGTGGTGTGGGAAAATCAGCCACTCATTTAGTGTTATAGCCTGATGCAGCAACCGCTGCATCTCCCACCGGCCCACACCCCCTTTCCAGCAGTAAGGGCTCGACAATGTCTGCAGAAGGAAGCTGTTGTTCCTTACCATTGACTTAAATGTCGTCTATTGCTCCTGATGTACCTTCTACTAGTTGTCAGTTGTTTCAACAGCAATTGATCACTGAGGTTACTGCAAAAACGACAACAGTATGCATGCACTCATCCAACAACGCAGAAGCTAAACGTGCACCTGGCCAAATTGCCGGTACTACAGTTGACTATGTAGTTGACTATGGAATTAGTATGTAGTAGAATATGGAAATAATTATTTTTTTTATGCACCCTTTAGGGGGGCCAGGTCTCAATGATGATCATCCTCATCTTTTGCTGGCTTTACTTCTTCCAAATCATCCTTTATGGTCTCCATGTCCAAGAAAAGTCAGCAAAGTGCAGAGAGAGGAGGAACTGGATATTTCTGATGACATATCATCGATATTACATTATGTGGAAAAGGAGGAAAGTCAAATGACAGAAGAAGGGTTCTTCAACCTGTAGGGCAGAAGAGCGGTTGGGGTTTGCAACTAGGGCAGTGAGGGAAGGGTCTTTCTCCTTGTGTCACTCTGTGAATGCCCCATGACCGTTTTTCTCTCCTCTTTTATCAGTTCATTGGATCCAACTGTGGGTCACCTGCCTCACCACAATGTACTCTTCATATGTCGTTTCAGGACGCAAGTGTTAAAGGTAAGTATAACTTTGAGGGCCCATTCAGATGGATGGATGTGTTTTGCGGTCCGCAAAACACGCACACAGTCAGTCCTATGTACAAAATGCCTATTCTTGTCTGCAATTACGGACAAGAATAGGTCATGCTCTATCTTTTTTGGGGGGCCAGGGAACGGAAGTACGGATGCATCTTTTGAAATGAATGATCGGCAACCATTCCTCAGAATTGCGGAAAGGGTGCGGACCCATAAATACGGTTGTGTGAATGGGCCCTAATTATTAGGTAAAATGTATATAGTGGTCAACTGTTGGCCCCATGAGGCCGCTTCATGTAATTCTCATACAAAAGGTGCATTTTTAGGAGATTGCAGGCCACAACAGCAATAATTTGCATATTGTGCCACGCACCTAACCAGCCAAACCCTATACCTGAGTTAAAGATCCGGGCCCGAGCCTGCCAATTATAGACCAGACTCTGGGCTCGCTGAGCTGCCTCCATATGCTCCCTAACAAGAGGCAACACTGACTCTATCTGTTCTTGCATCTGGGTAACTTACTAAATAACACTTTTATACGGAGTGGGCTGTTGTTCCCATGCCTCTTTGGCTACATCCAAGAGACCGCGAGGGTGTCTGCCATATAGCAGTTCGAAGGGCGAGAACTCAGTAGAGGCCTGGGGTACCTCTCGCACTGCGAATATGAGATAGGGCAGAAGAAGGTCCCAGTCCTTACCATCTTTAGCAACCACTCTTTTCAACATATTTTTTAATGTTTGGTTAAACCTTTCTACGAGACCGTCTGTTTGCGGATGGTAAACGAACGTCCGTAGCTGTTTTATGTGCAGCAACTTACAGAGTTCCCTCATCACCTTGGACATAAAAGGGGTCCCCTGATCAGTCAGAACCTCTTTAGATAGTCCCACTCGGGAGAACATTTCCATTAGCTCCTTAGCTATCAGTTTAGCTGATGTATGTCACAGTGGCACCACCTCCGGGTACCGAGTGGCGTAGTCTAGGACGACCAAGATGTGTTGGTGTCCTTTAGCGGACTTTGGTACTGGGCCTATGAGTTCCATAGTGATATGCTCAAACGGTACCTCAATGATCGGGACTACAGAAAATGTTCTGGGGTCTAGTTGCCTGGCAGGTCATGCAAGACTTACAGAATTCGTCCACCTCCATAAACACAATGGGCCAGTAAAATCCGGTCCTGTGTTTTCTGCATTCCCAGATGACCCCCGAGAACATGTTGGTGGGCTAACTCTAACACAAGTTTGTGATAAGCCTGGGGAACCACCAACTGTTCAATGGGTTCACCCCGCAGCTGGTTTACCCGATACAACATATCCTGCTGAACCACAAAACGGGGGAACACTGACTCTGCCCCAGCTTGTTGTGGTTCAACATCTACTATTAATACATTTTTCCAGGGGTCCCGTTGTTGTGCAGTACCAAAATTATCCCCGGAGACATTGAGGTTTGCCAGCTCAGGCCCCGGCGGCAAGTCCTCCACGTCTCCCACCATTACACTCAGTGGGGTTGTCTCCCCCTCTTCCACAGAAGTGGCGGTCTGGCCTCCCCCGAAGCAAGGCCACTCTGCTGGGGTTATCCCTGTCTCATGGGTATCAGTCACTTTCGTAGCAGTTTCTTTTAAGTCCCCATGAATGCACATGACCCTGACTTTCTGGCCAGTATACTCAGCAGACCGTACCAGGGGAGGCCTCACTAGGGACACCAGACTCCTTGAGACCAGCAGGGCCTCCTCTGGAGTGTCTCCCACTTCCACCCTGCACAACTGATTTAGAGTTTCTAGGGTACCCGCTGCACACAGCTTCCTGGCATATAACAACTGATGGAAGCCATAGTTCGTGTCCATGGATTCCACCCGATGGTCTAGGGTAGAGATTTATGGTATTTGACTGCCCCCTCCCAAAAGAACCACCCTGTAGATTCCAGGTAGCCTCATAGCGTTCCACCAGGTCGACCATCTCAAGGGCATTACCTGGAGAGAACTGGCCGATCCATTGCCGGAGACGGGGTCGCAATGCCCTCCAGAACTTAGCCAATAGTCTATCCAGCATAGCCATGGGACTCAACACCTCAGGCTGTAGCCACTTTTGCAAAAGGTGGAGTAAGTTATAATAGTGGGGTCTTGCGGGCTTAGCCAGCTTAAACCCCCACTGATGTACTCGCTGGGCCCAGACCAACACATTCACCTCGAGTCTTACCAAAAACTCACCCTTCACTTTTGAGTAGTCGGCTGCTTGATCGTCAGGCAAGTCGAAATTTAGCCGTTGGGAATCGGATGTCAGGAACGGAGCGATGACCTCAGCCCACTGGTCTCGGTGTAGCTTCTCCCTTGTGGCCACTTTCTCGTACATCACCAGGTAGGTTTCGATGTCGTCTGTGGGTGTCATCTTAGGAATCGCCGCACAGACTGCCTTCCGGGCATTGTGGACGCTTGGGGTTTCTCCTGCTGTCTGCAAAGTCATCACGTGTTGTAGCAGCAACTGGTTGGTCTCTTGCTGCTGCTTGTTAGCCTCCTGTTGTTGCAGGTTTGTCTCTCATTGCTGCAGATTAGCCTCCATGAGGGCCTTCACATCAGCCTCCGCTGGGTTGATGTATGACATACATTTTTTTTTTTCAAAAATGCTTTATTATATGAAACTGAAACAAACAAAGTAGACATATTTGATATCATTGCATCCGGAACAACCTGCTCTATAAAAATAGCACATGATCTATAAAAATAGCACATGTAAAAATGTAAAAATAAAAACCGTGCCAAAGCAGCCATTTTTTTGTTACCTTGCTTAAAAAAAAAAAAACATAATATAGAGCAATTAATCAATCATATTGTCACGACCGCTATCCCAGCAGCAGTCATGTCGCACCAGACGGAGGAGAAGGGGGACCCTTATCTACGGATGGGAATAGAATGGCCACCCCTGACTAACCCTAAGCTGGCACCTGTCTGCCCTGATACCCTAGACGGGGTGTGAACCCGTGCGGCGAGCAGGATGCCTAAACCCTCAGTCACCCTAAAGCCTAGAGTGGGGAAAGGCCGATGGGAGCACTAGTCACCATCACTCATGTCTAGGAGAACAGCAGGGGAAGACAGCAACAAACAAACTATATCAGAGATAGACTTATCCAGTCACGAGCAGAGAAGGCGATCCCAATCACGACAGTTCACGCCGGACAAGAGCTCCACAGCAACACCATCAAACGATCTCCTTCAAAGGTCAGAATAGAACTGGAAGTAAGGACTATATCTGGCAATGACTGCAAGTGAAAGTGAAACTAATATAGTAGCTGGGAGTGGCAGACAGGACTCACCTGAGAAGGATGCCTACAAACTCCCAGTCAGGACAAAAAGGTTCAAGGCAAAACCCAGATGACATACCCTGAACCACGGAGCAAACTCACAAGCTATCGCGAGTAGCAAGTCGCTGCGACCTTCTCCTCCCAGACCTGTCTGGATCAGTCACAGTCGTGACAGTACCCCCCCTTTCTACGAGGGGCCCCTGGACCCTCAAGACCAGGCCTCTCCGGATGGGAGCTATGAAAAGCCCGAATGAGTCTGTCCGCTTTTATCTCTGATGCTGGAACCCACATTCTCTCTTCGGAACCATAACCTTTCCAGTGCACCAGGTACTGAAGAGAGCGGCGAACATATCGTGAATCAACAATCTTTTCTACCTGAAACTCAAGACTGCCATCAACAACCACCGGTGGAGGCGGTAGTGGCAATGGTTCAGGAGGTTCTACATATCTCTTAAGCAGAGATCTGTGGAAGACATTATGGATCCTTAGAGTCTGAGGTAGCTCCAGACGAAAAGCCACCGGGTTAATGATCTTAATTACCCTATAAGGACCAATAAATCTCGGACCTAATTTCCACGAGGGAACCTTCAACTTGATATTTCTGGTAGACAACCACACCAAGTCATTGACCCCAAGGTCCGGACCTTCAGAGCGCTTCCTATCAGCCGCACGTTTGTATCTACCACCAATTCTCTTCAAACTTTCTTGCACACTCTGCCACACTGAAGAAAGTGAAGACGCAAATCGTTCCTCCTCGGGAATCCCAGACGGCCCCCCCTCACTAAACGTACAAAACTGAGGATGGAAACCATACGCACCAAAAAATGGTGACTTATCGGTGGATTCTTGACCACGATTATTAATGGCAAACTCGGCTAACGGTAAATAAGATGACCATTCCTCCTGATTTTCGGAAACAAAGCATCTCAAATATGTCTCTAGGTTTTGATTGGTACGTTCAGTCTGACCGTTGGACTGTGGATGGAAAGATGAAGAAAACGACAGATGAACCCCTAAACGAGAACAAAAAGCTTTCCAAAATTTAGAAACGAATTGGGTACCACGATCTGAAACAATATCGGAAGGGACCCCGTGAAGCTTCACGATGTGGTCAATAAAAACCTGAGCCAGTGTGTTAGCATTAGGCAATGCGGCAAGAGCAATAAAGTGTACCATTTTACTGAATCTGTCAACAACTACAAGAATAACAGTCTTCCCCGCTGATACTGGTAGATCCGTAATGAAATCCATTGACAGGTGCGTCCAAGGCCTGTTGGGGATGGCCAGAGGTAAAAGACGCCCTGCCGGACGATTATGATCTACCTTAGAACGAGCACAGGTAGCACATGCAGACACAAAATTCAACACCTCCTGGCGCCATTTAGGCCACCAGAACCGACGAGACACTAACTCAGAGGTTGCCCTACTACCTGGGTGTCCTGCCAATGTGGAGTTATGGTGTTCTTTTAGTATCTCCAGTCGTAAATTTTCTGGCACAAACTGTTTACCCGAGAAGCAGGAGGCCGGGGCGTCCCCCTGAGCTTCCAACACCCTCCCCTCCAAACCTGAGTGTAATGCAGAGACCACCACCCCCTTTTGCAAAATGGGCTCTGGTACCTCAACATCACCCCCTCCAGGAAAACTTCGAGACAATGCATCCGCCTTAGTATTTTTTGCCCCCGGGCGATAGGTTATTACAAAATTAAACCTAGTAAAAAATAACGACCACCGAGCCTGTCTAGGGGTGAGACGTTTAGCAGACTCCAGATATAATAAGTTTTTGTGATCAGTAATCACCGTGACGGGATGAACCGCCCCCTCCAAAAAATATCTACAATAAAAGGAAGCGAGACATACGGCTGTACGAGAATAGGGGCCGAGGTGAATCTCTCCTTCAGAGATGCAAAGGCAGTTTTGGCTGCATGTGACCATTTGGAAAAATCGGATCCCTTTCGGGTCATGTCTGTCAGTGGTTTGACCACCAAGGAATAGTTTTTTATAAACTTTCTATAAAAATTGGCAAACCCCAGGAAGCGTTGCAATGCCTTCAGGTTCTCAGGCAGATCCCAGTCCATAATCGCCCGGACTTTCTCCGGATCCATGCGGAAACCTGAATCTGACAACACATACCCCAGAAATGGCAGTTCTTTTACGGCGAACACACATTTTTCTAACTTAGCAAACAACTTGTTGGCCCTTAATATCTGCAGCACTTGTCTCACATGGATCGTATGTGTATCCAGATCCGGGGAATAGACCAGGATGTCATAAAGATATATCACAACAAATCTCCCGATAAGGTGACTAAAAATATCGTTGACAAAATGTTGGAATACCGCAGGCGCATTAGTAAGACCAAATGGCATGACCAGATTTTCATAATGGCCTTCCGGAGTATTAAAAGCCATCTTCCACTCATCCCCCTCTTTGATGCGAACCAGGTTATAGGCTCCTCTGAGATCCATTTTGGAGAACCATTTAGCACCAGCAACCTGATTAAAGAGGTCGGGAATGAGAGGAAGAGGATAGGGATCTCGGATAGTTATCCGGTTTAATTCCCGGAAATCCAGGCAAGGACGTAGGCCCCCATCTTTCTTTTTAACGAAAAAGAACCCTGCAGCCACAGGTGAAGAAGAGGGTCTGATGTGTCCCTTAGCCAAACTCTCTGAAATATAATCTTTCATAGCCTTCCTCTCCGGGCCGGAAAGATTGTATAACCGGGTTTTAGGTAGTTTGGCCCCAGGTAGTAGATTAATCGGGCAATCATATGGACGATGAGGTGGTAACCCCTGACAACCCTTCTCAGAGAACACATCCATAAAATCTGACAGAAAGGCAGGTAAAGATGTTACAGAGAGTGTAGAGCACCTAGTACTTTAGCAGTTGTCCTTACAATGTTCACTCCACTCCACAATCTCCCCGGCCTGCCAATCCACCACTGGATTGGGAGTCACCAGCCAGGGAAGCCCCAATACCATAGGAGCCGGAAGACCATCCAGGACATAACACGAGATATGCTCTTTGTGGAGGTCCCCTACCTGCAGATGGATATTATGAATGATCTGAGTTAACTCTTTCTGAGTAAGAGGGGAGGAGTCGATGGCAAAAACAGGAATAGTTCTGCGTATCGGTTCTGGAGTAAAACCCAGAGCCTGAGCAAACCGTGAATCCACCAAGTTGACCCCCGCCTCACAGTCCAAAAAGACGGAACAGATCTCAGTCTTATTGCCCGCCTCAACGGTAGCGGACAACAAAAACTGAGAAATGCGTATGGAGGAAATGAATATGCCCAGACTGTTATCCTCCGCACAATCTGGGGACTCTAGTTTTCCCGGCGGCTCCTTTGTTTGTGGTCTCTTGGGTTCTGAGGGACAAACCTTTACAAAATGACCCCTCCCCCCACAACGAAAACAAACCTCTGACCTACAGCGGAACTTAGGAGGATTCACCCATCTAGTGGCGCCCCCTATTTGCATTGGTTCGACTGGATCATAACAAACCGATCCCTGCCCTATAGAGGCCTCCGTAAAATTTAATAGTCTCTCCCTGAGTCGTCTGTCGATTCTTATGGACAGAGACATAGCAGTCTCCAGAGACCCAGGGACCTCGTATACCGCCAGCGCGTCTTTTAATTTTTCAGACAACCCCTGGCAGAACTGACTCCTAAGGGCCGAATCGTTCCATAACGTATCAGTAGCCCACCTACGGAATTCGGAACAAAATAGTTCAGCAGACCGGTTCTCTTGCCGAAGTCTACGTAGCTTAGACTCAGCCAGTGAGACCCTGTCCGGGTCATCATATACGAGACCCAGGGCTTCAAAAAACTCCTCCACTGATCGTAAGGCCAGAGAGTCTGATGGTAGAGAGAAAGCCCAAGCCTGCGGATCTCCTTGCAGGAGAGAAATTACAATACCCACCCGTTGTTCCTCACCGCCGGAGGATCTAGGGCGTAACCTGAAGAACAATTTGCAAGCTTCTCTGAAGGTTACAAATTGGTCTCTCCCTCCTGAGAACCTATCAGGTAAAGCCACTTTTGGCTCAGGAGTACCTTGGTTTCCCGTAGCAACGGTGGAACCCAAGGATGGCTGCTGCTGCTGCAGCACTGTTGCTTTTAATCCTGCCACTTCAAGGGATAATCCCTGTAATTGTTTCGCCAAAACCGTAACCGGATCCATAGTGGAACAGAAAAATACAAAGCAAAACAGCAAGCAAAAAAAAAAAAAAAGAAATGTCCCTTTTTTTTTTTTTTTAGCAGGCCAGATATACTGTCACGACCGCTATCCCAGGAGCAGTCGTGTCGCACCAGACGGAGGGGAAGGGGGACCCTTATCTACGGATGGGAATAGAATGGCCACCCCTGACTAACCCTAAGCTGGCACCTGTCTGCCCTGATACCCTAGACGGGGTGTGAACCCGTGCGGCGAGCAGGATGCCTAAACCCTCAGTCACCCTAAAGCCTAGAGTGGGGAAAGGCCGATGGGAGCACTAGTCACCATCACTCATGTCTAGGAGAACAGCAGGGGAAGACAGCAACAAACAAACTATATCAGAGATAGACTTATCCAGTCACGAGCAGAGAAGGTGATCCCAATCACGACAGTCCACGCCGGACAAGAGCTCCACAGCAACACCATCAAACGATCTCCTTCAAAGGTCAGAATAGAACTGGAAGTAAGGACTATATCTGGCAATGACTGCAAGTGAAAGTGACACTAATATAGTAGCTGGGAGTGGCAGACAGGACTCACCTGAGAAGGATGCCTACAAACTCCCAGTCAGGACAAAAAGGTTCAAGGCAAAACCAAGATGACATACCCTGAACCACGGAGCAAACTCACAAGCTATCGCGAGTAGCAAGTCGCTGCGACCTTCTCCTCCCAGACCTGTCTGGATCAGTCACAGTCGGGACACATATGTACCCCAAAATAGTACCAATAAAACTGGCACCTTATTCGCTAGTTTCCAAAATAGGGTCACTTTTTGGGAGTTTCTACTGTAATGGTCCATCAGGGGGGCTTCAAATGGGACATGGCATCTAAAAACCAGTCCAGCAAAATCTGCCTTCCAAAAACCATATGGCGTTCCTTTCCTTCTGCACCCTGCCGTGTGCCCTTACATTAGTTTACGACCACATGTGGGGTGTTTCTGTAAACCTCAGAATCAGGGTAATAAATATTGAGTTTTGTTTGGCTTGTTAACTCTCGATGTGTTAAAGAAAAAAATTGATTCAAATGAAAAATCTGCCAAAAAGTTACATTTTTTAATCTCCATCTCCATATTCCTTTAATTCTTGTGGAACACCTAAAGGGTTAACAAAGGGTTAACAAAGTTTGTAAAATCAGTTTTGAGTAGCTTGAGGGGTGTAGTTTCTACAATGGAGTCATTTATGGGGGGTTTCTACTATGTAAGCCCCACAAAGTGACTTCAGACCTGAAATGGTGCTTAAAAAGTGGGTTTTGAAAATTCTTAAAAATTTTAAGAATTGCTACTAAAATTCTAAGCCTTCTAACGTCCTAAAAAAAATAAAATGACATTTACAAAATGATGCCAACATAAAGAAGACATATGGAGAATGTTACGTAACAAATATTTTAGGAGGCATCACTTTTTCTGTTTTAAAAGCAGAGAAATAGAAATTTTGACATTTTTTGGTAAATTTGGGATTTTTTCATAAATAAAGGTAAAATATATTGACTCAAATTTATGACTATCATGAAGTACACTGTGTCACGAGAAAAAAATCTCAGAATGGCTTGGATAAATAAAAGTGTTCCAAAGTTATTAACACATAAAGTGACACATGTCGGATTTGCAAAAAATGGCCTGGGCAGAAAGGTGAAAACTGGCCTGGGGTAGAAAGGGTTAAATTTAATTTTTCCTTTTTTTTTCTTTTACTTTTACAGTGACAACTTTGAATCCCCTTAGGAGGATAGACCTGGAATCTTTTGATCCCTTTTCCTATTCACCCTAATAGAGATCTATTAGGGTGAATAGGATTTTGACATGCTCTTTGCTGAGCAGTGTCTCATGCACGGAGCTTCAGGGAGGTTACCATGGCAGCCATAGAAAGCTTCAAAGCGCTCATGGTAACCAATCGGAGTCCCGCGATTTCACATTAGGGGCTCTAATCAGAAGGCAGAGTGAACCGCATCCTTGTAGCTCACCTCACAGATGCTGCAATCGGTGTTGATCACAACATCTGAGGGGTTCGGCGGGATCGTCATTTCCCTTTATTGCGACTGGGTTTCTGCTGTATGATACAGGTCCAGGAGAGGCAGTTCTGTTAGTGTTAGGTACCCATCTATAGAAGCCACCTTGACACCGTAAGATGGGCCCGATGTCACGAGTTAGAGATCCAGCGACAGACCTCTGCGTCGTCAAGCAATAAACAAACTGAAATCAGGTACAGACACACAAGAGTTTATTGCACAAACAAAAGGCCAGGGAAGGCAGCACAGACAAAACATGAACTCTATGTACCATCAGCACAATGGGAGAAAACCCCCACCACGCCACTGTCTAGTAATACTCCAGAGGTGCATGACTAAGCAACTCCTGGTATTCACTAGGGCCCCAGATGGTAGGGTTAGGCTTTGCAGAAGGAAGTTGCCAGGGTCCACTTCAGAGCGTGAACTAGACAGTGACAGCAGGAACGACCGGACAACAGGTACCAGAAGGTACCGGCGGTACATAGGCTAACATAACAAAGACAGGCAAATACAAACAGGGCAACTAATAACACAAGAAGGAGTACATAGCAAGGAAACAGGAGTGACAATGAGCAGAGGAGGACTTGCTCCACCAGAAGTAAACTGCATGGCCTTGCCCATGGCACTCTGCTGCAAAGAAAGGTGCAGCAAGGGCTTGCTGAACAGAATATCCCCTAAAGCAGAGACAGAACCCTCCATACGGAGGAACGAATATGAAATAGGGGAAAACAGGCACGATGCAAGATAGGCAAGACAAATAAGGGTAGAGGCATAAAGACATAATAATAAGCACAGGGGAACTCAAACATAACTGGCAACCCTGATAACAGAAACACAGGAGAAAGGACGACAATGAGCAAGAAGGTGAACTCCCAGAACATAGACAGACACGGATCCCATGGGTCAGCAGCATGGGAGACAAAGTACAAACCAAGAGAAGGACAAGACAAACACATACTAGAAGAGCTGACCCAGATCTAAGAGAAACTCAGCCAAATATACAGATTCTGTCAGTGCAGCAGAGAGGCCACACCCATGGAGCAGACAGAGAGGATTAACTCCTAATAGGCACACAGGAAAGTTAACCCATAAAGAACCACAAACAATACACAGGAACAGAACTGCATCGAGAGCAAAGACAGAAGGTCACAGCCAGAGGTAACGGCTGTGACACCCGACACACGTTTGATCAAAAATTTGCGCAATGGGGGGGCGTGGCCTGCTGAGCGAGGTGGATGGCCGCACTGTGAAGGAGCTCCGCTAAATTTTCCCCATAAAGCGACCTAAAAGCGTGTCCTGAGGGACCTCCACTCAGAAATCAAGACCGATACCTGCTTCGATCGACATGATGACTCGCAAGAAGTCTAACCGCATGGGGATCTGCCGTTTGACAGACTTTTATCCGGTGCAAGACCACAATAATGGCGCGCTCCCGGCACGATCTTCTCCCCAGAAGCGGCAAGCTGAAAATCAGAATACGACCCCAGCGACAGAGGCTCACTCACCCTCACACCATTCACCGAAACCTACCTCCTCTTCAGGCGGAGAGAGTGGTGAAAGTGCCCGCCTGATTCATGGTAGTAGCGGAGGTAGTCAGTGAGGTGCGACAGGAGCGGTCGGAGGAAACAATATGGCGCCTGAACCAGCGGTGAGTGTCTCATTACATAACTCTCCAGGCGACCCCTCATGCCTAACGCCATCAGTGTGTGTGCATTCACACAAACCTCTTGTTGCTGATCTAGCCTCAGCAGATGACCCAATGCAGGACTTTCCTGCCTCAGATGAAGCAGCATCAGGGAATATTTTAAAAGCTATGATGACGGCACTGCATCGCTCCCTGACATCTCAGCTCCACCGAGTTGCATCAACCATTACCTCATCAATAGATGATGTGGGCAAGAGAGTAGATCATATAGAAAGCAAGATGAGCGAGCTCACCAGCTCCCACAATGAGTTAATTGATGAATTTCTTGAAAAACAAAATGGCGGACCTAGAGGACAGAAATAGATGCAATAACCTGAAATTCAGAGGCATTCCAGACTCGGTGCCTCCTTCAGAACTCTATAAGTATTTGCAAGATCTTCTACAAGCTGCCTTACCAGATGCTGATCCTCAGTTCTTTCTCATTGATCGTGCACATCGTCTTCCTAAACCGAAACACGTGGCTGAAGCTCTCCCAAAGGATGTGATTGCTAGAATCCATTTTTATCATATTAAGGAGGACTTGATCTCTGCGGTCAGGAAAAATAAGGGCCTACCTCACCCATACCAAAAGATTCTGATTTATTCTGACCTTTCTTATGCTACGCTTCAAGCCAGAAAAAAGCTTTCTCCTGTCACCAATGTTCTTAGAGAGAAGAAAATTGTGTACAGATGGGGTTTCCCACTTAAGCTTATGATTAACAAAGATGGTAAAGTCCATGTTATAAGAAAAGTGGAAGAAGGAGTAGCTCTCCTGAAGGAGTGGGACATCCCGGTTTCCTATGCTGAGGACCCGTAAGGTTTTAGGATCCACAACATCTGGATCCCTGTCAGAAAGTATTGTTCTTCAATATGTGTTTATTTTGCATGGTTCTGTTTTACCCTTTTTATTTCCTCAGATCTCCAGATATGCAGTATTATCATTGTCAGTTCTCAATATTAAGTGCCTTTCCAATGTTTAGAGCATTTTTGAGTCAGATTTGGGATGGCAGTTAAAATTATGTCCATTAATGCTAAAGGTCTAAACTCCCCCTATAAGAGAGCTTCACTGTGGAGGGAAGTCCGCCGTAACCAGGCTGACATAATATGCGTTCAGGAAACTCATTTTGCCAAACTAAAGCTTCCAACGTTTTCACAAAAGATATTTTCTAAGATATTCCTAGCTAACTCAGACAAAAAGAAGGCTGGGGTGGCTATCCTGGTGAAAGATTCTCTGAGCATTCAGATAGACAAGGTAATTGTGGATGAGAATGGCAGATATATCATTCTAATAGGCATGATTGGAACAACTACTTTGACTCTAGCTACTATATACGCTCCAAATAAGTCCCAGATACGGTTTCTGAATAAAATAGTTTAAAAAATCAGGAGCGTTCAAAAAGGCCATTTATTTATATGTGGTCACTTTAATATTATACCTGATAGAGTTATCGATTCCACAGGAAGAGGCAAAGTTTCTTCCCCTACCATTGGGAAGTGGCTGGGAAATTCCGGCTTATATGATACCTTTCGCTGCCTAAACGCTTGCTCACGAGAATACACATATTATTCCCCACGACATAGAACTTTTTCTCGTATTGATTTAGCTGTAGTAGATAGATCCTTACTTACTAGAATATGCTCGGCTAAAATAGGAACAACCTCCTGGTCTGACCACGCCCCAATACTCTGCTCGGTTTCCATATCTCAAACCTCCCCTCCTCAAAGATCTTGGAAAAATAATGTATACTTGCTTAAACATCCTAACTATAAAGGTCAAACGGAGTCTAGTCTAATAGAGTACTTTGAACACAACAAGACAGAAAATATTAGCCCTTTCCTTCTATGGCAGGCCCATAAGGCTACTATAAGAGGATTTCTGCTAAAACAAAGTTCATATTTTAAAAAATGTAAGGAAGCCAAACTATCTTCAATACTGGCAGAGATCACTAAGACAGAAGGGATGCTACAGGTTAACCCCTCATTAGATTTACACAGATCGCTGATGTCTCTCCGACATGAACTTCATTCCATTCTACAAATAGATTATGACCGCCAAATTTCCTCCTTACGTATGTTATACTACCGTTCTTATAATAAACCTAGCAAACTAATGGCGAAAAAAGTAAAACCTTTGATACAAAAGTCTAATATACCATACATTTTAAGCACGGATGGTACCACTAAACTTTATCACCTCAAAGACATAGCTGATGCTTTTAGCACGTACTATACTAAGCTGTATAATTTAAATTTAGACCCCTTGATGCCACAACCCACATCTGAGAAAATATCTTCCTTTTTAGATACTATCCACCTTCCCTCCTTAAATGAAGATCAACTTACTGGCCTTAACTCTCCCATCTCTCAAGCAGAAATTCAGGCCTCCATAAAATCTCTCAAACCAAATAAAGCCCCAGGACCTGATGGGTTCTCAAATGAGTATTATCAAATTCATGCCCCAACACTGCTCCCCCATTTAGTAGACATGTTTAATGCTGGCCAACAATTTCCAGCAGATATGCTTCAAGCTACAATAGTCACCATCCCAAAACCAGGTAAACCAGCAGATTCCCCTGCTAATTTTCGTCCTATATCGTTACTCAACAGCGATGTCAAATTATATGCCAAGATCATTTCTCACAGGCTCCTACAGGTTCTTCCGCTGATAATTCATAGTGACCAGGTGGGATTTACGAAAGGAAGACAAGCCTCTGATGGCACTAGACGCATTTTAGGGATAATGCAGAGAGCGGCGGATCTTCAAACGGCTTCTCTGCTCCTTACCCTGGACGCAGAGAAGGCGTTTGACCGAATTCATTGGGACTTTGCATTTACAGTATTAAGTAAATTTGGATTTAGAGGCCCTATCTTAAGTGCTATCCAAGCTCTATATTCCCAGCCCTCAGCCCGAGTCTTAGTGAACGGGACCCTGTCTAAGCCATTCCAAATCACTAATGGTACACGGCAGGGATGTCCTCTCTCACCCTTCTTGTTTCTGCTAGTGATGCAACCTTTCGGAGAAATTATTAGAATGTCAGGGGGTGTTAGGGGAATCTCGACTGGTCATAGACAGCATAAAATAGGTCTCTTTGCGGATGACGTGATTTTGACTCTCTCAGATCCTCTAACATCCCTGAGAACAGCTATGAGCATTATCCGAGCGTTTGGAGAAGTCTCTTATTATAAAATGAATGAAAACAAGTCTCAGATTTTAGCTATTAAGATACCACCATCACTAAGGGAGGTGCTTAAAGGAGAATTCCCATTCCAATGGGCTGCATCCTCTGTGACCTACCTAGGAGTTCAGCTATGTTTCCCACTTTCAAAGCTTCTGTCATGCAACTATGACGTCCTGCTAAAGTCTCTCCAGTCGGAACTTGACAATTATTCAAAAATAGAGCTATCATGGCTAGGTCGTATAATGATCTATAAAATGATGGTGCTTCCGAAACTTTTATATTATTTCCGTACTTTAGCGCTTCCTATCCCATACTCATTGCTACAGAAATTTAGAAAGCAAATGCTCTTATATATTTGGGGGAATAGTAGTCATAGAGTAGCTGCCTCTATCCTATACTCACATAAAGAAAATGGGGGCCTAGGAGTACCAAATCTCCAAGCATATTATGAAACAATCCTCTTTAAACAGTTAAGGCACTGGTGTAGAAGGGAACATGGCCTGGGATGGTCTGGTATAGAAAGAGACCTTAATTCGGGCAAATCCCTTGAAGCTCTTCTCTTAACTCACGCTATTGACCCAAAACGCCCTTTACCTCTAACCCTTCCTCTGAAGGCCTCAACCCAAATTTGGTTATCAGTACTTCAGAAAACACAGCATATAGAGGCTAGAAAAGAGATTCCCCTACCTTTAGAAGTATTAGAATATATTATACCAGACCTGTCTACGACAGTATGGAAAAATAAAGGGATATGTATTCTTGAAGACTTCTACGATGAAGGTGGGATGAGATCCTTTCCCTCTCTACAAACTATTTATGATATCCCTGGAAATAAACAATTTGATTATCTCCGTATCTCCCAGGCATTGAAAAGCTAATCTTCAAGAACGGTATCTATCCCTCTATCCTTATATACCTTTCTCTATCTGCCAGATGGAGATCTAAAAATACCTACTAGAAAGATATATAGAAGTATTTTGGGAGATTTATCTTTCACTAAAAAAACGCATATACTTAATTGGGAACGAGATCTCCGGCAGACCTATTCAAACTCAGAATGGCAAATAGCGATAAAACATTCTCTCAAGTCTACGGCTTGCTCAAATCTTCTTGAGGGATATCATAAATTGTTGACTAGATGGTATTTTACCCCGGCCAGATTAAATCAGTTCTTTCCGAACACATCCAATAAATGTTGGAGATGTGGTAGAGTTCCTGGTAACCTACTCCATATATTCTGGAGCTGTCCTGCCCTGAACTCCTTCTGGTTGAACATAGAAAGTCTCCTTCTTTCAGTGACAACATTAAAAGTCAAGTTAACACCAGAACTAACTTTACTCTCCTTAGGGATAGATAAGTTACCACATTCTTGCCGAAAGATGATATGCCACATATTATTGTCTGCCAAACTCCTGCTAGCTAGAAATTGGAAATCTACCCTAAACCCATC
The DNA here is from genome assembly GCF_905171765.1 of Bufo bufo. Classification (NCBI taxonomy): domain Eukaryota; kingdom Metazoa; phylum Chordata; class Amphibia; order Anura; family Bufonidae; genus Bufo; species Bufo bufo. The sequence goes on from NC_053389.1 coordinate 496,183,560, forward strand.
CATAGAAAATGTCACTGATATGATTTCTGCACACTGTGTTTATGAAAGGCTCATTGCTTACCGTGAAAACAATTTGTCCTCCTTCATGAGGCACTGGAGACCCTGGCTAACTTTGTTTCCATTACCACACTCTGACAAACATTGATGTATAAATCATGGTTATACACCTGACATTATTGATCTCGAGATCTGTTACATTGCTATGTTCTTGTTACGATGTTTACATGATTAACTCTGAACTATGTATTTTTGTATTATCTGTAACTACCTTGTTACTTTTCAAAAATTCTTACAAAATACAATAAAAATATTTGCGCAATGAGCTTCTATTTTTCATGTATAGTAGGTATTGTACCACTTTAATCCATAATAATCCCTAATCTTTAGTTCTATTGTTTGCATGTGTAATGGTGTGCTGCGATACGTTTTTTGTTTGCTGTCTGCATGCTAGCTTTATGCATGTGCACCTGTGATTTCTGATATGCTAGTCTAAATTTTCTTGTAGTATGATACAGCCATCACTTGCCACATATGGAGCGGGCTTACTGAAGCAGCCCGCTCCATACATTCCCTAAGCACCTATCACGTACAGGTATACCTGATGTGTGCTGTGTTTTTGTATCCTTTTTTTTGTAACGTATACGTCAAACAGAGGCATAAAACGTGATGTGAAGCCACCCTTATAATAGAAATATAACTGTTTATAGTAGACTGTAACCAGAATACAGAGTACAGAATGCAGCTTATCTGTGGTGGTACCGATCAGATATTAATTATCCATATGGTGGACAGGTCATCAATATTTAAAAGGTAGAAAACCCCTTTGATGCATTTATAAAGGTTCACCAAAGGTGAACTGAAACTTTAAAAAGCACATTTAAGTTTGCATTATTTGTAAGAATAATGCAGTGAGTCATCCCAGGCTGTTTCCAGGCAACATATAGTTGCAGAGCCCATTATGTGGATAGTTTGTATTATGGTGAGAGTAGAAGTAGGGTAATAAGATCATTGCTTATAATAGAATAAACTATTTACTACACTAATGATAAAATTGTAGAGAAGCTGAAAAGCTTTTTACAATATCACTTTTCAGTAAGATGCTTCCTCTAGTACTAAAGATTCTACTCATATGTCAAAACAGCAAGCAATACACACTCATCAACATAGAAACTGTGATTTTTTGCAGAACTTTTTTTGCATTAACTGGAGAATGACATTCTTTAAACGTGATTCTCACACAAGATAATGTTAATTGTAAATCTGGTGATATTGCATGTGCCACATGATAAACTTTGCTATTAAAATTCTCTGACATGTAATAGATAAAAAATGTTAAAGATACTGTGGAATAATGGAAAGGAGTTTGATTATGGAAAATTGTAGGCGTTTTTAAGGAGAACCATATGGCAGGACCCTGATTAAGTAATTGAAGGACTTCGAGGTTGGTTATGTTGAGAGACGGCAGATGCGAAAAATGAGTGAAAGAAACCAGAAATTGTGATGAGAAAGATAAGAGGCATTTTGATAAGTTTGTCTTGTGACCAAATTGTGGAATTTTAGAAATGAGGTTGACATCTGACAGAAGTAAAGGTCCTTTTATAGTACATGGGTATCATTTTGCATGCAAAGTATACGGGGACTTTAATTTGGCATTTTTGCATCATATCCCTGCCAAAAAAATCATAAAAATTCATTAGTTTATTTGCCTGATCACTTGCTCATGTAAAAGGGCTTCAAATGGGTTTTCCGAGATTTTTTCCTCATGACTGGAGTTCAGCGGACACCTGGATGTTTGGGTTCGGCTGAACTTCACAAAAAAGTTTGAGTTCGGGATCCAAAGTTGACCCGAACTTGACCCAGAGCCTGAACCCCATTGAAGTCAATGAGGACCCGAACTTTTGAGCACTAAAATGGCTGTAAAAATGTCATGAAAAGGGCTAGAGGGCTGCAAATGGCATTAAGGACGAGGTCCATATGGAGTAGGAGGTTGAGGAGGCGGTGGATGTGGCGGTGTAGGTGGAAGCGGCAGTGGAGGAGGAGGTAGCCTACACTGCTTTTTGGTTTTAAATTTATTATTATTTTTTTTTTAAATTGGGGTACACCGCAAGACATTGGGAAATATAACCTGTGATGGCCCCCTCCAGTCATGCTAAACACACGTTCAGACAATGCACTGGCTGCAGGGCAGGCCAGCACCTCCAAGGCGTAAAGGGCAAACTCAGGCCATGTGCCCAATTTGGAGACCCAGAAGTTGCAGGGGGCAGACCCATCAGTCAGTTCGTGTAAGCGTGTGCAAACATACTGCCCTACCATGTCGCACGTCCCAGTGATATTCACGATCCAATTGGATATCTGCTCTATCAACTTTCGATGTTCTATTCTGCGCCTACCATGTTGATCACGGTTAGCGGTGTATCAGGGTTCCACGCTGGAGAGGGAGTGTGAGAAAGAGAGACCACATCCAAGGGAGATCAATAGAAGAAATTTAATTGTGATCGAGCGGAAATGTGGGAGAAGCTATTAAAACTGAAGAATTGAAGGAAAGGAGGGGGTGCGTGGCAATTACCCACTCCCGACTCGGGGAGGTAGTGACGATAAATAACAATACAGGACTCTTAAGATGCCCTGTTATTGGAATGATTAATAAAAAATTATAGGGAATTTTACTGGGGTATTTTGGATTTGGAAACGATAGACAGGAGAGGCCCTGCTGCCGCTTTGTTGACTCTAGATACTTCTGCCTCATCGCACGTCCCCGTGGCGTCCACAATCCATTTGGATATCTTCTCTATCAACTTTCGATGTTCTTTTCTGAGCCTACCATGTTGATTACGGTTATCGGCGAATCAGGGTTCCACGCCGGAGAGGGAGCGTGAGAAAGGGAGACCACATCCAAGGGAGGTCAATGGCTGCAATGTGATCAAGCTGAAATGTGGAACAAATTATTAAAGCAGAAGGATCGAATGAAAGGGCCAATCAATGACAAATTTTACTAATTTAATTCCCTGTCACCTATGCAGAGCAGGGGTTTTTCATCGCCAGAAATGGGTTAATGTCACTCACCAATGGAACAGATGATTTTAAAAAATTTCGGTCCCTGTCACCTATGCAGAGCAGGGGTTTATTCACGGCAAAAATGGTAAAAGGTCACCCAAGAATGTAACAGAAAAATTTAGGAGTTTTTTTTTACCTGTCTACTAGGTATAGCAGTGGTATATCACACCCAAAAATTGGTGAATTTCACCCGAATATTCGTAGAGCCGCATTAGGCCCGACCAAATACCGCTGACAGTTCTGTTGCCTACTTGCACCTGAAGAAGGTGTTTCACTTGTGCGTGTAGCTGGCACAGATCGACCACGTCCTCTCCCTGCAACAGGAGCTCCACCAGCAGCACCACGACCGGGTCCACGTCCCCTATTTGACGCTCTCCTCATATTTCTCAAATTTAGGATCTTGCCGAAAATGGTTGTTTTTTTTATAACAGAATAGAACAACAGTATCTAACGCGTGTATCTCACAATTACAGATGCAGCAAAGGCTGCAAAGTTTAGATTTTTGCCCTAAATGGGTGTTTTTTTTAATACCAGAATAGCAAAGCATTATCTAAAGCGCGTATCTCACACGTACAGATGCAGACAAGGCCGTAAATTAAGATTTTTTCCCAAAATGGGTGTTTATTTAATACCAGAATAGCACAGCAGTATGTAAAGGGTGTGTCTCACAATGACATATGCAGCAAAGGCTGCAAAATTAAGATTTTTGCCCAAAATGGGTGTTTTTTTAATACCAGAATAGCACAGCAGTATCTAAAGCATGTATCTCACACTGACAGATGCAAACAAGGCCACAAATTAAGTATTTTGCCCTAAATGGGTGTTTTTTTAAAAACCAGAAAATTATAGCTGTATTTCTAGCTTAAATTACACACTGACTAATGTGGCAGAGGCCCCAGATGGATTGTATTGCACAAAATGGGTGTTTTTTAAAACCCAGAAAATTATTGAAGTATTTCAAGCTTGTTTTAACAATAACAGATGCAGCAAATAGTGCAATATTAAGTACTTTTGCCAAAAAGGGTGTTTTTTTAAATAACAGAATATGACAGCAGTATACAACGCTTGAATTTCACACTGACAGATGCACCAAAGGCCGCAAATTAAGTATTTTGCCCAAAATGGGTGTTTTTTGAATAACAGAATATGACAGCAGTATATAACACTTGAATTTCACACGTACAGATGCAGCAAAGGCTGTAAAATGTAATATTTTGCCCAAAAAGGGTGTTTTTTAAAACCCAGAAAATTATAGCTGTATTTCTAGCTTAAATTGCACACTAACTAATGCGGCAGAGGCCCCAGATGGTGGGTATTGCAAAAAAAAATGTGTTTTTTAAAACCCAGAAAATTATTGAAGTATTTCAAGCTTGTTTTAACAATAACAGAAGCAGCAAAGGCTGCAATATTAAGTACTTTGCCCAAAAATTATTATTTTTTAAATAACAAAATATGACAGCGGTATATAACGCTTGAATTTCACATGTACAGATGCAGACAAGGCCGCAAATTAAGTATTTTGCCCAAAATAGGTGTTTTTTTATACCAGAATAGCACAGCAGTATCTAAAGTGTGTATCTCACGCTGACAGATGCAGACAAGGCCGCAAATTAAGTATTTTGCTCTAAAGGGTTGTTTTTTTAAAACAGAGAAAATTATAGCTGTACTTCTAGCTTAAAATTGCACACTGACTAATGCGGCAAGGCCCAAGATGGATGGTATTGCCAAAAATGGGTGTTTTTTAAAACCCAGAAAATTATAGAAATTATAGAATAGCACAGCAGTATTTAACGCTTGAATTTCACACGTACAGATGCAGCAAGGGCTGTAAAATTTAGTATTTTGCCCAAAAAGGGTGTTTTTTAAAACCCAGAAAACTATTGAAGTATTTCAAGCTTGTTTTTAGCAATCACAGATGCAGCAAAGTCTGCAATATTAAGTACTTTGCCCAAAATGGGTGTTTTTTTTTTACTAACAGAATTTGACAGCAGTATCTAAAGCGTGTATCTCACACTGACAGATGCAGCAAGGGCTGTAAAATTAAGTATTTTGCACAAAAAAGGTGTTTTTTTTTAAATCCAGAAGATTATTGCTGTATTTATAGCTTAAATTGCACACTGACAAATGCTGCAAAGGCACCAGATGTAGGATATTGCCAAAAATGGGTGTTTTTTTAAACCCAGATTATTATTGTAGTATTCCAAGCTTGGATTTGAATGTCACAAAAGCACATATGCTGTGCTGGTGCACTGAGCTTGCATAAAATGGCCGCCGCCGCCCACCTAACTAACAGACGGACAAAAGTTATTTTTCTCTGTCACAGGACTCAGGGCAGGGTAAAAAGATTGTGCACTGCACCCACAAAACTAAATCTATGTAGATCGCTGAGTTAACAAGCACTTCAGATTAAAGATTCTTTCCTATTCTCTCCCTCACAGCAGCAGCATCCTATCCCTACACTAAGCACAGCAGAGTGACGTGCAGCGCTACGTGACTCCAGCTTATATAGAGGCTGGGTCACATGCTGCACTGGCCAATCACAGTCATGCCATTAGTAGGCATGGCTGTAATGGCTTCTAAGGGCACAGAGTTAAGCTCTGCAGCCTTTCAAAAAGCGCCAATAAATCGCCGAACACCGAACCGGAACTTTTACTGAAATGTTCAGGTTCGGGGTCCAAAAATCCTAAAGTTCGGTACGAACCCGAACTTTACAGTTCGGGTTTGCTCAACCCTACTCATGACCTTTCCTCCGGATACTTTATGTCATCAGTGTCTCATCCTTGGAAATCCGACAATTGAAACCTGCACAGATCAACTGTTTGAGAATACATGTACACTCACAGTAGCGGCGTGGCCGGTCTTCTCTCTGCAAACCAAGCATAGCGCCGTATGTTGAATAGCAGTTGTGCTTGTTATCGCAGCTCAGCCCCATTCACTTCTATGGGGATGAACTTAGTGTGGCTACCAGGGCTTGCACCAGTGCTTAGCAAGGTCAAACTAACCCAAAGTACCAGATGATCCTTTGACAGACCCAAGCTCTGATGTAATAGTTGGCCTCAAAGGTCCAGGAGAAAAAATTTCATTTGAGACCTCCTTTATAAATAATCACTTGCCACTAGGGTCTATTTCTTTGATTCAAAACCTATTAGACTTCATTGATAATATAGGGGCTGGGCCCTTAAAATTATTTTAGCAATAAAACTTTTTTTTATCTTATTTTCCTCCTCTAAAACAAACTGTAGGTGCGTCTTATGCTTTGGTGCGTGAAAAGTACGGTAATCTCTCATCTGCCCGATGATAGCACTGAAATTAGACAGTTTTTCCTGTCTAAGGGTGCATTCACATGACCGTATAAATGGATCCGCATCCGTTCCGCAAAATTGTTCATTTTCTATGGGGCCGTAAAAGATGCGAACAGCGCGCCGTGTGCTGTCCACATCCGTTGTTCCATTCCGCAGCCCTGCAAAAAATATGGAGCATATCCTATTCTTGTCCGCGGACAAGAATAGGCATTCTCTATATAGCTCCGGCCATGTGCAGTCCGCAAAATGCACAACGCACAAGGCCGGTATCCGCACAAGGCCGGTAACCGCAAAACGCTTATGGTCATGTGAATGCACCCTAAGGCCTCTTGCACACAAACTTTTAAGTTTTTTGCATTCCGTATACGGACCGTATACGGAACCATTCATTTCAATGGATCCGCAAAAAAAAACGGAAGGTACTCTGTATTTCCATTCCGTTAGTACTGTTCTATTAGGGGCCACAAAAAACTGAATACACACAGATGTCATTCGTATTTTTTGCGGACCGCAAAATACTTAAAAAGCCATACGGTCGTGTGAAGGAGGCCTAACTCTTTGCTTACAAGAATAATTTCCTCAACTGAATTTAAGGAATCCCAGTGGGACAGTCGGCTTTAGGCTATTTTTACTAGGGCTGTTTTCATTGTGATCTGTATAAATAAAGGCAAAGAAAACACCACGAAACTGGCACATATAAACACACCCTAAAGTGGCCCTTGGTATTGCACAATAGTGTTTTTAATGAATAAAACAAATCTTGATTCGAGCCAATAAATACTGAAGACCAAGTACATTTTGCAAAAACTCAATTGTGACTAGTACAGAATCTTTCCATAGGTGCAATTTAAGACGTTTTCTCGCTTTTCTTTGTAGAAGAGCCATGAAATGATGTGTCAGTACTGTGTCTAGCAGTGAAATATGAGACAATGCGAATGTACTCTGGATCACCATGGTCTCATTAGCTGAAGAGAATACCAGTCAATATCTCACACTAGCTTAATGGTACTGAACTAATTGGCTGAGAGGATAAGGATTTTATTAGAAAGACATATGACATTGTATTGTTTAATAAAGGTAACCTGTCACCTCAAAAATGCATCTACACCCGCCAGCAGTACCTCATAGTAGCCTGCAGCATGTTAATAATCATATATTTCATCCTGTTGTCTGATGCTGCGTAAGTTTAAAAAAACACAGTTTTATTCTCCATCAGTGCTATAGTGCCGGCCAGCTTGAAGTAAAGGGGGCAGCGGCCTCCTTGCTTAAAGTTAAGGTAACCATGCACCCTAACCGTCCCCTCTTGCCTGAGAAAGACAGACTGCAGTGCGGCCGTGATTCCTCAAGTCTCGCGCATGCGCTGTGTTTTCTGTAGCAATGCGCTGTCCCATATCCTGCTGCCGCTGTTAGCTGGGTTTCAGCGGCAGAATGCGCATGCACGAGACTTGGGGAATTGCGGCCGCACTTCAGGCTGTCACTCTCAGGCAAGAGGGGACGGTTAGGGGGCGTGGTTACCTTGACTTGAAGCAAGGAGGCCGCTGCCCCCTTCACTTCAAGCTGGCTGGCACTATAGCGCTAATGGAGAATAAAACCGCATTTTTTGAACTTGCGCAGCATCGGACAACAGGATGAAACATATGGTTATTAACAGGCTGCGGGCTACTACGAGGTACTGCTGGCAGTTGTAGATGCATTTTTGAGGTGACAGGTTCCCTTTAATGACTTACCGAGTTGTTTCCTTTCAGAAGACCTTCAATTACACAAAACAATAATCGCTGAATATTTTTTGCAGTTTTCTCCTTATTGGATCATTGCTTCTTTGCCCATGGAGCATTTAAACCTCTAATGACTGTCAGATTTCAGACCAGTTGTGGAGGATTGGTGGTGACTAACAATACTTTTTCAGTCAGGCAGATCTGTCTGATCCACAGAAAACGAATTATTTGATCGCTGTACATTGTTACATGTGACAATAATTCTTAAAATTTTAACAATTAGATGAAAATAGACTAGTGTTGATCGAGCACCGTGGCGCTCGGGAGCTCGGGCTGAACACATCGGGATGTTTAGGTGCTCGACCAAGTACCCGAGTATAATGGAAGTCAAAGAAGCACTCCGATACAACTTGTATATCACATAAAGGAGGCCCTTATTCACATTGTGGTACAATTGTTCATGTACACTCATAAAGCCTATGCACTAAGTGAAAGTGCTGCCACAAATTACAAGGAACCGGCACTCCAATACACCCTTTATTACACATAAAGGAGGGCATTCTACACACCCTTGAAAAATTATGATTGATGACCTGCTGGTGACCCTCAAAAACATTTGGATCAAGGGCCCGCTGATCTGACCATCTAAAACATTATGGGTGAGGGCCTGCTGCCGCTTTGGTGACTCTAGTTAACCTGGAGCCGATCGCACGTCACCGTGACGATCCAATAGGAAGTCTGGCCTATCAACTTTAGATTTTATTGTCAGCGCAAACAATTGTAACTATGGATAACGGGGAATCAGTGTTTGATTCAGGAGAGGTAGCCTGAGAAACAACTATGCCTACCACATCCAAGCAAGGCAGCATGCGTGAAAATTACCTATTAGGTATAATTAGGTGAGGGCCTGCGGGTGAGCTGATCAGTAAAACGTTTTAGGTGCGGGCCTGCAGATGAGCTGACCCTGTAAAATATTTTAGGTGCGGGCCTGCTGGTGAGCTGACCCTGTAAAAAATGATATGCAAGCGCCTGCTGGTGAGCTGAAGCTCTAAAAAAAAATTATGCGAGGCCCTTCAGGTGAGCTGACCCTGTAAAACATTTGAGGTGCGGGCCTGCAGGTGAACTGACCCTCTAAAAAAAAATATGCGAGGGCCTTCAGGTGATCTGACCCTGTAAAAGATTTGAGTTGCGGGTCTGCTGGTGAGCTGACCTTGTAAAAGATTTTAGGTGCGGACCTGCTGGTGAGCTGACCCTCTAAACAATTATATGCGAGGACCTGCAGCTGAGCTGACCCTCTAAAAAAATTATATGTGAGGGCCTGAAGCTGAGCTGACCCTCTAAAAAATTATATGTGAAGGCCTGCAGCTGAGCTGACACTCTAAAAAATTATATGCGAGGGCCTGCAGGTGAACTGACCCTGTAAAACATTATATTTGAAGGGCATATATGCGAAGGCATTATATGTGACGAATAAGCATGCTGATATGATGGAAGAGGAGGATGAGGATGAGAAAAGGAAGATTCAACCATGTAACCTTGCCTGTGCTGGAAGGGGTGCATGGGAATACAGTGTATTCAGTACATTATAAACAACACATTTAAAGTGCCTATATGTTCAGCCGCTTTCCTCTGGTGGAGTCGAGAAGTCATGGTCAATCCAGGCCTTGTTAATTTTTATAAGAGTAAAGCTGTCATCATTTTCAGTTGACAGGCAGATACGCTTATCTGTTATAATGCCACCAGCAGCACTAAATACCGGCTCAGACAAAACGATGGCGGCACGGCAGGCCAGCACCTCCAAAGCGTAGAATGCCAATTCATGCCACGTGAGGGATCATTGAGGACGCTGACACGGTCTGCTATGTACTCCTTCACCATCTTCCAAAATGTTTCTCTCATTGTGATAGTATGCTGCGCATCAGGGTGAGGGTGTTGGCGGGGTGTCATGAAACTGTCCCAGGTTTTGAAGAGTGTTGCCCTGACTCTGTTGGAACTGCTGTGTGTTCCCCTTGTCTTCCCTCCTCGGTTGGCCAAGCAACTACGGACTCTTCTGCCAGCGTTTTCAGATGGAAATTTTTGGAGCAATTTTTCAACAAGGATCTTCTGGTAAGGAGATGACCATGTTGCAGCTTGTATTCCACTACTGCCTTTTGCTGCTCACAAAGCTTGGCCAACATGTGGAACGTGGAGTTCCAGCAAGTGCTCACGTTGCACAACAGCCGGTGAGCTGGCAATTTCAAGCGTTGCTGCATCGTTGACAGACCGGCTGAAGCTATTGGTGACTTGCGGAAATGTGCACACATGCGGCGCACCTTCACCAGTAGCTCAGGCAAATTGGGGTAGGTTTTGAGAAACAGCTGAACCACAAGGTTGAAGACGTGGGCAAGGCATGGGATGTGTCTGAGGTTGCCGAGCTCCAAAGCCCCCACCAAGTTATGGCCATTATCAGACACAACCATGCCTGGTTCTAGGTTGATCCACAGCTCAGTCTGGTCTCTTATCCCCTGCCACAGCTCTGCGGCGGTGTGCTGTTTGTCCCCTACGCATACCAGCTTCATCACAGCCTGTTGCCGCTTCCCCACTGCAGTGCTACACTGCTTCCAGCTACAGAATGATGACTGACTGCTGCTCACAAAGCCTGGACAACATGTAGAACGTAGAGTTCCAGCGCGTGCTCACATCGCACAACAGTCGGTGAGCTGGAAGCCCCAAGCGCTGCTGCAGCATTGACAGACCGTCTGAAGCTGTGGACGACTTGTGGAAATGGGCACCCACGCGGCGCGCCTTTACTAGTAGCTCTGTCAAATTTGGGTATGTTTTATTAAACCGCTGAACCACTAAGTTTAATAAGTGTGCTAGGCATGGCATGTGCATCAAGTTGCCGAGCTCCAAAGCTGCCACCAAGTTACGGCCATTGTTCGACACAACCATGCCTGGTTGTAGGTTTAGTGGCGACAGCCACAGTTCGGTCTAGTCCCTTATACCCTGCCACAGCTCTGCAGTGTTGTGCTGTTTTTACCCTAGAGAAAGGGCTTGAGAAAGACCAAACCGGTCGAAACGTCGCACTGTATTGGTGAATAAACCTTTTGGATATTGAAGATAAGAGAGTGCTGCAGTTTTCCTACAAAGTTTACTGTTTGTCCCCTAGTCAGGTCAGCTTCAGCACGGCCTGTTGATGTTTCCCCACAGCAGTGCTACACTGTTTCCAGCTACCGACTGATGGCTGACTGCTGGAGGTAAAAGCGGTGGAGGTAGTGGCGGAAGAGGAGAAGTGGGGGTTGGAGCCACTAACGTAGGTGCTGGCGGAAACCCTGATCGATGTAGGGCCCGCAATCCTTGGTGTCGGTAGCACCTGTGCCATCCCAGGGTACGACTCGCTCCCAGCCTCCACAACATTCACCCAGTGTGCTTCCAGGGAAATATAGCATCCCTGGCCGAATGCACTTGTCCATGTGTCCGTGGTTAAGTGGAACTTCCCAGTAACTGCATTAGTCAGGGCACGTGTGATGTTACGGGACACATGTTGGTGTAAGACGGGCACGGCACACCTTGAAGGGACTGCGTAAAGCGGGACGGCCGCCGATATCAAGCTGCGGAAGGCCTCAGTGTCCACTAGCCTAAATGGCAACATTTCCATGGCCAGTAATTTGGAAAGCTGCACATTTAGTGCTATGGCCTGTGGGTGGGTGGATGGGTATTTTCGCTTGCGTTCAAAATGCTGGGGTAAGGACATTTGGACGCTGCGCTGGGACACGGAAGTGGATGTGGTCGCTGATGGTGCTTGCAAAGGTCCAGGTGCAGGGCGGGAGGCATCCAGGCATGCGCCTTTGACAGGGGATTGGCCAGCACGTAACATAGGGGAAGAGGAGGCAGTGGTGTGACCCACAGACACAGATTGTGGACCCAAGCGTTCGTACCACTTATTACAGTGCTTGGATGCCATGCGGCGGATCATACTGGTGGTGGTGAGGTTGCTGTTCACGCCCTGGCTCATTTTTGTATGGCACAGGTTGCAAACTACTATTCTTTTGTCGTTCACACTTTCTTCAAAAAAGGGCCAGACTCTGGAACATCTACCCCTTGGCAAGGGAGATTTATGCAAGGGGATGCTCTGTGGAATAGTTGCGGGCCTGTTTGGTGGGGCCTGCCTTCTCCCTTTTGCCAGCCCACTGCCTTTTCCAGCCTGTTGCGGTGCTGCAGTTCCCTCCCCCTCTGTACTGCTCTCCTCTCTCGGCTCTTCCACCTTCCTAGGTTGGGTCAGTGACCTCCTCATCCACCACCTCCTCTTCCACTTCCTCACTCTGTTCATCCTCTTGATTTGTTGACCTAACCACAACCTCAGTGATTGCCAACTGTGTCTCATCCTCTTCATCAACCTCTTGAGACAGTAATTGTGGTTGACCCATTGGCAAATGTGTCTCATCATCATCCACCTCATTAAACTCTAATTGCCGTTCACCACCATCATGTTCTTGTGACTGTGGATGTTGAAGAAGTTGGGAATCTGCTCGCACTGGGCTGACTTCAAGAGTGGTGTCCTGCGCCGCCCTGCAAACTGGGACATGAAGCTAGGTATCTTGGATGATTGTTTGTTTTTCTTGTGCTCTGGCAGCAGGCACAGTTTCTCCGTGCCCAGGGCCACGGCCTCTGTGTGCACCATCAGCATCACGGCCACTTCCCCGTTCCCTACTGCTCACCTTCTTCATTTTAAATGTAATACAGTATATTCCTGAAAATATGTCACACATACAGTAGCCTAGGATTTGGAAGTGTATGTGCAAAAAAAATTTACAACAGTAAATGTCCACAGTGGACACCGTCTACGTAAAAACTGCACTGGATGTCACTGATATTTTAGGGATGCACACACTTTAAACAGGAGATGTGGCGCCGATAATTTAGCAGTCCGCAGCGGACACCGTCTACTGACAAAACTGCACTGGATGTCACTGATATTTTAAGGATGCGCACACTTTAAACAGGATATGTGGTGCTGATAATTTACAGTCCGCAGTAGCCTATTACATGGTATTTAGTGCAGGATGCGCTAAAAATATAAACTATTGCTGTTACACACAATAGTCCTTAAAAAGGACTTTGGGGTCTCTAAAAAGTTTTCTGTATAACAATCTTTCTATTACACTCCCTAAACTGTATGTCCCTTCCTCTGCACAGCTCTCCCTAACACTGAGCAGATTAGCACAGGTTGCGCTACAAATATATATTGCTGCTGTCACACACAATAGTCCTTACAAGGACTTTTGGGTTCTGAAACGTTTTTGTACACTTATAATATTCGATTACACTCCCTACACTCTCTGTCCCTTCCTATTCTCAGCTCTTCCTGACTTGAATGAGCCGAACACGCGTCATCGGGTGCTATATAGCACCCGATGACGTGTTCCGGCCAGCCAATCACTGTAATGCTAGTAGCCAACATGGCTACTGGCATTACAGTGAGAGCAGTACTTACCTGCACGTTTATTGGCTGCTTAGCAGTTGCAAAACGTGCGGGGAGGAGACTCGACTAGTATTCGGCCGAGCATGCTCTCTCAACACTAAAATAGATTATTAAGAAACGGCAAATGTACTCACTGTTAAACCTCATGCTGTCGTTATAAATTATGTGACCACTAGGTTTGAGCCAATCAAACTTTGGATCATAGTTCCGAAGCCGATTCATTCAAACACAACATTTTAATGCTGTCAGAGACCTGTCTCTGTATAGAATTAAAATTAGAGATGAGCAAATCAAAGCTGATGAAGTGGAATTCATTTAGAATTTCAGGAAAAATTAGATTTGCAACGAATGTGAATTTCCTCGCGATACGTGGTAACGAATCACAATTTTCCTAAGATAGTGAGGAGATGGGAAAAGGGAATCTGGAAAGGCAGGATCACCCAGATTGACATGCCTGCATGCAGCCAATCAGCAGCCAGCCAGCCCTGTGATGTCACAGCCCTATAAATACAGCATCCATTTTAGATTCTGCCATTTTCCAGTGTTCAGAGTGCAGGGACAGGCATGTGAAGGCACTAGGGACAGCTATTGGAAAAACCTCTATGTTTAAAAAAAACAACTGAAAAAAGGATTTATAAGTGCAGGGAAAGGATAGGGAGGAATCTTTTCACAGCATCTTAGTGCAGGGAGAGACGTCAGAAGGCGCCAGAGACATTGATAGGAAAGTAATTTACAAGTGCAGGGAACGATTATTTGGAGATCCAAATAGTCATTAGACAGCTCCGTCATTCCAGCTTTTTGTTATTGTGCTGCAAGTGTTATGTTGGAAAGCCTTTAGTGGCTTATATCTTAGTATCTTATTCAGTATGACAAGAAACATATACACGCATTTCACTTCCGCAGTTATTTCTGTTAAAAGCATGTAGGGGCTTATTTCAGTACAACAAGAAAAATATATTCGCTCTGCACTGTTGCAGTTATTTCTGGTGAAAGCGTATAGGGGCGTATTACAGTAAAAAAAGAAAAATATATACGCACTGCACTGGTGCAGTTATTTCTAGTGAAAGCGTATAGGGGCGTATTTCAATAAAATAAGAAAAATATATACGCACTGCACTGTTGCAGCTATTTCTGTTGAAAGCGTATAGGGGCGTATTTCATTAAAAAAAGACAAATACGGTATATACGCAATGCACTGTTGCAGTTATTTCTGTTGAAAGCATATAGGGGCATATTTCAGTACTACCAGAAAAATATATACGCACTTCACTAGTTAATTGTTTTCTGGTTAAAGCGTATAGTGGCCTATTTCATTCCAACAAGAAATATATATTCTCAGGTCACTTCTGCAGTTATTTCTGGTGAAAGCATATAGGGGCGTATTTCATAAAAAAAATTAAAAATATATACGCACTGCACTGTTGCAGTTATTCCTGGTGAAAGCGTATAGGGGCGTATTACAGTAAAAAAGAAAAATATATTCACACTGCACTGGTGCAGTTATTTCTAGTGAAAGCATATAGGGGCGTATTTCATTAAAATAAGAAATACAGTCCTGATCAAAAGTTTAAGACCACTTGAAAAATGGCAAAAAGGTTCCAAGTAGAGCTTCAACATGCAACAAGAAAAAATGGGAGTGAGACAAAACAGGCTGTTTTGCCTGAAACAGGCTGTTTTTCAGCTGGTCAAAAGTTTAGGACCACATCTTCAAAACCTAAACCCCCCCAAAACAGAAATCCAACTTCCAAACATGAACTCAGTAATGAGTAGCTCTGCCGTTATTATTTATCACTTCAAAAAAAAGTTTTAGCATGCTTGATGCAAGTGTTTCCATGAGGTGAGTGGGAACATTTCTCCAAGTGGTGAAGACGGCCGCACGAAGGCCATCTACTGTCTGGAACTGTTGTTCACTTTTCAGCGAGGATAAGCTACTAGAGGACAGTCAGCAGCTACTGCCCAGCCAAGATGAAGAGGAGACTTTTTCCACTTCCTCCGCTAGGTGGGCAAGTAGTGATGGGGAGAGTGGCATGGGAGCTTGTGTTGCCAGTAGTCAGGCTCCTGACCCAGAGGCCATTGAGAAGGACATCAGTGATGTGCAGACACTACTCGATGATGATGAAGCAAATTGCACTAGGGAGCCAGGTGAAGAAGGGGCTTCGTCATCTCAGGAGTAGAGGGTGGTAGCTTGCCCTTCAGGCAGCGGCTGAGCCAGCAAGTCGCTAGCATGGCCGGGAGTCAGCAGGGTGGCAGCAGTGGGAGGTCGTAAGCCAAACGTGCCCGAGGTCGACCACCTGCTTCGCAGCAGCCTACCTGCCTGAGAAAAAGTGGTGCAGGGGTTCACGGAGGCAGCGGCGGTAGCAGTCAGTGCGGACTGTTGGGGGGAAAATCGCCTACTCGGCGGTGTTGCAGTTTTTTTCAAAGCACCAGAGGAGGTGAACGTGGCCATATGTCACATCTGTGGACAGAAGGTGAAGCGTGGCCAGGGTGCCAATGTTGGCACTACGGCCCTGCGTAAACATATGCAGCGTCGCTATACAGTGGCCTGGGAGAACCGTGGCGCTGATGTGGTGGTCCAGCCTGCTGCAGCAACTGCTGCATCAGCCAGTGGCACACACCAGGTTTCAGGCAGTCAAGGCTCCACCACCTCAGCCGAAGGGAGCTGTCTGTCATACTATATTCTGCTGGTCCAGATGCTCCCGCTCCTTCTACTCCTTGTCAGTGATTCTGTCAGCAATCGATCATCGAAGAAATTGTAAAGAGACAGCAGTATGAGTGCACGCATCCAACGGTGCAGAAGCTGAATGTGCTCCTGTCCAAGTTGTTGGTGCTGCAGTCCCTCCCTTTCCAAGTGGTGGACTCAGCGCCTTTCAGAGAACTGAGGGCTTGTGCCGAGCCGAGGTGGAGAGTCCTAAGCCGTCATTTCTTTTCGAAAAAGGCAGTACCAGCCCTGCACAAATATGTAGAACAGAAGGTGGGCCAGTCCTTGAGCCTGTTGGTGTCTGCCAAAGTGCACGGCAGCGCCAAAGTGTTGAGCTGTAACTATGGTCAGGGACAATACATGTCCTTTACGGCCCACTGGGTTAATGTGGTTTCTGCACAGCCACACCAGCAACTTGGCCAGGTCACGCCGCTTCCGCCTCCACGTTGTCACGTTGGTCCTGCGACAATGTCCGCCTCTGCCTCCTCGTCCTCCATCATATCCTCAGCCTCCACTGCAGGGACAAGTCACAGTGCCCCTTTAACATACCACATATGCAGGGCTCGGCGGTGTCACGCTGTTCTGGACCTGGTTTGCCTTGGCGAACTGAGTCACACAGGGTAAGGAACTGCTCCGTGTGAGGCATCAAGAAATCGAATTCCTGGCTTTCTCCACGACAGCTGAAAATCGGAACCATGCTGACCGACAACGGGAAGAACATGGTGTCGGCGCTACGTCAAGGAAGGCTGAGCCATGCATGGCACACGTGTTCAATCTGTTTGTCAAGCGGTTCCTGAAGTCTTCCACCCATCTGCAGGACATCCTAAAAATGGACAGGAAACTTTGCATGCACTTCAGCCACTCGTATACTGCCAAGCAGACCCTCCTTGATCTGCAGTGGCAAAATGGCATTCCCCAACATAGGCTGATATGCGACGTTTCCACCCGTTATAATTCCACCCTCCATATGTTGGACTGATTGTACGAACAGAGAAAGGCCATCAAGGATTTCTTGATGATGCAAGCGGACACGAGTACTCCACTATGTAACTTTGATGTCAGCCATTGGCAGCTTATGCGTGACACCTGCCGTTTGCTCAGGCCCTTTGAGGACGCCACGTTATTTTTCAGTCGCTAGGACTATGGGATGAACGATGTCATCCCACTGCTTCATGTCCTGGAACAGATGCTGGTAACAATGGCTGGTCAGGGGACAGGAGAGTGGCGCCTCAATCTCATGGCAACATGAGCCATGTGGGGGCTGAACTAGAAGAGGAGGAAGTGGGGGAGGAAGACATTGGCAATGTTTAGCCAAATAGGTGGTTTTTCTACTCAGCTGACATCACAGGAGAATCAGGAGCAGCCAGAGGGTATACAGGCCAATGAGGAAGATGAGACAGAGGACCCGGACACAGCGTGAAAGTATGCAGTGGAGATGGAGGCAGGGAGTCAGTCCGAGTCACTTGCACAAATGGCAGGATGCATGCTCACTTGCTTGTGTAGTGATAGCCGAATTGTTACCAATAGTCAGTTGGTCGCTGCCTATCTGCGCCATCATCCATCCTCTCCGGGTCTGACCGGGGGGGGCTTTTTGCGCTCACGTTCCACTGCCATGGCTGCTGGGGAGGCGTGAGGTGGCAGGAGCAGTACCAGCTCGATCATCAGCAGCCAGAGTCTACAGTCGCTGATGAGTAGCTTTCTTCACCAACATAGTGAAGAAACTACTCAACAGCAGCAGCAGCAGGTAGACCTGGAGCAGGACCTGAACCAGCAGGTGGTGGCATACTTGGACAGCACCCTGCCACCCCACATTGAAGATCCACTGGACTACTGGGTAGCCAAACTGGATTTGTGGCTGCAACTAACAGAGTGTGCCCTGGAATAGCTGTCCTGCCCGGCCAGTAGTGTGGCATCAGAGCAGGTGTTTAGTGTGGCGGGGGCCATTGTGGAGAGACTGACCTTTGTCAAGATGAATCATGCGTGGATCAGCCAGGATTTCCAACCACCAATTCTTGATGCATCAGACTAGATCATCCATGGTGCTACATCAACACTTTGATAAAAGAGACCGGTTTCTTCTGACTACCTGCCTCAGCTAATACTCTGATGCTGCTACCCGCCTGATGCCAGACATCTGATGCCAAGTGCTCCTTCTTACACCTACAATTGTCAATGGGTGCTGTTATTGCCACTCACCTCCCCACTCTGTTACCAGGTCACTTTGTGGTCTCCTGATGCACTACTGCTGCCATCTCCAAACTATGTCACCTTGCCACTCTGTGGTCTCCTGATGCTGCTGCTACTGCCATCTCCACATTATGTCACCTTGCCACTCTGTGGTCTCCTGATGCTGATGATGCTGCTGCTATCTCCACATTCTGTCACCTTGCCACTCTGTGGCCTCCTCATGCTGCTGCCATATCCACACTATGTCACCTTGCCACTCTGTGGCCTCCTGATGCTGCTGCCATCTCCACATTATGTCACCTTGCCACTCTGTGGCCTCCTCATGCTGATGCCATCTCCACACTATGTCACCTTGCCTCTCTGTGGTATCTTACTGCTGCCATCTCCACACTATGTCATCTTGCCACTCTGTGATCTCCTGATGCTGCTGCCATCTCCACACTATGTCATCTTGCCATTCTGTGGTCTCCTCATGCTGCTGCCATCTCCACATTATGTCACCTTGCCACTCTGTGGTCTCCTGATGCTGCTGCCATCTCCACATTATGTCACCTTGCCACTCTATGGTCTCCTCATGCTGCTGCCATCTCAACACTGTGTCACCTTGCCACTCTGTGGCCTCCTGATGCTGCTGCCACCTCCAAACTATGTCACCTTTCCACTCTGTGTCCTCCTCATGCTGATGCCATATCCACACTATGCCACCTTGCCACTCTGTGGTCTCCTGATGCTGCCACCATCTCCACACTATGTCACCTTGCCACTCTGTGGTCTCCTCATGCTGCTGCCATCTCCACATTATGTCACCTTGCCACTCTGTGGCCTCTTCATGCTGCTGACATCTCCACACTATGTCACCTTGCCACTCTGTGGTCTCCTGATGCTGCTTCCATATCCACACTATGTCACCTTGCCACTCTGTGGCCTCCTGATGCTCCCGCCACCTCCAAACTATGCTACCTTGCCACTCTGTGTCCTCCTCATGCTGCTGCCATCTCCACACTATGTCACCTTGCCACTCTGTGGTATCCTGCTGCTGCCATATCCACACTATGTCACCTTGCCACTCTGTCTTCAACTCATGATGCGGCTATCTTCAAACTATGTCACCTTTCCACTCTGTGGCCTCCTCATGCTGATGCCATATCCACACTATGTCACCTTGCCACTCTGTAGTCTCCTGATGCTGCCACCATCTCCACACTATGTCACCTTGCCACTCTGTGGTCTCCTCATGCTGCTGCCATCTCCACATTATGTCACCTTGCCACTCTGTGGTATCCTGCTGCTGCCATATCCACACTATGTCACCTTGCCACTCTGTGTTCTCCTGATACTGCTGCTGCCATCTTCACACTATGTCACCTTGCCACTCTGTGGCCTCCTCATGCTGCTGCCATCTCCACACTATGTTACCTTGCCACTCTGTGGTCTCCTGATGCTGCTGTCATCTCCACACTATGTCACCTTGCCACTCTGTGGTCTCCTCATGCTGCTGCCATCTCCACACTATGTCACCTTGCTACTCTGTGGTATCCTGCTGCTGCCATCTCTACATTATGTCACCTTGCCACCTTGCCACTTTGTGGTCTCCTCATGCTGCTGCCGCCATCTACAGACTCTTTGATTGTGCCACTCTTTCAAAGTGTTTTTTTTACCGGTAAAAATTATGGGTGACTGAAAAACTCCGAATGATGTCGTGTGAGGTCGTGTGACATCTGAAAGTGTGATAAAATATATATATATTATGAGACAACAAATATACAAAGTACATGAAAACAATGACAACCTCCTGATGCTGCCGCCACCTCCAGACCCTGTCATTGTGACACTCAGTGGCCTCATCATACTGCTGCCATCTACAGACTCTGTCATTGTGCCACTCGGTGACCTTCTCATGATGCTGCTGCTGCTGCATCCTCCATCTCCAGGTCTTTTTACCACTCTGTACCCTTCTCCTGATGCTGCTGCATCCGCCACCTCCAGACTCCGTCATTGTGCCACTCGGTGGCGTCCTCATACTGCCGCTACCTCCACACTCTGTCATTGTGCAACTCTGTGGCCTTCTCATACTGCTGCCAACTCCAGACTCTGTCATTGTTCTCCTCGGTGGCCTCCTCATACTGCTGCTAAATACAGACCCTGTCATTGGGCTACTCACTACTCATGCTGCTTCCACCTCACCACTATGTCATAGGTCCACTCTGTGGACTTCTCATGCTGTTCCCAGCCTCCCCGCTTCATGACTGGTCCACTATTTTACCTTTCGGTCTGGCTGACATCATCATTTATTTGACGTTCTTCTTATCTGTCAGAAGGAAAGAAAAATGAGACGCACAACGAATCCTGTCTGTGTATCAGCTGTAAGACCTGTATGGTCCCATCAGAATTGGCTTATGATTTGGTAGCCAAAAGCAGGAGTGGGTAGAAAACACAGAAGACATGCAAATATTCCATTCATGTGTCATCTCTGTTTTACATCCTGTTTTTTTTAGCAATACTGATGGCTTTTTGAGCAAATGCTGACCGAGTGAAGGCGTATGCTCCACAGACAGGATCCGTTTTTTGTGGGTTATTTTTCTGTTTGAGGGCTGCGATACAGCTGCTTCCACAAAATACTGATTGAGGGGTGCCATATACCTGTTTCCACCAAATACTGATTGAGGGGTGCTATATACCTTCTTCCACAAAATCCTGATTGAGTGGTGCTATATACCTGTTTCCGCCAAATACTGATTGAGGGGTGCCATATACCTTCTTCCTAAAAATACTGATTGGGGGTGCTATATACCTTCTTCCAGCAACTACTGATTGAGGGCTGCGATACACTTGGTTCCACAAAATACTGATTCAGGGGTGCCATATACCTGTTTATGCCAAATACTGATTGAGGGGTGCCATATACCTTCTTCCACAAAATACTGATTGAGGGGTGCTATTTCTATATACTTTCTTCCACCAAATACTGATTGAGGGCTGCGATACACCTGCTACCACAAAATACTGATTGAGGGGTGCCATATACCTGTTTCCGCTAAATACTGATTGAGGGGTGCCATATACCTTCTTCCACAAAATACTGATTGGGGGGTGCTATTGCTATATACCTTCTTTCACCAAATACTGATTGAGGGCTGCGATAAACCTTCTTCTACAAAATACTGATTGAGTCCTGCGATACACCTGCTTTCACCAAATACTGATTGAGGGGTGCCATATACCTGTTTCCGCCAAATACTGATTGAGGGGTACTATATACCTTGTTCCACAAAATACTGATTGAGGGGTGCTATTGCTATATACCTTCTTCCACCAAATACTGATTGAAGGCTGAGATACACCTGCTTTCACAGAATACTGATTGAGGGGTGCCTTATACCTGTTTACACCAAATCCTGATTGAGGGGTGCCATATACCTTCTTCCACAAAATACTGATTGAGGGGTGCTATATAGCTGTTTCCGCCAATTACTGATTGAGGGGTGCTATATACCTGTTTCTGCCAAATACTGATTGAGGGGTGCCATATAATTTCTTCCACTAAATACTGATTGAGGGGTGCTATTGCTATATACCTTTTTCCACCAAATACTGTTTGAGGGCTGCGATACAGCTGCTTCCACAAAATACTGATTGAGGGGTGCCATATACCTGTTTCCACCAAATACTGATTGAGGGGTGCTATATACCTTCTTCCACAAAATCCTGATTGAGTGGTGCTATATACCTGTTTCCGCCAAATACTGATTGAGGGGTGCCATATACCTTCTTCCTAAAAATACTGATTGGGGGTGCT
Source organism: Bufo bufo (assembly GCF_905171765.1). Classification (NCBI taxonomy): domain Eukaryota; kingdom Metazoa; phylum Chordata; class Amphibia; order Anura; family Bufonidae; genus Bufo; species Bufo bufo. The sequence continues at coordinate 496,205,773 of NC_053389.1, forward strand.
ATATACCTTCTTCCAGCAACTACTGATTGAGGGCTGCGATACACTTGGTTCCACAAAATACTGATTCAGGGGTGCCATATACCTGTTTATGCCAAATACTGATTGAGGGGTGCCATATACCTTCTTCCACAAAATACTGATTGAGGGGTGCTATTTCTATATACTTTCTTCCACCAAATACTGATTGAGGGCTGCGATACACCTGCTACCACAAAATACTGATTGAGGGGTGCCATATACCTGTTTCCGCTAAATACTGATTGAGGGGTGCCATATACCTTCTTCCACAAAATACTGATTGAGGGGTGCTATTGCTATATACCTTCTTCCACCAAGTACTGATTGAGTGCTGCGATATACCTTCTTCCACAAATGCTGCTCTTCTCTACGGACTTAGGCAGAGGGTCATTTAGAAAATGACAGTCAGAGGAAGAGGCAGACCGTTCCGCAGGGATGGTAGGGGTTGGGCAAGTGCACCAGGCCGGTGCCTAAGTGGGAAGTTGGAAAAGACAAGTGCAATAACTTCAAAGGGCGCACCAGAGTTGGTTGTGTGGCTCACTCAGACTTCCGCTTCTGCACATTCCTCATCCTCTGTATCTGCACCCTCCTCTCTTTCTGCTGTGTGCACCCCCAAAGACACCGAGAAAAAAAAAGGGGAATGCAGCAGCACCCTGCAAACCAGATAAAGTACAATAGTGCCATAGTCACAAAAAATATTATAGTGCTAATGCTACGCTTATTTATAAAGTCAGATGCTTGACAAATGCATTTTGTACAAAACCATATGAGCCCGTCTGCCAGACGTCAAGGCGATCTCTGTAAGACGGGTCCTAACCCTAAATACTACCTGTTATGCGCCATAACTAACCCCCTTTTCTTTGCAGATTTATAGTGCTGGAGGTGTGGCACTCCTAGCGAGTCGTGCACTCCTGATTAGCCTGTCTGCCCCATAGGCTGATTTTAATTAGTTTCAGTATAAAGCTGTGGCTTGCTCTCACTACATTCATTGGAAGCTGTCTGGCATAAGGAAAGGTATGGAGTGGGCTCGGCATGCATGTTGGTACCTGCATCCCTTGTAAGTAATGGAGGCCATTTTGGTGCATAACAGGTAGTATTTAGTGTTTGGACCCGTCTTACAGAGATCGCCTTGACGTCCCGACTACCTGTACGAACTCTGCAGCAGGACAGGTTCTGGGAGCTTGGTTTTTTTTCACCGCTCCAGTGGCTGCTCATGCGCGACGCATGCAGAATTCTGCGGCCATTTGATAAGATCACCAAACTGGTCAGTCGCAGCCAAGGTGCCATCAGTGACATCGTACCTTACGCCTTCTTTCTGGAGCATGCATTGCGTTGTGTCATTGATCAAGCCATCGAGGAGAAGGAGCTGGAAGATGAGGAAGTCGCAATGCTGAATGAATTCCCAGGGGGGGGGGGCTACTCCATCTGAGACAAGTCAGCAGGAGTCTGAAGAGGAGTCAGAGGAGGATGGTGGCTGGAAGGAGGAGGAGGAGGAGCAAGAATAGCAGGCTTTACATTTTTCGGGGATTCCTGGTGTTGTCCGTGGCTGGGGGGAGGAGACCAAGGACGACATTCCCCTGGGTGATGAGCAGGAGCCAGGGCGCTTCACCACTTCCAATTTAGTGCAAATGGGGGCCTTCATCCTCCAGTGTTTGAAGAGGGACCCCCGTATAAAAAGCATAAAGGTCAAGGACCTGTACTGGATGGCAACGTACTTAGACACCTGGTACAAACACAAAATGGCAGACATGTTAACAGCATCACAAAGAGCTATCAGAATGCAGCATTTCCAGGCCTTGCTGCAAGAGATGCTGCATTCTGCTGTTGCGGGCACTGGCAGAGGAATTTCCACCCACAGTGAAACAGGTGCGGGTACCAATCCTACCGTGCCTGCAAAAAGAGGGCAGTTTGAAGATGTGTTGTTCACTTCGGATATGAGATCATTCTTGCAGCCAACTCATCGACAGCTGCCCTCCGGTTCCAGCCTCAGGGAACGCCTAAACCGATAGGTGTCCGATTACTTTGGGTTAACTGCCAATGTGGACGCTCTGAGAATCAAGGAACCCCTTGACTTCTGGGTGTGCAGGCTTGACCTTTGGCCAGAGCTGGCACAATTTGCCATAGAACTCTTGGCTTGCCCCTCATCGAGTGTCCTGTCCAAAAGAACGTTCAGCACAGCAAGGGGGATCGTGACGGTTAAGCTTACTCGCCTTGCTCACGACAGTGTGGACTACCTCACAGTTTTAGAAATTAATGAGGCATAGATCTCAGAGGAATTCGACACCTGTGATGACCACGTGTAATTTAATTTCCTCATGCAAGCCCACACATATCCGCCACCACCCAGAACAAAAAATGGTACTTGCCTTATGTATATACAGTGGCATAAAAGGCCTTTTATGTCAGGTGAATGCCTAATTTTTGGGGCCTCTACTTGCTGACAGTTTCATATTTATCCTGTGACCGCCTAATGTACCTCCAGCCACAGAATAAAAATTTCTTTGCTGTCAGGTGAATGCCTATTGGCTAATTTTTTGAGCCTGTACTGGCCGACAGCTATATATTTATCCTGTGATCGCCTAATGTACCTCCAGCCACAGAATGCAAAGTTCTTTGCAGTCAGGTGAATGCCTATTGGCTAATTTTTTGGACCTGTACTGGCCGACAGTTACATATTTATCCTGTGACTGCCTAATGTAGCTCTAGCCACAGAGTCCAAAGTTCTTTGCTATCAGGTAAATTCCTATTGCCTAATTTTTGGGGCCTGTACTGGCCGACAGTTACATTTTTTATCTCTAGCCACATAATCACACCCCTGTCTCACTCCTCTGCCTCTCATTATGGTGGCTTATGAACCACATTCACCATAAGGTCCTTCTAATGTCACAGGGTCATGTGACTGTGCCCCCCACCCTGTGCTGTGCCTCTTTATACCCTGCATTGTGCCCTCTTACCACACAATGTGCAGTGCCCCTAGTCATTCCCTGTACTGTTCCCTCTAATACCCTTTTGTCCGGTCACGTTATGGAGGTGTTATCCGGTCAATGTACAGAGGCGTTATCAGGTCAATGTATGGTGGTGGTATATAATAACTGGATGGCCATAACTGTATCCTTTTCCCTGCCCACGCCATCCTTTTTTAGACCTGGCATGAGTGGGAAAAATATGAAGATTGAGGTGCTAAGGACCTTTGCGCCACAATCTGTGTCAGAAATACACCTAACTTAGACTCAGTGAGGGCTATCAGTTCAGCCTCCTGGGCAGACTTGTTCGGAGAAAGAGGAGAGGCTTGTAGCACATCATGTAAGGAGGTAACCGCATATCCAGTATAATATCTGCCTTGATCATCTGCATAACGAGATTCATTCACAAACAGATTGAGATCAGGATTGTCCAGTATTGTTTCAGTCACGTTCGGGAGAGGCTCAGTCTCTTGCTTAATCAATTCCAGGCAATCATGGCAATCTCCAGAGTAAAAAGCATCATCAGAATAAACATCTCCCTCCTCAACAATCCCCCTTTGAGGAGAAGGAAGAAGGGAAGCAGGGTTGAGGACATGACACCTAGAGATAGTCACTGCATATGAAGGTGTCTAACAGCTGAGAGATGTTTGGGTTGAGTTTGCCGGAGAATTGCAGAAATGTCATGGTCGGCTAAAATCTGCAAAGGGTGACCCAGGACAATATCAGAAGTCTTGTCCAGAAGAAGATGGCAGGCGTAAATGGCACATATACAGGAAGTGGTCCCCCGAGCAACTGGATCCAATCGGGCTGAGTAGTAGCCCAGAGGCCTGTTTCTGCCCCCGTGGCTTTGGGTAAGCACCCCTGTGGCATGTCCCTGACGTTCCATGACATACAGTCTAAAAGGTAGTCTGTAATTAGGCAGTCCAAAGGCAGGAGAAGAAGCCGCTGCCTTCAACTGATTAAAACAGAGTTTTGCGCCATCTGTCAGATAGAATGGAGTGTGCGGTATGCAGTCATACAGTGGTTGCATGAGGATGGAAGCATCTACGATTCAAGGGCGGCAGTATGAGATGAGACCTAGTAAGTCCTGCAACTGTTTTGAGGTAGTTGGTTCTTGGATCTGCAAGATAGCCTTTTTCATCTCTTCTGTAAGGTGTTTTGCACCAGGACTAAGGCAGTGTCCGAGGAATGCTACTTTTGATTGATACCACTGGATTTTGTCTTTGGAAACCTTGCATCCCTGATCTGACAGGAAAAGGAGCAAGGAAAGCGAGGCATCTGAACACACACAGGTGTCCTGTGCGCAGACCAAAAGATCATCCACATACTGGAGCAGGACAACATCATCATGAACTTGCTTCCAATCTTCCAAGATAGATGACATGGCTTTACTAAACTGGGATGGGCTATTTTGAGCTCCTTGCGGCATGACTGTCCAGGTATACTGTGATCCTGCATGGGTCAAGGCAAAAAGGTATTGACATTCGGGGTGAAAAAGGCATTCACTAGGTCAATGACTGTAAAGGCCGCTGCATCCGGTGGCACTGCAGAGAGCAGAGTGTGAAGGTTTGGTACAATCGGAGTTTCCAAGACGGTTGCTTCATTCACAGCCCAAAGATCATGGACCATCCTTTAGGTGTCAGGTTGTCCTTTTTTACATTTCTTCCTCATTGGGAAAATGGGCGTGTTACACAGTGAGGTGGTGTAAATTATGGCACCAGCTATTAAGAAAGCCCATAACCGTTGAGTGACAGCGCCCATCTGCACTACAGACAGGCCATACTGCAGTTTGCGAGGGAGAACCTTCAGGCGGACAGTCTTCTAGGGACATAAGAGCGGCCAACATGACTGTCTGCTCTGGCTGAAGGGGAGTGGAAAGGGTGACTGTACCATCAGGCTGAAACTGTATAGTGGCATTCATTTTCTGTAACAGATCTTTCTGCACCCAAAACGCTAAGTGGACACGGGGGGGGGGGGGGGGGGGGGGGGGAAGACTACAAACTGTGAAAGCACTTAATTGGACGGCTGTGGTCCAAAAGAAACACTGAGCGGTTTTGTTAAGGGAGAGGATCGAGCATAGCCATCAATGCCGATGCACTACACAGTAATGTTGTCCAGGAAGGAGGGGTCAGGGATCTATTCACGTCGGATTCCACAAGTAAAGTGTGTACGTCTCCCCCTATCTGCAGCTGCACTGTAGGTGCAGGTCCACAGTGGGGAGGGAGGAGAACCATGGTGGGGTTGGCTCCTCCGACGTGTGGATCTGGCTTGCCCCTGTCCTAGGGGGCATGGTACCCCTCCCCTCCCCTCCCTGTTGCGGTGGAGGAGGAGGGGGAGCATGGGGCGGCCCCCTTCTTCCTCGCTGAGGGGGGTTATGTGGGCACTCTCTTCTGAAATGTCCGAGCTGGCCACATCCATAGCAGCGAGGGGGGGGGTCTGTTACTGATATCTCCCCTCGGACAGGGGGGGGTACTCCTCTGCTGCGAGCATTATGTTAATTTTGGTAACTGTCTCTATGCCTTTAGCCACCAAGGTTAACGTTTCAACAGAAACGATACTCTGGGCGAGCAGTCTTTAGAAACTTTTGGATGTGAGGTTTTAATCCATCAGCAAAGCACTAGACAGCATCCTGGTTTGCACTGGGTCATAATAACTCACAGAAATGCACTCCAGATTGATAGGTTTTTTGGTATTCTTCATCCCCATGGTTCAGGGCTGGCAGCTTCTTAGCCATGGTTGGCCAAAAAGAATCCCCTGCCTTAATTTGAGTAAGTTCAGACAGATCTCTCCATGTGGCAGAATGTGTTTTTCTGATTTGTTCTAATGACCTATAGAAGGGCATGGAATGTTGTTCGGGGTCGGGGAGAGAGTTCACAAGATTTGTGGCCTGTGTGGGGTTAAAATTCACGTATCTCCCCTGATGGCTCATTTCCTGGGGAGGCTTAGGGGTCTGAGCTTGTCTGGTCAGGACCTCTATTTGGCCACCTCCAGGTCTCTTTCTCTCCATATCCCCTCTCTTTCTGCACTCCACATCTCCCCTGTTTCTCCTCCCCCTGCTTCCCCCGGCAGGTGCATGAAGGAAGGGGGGCTAGCAGAAGTACTGACTGCTAGGTCTTGAGGACGTTTTGTCTCTTCTGTCACTTCTCCTGCTGCTCTTTCTGTTCTTTCTGTCCCCGCGTCTCCACTCCCTTCATGATGGGCACATTCAAGGGATTTAGGGGTGCAGTAGAATAGGCAACCTGACCCCCTGGTGCGTAATATGTGCCATCTGGATTCAGCACAGGATACAAGGGAGTTACTGGCTTTAGCATTGTCCCTGCAGTCTGTCTGGCTGAATCTTCACAGGGCTGCACTGTCTCATCAAATGTTATCAACGGAGGGTCGGGGCAACTCGGAGTGGACTGTCTGCCACCCTGCGGTGGGGGCTGGACAGGGCAGAGGACCGTCTGAGCTGGGGAGGTTGTATCTATGAACCGTAGCTGGGTCACTTCTAGAAGGGTGGGGCCGGGGAGCACCACAAGCAAGACACGTATCTCGGGCATCAGGATTGGCCCCCTCACTGTCACCCCACTCGGTGTGTGGAGTCCCTAAGAGTGCAGATGGCAAAATACTGCTCCAGCGGCACCATTATAGGGTGGCGGCACTCCACTCTGTGTAGTATAGACATACGTTTTCAGACCTTCATCCCATCTCTCTGATCCTCCATTAGCAGCCAGGGTGTCTGCTATTCGCTGCCAAGCTTGCGCAGCACTCAGTAAGCCTTCATAACACAATTTTCCATGGACCTGTTCCAAAACTTTCCTCCACATTACAGTTTAACTCTCCATATTCATGACCACCAGCTATCTTCATCAGCCTTTTGTAGTGTATTTCACTTGCTTGCTAACCTCTTCCCGGGCCCTCAGCCGATGGGCTGTATATTCGCCCTTGGGCAGAGAGTGCGAGTGTCCCATGGATTTATTCACTTACAATCAAGACAGAAGCAGGCACCTTCTCCTTCACACTCCCAAGCAGATATCACCCCTGCAGTATATACATTCTGGCTCCCACGTCTGGGCCGCCAGCTGGGAATAATCCACCTGCTGCCTCCTAAGGGGAGAACACTTAAGATGCCCCAGTCCAGGTCCTGCAGGTCTGCTGCCTCCTAAGGGGAGATCATTTAAGATGCCCCAGTCTAGGTCCAGCAGATATTTACCGTAGCCCCCCTGGGCTACTCCATCTGCCATCTCCTAAGGGGAGATCTGTAAAAATGCCCCATTCCAGGTCCTGCAGAAATCAACTGCAGCCCCTCATCTGCCAGGGGAAATCTCTTGCTCTGCTTAATCGTTAACTGTGAAGGTGCCTGACACAATCCACACAGAAGCAAAACACAAAACACAACCGAAGAAGAGCAAACTCAAAAGGATTCTAGGAACTCAGGATTTTACATCAACCGAAGTTGCTACTACGTACGTAACCTCAATCGCAGAAAATATTACCACAGCACAGTGGAGCAGCATGAGGCAGATGAGGTAACTAAATTTTCTCACCTGGTCTCTCTGAGGCTTCAGTCTTCATCCTCAAGCATGGTTCACCGTGCCCTGGGAACCCCAAACCAGCTAGCGAAATTACTTCATCCGAGCCCCACATTGGGCGCCAACTGTGGAAGATGCCCTTAATCAGGGCTGATCACATTTGCTCTACTGCTCCAAATTAATAGGAGCCCAAAGGTTTTACGTGCACAGAAGAAAATAACTGTGACACACACACTGGGGTCAAAGCAAATTCTTATTTATTACAGGAAATACAGCAGTTTATAAAGTCATCAGAGGGGCATTCCCCCTGATGCATGTAGCATTGTTACATTGGCTAAGGGTACTTTCACACTAGCGGCAGGACGGATCCGACAGGCTGTTCACCCTGTCGGATACGTCCTGCCGCTATTTCGCCGTGCCAACGGACCGCCGCTCCGTCCCAATTGACTATAATAGGGATGGGGGCGGAGCTCCGGCGCAGCACGTCAGTGCACAGCGAGAAGCCGCCGGACTAAAAGTACTGCATATCTGACTTTTTAGTCCGGCGGCCTCTCACCGTGCACTGCCGTGCTGGGGGCAGAGCAGCGGTCCGGCGGCACGGCAAAATAGCGGCAGGACGGATCCGACAGGGTGAACAGCCTGTCGGATCCGTCCTGCCGCTAGTGTGAAAGTACCCTTACAAATGAAAATATGAAAAGAGATAACACTTGGCATCTGAGCATTGTGCATTGTTTTACTAACTGTGGTATGTAAACTATGTAAATATCTAACTGTACGCGCTATCTTGTAATGGAGTCGTCTCTAACAGCAGAAAAGCATATATAAAGTAGCAAGGAGGCATGTTCTCTTTAGTAGGATGGAACCTTTGTGCTCTGGAGAAGATAAGGTGTTGTCTGAGAGCTAAAGTATTTTGGTAGCTTTCTTAGCTGAACCATAGAATGTACTCCATATCTCTATCACAGTGCAGTACTTGTTAAAGGGGTTGTCTGAGATTTTGATATTTTTGATAACATCACGTTCATTGGTCATGTGGACTAGGTGCAGTTTATTGCCAGGTGCCAGGCTCATTCTTGGTAAACCGCAAGGAGGCAGTAGCACTCACTGGAGCAGTGTACAATGTGCACTGCCTGAAATACGCTAACCAATTATTATCACCATTGCTCAGAAATGAGGGAATCATGATGGTTATTAACAACTGTAAATGTGTATTTAATCAGAGGGGGAGGGTGTTCAGTCCAAGTGCCTAGGGCAGCATGAGCTGTAAATATGGCCCTGTCCACAAGGCTGTGCATAGGAGTCAGTCAGCAAGGTATTGTGCACATTTACGGCAGAGAGACCTTCCACTCTTTGAGATGGTTTGGTTAGCTGTGTCTTAAATCTGCACCCCCCAGCCCGGGAATTTAAATAAGTATTTAGCAAGAACTAGGACATGGTTCTGTTTAGAGAACTTAGAGAGACAGAGAGAAGGCACACTAAAACCTCCATCATTGCTGTTGTCCATACGCTGCTACTAGGGATGGATTGCACTGCTATTTGCCTTGGAACTGTACCTTGCTATCGACGGATGTACTACTACTCCTATTCTGCACTTTAGTAAAGAGATTCTAAGAGATTATTAATACAAACGGGACTGGTTACTGATTCCATTATCATACATTGTCTGCTTCTCCTTGCACACAGACCAACACCTAGCATCAAGGGCACCCCATCTAACACCAGGCAGGAGCCCCATCTCCAGGGAGTTCCCTCAAGAAAGGGTGCATGGCTCAAGGAGAGCCAGGGTGAGGATTGACACTGTGAATTGTGAGTACTACAGGCACCATTATAGCTACAAAAATCACACCCATCTTCCTCCCCTCTGGGTTGCTGCTCAAATGCCATAAAATGATTGAAAATGTGCTTGGTAGTCTATGTGAAGGCATCAGCCCTCACTGGTGCACTGCCTCTTCAAACAGCTGATCAGCAGAAGTGCTGGTTTTTGGACTCCAACCATTCACATAATGATGACCTATGCTAAGACCAGGCCTTCAATATTGAACTCCCAGAAAACCCCTTTAATGAATATCACCCTTGGTGTGAATTGCATTTCTTACAACCCCAGTATCAATCTGACTTCAGTGATAAAAATGCTGCAAAATCACAATGTGCACAATTAGTCATATACTTTTTGGATCTGTTCTTAGTTTTACTTAAAAAGAACCTGCATCTAAAAACTGCATCAAAATGCAAAGTCTGAAGTAGGCATAAAATCACAATATTACACGGCAAGATATAAAAACTATAATTAGAAATGTTCTTGAATAACTGCAAAAAAACAACAACATTCCAGCGATATATAAGAATGAATTGTATTGTATTTAATTGCTAGTTATACACTGAACAACAAAAAAAAAAAAATTCCGCTTTTAAGATACTAAACACACACAATGAGGATCTCACAACTTAGCATTAAATTAGCATTTCTCACTTGGCAGTGATGACAGACTTTATTGAGTATGAAAACGCTATTAGAGACCTTTGCTCTGTACTGTATGTATTTACATATTTTATTCATTGCTCATTGTAATGTTGGTACATACATGATAGTAAATCAAAATATCATAGTGAAACTAAAGCTATGATTCTTTGAAATACACAGGTCTGTACTTTCCCTCATCTTCGTGGCTCATTAGCAGGTTCAGGCATTTCCCTGTCAGCTCGGCTTAATAATTTAGAACTGTATGTGAAGGGATATGACAGCTTGGCTGCCTTTACTTTGACCTTTCTATGTTATATTGCTGCTTGGTGTAATTCTAGATTCTGACTGTTTCTCTAACTTTATACAAAAGAAGGTGATCGCTTTGTCTTTTATGTTAGCTCACATTTGAAATGTTATTTTTGAAGAACGTTTAAAGTAGATGCATAATACTTAAAAAATGTATAACATAGTTTCCTCTAAGGGCATAGCATAGTTTGTCATTGACAAACTCCATGGTGTATTTCACAGCAGAAATTCCTCTAGTTTCTGATGCGTTTCTCCACTTTGAATGTGGCAAACCCACTTGCAGTTTAGCTCAACTGGAGCTAGGCCACAAGCAGACACCCGCCACAAATTCCAGTGGCTTCCGTTTGAACAAAAAGAAACAAAAAAATGACATGCCCTTTATTGGCGCATTCAGATAAATGAAAGCAATTGGAGGTGGTTTCCACCCAGTCAGCTGGGGAGATCAATAATATTTCACATTACCCATCCTCCTCTGTAGTGATCCTCTGAAGTCTAACTGGCTCACTCTCTTATCCGGTTCCTGCAGTTTGCAGTGCACTGGTGGATTCTGCAGGATGCACCCCCAATTTCTCTTATGTGCACCTACACCTTGCACCTAAGTACACAACCATGTCACCAGGCTGACTGACTGACTTAGTGGGAAGACACACTGAGGGAACGCCCTTGGAGACTTCCCAGAGCAATAGAAATGGACTCTCTGGAGCATTAAATCCACTTCACATGTGGCATAAAAAATACAAAGCCCATAACAGTAGGGGGGAGATTTATCAAACTGGTATAAAGTAGAACCCTGTGATAAACCTGCTGCAGGTCTAGACAGCCTGTCTAAGCTTACTCCATGTACAGGATTAGGAAATCTGTTGCATAAACTTGTAAGAATGGAGCATGCATAATCATACATTTTTACAGGATCAGCAAAGTTGTTAGCATAAAAACTTGCATGTGAAAAGATTATGCAAAATTAACTAGCAAAAAAGTCTATTTGTGTATTACGTCAGTTCGAATGTGAAAATTATAAAGTAGAATATTTTATTTTACTGAATATAAATAAGTCACATTTATATGAAAATGCTCACACAATTATTCTCATGCAAACTATTTTTACCTTCTTGTTCACCTCTCTGATTTCATGCTAAAGTATAAAAATGTGATTATCTTCCAAATATTTTAACCTCAAGTACTAGTAGCGAATCTCTTAATTTTATGTAAATTTTAAAATCCTTGGCTGCCTTAATAAAGAGAATTCATCTTTGACGTACTATACTAGTAGACAAGGGCTCATACTGCTGTGTGTTGTGCACCATATGGCACTACATGGACTGCAATACGGACCGTTATTTCATGCCAAGGATTGGGGGTGTAGTGTCTCCCACCATATTATTCCCTGGAAGTAAAGCTGTCAGGGAATAATACCTCAGTAACATGAGATTTGAGATTTCTGTTTAAATGAATTTATGAGGAATATATCTGCTTCCATGTAATCTCTAAGGAAAATGGTACTGCATGGCCCCGACTTTCATAGCAGGCTATGGCTCCTGAATCCTTGTGATATGTTCTGTATCCCAAATAGGGCTGTGTGAATAAAGCCTAAGGTTGAGGTCACACTGAATTTGATAACAGTCAAAAAATGATGCAGACATGTATTATAATGCCTTATAGACTTCTATAGGCTTCATTATTTTTTAATGTCATTAACTTCCAGCATGATGGGCAAAGGTTCCAGAAATTACTACAAAGTCCAATTGATTGCGAAATAACATTTATTAAGGAAATTATATACAAGTATATATGTGGAGGTAAAGGCCACAATGTTAATTCTTTAACTAACTAATAAACTGTTAAATAGATATAATAATAATAAACAACACGTCCACTCTATTAATGAGCGACTTCACTCAATGAATCTAACATCGCAACAATATAGGGGAGTGGGGGAGCCGGAGTTGTTTGTTGTCCATTGCCGTGAATGCGCACTAACCGTTGTTTCCTTCTTTTATAGGTACCTGAAACATCATACATGATGGGCAAAGGTTCCAGAAATTACTACAAAATCTAATTGATTGCTAACTAACATTTATTAAGGAAATTATATGTAAGTATATGCAGTATGTGGAGGTAAAGGCCGACGATGTTAATTCTTTAACTAACTAATAAACTGTTAAATAGATATAATAATAAACAACACATACACTGAAATAATGAGCGACGTCACCCACAAGCCATGTATCACATGGCACCCCCCAAACATCGCAGACCTTCTTCTATCATGTTTTGGAAACCCACATTAAGAATATCATTGCCTATATCAGACAAACGCCAATAGTCAGAAGTGTAAAGACCTTCAGTAAATCCTTCAAGTTCTATGTGTCTGTATGAGAAAGCATTCAACTAAGGTAAAAAAAAAAAATCATCTGACGATTTTACTTTTTTCCTGATTTAATCCATGAATCGTAGATCACTGACCAGACCAGTTGAGCTTTGGAATCATTTCCGAGAAGATAATAACAGAATTAGGTAATAAAGAATGAATATTCTTAAATGTGTATTTATATTTATTAATCAATTCCAGAAAATGAATACATCCTACAGATGTAGCAGGGTTAACACACAATCTCTTAACTCAAATTTCTTAATTCATTGTGTTGTCTTGAAACAAAAGCCATTGAAAAGCAATTGAAGGTGTTTGCTTAACGCATTTAGTTCAGATAACACGTCTCATAAAGCATGTGTGTTAACTCTACTACATCTGTAAGTCATTTTCACCAAAATGTAGAATAATGAGATCTGGTAAAGGTAAGTAGAATGCTAGGGAGTTACACAAGGACCAAACATCTCTCAATTTTAACCCCTTAAGGACTCAGCCCTATTTCACCTTAAGGACTTTAAGTGCTGATAACTTTAAAACGCTTTGACTTACCCAGGCCGTTCTGAGATAGTTTTTTCGTCACATATTGTACTTCATGACACTGCTAAAATTGGGTCAAAAAAGTAAATTTTTTGCATAAAAAAATACCATATTTACCCAAAATTTTGAAAAATTAGCAAATTTCAAAGTTTCAGTTTCTCTACTTCTGTAATACATAGTAATACCCCCAAAAATTGTGATGACTTTACATTCCCCATATGTCTACTTCATGTTTGTAGCATTTTGGGAATATTTTATTTTTTGGGGATGTTACAAGGCTTAGAAGTAAATTTTGAAATTTTTCAGAAATCTTCAAAATCCCACTTTTTATGGACCAGTTCAGGTTTGAAGTCACTTTGTGAGGCTTACATAATAGAAACCCCCCAAAAATGAAATAGAAACTACACCCCTCAAGGTATTCAAAACTGTTTTTACAAACTTTGTTAACCCTTTAGGTCTTCCACAAGACTTCATGGCAAATGGACTTAAATTTTAAGAATTTAGATTTTTGGGCAAATTTTCCAATATAATCAATTTTTTCCTGGAAAAAAACAAGGGTTAACTGGCAAACAAAACTCAAAATGGGTTGCCCTGATTCTGTAGTTTGCAAAAACACCCCATATGTGGTCGTAAACTACTGTTTGGCCAAACGGGAGGACATAGAAGGAGGGGAACACCATATGGGTTTTGCAAGGCAGATTTTGCAGGACTGGTTTTGTTTATACCATGTCCCATTTCAAGCCCCCCCTTGCACCCCTAGAATAGAAATTCCAAAAAAGTGACTCCATCTAAGAAAGTACACCCCTCAAGGTATTCAAAACTGGGTTTACAAACTTTGTTAACCTTTTAGGTGTTCCACAAGAGTTAATGGCAGATGGAGAACCAATTTAGAAATTTCTATTTTTTTGAAAATTTTCCATTTTAACCCATTTTTTCCAGCAATAAAGTAAGGGTTAACAGCCAAACAAAACTCAATATGGGTTGCCCTGATTCTGTAGTTTGCAGAAATACCCCAGATTTTTGTTGATAATATTGTGACATTGCATGGTATTCCTTCGGATGTGGTCTCTGATAGGGGCACGCAGTTTGTCTCCAGGTTTTGGAGGGTGTTCTGCTCTCGGCTTGGCATTCAACTTTTGTTCTCTTCGGCTTTTCATCCGCAGTCGAATGGACAGACAGAGCGTACTAATCAAAACCTGGAGACCTACTTGAGGTGCTTTGTGGCTGAGAATAAGGAGGACTGGTCCTCATTCTTGTCCCTAGCAGAATTTGCGTTGAATGACCGTAGGCAGGAGTCCACGGGTAAGTCGCCATTTTTTGGCGCATACGGTTTTCATCCTCAGTTTGGTACCTTTTCTGGGACTAGTTCCTCTGGGATGCCAGAGGAGGAGAGATTTTCTTCTGCTTTATCTTCTATCTGGCGGAGGATCCAAGTGAATTTGGAGAAGATGGGTGAGAGGTATAAGCGAATGGCTGACAAAAGACGTGTGACTGGTCCGGACCTGTGTGTGGGTGATCTGGTGTGGTTGTCCACTAAAAATATTAAACTGAGAGTGCCATCTTGGAAACTGGGTCCAAGATTTATTGGTCCGTGCAAAATTTCTGCGGTGATCAATCCAGTAGCGTTTTGGCTGGATCTTCCGCAGACTTGGAGGATCCATGATGTGTTCCACAGGTCTTTACTGAAAAAAATACGTGAAACCGGTGGAACCATCGCCATTGCCCCCTCCTCCTGTTCTGGTCGATGGAAATTTAGAGTTTGAGATCTCCAGGGTTCTCGACTCTAGAGTTCTTCGGGGTTCCCTTCAGTACCTGGTACACTGGAGGGGATACAGCCCTGAGGAGAGGATGTGGGTTCCGGCGCTGGATGTCAGTGCCAGCCGACTGGTGAGGGCTTTTCACAAATCCCACCCAGATAAGGTTGGTCCGGGGTGTCCGGAGGTCACCCGTAGAAGGGGGGGTACTGTCATGCCCTGCTCTGACTATGTGCGGAGGTCGGCCAGATTAGCAGCACGTGTTTAGTTTTTTGTTTTGTTTTGGAGTCGTGCTAGATCCGCCTCCCTTCAGGTACACTGGGTGGGGTCATTGGTTTAAATTACACTCACTCCCAGTGTTCCATGCGGGTTATAGAAATCAGTCTGGCCTTGGAAGCAAGGAAGGAAGGATTGTCTGTTCCGGCTCAGATAAGATAAGTTTGGTTTCTGTTTTTGTGGTTTGCTGTCTAGGCTGTTTGTGTAACGTCTGTCCCCTCCTGGTTCTGAGGGAGCAGGCTGCCCCTTTTCCCCTTTCACCATCTCAGGGTTTCTAGGGTATTCTCAGCCCAGGCACGAGGACACATTATTCCTACCTTCAAGCAGAATAGGGAGAGCAGTTAGGGATTTGCTAGGTGGTGACCTCATCCCCAGCTTCTCGCCTAGAAACTTGTTGGTTGGTTTATCTGTGTATCTGAGATCCTGTCCGCCGTGACAATAATAGGGCATAATCGGGTGTTATGGAGGAGGTGTAAAGTTATCCAATGACCTTTTTGTAATTGATTTGTTTTTTACTTTTGTATGTAAAGTTTTAAAACTATATTATCGCAAACCAAATTGGAAATATTACTTGGTGATGCACTGTGTTTATTCACAGCTGTGAATTCGCTGATCCGGAGAGCAGCGAAGAAGGCCAAAAGAAAAACAGATCGGAAAAGCAGAGTTTCTAGATCCGAAGAACATATTGAGGGTAAAATGTCATATAATTGTAATAAAAATTTCTTGGATATTGGTCTGTATTTTTCTCTCCTCACAGTACATCTATTCAGACCTTTTAAGGTCTGGTTAAAGACGTAACATTTTGGAAAAGAATGAGATGCTGAGCAAAATTTTGCTTATAGTATGGAAAGAGTTTTTATTTACCAGTAAATTATTTTAAAATTTGATTAAAGGTAAAGAATCATTGGAAAACGTATCACAGAATGACATCCATATTTTCCAAGCAGATGGGTAAGAAGACCATGTTTTTGGCTAAAGAGATTTCCATATTAAGTACCGCAGAACGCCTAAATTATTTTCTAAAGATGAGTCGGGCAGGGAGAGTTGCAGGTTGCCGCTTCTGGCACTAGTTCTTTGAAGAGTGTGAGATTCTGACGAGATAAAGCATCTGCTATTAAGTTAGATTTTCCAGGAACAAATTTAGCTTTTAGCCAAATATTATTAATCAGACAGAACAAAACTAGCTCGCAAAGTAATATAGTAACCGGGATAGATTTTAATGCAAGACAATTAATAGCGAAAACTACACCCATGTTATCTGATAATAACAGAATTCTTTTGTTAGCAAAATTCGACCTCCAAATATGCAATTCAATTAAACCAGGAAACAGTTCAATAAAGACTACACTGCGTGCAGAATTATCAGGCAAATGAGTATTTTGACCACATCATCCTCTTTATGCATGTTGTCTTACTCCAAGCTGTATAGGCTCGAAAGCCTACTACCAATTAAGCATATTAGGTGATGTGCATCTCTGTAATGAGAAGGGGTGTGGTCTAATGACATCAACACCCTATATTAGGTGTGCATAATTATTAGGCAACTTCCTTTCCTTTGCCAAAATGGGTCAAAAGAAGGACTTGACAGGCTCAGAAAAGTCAAAAATAGTGAGATATCTTGCAGAGGGATGCAGCACTCTTAAAATTGCAAAGCTTCTGAAGCGTGATCATCGAACAATCAAGCGTTTCATTAAAAATAGTCAACAGGGTCGCAAGAAGCGTGTGGAAAAACCAAGGCGCAAAATAACTGCCCATGAACTGAGAAAAGTCAAGCATGCAGCTGCCAAGATGCCACTTGCCACCAGTTTGGCCATATTTCAGAGCTGCAACATCATTGGAGTGCCCAAAAGCACAAGGTGTGCAATACTCAGAGACATGGCCAAGGTAAGAAAGGCTGAAAGACGACCACCACTGAACAAGACACACAAGCTGAAACGTCAAGACTGGGCCAAGAAATATCTCAAGACTGATTTTTCTAAAGTTTTATGGACTGATGAAATGAGAGTGAGTCTTGATGGGCCAGATGGATGGGCCCGTGGCTGGATTGGTAAAGGGCAGAGAGCTCCAGTCCGACTCAGACGCCAGCAAGGTGGAGGTGGAGTACTGGTTTGGGCTGGTATCATCAAAGATGAGCTTGTGGGGCCTTTTTGAGTTGAGGATGGAGTCAAGCTCAACTCCCAGTCCTACTGCCAGTTTCTGGAAGACACCTTCTTCAAGCAGTGGTACAGGAAGAAGTCTGCATCCTTCAAGAAAAACATGATTTTCATGCAGGACAATGCTCCATCACACGCGTCCAAGTACTCCACAGCGTGGCTGGCAAGAAAGGGTATAAAAGAAGAAAATCTAATGACATGGCCTCCTTGTTCACCTGATCTGAACCCCATTGAGAACCTGTGGTCCATCATCAAATGTGAGATTTACAAGGAGGGAAAACAGTACACCTCTCTGAACAGTGTCTGGGAGGCTGTGGTTGCTGCTGCATGCAATGTTGATGGTGAACAGATCAAAACACTGACAGAATCCATGGATGGCAGGCTTTTGAGTGTCCTTGCAAAGAAAGGTGGCTATATTGGTCACTGATTTGTTTTTGTTTTGTTTTTGAATGTCAGAAATGTATATTTGTGAATGTTGAGATGTTATATTGGTTTCACTGGTAAAAATAAATAATTGAAATGGGTATATATTTGTTTTTTGTTAAGTTGCCTAATAATTATGCACAGTATTAGTCACCTGCACACACAGATATCCCCCTAAAATAGCTAAAACTAAAAACAAACTAAAAACTACTTCCAAAAATATTCAGCTTTGATATTAATGAGTTTTTTGGGTTCATTGAGAACATGGTTGTTGTTCAATAATAAAATTAATCCTCAAAAATACAACTTGCCTAATAATTCTGCACTCCCTGTATATTTTTTACTATACCTGTATCCTTCCATTTTTGAGGCCATATTTCCGCAGACCAAAAAGGATAAAAAAAACACACCATAACCTATGGATCCTGCTGCGTCTGTGTACAATGGTAATGCGGCAAAATCTATTAATTCCTGCTGCCAGATTGTCTTGCCATTGAAATTAGATAGAAATAATAGCCACATATGTAAATCTTCTCTTAACTCTTTTGTTAATCTAATATGTGAGAAAGGTGAGGGAATGCCTTTAGTAGAATTATATAATCTTTTAGAGAAAACTCTACCCATGGTTATGACCCAAGAAATGAAGTTTAAAGAACCTAATAATGATTGTAGTTCTTTTAAAGTGCATTTTCTTCTAGCCAATAACAAATTGATAGAAATTTTGATATTGTCTATTTTCTCTTCAGGAATGCTGAATTTCATTTTGGCAGTATCAATAGTTATACCTAGAAAAGTTATTTTGTTAGTTGGAAATACTGTTTTTACAGGATATTGAAATAGTTATTTGGAAAAAGTTTTCCAGTAATAATTGACAGTTGTTGGAATCTCCTCTTCCCATGAACAGGAAGTCATCTAAGTCATGTAAGATATGTCTGTCTATGTGAAATTGTTCAATAACCCATTGTAGAAAAGATGAGAAGGCTTCAAAGTATGAACATGAAAGGGTAAAACCCATTGGTAGAGTCTTGTCAAATAAATATTGGCCCTCAAATTGAAATCCAAGTGAATTAAATCCTTTAAGGTGAATAGGAAGAAGTCTGAATGCTGATTTAATATCTGTTTTAGCAAGGAGTGCATTCTTGCCCAATTCCTTTAATTTGACAATGGCCATATCAAACAATAAATAAGAAACAGAACCAAGACTTTTATCTATTTCATAATTTAATGAATGGTCCGTGGGGAAGGAAAGGTTGTGAATTAAACGGAAAGAGTTTTTTTATTTTTTAGGGACTAGTCCTAAAGGGGACAAACGAAAATGTTGAAAAGGAGGGGAAGAAAACTGGCCAGCTACGCGGCCTAATTCCATTTCTTAATTTTTTTTTTATTTAACTATGGAAGGATATAATTTAACAGATTTGAGGTTCTCCACCCAGGAACAGCCAGTCCCTGAATGGTTAGGGATATAGAAGCCAGAAGAAAAAACTGATAATAATAACCTAGCCATCGCTTTGTTTGGATAGCAATTTAACCAGGGGGTTAACTTTGTTAGTTTCACTGGAGTTGTTGCTTTTTCCTTGAGCATCTTTTAAAGTTGAGGCCCCAGCTGAACCAAGCTTCTTGAAACACTTGAAGACTGTGTGGCCTCCGCCACAAAAGGAACATTCGTGCCTACATTTGCAATTTGCGGTCCATCTGCATATGTTTTCATTAAATGCAAAATATAGGCCTCTCTTGTTGTTACTTTGTTGGCGAAAATTTGTATTCTTTTGTGGTAACATTAGATTTAGCCATAGGCTAACGTCCTTGGATCCCCATTACATATTAGGGTAAACTGACAGTTTCTGCCTGAAAGATTCTTCATATGAATTCCAAGCCATTCCACCGAAACTTTGATAGGCTTCCAAAATTGAATCCATGTGATAAAATAATCCACAGCAGAACTCTGGTTTACATTCACACATCACTGCCGCATAAATAGTGAAAGCCTGTAACCAATTAAAAATAGATTTGTTTTTTTGTGTTTTTTGTTTCCGAATCCTTATTGTCCTTTAATTCGGATTTATTACCAGAAGATGGGAGTAGAGAACATAAATCAATAAATTCCCTTTTCCATATTTTTTCTTTTACTGTGAATGACAGGTGATATCCGAGAGGTGAAATATGACAAATCAAAACCTCTTTAAGGCAGGATTGATGTATACCTTCTAAATTATTTGTTTAAGGGTTAAAAACAGAGACAAGATCTTTATTTATGCCCATAAATCTGTCATTGCCTGATTGAGGATTGAGAGATGTCTTATCCACCCAGACCTAAGTTAAGGAGTGAGAATCCTCCTTATTTATGTTTTATAACAACTTTAAAAACTCATTAAGTAAATATTATTTATCATCGTTCTGTGGTATTTGGTTAATAAAATTGGGCAGCATCTGTGTGCCACCCTGACTGTTTTGACCGTTAATCTCACCCTTGTTATTAGGTCCAACTGTAGAAGGCTCGAGGGAAGGATGCAGAAGCTCTGTATCACCTGCTTCCAGAACGGAAGGGGTAATAGGTGAGTTTCTTCTTTTCTTTTCCTGTTTTTTCTTTTTTTCCGGAGGAGGTGGAGGAGAGAAGGTCTTTGGTTCCCGGCAACTCCGTTTTGAAGGTAAGTTTTCCTTTGGGCTGTCACTGCGCATGCGCGCGCCAGTGACGTCTAAGATATCGATCCTCTCTGTGCTCGTGCTCGGGGCTGGTGCATCTTTAAACTTAAAGGGGTATTCCCATTTCAAACAATGGGGGCATATCGCTAGCCTCGAAAACTGAGCTGGTAAAGTGAAGGAGGGTGCATGCACGGCCACCCACCATTAATTTCTACGGGGCTGACGAAAATAGCCGTACAATGACTCAGCTATTTCCGTCAGCCACATAGTAATGAATGGTAGTGCACTTTGCTTGCGCAACCACCACTGGCTTGGCTATTTCCGTCAGCCCCATATAAATGAGTGGTAGGCACTGTGCTTGCGCGGCCACCACTGGCTCGGCTATTTCCGTCAGCCCCATAAAATGAATGGTAGGCATTGTGCTTGTGCAGCCACCACTGGCTCGGCTATTCTTGACAACCCCATAGAAATTAATGGAGGGCACGGTGCACCCTCCTTCACTTTGCTGGCTCAGTTTATGAGATAGGTGTGGGTCCCAGAGGTGGGACCCATACCTATCAGACAATAGGGATATATACTAGCGATATGCTCCCATTGTCTGAGATGGGAATACCCCTTTAAAGAAGTTCTGTACCTTTTTCGTACTGATGATCTATCATTTGGATAGGTTATCAGCATCTGATCGGTGGGGGTCCATCACCCTGGACCCCCCTTCCCCCGCTGATCAACTGTTTGAGAAGGCCGCGGCCCTTTAATGTTTTATTTTTAAGACTTCTGCAAATGTTTGAAAAGTCACAAATGTTCACACAAAGTACGCTTTTTGTGTTCTCTGCTACTCTTAGCACTTTTTAAATGTGGGCGGAGCTTAGCAAAAGGAGTTGAGGCCACTAAAGCCCAAATAACTCAAATCTATTCAATCTTCTAGTGTGACTAGATTTCAATTTCTGGCACTCAGACGGCTGAAGATCTGACAAATTTATTAAGAGAAATGCGGCTCTTAATAAATTGGTCAGATTTTCTCCCGCTCAGTTTTTTACTCATACTGGCATCAGTCTGTAGTAAATGACCCCCACATATTCCATTTGTCAGTTTTGTCAAGCCTAACCCTTCATAGCTAAAACTGGAATCTCTGAGGTTCCGATTAATGTCTATCAATACTACTCATCTCAGCATGTATATTTCTAACCTCCACACATCCCATTCATGTTCAACTTTTCCAGACCATAGTTGATTGACATTTTTTAGTCTGAACCATTCAATGTTTCAATGTTCAATTAGGCTTTCAATCTTTTATTTCTAGACAAGAGGCTTTACAGTAACTTAGTTAGTTTCAAACATAATCTGTTTTCAGATTAACACAAGAACTATAATCATGTATCATTTCAAGGGAACTTTCCCAGAGGGTATAATTTCTGTGGGGAAAAAATCAGCTGCTGATTTCACAGCAAATCCATTACTGTGCATATAAACCCTTTGCATTGCTGAATCCACAGTGAAAATCAGCAGTATGCATTGACATACAGATTTTCCTACTACATGTGGGGGAAAATTCATAAAATCTCATTCAGTTTACTGCTACTGTAAAAGGTGTGGATTCTCCATTCCCACAATTCTTCTAAAATCTGAAGCTTATCTGCCCTGTGGGAACATACTGTAAAGAGAAAAAAGCAACTTTCACAAAATTCTCTTTGGGTCCTATTCATTCAATTCGGCCGTCAAATTCGAGTTGTATATAACATTCAGAGGTATCTTACGACTGTATCCAACCCCTTTCAAGCTCATTAACACAAAAGGCATGAATCACACAGTCAGTGTTTGGTCAATGATTTCCATCAATGATTCTGTGCCAAAACCAGGAGTGGAGGCTACAAGAGCTATTGCATATTGGAAAGATCTCTACCTGTTCTGTGTTTTTTATCCGCACCTGATTTTGGCTCATAATCACAGATGGAAATCACTGATCAAACACTGGCTGTGTGAATATGGCTTGAGACAATACAGGGAGTGCAGAATTATTAGGCAAGTTGTATTTTTGAGGATTAATTTTATTATTGAACAACAACCATGTTCTCAATGAACCCAAAAAACTCATTAATATCAAAGCTGAATATTTTTGGAAGTAGTTTTTAGTTTTAGCTATTTTAGGGGGATATCTGTGTGTGCAGGTGACTATTACTGTGCATAATTATTAGGCAACTTAACAAAAAACTAATATATACCCATTTCAATTATTTATTTTTACCAGTGAAACCAATATAACATCTCAACATTCACAAATATACATTTCTGACATTCAAAAACAAAACAAAAACAAATCAGTGACCAATATAGCCACCTTTCTTTGCAAGGACACTCAAAAGCCTGCCATCCATGGATTCTGTCAGTGTTTTGATCTGTTCACCATCAACATTGCGTGCAGCAGCAACCACAGCCTCCCAGACACTGTTCAGAGAGGTGTACTGTTTTCCCTCCTTGTAAATCTCACATTTGATGATGGACCACAGGTTCTCAATGGGGTTCAGATCAGGTGAACAAGGAGGCCATGTCATTAGATTTTCTTCTTTTATACCCTTTCTTGCCAGCCACGCTGTGGAGTACTTGGATGCGTGTGATGGAGCATTGTCCTGCATGAAAATCATGTTTTTCTTGAAGGATGCAGACTTCTTCCTGTACCACTGCTTGAAGAAGGTGTCTTCCAGAAACTGGCAGTAGGACTGGGAGTTGAGCTTGACTCCATCCTCAACCCGAAAAGGCCCCACAAGCTCATCTTTGATGATACCAGCCCAAACCAGTACTCCACCTCCACCTTGCTGGCGTCTGAGTCGGACTGGAGCTCTCTGCCCTTTACCAATCCAGCCACGGGCCCATCCATCTGGCCCATCAAGACTCACTCTCATTTCATCAGTCCATAAAACCTTAGAAAAATCAGTCTTGAGATATTTCTTGGCCCAGTCTTGACGTTTCAGCTTGTGTGTCTTGTTCAGCCTTTCTTACCTTGGCCATGTCTCTGAGTATTGCACACCTTGTGCTTTTGGGCACTCCAGTGATGTTGCAGCTCTGAAATATGGCCAAACTGGTGGCAAGTGGCATCTTGGCAGCTGCACGCTTGACTTTTCTCAGTTCATGGGCAGTTATTTTGCGCCTTGGTTTTTCCACACGCTTCTTGCGACCCTGTTGACTATTTTGAATGAAACGCTTGATTGTTCGATGATCACGCTTCAGAAGCTTTGCAATTTTAAGAGTGCTGCATCCCTCTGCAAGATATCTCACTATTTTTGACTTTTCTGAGCCTGTCAAGTCCTTCTTTTGACCTATTTTGCCAAAGGAAAGGAAGTTGCCTAATAATTATGCACACCTGATATAGGGTGTTGATGTCATTAGACCACACCCCTTCTCATTACAGAGATGCACATCACCTATTATGCTTAATTGGTAGTAGGCTTTCGAGCCTATACAGCTTGGAGTAAGACAACATGCATAAAGAGGATGATGTGGTCAAAATACTCATTTGCCTAATAATTCTGCACTCCCTGTATTAGTAATGTCAAAGTGACAATGACATATATGGCTATGGGTAAATGCATGGTAACAGGTGGTAACAAACAGCATGTAAAAGAACACATTGCGCCGTCAGATTTGTTATGCTTTTTAAAATAAAAAAATGGTCTAAAAATGATCCCATTTTTGGGTGCACATCTGCTGCTTATACACATAGGGCAGTATCGCTTTTTGAGGAGTAGCAACAGGTTTGGTATTATTTTAAAGAAAATATACTGTATAGTGACAGTGTGCCTGATCATCATGGAAAGTCAAGACGCAATCAAAAAATGATTCCTTTTTGGGAGCAGTTTCAGGTTTGTTACACTGTGCAGGGTGGGATTCTTAGCATGAAGACAACATGTTTGCGCAGCCCGGCTTGTCTTCTTTCTTCTCCTTTGAGGACCTGGGAGGAAAAGGACCTTTGGTGACGTCACTGCGCTCATCACATGGTCCATCACCATGGTGATGGACCATGTGATGGAACATGTACGATGAAACATGTGACAGACCATGTGATGAGCGCAGTGACGTCACCAAAGGTCCTTTTCCTCCCAGGTCCTCAAAGAAGAAGAAAGAAGACAAGCCCGGCTGCGCGAACAAGTGGATGAGGTGACTTTAATTTTAATTTTTATTTTTTAACCCCTCCATCCCTAATTTACTTTTATTATTTTCCCTTATAACCACGCGACAACCGTGTGAAAGAGGCCTAAGGCTTCCTTCACACAGTTTTTTGTGCCAATGAATGGCACCACATGGTGGTTTCATACACAGTTTTGTCACAATTTTTAAAAGTTTTTTATTTTTTATTAAGTCAATGTTCTTTTTAAAGTTCACAGTGCATTGTGCTATACACTACCTACAAAGCATTTTAGTATTTTCTAAAATAAAAGATAAAATTCATGTTTCAAGTGCCAGAAGAAAAAAAAAATTACAAATGCCAGAAAAAAGCAAAAAAATGCCTGCCATATATATGTGCCTACCAAATTATATATATATATATATATAAAAATATATATAGCAGAAAAAAACCACTGGCAGCACCACCCAAAAAAGGGATATACGGGAAAAGAGCGGGTGCAAGGTCCAAGTATGGTAGCAGGTGCTTACCCACTTATAAAGAGCAAAAATCGGACTGCACTCCAGACGGTTCTTCAGTAAAACAGTGTGTTTTTATTCACCCATATGGTGGCAAAGAGCTCTTTGCCACCATATGGGTGAATAAAAACACACTGTTTTACTGAAGAACCGTCTAGAGTGCAGTCCGATTTTTGCTCTTTATAAATAGATATATATATATATAGATAGATATATATATATGTGTGTGAGTGTGTGTGTGTGTGTGTGAAGGAATACTTTGCCTTTTTTGCAGACTTTTTTTTAACAAAAACATTGTGGCCAGATGTTAGCTGTAAGTCAATAGGAAATTATGAAGTATACTATCTAAACAGCGAAGGAAACGTGCAAATTTGGCACCAGTGTAGAACATCATGCACTTTTCTAGTAGGTCAGAAAATATAAATTTTTGTGGGAGTGCTCCTTTAACTGTGGTTATTGAATAGTACCTGAAGATAGGAAGGTGCCAGGTGCAGTCACACTCAATGTGTTCAGTGGATCCTTACCTTGGAGACACTGGGATTCTGTGTGGTGGTATCATAGGGCTTCTTAGTAAGTGAACGCTTTACTACTTGCTAGAGAGAGTCGGATGGATGGAGCAGCCCTGGCCGGTGACACTATCCACAATCAGAAGCAAAAGAACTGCTGCTTAGCAGGTGACCTCACTGGTTTTAGGAGTGTGTAGGAGTACATAGATCCTAATGCACCAAGTTTCAAAATTATGATTATAGATTATTCATATTTCTACCAAGAAGCCCTCTACATCTAGTTGCACAATTTGATGACAAAGTTAAAACCAGACAGATGGATTCTAAATAAAAAGAAGCACAATTTACAAATACAATAAATTCATTGGCCTATTTTATTCCTAAAATTCACAAATCTAAACTAAATCCCCAGGTAGACCTATCGTATCAGGAATTAGACCTCAAACCTGCAAAGCCATCAAACACTTTTTATTAAAACAAATATAATGAAATCAGAAGAAATAAACTTCATAGGGGAGTTCGTATTTTTTATACTTACCCACAATTATAAATATCAAGATGACCTTTTTATTCAAAAGTGGGGTACTGCGATGGGGACCAAGTTCACACCGAGTTTTGCCAAGCTGTACATGGGTAGGTGGGAGGAGCTTACCATCTTTCCCACAGGTGATCTCCATGCGAAACTGGTCCATTAGAAAAGGTTTATTGATGATGTGATTTTTATTTGGGCGGGGATGAGGAGTCCCTTTTAAGTGATTTTTTTTTTTGCAATTCAAACCCACTTTTAGTAGGGAATAGATTAATTTTTTACATCTAAATATCCACATTAATCAGGACAAAATCATAACAAGTAGTATCTATACTAAACTACGGATTCTAATAGTTGCTTCCTGTTGTCTAGCTGCCATTTTCCATCATGGTTGGATAATATCCCCAAGAGTCCGTTTTTGAGAATCAGATGGATCTGTACAGAAATAGAGGAATATGTGAGGGAAGCTAAGATTATGTCAAAGAAATTAATAAATAAGGGATATGACATGAAGAATCTGGATACAGTCAGTCAGGAGGTAGCCAGCATTTCTAGGGAGAAACTGTTTAGTCAGTCTTATTAATGGCTGAACAGTTTCATTTATGCCCATTGTGGGCCTTTCAGCCATGCTGTACACAAGCACCACAGTGTGCCATGCGTTCATACCCTTGGGCTGCTATCTGAGTTTAGAACAGACAGAACCCAGACTGAACACTGACCCATTAAAGTCGGTTTATGCACATCACATTTCTTTCACAAATGCCCTGTGATCATTGCCCTGGAAAAAAAAATGAAATTGTGAAAAAAAAAAACCGAAACAATATGGAAAAAACATTTGTTTTCACTGATGGTTGCTCAGAGATGCTGTGTGAAAAACACATGAAAAATTGTTGACATCTACACAGGAAAAAAACACAAAGGAGGTCTTTTATCAAGGTTCTTGTGACTTTTTTAATTGTAAAAAAAGGCTCATCATGTCCCTTTTTTGACCACCTGTGAAACAATATTTATGCTGTGTTGGACAGTTGGGCAGGACGAGGGAATCTGGGGGAGGGGGAAATTTACTAAATTTACTTTACTTCTGGAAACAGGCATAAATGTTGGCAAAAAACTACTCCAGCCAGGCACTGCCGTAGATGTACCTATTGTATGACAAGACACACACCTCACATCCTAAATTAGCCAAATCTTAAAAGAGCGTAGGGGGGAATCTAAGACTGGCATAAAAGCTGGTCTTAGTAAATTACTCCAAAGATCTTTATAGATTGGCAAAAAACCATAAGGCAAACTTAAAGGGGTATTTCCTGATTGTAATATTAAAGGCCTATTTCCAGGATAGTCCATAAATATCTGATCAGTAGAGGTCCGATATCCTGCACCTGTTATAATTAGCTGTTCAGAGTAACTCCAGTGCCAGACCACACAGCTCCTTACATTGTGTAGTGGGTGGAGCAGGTACTGCATTGAGGTGAATGACTTTGGGTGAAAAACTGCATCAAAAATTGCTGCAAAAAGCTATTTTACATGCACATATTCAGGGCAAGAAATAAGGTCCATGTGTCCAAGGTATTTTCTGTCCTGAATGCTATAACCGGACTGCATGGGATTATAATGATTTATAATGCTGTGTGTCTCAGCCTAACTTGAACTCTAATAATTTGTGCTGATGGCATTATGTGAGTACAATTAATTTGAGTTGAGATCAGGCAGGAACACACAGCATTATAAAGCATTATACTGCTGTGGGTCCAAGTCATAGAAGCAGCATTCAGTCAGGAAGTACCTCTGATATACTTTAATTATTTCTTGCAATGAATACACCTGTGTAAAATTGGCCTATGCGCCCCTATGAACATAAATTTGATCTGGTGTAAAAATAAATGCAAAAATGTTGAGGCAACAGCGTTTTTCAGGTGTTTTGCCTTCTCCTTCTGTATGTAGAGAAAAAAGTATAAAAAGAAAAAAATGCAATTCAAAAGTGTCTAAGACCACTAAAAAGAAGTCACGTGAAATTTCTACTCTAGTGACTTTTTCTATGGCTACACCTTTTTTGTACATTGGTTTGGCAATTTTGATATGCCTTTTATTTCCAATACTTTGCCTATCTATATATTTTGTATCCATTGACCCAATGCATGTATTTCAGCTAGCCCATATCCAGGTAATGAAGACAGACATATGGTAGAACTTTGATAAGCCTTTCACTCTCGAACACAGATTCATTACACACATACCTCTTTTTGGACTTGTCACCATACACCACCTACTGAAAAACTCCCACTGCTGCAGAGATTTCCCTATTCTGTGAAGGAAGGTTGCTTTAGTAGAAATAGACCTGATGGAGCATGCAGTGTTTATTATGTGTTAATTGGCCTCTAGCTCATATGACAGGAATATCACACAAATGGGAAGCCATCCATCCATCTGTAATCTGAAATTACAAACAGTATGACTCACATTGTTTTGCTCTTAAAACTCCTGTATTATCATTTTTTTTTCTAACTTTCATTCAATCTGTCTAGTGATAAAATGTCAACATTTCCCACAAAGATGGACTCAATTTGCATTTTTAATTCATAAAATACATGCAAAATTATTCTAAATAAATTGTTTATAATTTGAACAAGATAAAGCTATTTTTATGCAAGACAGTACAGGTTTTTACTTTTCTGTTATCACTGACAAAATAGAATATGGTAACAGCTAGTCCTCACTCCTCAGCAGACTGGGATATTTTTTGACATAATATGGCAGCACAACATTTTTACATGCATTTGTCAAATATACCTATTCTAAAGCCTACAGCTGCTATTAACCTATCATGAAAGTATTTATTAGCAAACAGAGGATTTTTTTTTTCATTCCACTTTACTGGAATATTTTGTATAGTGCTGTAACCTAATAGGTCCATTACTGAAATTAATCTTACTAATGCTCAAATTAATTTCTAAATTTCTATGAGCATGTTCACTCTGTTCTTTGACATTTGTGCAGCTTTTAAATTAGCTCATTAGACACAGCTTCATGAACAATCTATTTCAAGAAGAGCAATTGCCAGAAATAATTATTGTGGGAAGAGATACTTAGTGATTCTGTATGGAAAGTCTCTCCAAACCTTTCACTGTAGAAGACATTCCAAGTTAACGTAAACCAGATCTAAGGATAAAATGGCCCACATTTACGTCGACTTTGTCGCACATTGTGCAAACTTTGGAGCATTTTTTGGTGCCTCTAGTTTTAGAGAAATCTACTGCACCTAATCCAACAATGGGAAATAGCTTAATAGAGAGGGCATGGATTAGCATGAAAGGAACATGACCTATGATGATGAATCATTTTGTGCCAAAATTGTGCCACAAGCAAACAAAGCCAACCAAAACCACCCTTTGGCCTCATCCACATTTCCAAGTCAGTTTGAAGTTCATGAAAAACGTGTACATATTTGATACATGAATGTGTCCATGATGGGTCTGTTTCTCGTCCACGTGTCCATGTTTTGCCATCAGTGCGATAGTCATGCTTTTTAGGCGTTCCACAAATCCCACAAGTGTCATTTTAGGCCAGAATAAAGGATTGTGCATAAAATCCAGGTCAGATGTCTCATCAAATGCAATTTTCTACTGCTTTTAGCAACCAGAACTTGGCTTTTCTTGTTTGGCATACAGTTGGTGCCATGTCTAGTGGTACCATGTGCTCTGCATCGGTTGGGCAGGTTCTGATTACCTGGTTACTTTTTCGTTGTTTTGGAGAATGCCGTTTTTGGAATCAGGATAAAATGTAAACGTGTGTAACGGGGCGCCAAAGGCGCACTCGGTCTCCCATCAAACGCAGACCTGCTGCTTAGCTTCGGGAGCGAGGATCTGTGTTCAGCCTCGTTCCCAGGGTGGCTTTTGCTAGCTGGGAGGCTCCCTGCTCCTAGGTCTGCCTTGAGCGCCGAGCTGATCACTCGGTGCTTGACTTGTTTGTCTGTCGGTCATGTGACGCTGGCCACGTCACATGACTCTCACTCCCCACTATAAATACAGGCAACCTGCTGGCTACAGGTTGCCTGTGATTTTGGTCCCTTAGGCTGTGTATTATTATTGTTATTTAGCTTACCTTTGGATTTGACTCTTGATCTGCTTCCTGACACCTCTTCTGCCTGCTCCCTGAACCTTGACGCTACCTCTCGGATTTTGACCTCAGCTTGCTTTTGGATTTTGTCTTTGCCTCTTCTCTTGTACTGACGTGACCTCCTGGACTGACCCCGGCTAGTTGACCCGCCTCGCCCTTCCGTTTTTGGTGGTACCTTGCTTGTTCCACCTCTCTGTCCGCTCGAGTGCTACCTTTCATTGGCTGTCCGCTTCCCTGCTGTCTCTATCTCTCTGCTTGCACTTACTCAGGTCAGGGACTGTCGCCCAGTTGCACCCCGTCACCTAGGGTGGGTGGTGCAAGTAGGCAGGGACAGGGGACCGGGTGGCAGCTCAGGGGGGGCACCTCCGCTCTATCTTTATACCCGTGACGCTACCCCGTGACAACGTGTAGGGAGGATGTGGATTCATTGAATTGTTGCTCAGAAGGAAATCAAATGCCATTGACCTCTGCCAAAATCTGGGCAAGTTTTTGGCATTCTGCCGAGTGTCCATACAGTTGTTTGATAATCTGCTAGAGCAGCTACACCCTCACCTAACCTACTCCGGCATTGAGTTTTGGCAGAGGAGTGGCATTTTGTGACTCTCAGGTAATTGTGTTTATGCGAATGTGATTTTTTATTTATTTTTGATTATATTGCTATATAGTTCTGTTCCTGTTAGCCTGTTTGATACCTGCTTTAAAATATAAATTTTATATTTAGTTTATCAGCAAATTACATTGTTGTATTATTTAAATATGTTAGAAAAACATCACTTTTATCCTATCCTCTAGATAGTAGAGGCTGATAATTTTTGGGATTTGTAACAATCCTGTCACACATAGCAATCATCTGCCCTAAGACACCACCACACTTGTACACAGAACCCCGAAAATGTTTACCTGTTTCCTCTCTACATTGGTCTACAAATCTCTGTCTGTTCCCAATCTCGATTTTAATCCCTTGAATGTCAGGGAACATATTTTGATACCCTATTTTCAATTTCTATTAGAAATGAGATGCTGGTGCACACTTCTGATAGTTTTAATGTTGAGACCCACAAGGTTGTTAGTTTCTCAAACACTGGCCTTGTTATAACGTTGGTGTGTATTCAATCAGTTGGTAAGTGAGGTTGGTGCTAGTCCCAAAATGTGTTTGTACCTGCCTTTTAAAATAGATTTTCAATAGTTTTTTATCTGTCATATTTCTCACCACAGGAAATTTGTTTGCCATTTTGTTTGCATTTTGAATTTTTACTTGGAAAGTCAACTATAGCCAAGCTAATTGTTGAGATCTGTGAACATATTTGGGCCACACTCTGGTCAACAGTCATGCCAACCCCTACATGGCAGTGGCTGGAGATTGAGCATTATTTTCAGGAAGTAGTGCAGACTCCTAACTGCATGGGTGCTCTGGATGGGAAACACATTTGTATGAAGAATCTGCAGAACTCAGAGTGGCGATACTACAATTACAGGTTTTTTTTTTTTGTAGTGCTGTTGCCTGTGGCAGACAGCACTTACCTTTTTTCTAATTGTAGACATTGGGATCTATGAAAGTGCTGCAGATGCTCTTATCTTCATAAAAGAAGGATGTTGAAGGATGATTGGGAAGAGCTGGAATGTTATGGGCTGGCGCCCTACATTCTCCCAAACCATTTTACAAATGTAGGATGTCACACAAAGGAGAATATATGCTGATGTGTGTTTTAACCTCTTCAGGACACATGACGTACCGGTATGGAATGTTGTCCTGGCACTTAAGGACACATGACGTACCGGTACGTCATGTGTATTTCCGATCACCGCCGCCCGGCGGGCGGTGATCAGAACCCGGTGCCTGCTCAAATCCCGTGACCCCCCCCCGCCGCGTCGGCGATCGCCATAAACCGCAGGTCAATTCAGGCATCGCGCTGCCTTCCGGTGATGAGCCTGTGAGATCCAGCCCCCTGGATCTCACAGGCTAGAAGCTGTATGAGTAATACTCACTGTATTACTCATACAGCCAATGCATTCCAATACAGAAGTATTGGAATGCATTGTAAAGGGTTTAGACCCCCAAAAGTTCAAGTCCCAAAGTGGGATCAAAAATAAAGTGAAAAAAAAGTTGAAAAAATAAAGTTTTCCCCCCAAAAATTAAAAGTATCAAGTAAAAATAAACCGCAGGTCAATTCAGACCTGCGTTTTGCGGCTTTTACCTGCAGTTGCGGCGGCTGGCGGCGGTGCCATCAGGTCCCCATGCGGCTTTAGGGGGGACCCGATGGCATGGAAGGCAGCACGATGCCTAAGGAAGGCATCACGCTGCCTTCCGGTGATGAGCCTGTGAGATCCAGCCCCCTGGATCTCACAGGCTAGAAGCTGTATGAGTAATACTCACTGTATTACTCATACAGCCAATGCATTCCAATACAGAAGTATTGAAATGCATTGTAAAGGGATTAGACCCCCAAAAGTTCAAGTCCCAAAGTGGGACAAAAAATAAAGTGAAAAAAAAGTTGTAAAAATAAAGTTTCCCCCCCAAAAAATTAAAAGTTTCAAGTAAAAATAACCAAAAACGTAATTTTCCCCAAATAAAGTAAAAAAAAATTGGGAAAAAATAGGGGAAAAAAAAGTTAACATATTAGGTATCGCTGCGTCGGTATCGACCGGCTCTATAAACATACCACATGACCTAACAGATGAACACCGTAAAAAATAAAAAATAAAAACTGTGCTAAATAAACAATTTTTTTGTCACCTTACATCACCAAAAATACAACAGCAAGCGATCAAAAAGGCGTTTGCCCACCAAAATAGTACCAATCTAACCGTCACCTCATCCCACAAAAAACGAGCCCCTACCTGAGACAATCGCCAAAAAAATAAAAAAAATATGGCTCAGAATATAGAGACACTAAAACACAGCTGTTATTGTGTAAAACTTACATAAATAAAAAAAAAGTATACATTTTAGGTATTGCCCCGTCCGTATCGACAGGCTCTGTAAAAAATATCACATGACCTGACCCCTCAGATGAACACCGTAAAAAATAAAAATAAAAACTGTGCTAAATAAACTATTTTTTGTCACCTTACATCACAAAAAGTGTAATAGCAAGCGATCAAAAAGTCACACGCACCCCAAAATAGGGCCAATAAAACTGTAATAATCATCACGCAAAAATCATACCCTACCCAAGGTAATCGCCCAAAAACTGAAAAAATTATGGCTCTTAGACTATGGAAACACTAAAACATGATTTTTTTTGGTTTAAAAAAAGAAATCATTGTGTAAAACGTACATAAATAAAAAAAAAATACATATTAGGTATCGCCGCGTCCGTGACAACCTGGTATATAAAAATACCACATGATCTAACCTGTCAGATGAATGCTGTAAATAACAAAAAATAAAAACGGTGCCAAAACAGCTATTTCTTGTTACCTTGCCTCACAAAAAGTGTAATATAGAGCAACCAAAAATCATATGTACCCTAAACTAGTACCAACAAAACTTCCACCCTATCCCGTAGTTTCTAAAATGGGGTCACTTTTTTGGAGTTTCTACTCTAGGGGTGCATCAGGGGGGCTTCAAATGGGACATGCTGTCAAAAAAAACAGTCCAGCAAAATCTGCCTTCCAAAAACCGTATGGCATTCCTTTCCTTCTGCGCCCTGCCGTGTGCCCGTGCAGCAGTTTATGACCACATATGGGGTGTTTCTGTAAACTACAGAATCAGGGCCATAAATATTGAGTTTTGTTTGGCTGTTAACCCTTGCTTTGTAAAAGTAAAAAAAATATTAAAATGGAAAATCTGCCAAAAAAGTGAAATTTTGAAATTGTATCTCTATTTTCCATTAATTCTTGTGGAACACCTAAAGGGTTAACAAAGTTTGTAAAATCAGTTTTGGTTACCTTGAGGGGTGTAGTTTTTTAGATGGGGTCACTTTTATGGAGTTTCTACTCTAGGGGAGCATCAGGGGGGCTTCAAATGGGACATAGTGTCAAAAAAAACAGTCCAGCAAAACCTGCCTTCCAAAAACCGTATGGCATTCCTTTCCTTCTGCGCCCTGCTGTGTGCTGGAACACCTAAAGGGTTAACAAATATTTTAAAATAACTGTTCAATACCTTGAGGGGTGTAGTTTCTAGAATGGGGTCATTTTTTGGTGGTTTCTATTATGTAAGCCTCGCAAAGTGACTTCAGACCTGAACTGGTCCCTAAAAATTGTGTTTTTGAAAATTTCTGAAAAATTTGCTTCTAAACTTCTAAGCTTTGTAACATCCCCAAAAAATAAAATATCATTGCTATGTATTATAGAAGTAGAGAAATTGAAACTTTTTTACAAATTTTTGGTAAATTTCTTTTTTTTATAAATAAAAAATAAAAATTTTTACTTCATTTTACCATGTGTGTCATGAAGTACAATGTGATGAAAAAACAATCTCAGAATGGCCTGGATAATTTAAAGCGTTTTAAAGTTATCACCACTTAGGCTACTTTCACACCTGCGTTTGGTGCGGATCCGTCTGGTATCTGCACAGACGGATCCGCACCTATAATGCAAACGCTTGGATCCGTTCAGACTTTACATTGAAAGTCAATGGGGGACGGATCCGTTTGAAAATTGAGCCATACTGTGTCAACTTCAAACGGATCCGTCCCCATTGACTTACATTGTAAGTCTGGACGGATCCGTTCGCCTCCGCACGGCCAGGCGGACACCCGAACGCTGCAAGCAGCGTTCAGGTGTCCGTCTGCTGAGCGGAGCGGAGGACAAACGCTGCCAGACTGATGCATTCTGAGCGGATCCGCATCCACTCAGAATGCATTAGGACTGGACGGATCCGTTCGGGGCCGCTTGTGAGAGCATTCAAACGGAACTCACAAGCGGAGCCCCGAACGCTAGTGTGAAAGTAGCCTTAAAGTGACACTGGTCAGATTTGCAAAAAATGGCCTGGTCCTTAAGGTGAAATAAGGCTGTGTCCTAAAGGGGTTAATATACTCAAAAACAAGTTTTTCTGAAAAATAAGCACATTAAGCTCAATGCACATTTCTGTCAAAAAATGACCATAGACTATGGTTTTTATTCAAATGACTCCTCCAAGCCATTTCCCCCACCTGTGGAATGATGAGCTGATTGAGTGTTGACTGCTTCTGCTTTGGGTTGGTGCCGAAATCGGGCGATATTTGGCCCAGAGTAGCAGGGTTCAGGTGCAGGAGGAGCAGGATCCTAAGGCCAGTAATGAGAGCCATGGTAAGGAACATTGGCTTCATAGGAACATCATAGGACATTGGTCAATAGTGCGTTATCCTTGCTCGTCTAGCAGAGGAGTAGTTGAGAGCTGCCTTTATTATTACTGTGATTCCTTGTATAATTGGACGGCGTGCACTGCCTCTCATTGGTGTTATAGACACCCAGCGGTTTTCTTCTTGTGTTATTTGGAATATGGCACACACTTCATTGCGTCCCATCGATGAGGATGGAGATAGAATGCAAAAA
This sequence comes from Bufo bufo, assembly GCF_905171765.1. Classification (NCBI taxonomy): domain Eukaryota; kingdom Metazoa; phylum Chordata; class Amphibia; order Anura; family Bufonidae; genus Bufo; species Bufo bufo. The sequence continues at coordinate 496,241,444 of NC_053389.1, forward strand.
ATTAATGCCATTTTTAATATTCCAGATTCTTTCCCCAAAACGCGTTGTGTGTTTGCAATAAATACCTTTTGAAGATACATGATCCACCATTGGTTGGTTCCTTGCGCCGAGGGATGCTCTTTCCTTTTTACTTCATTTTTAATATTCCGGCACAAACGCTACAGGATGTCCTCAATTTGAAGGTGCATATTTCTTCGCTTGAAAAGCTCCTTTTGAAGGAACTTTGAATTTGGTGAGATTCGACCTCGCTACAAAAATATATTGACAAACAAATGATTCTAAGAGGCCTAAGGATACAGAAGAAACCCACCAATGTTTATTCGGATTCCTTCATTACTCAGTGGCAAGCAATCCTCTCTGATTGTTCTTGGAAATTAATGGAACTGATCGTGCAATATGAACACCAAATTTTATCTGATGTGAGAAATGAGATTAAATCCACACAAGATTCACTCTCTATTTATGTTAATACACCTGGCTTTTTGGATTTGGACAATAAACTCAAAGAAAATCTAAGTAAAGTGGAGGATGAATTAATCCGATTTAAACAGAATAAATATAATCTGGATTTATTTGACTATAATACTGATACAGTTTATATCTGAGTTGAAGCACGCGCAAACACATTGCGCTCTATCCTCAGAAAAACCCGTATTAGAAGAAACCATTCATCCAGGGTGTCTTTCAGTTCTACTGAGCCGAAATCCACAGATTCTGCACCTGAAGATCATGATTCTTCAACCATCCCTGAAGTTGTGGCTGCCAGTCATTCTGCATTGTCTGAATCGCAACATAAGAAAGCTGCAAAAATCTAAGGGCGGGGAGGAGGCACAGAAAAAGTTTGGCGTTACCCCTCCCGCCACAAGGAAGTGTAAAAGACATACAGGTTATTAACATGTCGGCGTCAATAATAACGGAGGCTCAGATTAATGTTCTTAGAAAAGGTTTATCTTTTTCCCCTACTACCCATTTTGATTTATACAGAACTATTCTAGATGTTAATAGATTTGCACGTAGCCTAACATTGAAAAGGCATTTTCAGGATATTCCATTGGAATTGGATCCACAAGACACCTTGAATAGTTCTGTTGTTTCTACCACAAATACTTGTTCTTCAGAGAAATACATATCTGTGCCTGATTGTTTAACTATGTGGAGTACAATGAGCTTTGTGGAATTAGTTCAGTCTAATTCCCTACAGGAGATGCGGACTAGGCAAGATGATCAGATATCTATCAGTACGTCTTATAAGTTTAAAACCTCAAACAGGGATTTCTATCCTGTACAATCGAGGTCTCTTGCCTTAGACCGTTATCAAGAACTTGTGGGAAAAAGATCTATGTCTCTTACATAACAAGATCAAATCAGGAGGCGTTTCTCATAAACATATGAATTTAACCCCTTCTGAATGTAAAGCATTAAATATGCTCAATGACTCCAGTACTTATAGACTCTTGGCTGATAATCCTCTCTTCCCTTTTCAGGCAAAAATGTTAAAGATCGTTAGGTTGACGTTATGTTTGGAGTCTGGCTTTCTTAATAAGAGGGAGATGGATTATATTTTTGTCCAATATCCTGTTATATCTATCTTTCATGCCCTCCCCAAAGTTCATAAGGGTTGTTTTTCCTCTACCGCTCAGGCCAATTGTTGCAGGAATTGGGTCTTTCTCCGAAAGATTATCTGAGTGGATCGACTCATCATTGCTGCAAGCATTGGTTCCACTTATTCCGGGTTTCCTCAAAGACTCCAGGTCTGTGCTGCAGGTCTTTTCTGAATTTGAATCGAAAATTGAATATACATGGATCACAGCAGATGTGGTGTCATTGTACACCAGCATCCCATATGATTTGGCTATAAAATCTCTACAATGGTTTTTGAGCACGTACAGTGATTACTCGGTGGAATTGCAAGATTATATGGGGATTGTGTTGGCATTCCTCCTCACACATAATTTTTTTATGTTCAACAACAACTTTTACTTGCAGGTGTCAGGAGTGTCTCCCTCCATAGCCAATATATTTATGGCATAGTAGGAGGGACACTTTCTCCTCATCGACACTCACCCTTTTTATGATCGGATACAGTGGTATGGTCACTACATTGATGACCTGCTTTTTGTTTGGTCTGGTGATGCGGCGGCTATACCACTGTTTTCCGATTACTTGAATTCCTGTTTGGAGGCTATATCTTTTAGTCTCCAGCATGAAGCCTGCATAGTTAAAGGGAACCTGTCATGTGGATATTTGATTATAATCTAACTAATTATATACAATCATTAACTACTAAAAAGGGCCTTAGATGTATTCACTTACTGGTGTGACAGATGGTTATCTCATAATATACACACAAAGATGCTGTATGCCACATGCTAATGAGCTGATTGGAGTCCGGCGTGATGTCATTGAGTCCAGTGTATATTTAATTCAGAGCTATAGCCACTCCCCTGCCCCCTTCATATGGAAACAAACTGTCATTCAGCAGAAGGTGGGCGGGGAGAGTCAGGAGCTTATGAATATTCATGACTCATCATTATCAGCTGGAGCTTTTCAATACAAGATGTTGGCAGATTGACTGGGTCAATTAAAGAAAGTGACCCAGCATTGTGCTAAGAGAATCAGTCACTTATTTATGTTGCCCTTAGTTAGGACACCATAAAACTGGTGACAGGTTCCCTTTAACTATTTGGATTTGTGCCTCAGTGGGAATTCCAGGACTTCCAGAGTAGATACTTCCCCTTTTAGAAAGGAACTAGCCGGTAACACCATCTTACATGTGACCTCATGTCATCCCCCCACACTATACTTAATATTCCAAAGGGAGAATTAATCTGGGCTCGCCACAATTGCTCTGATTTGAATACGTTTTTGCAGGAGGCCACTAATGTAACAAATAGACTTCTTTGTAGGTCTTATTCACAAAGGTATATCTGTACTGCCCAAAATTCTGTGGTAGCTATGGATAGACAATCCCTAAAAAATTGTCTGACCATTATACCTGTCCATCTATCCCCCGGAATCGGGTGATTGCTTTTGTCACTCAATGCAGCCAGGAATATTCAGAAATCCATACCAGGTTCAGTAAATGTTTCAGATCTACCGCAAACAATAAAGAATATGATATAAAATCTTACTTGAATTGTAATACTAAATTTGCGGTGTATCTGATTACATGTGACCTTTGTAACTTACAGTATGTGGCATGTACGAGTAATGAAATTAAAACTAGAGTCCGTAGGCATATATCTGATGTTCCCTACTACAAAAGCCGCAACATTTCAGAGGCGAGTTTACACTTTGCAGTAGTATATGGGGGCGATACGTCTCATCTAGTAGTACAGGGGATTGAAAGAGTTGGTATTCCGGCAAGAGGGGGGGACCATAGAAGAAAACTATTAAATAGAGAGGCATTTTGGATTTTTCAATTGGACTCACAACAACCAAGGGGTCTGAATAAAAGGCACAATCTCATTTTACAGTATTGAGGGGATGTTTTTTCTTTTTTTGTCTTTTGTATCGCTTGTTTGTTTCCAGTAGGGCTATATGTGTTTTTATTTTTTAATTTTTTTAAATTTTTTGTATTTTTTTTGTATTTTGTACTTTTACTTTTTCTTTTTTTTTTTTGTACAATTTTGTATTATTCTATCACACTGAGTCTATGGCCTTTTAAGTGTTAATAGGGATTGTGCCGGGTGTGTTTTCTCTGGGCCTTGTGACCTGCTGATTGCATGGCCAGCTGATTAGGGAGCACATAAGGCACAATACTTTGCAAGTTTCATATGTCATGAAGAAGGACCGAAATTGTTATATGGTCTGAAACGCGTTGACAAAACGGTCCTGTGTTTGAAGATTTTAACCACATGAATAAAGTTTTTCCTGCTATGACGTGGAGCTGTATTTTTCTTCTACAAATTGGTCTATAGTATAGGTGATAAGGTGGAGGGTGTGAAGCCTGCACAGGTGGAGCAGTTGGTACAGGCGGAGCAGGTTGTGGCGAAATATGGCCAAACAAACACCATTCTTCCAAGGCTTTAAACACCTCCTCTGGATTATTTGGGGGTATATGCATTCAGTACTATATGAAAGGAACCACAAATACGGTTTTGAAGTTGACATGGTTTCTCCCTAAGCTGTGGGGTCAGGCTTTTTAGAACGCCAACATTGTCGTCCTTCAGGGTGGCATGGCTTAAATAATCAAGGACCCATTGGTCAACATGAACAGCCAAATTAGTTTGACTGTTACACCTGAAGGAGCCTGCCTGGCGGCCTGGCCTGGCAGTGGCAGTTGTTGAAGCCATAGAAAGGACTTTGGAAGTCCAGCATAAGAAGCCAGACATTGACAGTTTTTTTTTCAAGCTGACCAAAATAACTTAATGGATTTCTGTTTATTTACTGTTGCACTTATATAGCGCTGACATATTCCGCAGTGCTTTACAGACGTTAGTATAAAACTGTCCCCAATGGGGCTCACAATCTAAATTCCCTATCAGTATGCATTTGCAGTGTGGGAGGAAACCAGAATACCCGGAGGAAACCCACGCAATCAGGGAGAACATCATTACGGGGAGAACTCCATGCAGATCGTTGTGCTTGGTCAGATATGAACTTACTGCAAGGCACCAGTGCTAACCAGTGAGCCACTGTGCCACCTATGGCACAATATGCCAGAAAGGGAGGCAAAAATAGACTCTTGTAATCTAAAAAAATGCAATTGACCCAAAAATGCAATTCAAAAAAGCATGTTTGTTCTGCATTTAATAATTCCTGTAGACTTACCATCAACATCTGGAGTTGGTGTTTTTTTTGCTAAAAAATGAGCAAATAATGGCAGAAAAATAAATGCACAATAAAACATGAAAGTCCTAAAAACATGAGAAACTACCCTTTCAACCATTTTTCATTTCTCTATGAGAATCTCCCATAGAGATTCCTACTTGTAAAATGCTTGAAAAAATGCCATACTATGGAATGCAAAAATTTGCATTGCAAAGGGTGAAATCCGCAGCATAAATTTACATGCTGCTGATTTAAATATGAAACAAAGCAAACTTATCTGAACATAAGTAGAGTTGAGCGAACACCTGCATGTTCGGGTTCGAGAAGTTCGGCCGAACTTCCCGAAAATGTTCGGGTTCGGGATCCAAACTCGACCCGAACTTCGCCCCGAACCCGAACCCCATTGAAGTCAATGGGGACCCAAACTTTTCGGCACTAAAAAGGCTGTAAAATAGCCCAGGAAAGGGCTAGAGGACTGCAAAAGGCAGCAAAATGTAGGTAAATCCCCTGCAAACAAATGTGGATAGGGAAATGAATTAAAATAAACATAAAATAAATAAAAATGAACCAATATCAATTGGAGAGAGGTCCCATAGCAGAGAATCAGGCTTCATGTCACCCACCACTGGAACAGGCCACTGTCAGATATTTAGGCCCCGGCACCCAGACAGAGGAGAGAGGTCCCATAGCAGAGAATCAGAATTCATGTCACCCACCACTGGAACAGGCCACTGTCAGATATTTAGGCCCCAGCACCCAGACAGAGGAGAGAGGTCCCATTGCAGAGAATCAGGCTTCATGTCACCCACCACTGGAACAGGCCACTGTCAGATATTTAGGCCCCGACACCCAGACGGAGGAGAGGTTCATTCAACTTTGGGTTGCCCCGCAATATAATGGTAAAATAAAAAAAAAGGATTGAATGAAGTGCCCTGGAGTACAAGAATATATTGTTGTAGTTATAAATGTCTAATCTGCACAAGAAATAGACAGGTCCTGTGGGATCCATGCCTGGTTCATTTTTATGAACGTCAGCTTGTCCACATTGGCTCTGGACAGGCGGCTGCGTTTGTCTGTAATGACTCCCCCTGCCGTGCTGAATACACGTTCAGACAAAACGCTGGCCGCCGGGCAGGCCAGCACCTCCAAGGCATAAAAGGCTAGCTCTGGCCACGTGGACAATTTGGAGACCCAGAAGTTGAATGGGGCCGAACCATCAGTCAGTACGTGGAGGGGTGTGCACACGTACTGTTCCACCATGTTAGTGAAATGCTGCCTCCTGCTAACACGTTCCGTATCAGGTGGTGGTGCAGTTAGCTGTGGCGTGGTGACAAAACTTTTCCACATCTCTGCCATGCTAACCCTGCCCTCAGAGGAGCTGGCCGTGACACAGCTGCGTTGGCGACCTCTTGCTCCTCCTCTGCCTTCGCCTTCGGCTTCCACTTGTTCCCCTGTGACATTTGGGAATGCTCTCAGTAGCGCATCTACCAACGTGCGCTTGTACTCGCGCATCTTCCTATCACGCTCCAGTGCAGGAAGTAAGGTGGGCACATTGTCTTTGTACCGGGGATCCAGCAGGGTGGCAACCCAGTAGTCCGCACACGTTAAAATGTGGGCAACTCTGCTGTCGTTGCGCAGGCACTGCAGCATGTAGTCACTCATGTGTGCCAGGCTGCCCAGAGGTAAGGACAAGCTGTTCTCTGTGGGAGGCGTATCATCATCGTCCTGCGTTTCCCCCCAGCCACGCACCAGTGATGGGCCCGAGCTGCGTTGGGTGCCACCCCGCTGTGAACATGCTTCATCCTCCTCCTCCTCCACCTCCTCCTCCTCCTCCAGTAGTGGTCCCTGTCTGGACACATTTGTACCTGGCCTCTGCTGTTGCAAAAAACCTCCCTCTGAGTCACTTCTAAGAGACTGGCCTGAAAGTGCTAAAAATGACCCCTCTCCCTCCTCCTCCTAAGCCACCTCCTCTTCTATCATCGCCCTACTAAGTGTTTTCTCAAGGAGACATAGAAGTGGTATTGTAACGCTGATAACGGCGTCATCGCCACTGGCCATGTTGGTGGAGTACCCAAAACAGCGCACACAGGTCTCGCATGGAGGCCCAGTCATTGGTGGTGAAGTGGTGCTGTTCCGCAGTGCGACTGACCCGTGCGTGCTACAGCTGAAACTCCGCACACCACCAGGCCGGGCTTGAGGCTCACCGGCAGCAACCACTCGTCTGTCTGTTGTTCAATACCCCGCCACAACTCCTGCGCGGTGTGGGGCCTGTCCCCCAAACATATGAGTTTCAGAATGGCCTGCTGACGTTTACCCCGGGCTGTGCTGAAGTTGGTGGTGAAGGTGTGTGGCTGACTGGATGAGCAGGTGGAAGAAGAGGAGGAGGAAGCCGAGTAGGAGGAGGAGGCTACAGGAGGCAAAGAATGTTGCCCTGCGATCCTTGGTGGCGGAAGGACGTGCGCCAAAGAGCTCTCCGCCTGTGGCCCAGCTGCCACTACATTTACCCAGTGTGCAGTTAGGGAGATATAGCGTCCCTGGCCGTGCTTACTGGTCCACGTATCTGTGGTTAGGTGGACCTTGCCACAGATGGTGTTGTGCAGTGCACACTTGATTTTATCGGATACTTGGTTGTGCAGGGAAGGCACGGCTCTCTTGGAGAAGTAGTGGCGGCTGGGAACAACATACTGTGGGACAGCAAGCGACATGAGCTGTTTGAAGCTGTCTGTGTCCACCAACCTGAATGACAGCATTTCATAGGTCAGTAATTTAGAAATGCTGGCATTCAGGGCCAGGGATAGAGGGTGGCTAGGTGGGAATTTACACTTTCTCTCAAATTTTTGTGAGATGGAGAGCTGAACGCTGCAGTGTGACATGGTGGAGATGCTTGGTGACGGAGGTGGTGGTGTTGGTGGTACATCCTCTGTTTGCTGAGCGGCAGGTGCCAACATTCCTCCAGAGGCAGAGGAAGAGGCCGAGGCAGCAGCAGAAGAGGTAGCAGGGGGAGCCTGAGTGAGTTCCTTGTTTTTAAGGTGTTTACTCCACTGCAGTTCATGCTTTGCATGCAGATGCCTGGTCGTGAAGGTTGTGCTAAAGTTCAGAACGTTAATGCCTCGCTTCAGGCTCTGATGGCACAGCGTGCAAACCACTCGGGTCTAGTCGTCAGCACATTGTTTAAAGAACTGCCATGCCAGGGAACTCCTTGAAGCTGCCTTTGGGGTGCTCGGTCCCAGGTGGCGGTGGCCAGTAGCAGGCGAACTCTCTTGACGGCGGGTGTTCTGCTTTTGCCCACTGCTCCCTCTTTTGCTACGCTGTTGGCTCGGTCTCACCACTGCCTCTTCCTCCGAACTCTGAAAGTCAGTGGCACGACCTTCATTCCATGTGGGTCTAGGACCTCATCGTCCCCTGCATCGTCTTCCACCCAGTCTTCCTCCCTGACCTCCTGTTCAGTCTGCACACTGCAGAAAGACGCAGCAGTTGGCACCTGTGTTTCATCATCATCAGAGACTTGCGGAGGTGGTATTCCCATGTCCTCATCATCAGGAAACATAAGTGGTTGTGCGTCAGTGCATTCTATGTCTTCCACCGCTGTGGAAGGGCTAGGTGGATGCCCTTGGGAAACCCTGCCAGCAGAGTCTTCAAACAGCATAAGAGACTGCTGCATGACTTGAGGCTCAGACAGTTTCCCTGATATGCATGGGGGTGATGTGACAGACTGAAGGGCTTGGTTTTCAGGCGCCATCTGTGCGCTTTCTGCAGAAGACTGGGTGGGAGATAATGTGAACGTGCTGGATCCACTGTCGGCCACCCAATTGACTATTGCCTGTACCTGCTCAGGCCTTATCATCCTTAGAAAGGCATTGGGCCCCACCAAATATCGCTGTAAATTCTGGCGTCTACTGGGACCTGAGGTAGTTGGTACACTAGGACGTGTGGCTGTAAGAACGGCCACGTCCTCTCCCAGCACCAGAGGGTCCACTAACACCACCACGACCATGTCCGCGTCCCTTACTAGATGTTTTCCTCATTGTTACCGTTCACCACAATAAGAAAAAAATTATTTGGCCCAATGTATTGAATTCAAATTCAGGCCTTTTTTTTACAGGCACCTAACACTATCTGGCTATCTATTTAGGTACCGTATTACACTAATACAGGCACAGCAGTAACCACAGATTAAGCTGAATATAAATTGTAGGCCTAGTATTTAGGCCCTGGATGACAGGTATCCCTTTACGGACAGAATTACACTTGGAGATGCACGGTAGCGTGTGAAGTTATTGAGGATGACCCTATCAGCACTTGCACCTTCACTCTAATATACCCTTTTATGGATAGATTTAAACTTGGCCTGCTATAGTAGAAACCACTGATTTAGGGAATTGCTATTTTGGGAATTTAATTTCAACCCAGAACAAAAACTGTGCTTTGACGGACACTAGAAAACTTGTCCAGCCACAGCTGGAACACCAGATTTAGGGTATTGCTATTTTGGGAATTGAATTTCACCCCAGAAAAAAATATATCCTTTGCCAGACAGCAGACAGTATTACAATTGGCTAGCCACAGCTGAAACACCAGATTTAGGGTACTGCTATTTTGGCAATTGTATTTCACCCCTCAATAAAATAGCAAGCACAGCCAAGCCCCTGATGTAGGATATAGCAAAAAAAATAGTAAATCCCTGCCTAATCTGGCCCTAACAGCAGCACCTGCATCCTATCCCTGATCAGAGCAGAGTGACGCGCGGCGCTACGTGACTCCAGCTTAAATAGAGGCTGGGTCACATGCTGCACTGGCCAATCACAGCCATGCCAATAGTAGGCATGGCTGTGATGGCCTCTTGGGGCAAGTAGTAGGACGCTTGTTGATTGGCTGCTTTGCAGCCTTTCAAAAAGCGCCAAGAAAGCGCCGAACCCCGAACCGGGACTTTTAAGTAAATGTTCGGGTTCGGGTCCGTGTCACGAACACCCCAAAATTCGGTACGAACCCGAACTATACAGTTCGGGTTCGCTCATCCCTAAACATAAGCGCCAACAGAAAAAACAAGTATACTACAACTCCAGTGGAAATCTGTATATAAGGGTACGGCCATACGGCAAGGTTGTAATGCCATTCCGAAATGCATGCGGTCAGTTACTGGATGCATAATCATGCGTTTAGGGTGCATTTTTTGTCTGCCACTGTTGTTTGAACTGTGAATTTTCCAGGTTCTTTAGGTTTTTTATTAACTTCAAATAACTCCTGACGTAAAGCAAATACCGCTAGTGACTACTCAACTCTACAGGGTGGGCCATTTATGTGGATACACCTTAATAAAATGGGAATGGTTAGTGATATTAACTTCCTGTTTGTGGCACATTAGTATATGTGAGGGGGGAAACTTTTCAAGATGGGTGGTGACCATGGCGGCCATTTTGAAGTCGGACATTTTGAATCCAACTTTAGTTTTTTCAATAGGACGAGGATCATGTGACACATCAAACTTAGTGGGAATTTCACAAGAAAAACAATGGTGTGCTTGGTTTCAACGTAACTTTATTCTTTCATGAGTTATTTACAAGTTTCTGACCACTTATAAAATGTGTTCAATGTGCTGCCCATTGTGTTGGATTGTCAATGCAACCCTCTTCTCCCACTCTTCACACACTAATAGCAACACCGCAGGAGAAATGCTAGCACAGGCTTCCAGTATCCATAGTTTCAGGTGCGGCACATCTCGTATCTTCACAGCATAAGCAGAAGATTTTGTTCAGTGATGAGGCAAACTTTTATGTGAATGGTAAAGTTAACAAACAAAACCACCGCTATTGGTCTGACACTAACCCCATGCATTCTGAATGGAGAGCAATCCGTTCAGGATGCATCAGGATGTCTTTAGTTCAGTCACTGAACGGCGTTTTGGACGGAGGAAATACTGCAGCATGTTTCGGTATTTTCTCCTTCCAAAAATCCGGATCAGTTGCCGGAATACCGGATCCGGCATTAATTTACATTGAAATGTATTAGTGCCGGATCCGGCATTAAAAATACTGCAATATATATATTTTTTTATAACGGATCTGTTTCTCCGTATGACATCCGGAGAGACGGATCCGTTCTTGCAATGTATTTGTAAGACGGATCCGCATCCGTTTGCATGCAGATTGCCGGAACTGCTTGCCAGATCACTCTGCCATTCTGCCCCTGTCTATATGTCATGTAGTCAGCATCCGCAGACAGCAGGACATGTTTTATCTGTGGTGTAACGGACCGTTTCAGCAGACAAGGGGTTAAAATCCGTTTAGGCGATAAGCCCCTTTCTGAGAGACAGGCACAGCTACTGCAGGATACACCAAACTCCCGAACTGGATACAAAGTAGCACTCCAAACTGGAACCTCACGAATAGCTGCTAGCAGACGAACAGGAATCAGCTTACACTTCTGGCAATTGGTCTTCTAACAGCATACAGCGGATCCCCCCAATAACGAGACAAGGCTCCGTGTTGAGGGTCAAGCAGTGGTCTGACTGTACTTCACGTACAGCCTCTTTTATTCATAAACCACAAACATAGTACTGCCCACAGGGGTTTGAAATACAACCAATCAGTAATTTACAACACATACAATGTAACTACAGCAACCAATCGTTCACACCCCCAGAGGACCAGAATGAAGACTGTGACATAGGACAGATTCAACATATCCCCACAATGCATCATGGTCTCCTCCTCTCTGTCCCGGAGACAACCTGAGGAGCAATCCAATTATCTCTGAGGACAAAGGGAGATCGCCAATACACATGTGAGAACAACAGAACAGACATCACCATTTAAACACACAATGGGACAATGGCACAATAGAAACACACCCAGCATTTTCCTCCCAAGCTGACAAGTTACACTTATTATAAATTGTTACAACTTTGTGAGTTTACATTGGCCATACATATAACTTACATCAATTTAAACAGTATAACTTGGGGACAAACCTATCCAAAATTCACTTGAATAGGTTCAGGGGTTTAAAAGTTAGTATATGGCCCATAATCCAGGGGCAAGAGGCCAGCAGCCAGTCCTCTCCAAAACCCAGTGGCGAGTTTGGTTTCGCCACACATCTCCCCCCCCCAGGGAAGACTAACCAGATACCTGACCTCACGCCGGTCGGTACCTGAGTTAGTCTGGCAGCCCACCCACAACCCAATACTGGACCTGTTGAATTCAGTAGCCTGTCTCTGTCCAGTGAGTCCACCAAGGTTATGTTGGAAGCTGGTACTCCCGGTCTCTGTCTTGCTCCCTGGCTTGGAGTGGAGGTTGCTTTGTGGGCAGGGATCAGCGGTACTCTGCCCTGGTGCCAGCGCTACCACGGAAGAAGCCTGGTTGGAGCCTGGTTGTTGGAGGGGGAGACCGACTGTCTATACCCCCTGTGCTGTAAGTGCAGAGACCACGGTCCCATCTGCACTGTTGTGGGGCTTACTGTCTCCCCCTGGTGCGTTAGGCTGTCGCTGGGGAGAGGGGGTAACAAGCTCCTCTCCCATACATACTTCCAGCCGCTGGGGAGGGCGACCGACCGTCTCCGCTCCCAATACAGTGTCCTGTTGCTGGGGAAAGGAGACTGGGCTCTCTATTCCCTGCTGGACACTCTGCCGCTGGGGAACAGGACCGACTGTCTCTGCCCCCTGTAACTCCGCCTGCCGCTGGGGAATGGAGACTGGGCTCCCAATTCCCAAAAAATCATGCTGCTGCTGGCGGGCAGGAACAACTACCTCTGCCCCCTGTAACTCAGCCTGCCGCTGGGGAGGGAGGACGCTGCTCTCCTCTCCCTGCACTTCACACTGCCGCTGGGGAATGGAGACTGGGTTTGTCACCTTACTGTCCTGCTGAGCCTTCTCACTGGCGTGGAACAGCTGCTGGTAGCCCTGTTCCAGCTCTATCTCCCGGGTCACCAGGTGGACCAGGTCCTGCTCAATCTCATGAGTGTCGTCCCAGTCATACCTGCTCTCCCTCCATTCCAAGAGATCATGGAACCGGGCTTGTGTAGGGCCCCCAAACTCCAGCTCTGAAAAAGTCTCCCATAACAAGCCAGGACCATCAAACTCCTCTCCCTCCGGCTTGTCATGCTCAGCTCTCCTGGGTAGGTACTGTGCCCCATACCACCAGAGCGCCTGGTAGGCATCTTCCAGCCACAGCTCCCGCCATGCTAGGAGTTCCAATTCCTTTACCCATTCCTCCCGGGGCTGCTCTCCCAGGAAGGGCATCCGCAGGGCTACTCGCTTCTGCAACCGCTGGTCTTCCGTGGGGAGTCTCTCGTCCTGCATATACTCCACAATACCCAGTACCTGGTACCAGATGCCTTTGCGGACTGCATCTCGATCATCCATGACACCCTCATCGTACTCCACTGCTGTTTCCATTCTGGTGCTGTCAGGGTCGCTGTACTGGGACATGCGTTGCCCTCAAATTGTAATTCCAGGGAATGATGTTTCTTTGTAGCTGTCCTTCTGGGCTGTGGGAACGATCCCGCTGCTTGCCACCAATGTATCCGTTTAGGCAATAAGCCCCTTTCTGAGAGACAGGCACAGCTACTGCAGGATACACCAAACTCCCGAACTGGATACAAAGTAGCAATCCAAACTGGAACCTCACGAATAGCTGCTAGCAGACGAACAGGAATCAGCTTACACTTCTGGCAATCGGTCTTCTAACAGCATACAGCGGATCCCCCCAATAACGAGACAAGGCTCCGTGTTGAGGGTCAAGCAGTGGTCTGACTGTACTTCACGTACAGCCTCTTTTATTCATAAACCACAAACATAGTACTGCCCACAGGGGTTTGAAATACAACCAATCAGTAATTTACAACACATACAATGTAACTACAGCAACCAATCGTTCACACCCCCAGAGGACCAGAATGAAGACTGTGACATAGGACAGATACAACATATCCCCACAATGCATCAGGGTCTCCTCCTCTCTGTCCCGGAGACAACCTGAGGAGCAATCCAATTATCTCTGAGGACAAAGGGAGATCGCCAATACACATGTGAGGACAACAGAACAGACATCACCATTTAAACACACAATGGGACAATGGCACAATAGAAACACACCCAGCATTTTCCTCCCAAGCTGACAAGTTACACTTATTATAAATTGTTACAACTTTGTGAGTTTACATTGGCCATACATATAACTTACATCAATTTAAACAGTATAACTTGGGGACAAACCTATCCAAAATTCACTTGAATAGGTTCAGGGGTTTAAAAGTTAGTATATGGCCCATAATCCAGGGGCAAGAGGCCAGCAGCCAGTCCTCTCCAAAACCCAGTGGCGAGGTTGGTTTCGCCACATGTGGTCAGTCAGGGGCAGTCATCACACTTTTGAAACCTATCTCAGAAACCTATTTTCCCATTGACTTCTATTGGAAAGGGAGATGCTGGGGTTCCTAACTGCATCATGACTGCAAACACCGTGCCATGTAGCTGTACCCTAACACTAACCATTGTGACCATTAGGGCTCATGCAGGTGGCCGTAGCTGTTTTTGTGGTCTGAAAATTGCAGATCTGCAAAACACGTATACCGCCCATGTGCATTCCTCATTTTATGGAACAGAATGTCCAGCCCATAATAGAACCGTCCTATCTTTGTCTCTAATACAGACAAAAATTGGACATGTTCAATTTTTTTTGTGGGTGCTGCAGAACGGACATACGGATGCGGACAGCACACGGTGTACTGTCCACATCTTTTGCAGCCCCATTGAAATTTTTTGCGGTTTAAAAGCAGACAAAAAATACGTTCTTGTGCATGAGCCTTTAAAGGAATACCTGAGAGTGGGTGATGGTTGCATCTCCTGCTCATTTTGATCCAGTTAGAAAAACGTCTGCATGGTTTGAAATCCCCAATCCACTATTAGGAATTTATGGTTCCTTTCACTTAGTGCTCATTTACATGAGTGTAAGGGACTGTGCCCGTGCTGCGGATAGCAAATAGCGGTACGAAATGCACAGACACCTGCCGTGTGCACTTTGTGCTGCGGATGCGGATCCATTGACTTGAATAGGTCCGAGATCCGCAAAACACAGCAAAAGATAGGACATGTCTTATCTTTTGCGGTGCGGAGGCACAGACCCGAAAGCCCATGAAAGTGCTTCAGAGTGTTTCTGTGGGCTTCTGATCTGTGCCTCCGCTCCACAAAAGATAGGACATGGTTGGGTTTGCCATGGATTTCACACTCTGCGATGCTAAGAATGAATTCCGCAACATAAATTGACATGCTGCTGGTGCCAGTTACTGCTACTGTAAATAATTTTCTTTCATTTTTGGTGTGCAGTATATACTAGGTGTGGCTATTTCTCATGTGCTTTCCTGTTGGCTTTTCAATAGAACCGGAGATACACCTGAAAAAAATATTTATGCCAAAAATATATGAATACAAAATGCTGCCTACAAATCCTTGTAATTATAGGATACAGTTTACAACACTTTTTACAAGCCTGAAGAAAATGCCACAAAAAAACTTAAAATACTTGAAAAGATATCTTGAATATAATTCCAGTATTATGGCTCGTTCACACAAACGTGTGATGCCCGTTGTCGTATTGCAGACCGCATTTGCGGATCCGCAATACACGGGCACCGTTCCGTGGCCATTCCGCATCACGGATGCTGACCTATTCATTTCAATGGGTCTGCAAATCCAGAGATGCGTAACGGAACACTACGGAAGCACTACGGAGTGCTTTCTGGGGTCCGTTCTGTGCTTCCGCGCCGCAAAAAGATAGAACTTGCTCTATCTTTTTGCGGAACGGAAGGATTGCGGACCCATTCAAGTGAAAGGGTCTGCGATCCCCGTGCGCCTGCCCCACGGACGCTGACTGGGCATTGCGGACCACAATTTGCGGTCGAGAGCACTGGCACGGGCTTCACACGTTCGTGTGAACGAGCCCATATAATGTATGAGACTACTCATTTTTAAGAACCATTTTTTAATTTTTAGTTTTAAAAATTATCTAAATATAAACCCTGAAACCTGCTCTTAATAATATATTTGGCCGGTCTACTAATTAGAGACATCTGCAACCCTTTATAGCTGATATTCAGAGATGAGTGACTAATTAGGTTGCTAGATTATATCAGGCAATTTTTAGCTTTTATGATTGCCAATTAAATGTAATCAAAATATGGGGAAAACACATAAACAAACCTAATATACCAATCCATATTCTGCTAGTGAAATCCTGATTTTACATAATGAAAGCTGAAAAAAAATGGTTGAACTATTATGAGGGATTGGAATATTTACAAAATATATATTAATTGCTAAATATATAACTTTTATATATTCAAATTATACCTTATGTCCAATTCTGAAGTAATTAGGTGTGTGTTACAGCTAAAGTGCTTCATCTGCTTGGGAGAAAACTTGTCTGTGTTTTAATAGACTTTGGGGCACATTTACTGAGTCCGGCTTTTTACGCCGATCTTAGTTGCCCCCTTGCGCTGTCCTAAGATTCGTCTAATTTATGACGATGCATCCGCATGACATTAGTCTGACACGTCGCAATGTAGTTGTCGCAGTGTAGTCCTAGCTTTAGGGCTCATGCACACAAATGTGATTTCTTTCTGTGTCCATTCCATTTTTTTTGCGGACCATATGCGGAACCATTCACTTCAATGGGTCCGCCAAAAAACGGAAGTTACTTTGTGTGGATTCCATTTCTGTATGTCCATATTTTTGTTCCTCAAAAAAAATAGAACATGTCCTATTATCGTCCGCCTTACAGACAACGATAGTACTGTTCTATGAAGGGCCAGCTGTTCCGTTCCGCAAAATACGGAATGCACATGGATGTCATCCGTATTTTTTTGCAGATCCGTTTTTTGCGGACTGCAAAATACATACGGTCGTGTGCATGAGCCCTTAGAGTACCAGCACACAGGGACAGGTAAACGCATAGTAGATACGCACAAATTTCAATGGCAATTTCTGGGCATTATTGCACCAAATCTGCACCTAAATGCACAAATGTGACTTGCGGTTTTTGGTGTGGATTTGATGCGATTTTGCTACAGATCTCAACTTTCCATTGAAAAGGGTGAAATTAGCATTAACATCAAATCACATACATAGTTAACATGCTGCAGATTTGTAAGGGCTCATACCCACAAGGGTAAGGAAGCCGTGCCCATGCTGTGGACCGCAAATTGGCCATGTGAACTCCATTTTCAGATGCGTTCCCATTGACTTGAATGGATCCGCGATCCACAAGATATGGCAAGAGATAGAACATAAATAAAACAGAAAGTCAGTCCTGCGTCTCAACACGGACAGTTACTTGCGCTGCTGCTGGTCCCGGGTTCGTGTGGTAGGTTTCACACTGGCAAAGTCAAGTTCATAGGTTTTGGAACCGCGCTGCTGGGAGCTATGTATTCCGGTCACAGGTGGATGATACAAGGGTGTCAGCCCCTCTCCTCGACAACCAAAGGATATGGTCCTCCCAGACCTCCTCCTCTACAGGGTTTAAGGGGATAGGCAAGATAGTGAAGCACCCTTGAGAATGTTGTTCTAAAAGGTTTTATTCTACTTACAACAGGTCAGTAGACAAAAGGCATAAAAATACAAGATGATCGTCACGTTCCTGCAGGAACGTGACGATCATCTTGTATTTTTATGCCTTTTGTCTACTGACCTGTTGTAAGTAGAATAAAACCTTTTAGAACAACATTCTCAAGGGTGCTTCACTATCTTGCCTATCCCCTTAAACCCTGTAGAGGAGGAGGTCTGGGAGGACCATATCCTTTGGTTGTCGAGGAGAGGGGCTGACACCCTTGTATCATCCACCTGTGACCGGAATACATAGCTCCCAGCAGCGTGGTTCCAAAACCTATGAAGAGATAGAACATGTTCTATCATTTTGGCGTGTTGCAAGCACAGATGGGAAGTCTACGGAAGCGCTTCGTAGTACTTCTGTAGGCTTCCGGTCCATCCTTTCGGTTCACAAAAGATAGGTGAAGTACTATCTTCGATCATATGTTGCAGATTGTGGACCCATTCAAGTCAATGGGTCCGCATCCACACCACAGAGTGCACATGGCCAGTGCCTGTATATTGCTGACCGGCCGTTTACGGTCTTCAGTACTGAGCCCTTACGCTTGTGGGTACTGATGAGCGGACCGGTGGATGTTCAGGTTCGGCCGAACTTTGTTTCAAAGTTTGGTTTAGGTCCTGAACTTCACACCAAACCCCACTGAAGTGAATGGGGACCAGAACTTTGGGACTGAAAAATGTCTGTAAAAAAGTGCGAACAAATGTGGATAGGGAAATATGCCCTGCAAACAAGTGTGGATAGGTTAATGACTTAAAATAACGTAAAATACATATAAATAAAAAATAATAATCTTGAACCAAGAGGTGAAGGAGGCAGTTGAGCAGGCTGTGGACGTGGCGGTGTAGGGGGAAGAGGTGGAACACTGTTTTTGCGTTGTGTGTTTTTTTTTGTCTGTTAATTTTGTGTGTGACCTATAGCCATTTTTTGGGATGCGGCCATTATACTTCTCTACTCTGCCAATGTAAGAAATAATAATCTTGAGCCAGGGGTGTAGGTCCAAGTAGGTAGCCAAAATTTATTTATTTATTTTATATTTTTCTTACACTTTTTTGGGGTTTGTGCTGAAGTATAGCAATGGCTGGGTGCGGCTGGTATGCTTCTCTACTCTGCCAAGATAAGACATAACAAGCTCAGGCCATGTGCCCAATTTGGAGACCTAGAAGTTAAATGGGGCAGACCCATCAGTCAGGACGTGCAGGCATGTGCACATGTACTGTTCCACCACGTTGCTAAAATGCTGCCTCCTGCTAAGACGTTCCGTATCAGCTGGTGGTGCTGGATGTTGTGGCATGCTGACAAAGCTTTTCCACATTTTAGCCATGCTAACCCTCCCTTCCGAGGTGCTGGCGGTGCCCCAGCTGCGTTGGCGACTTGCTCCTCCTCCTCCGCCTTGTGCTTCCACTGAGCCCCCGCTGTCAAGTGGGAACGCCATCAGAGGTGTGTCTACCAGCGTGCACTTGTACTCACACATCTTCTGATCACGCTCCAGTGACGGAAGTAAGAACAGCACGTTGTCCTTGTAGCGGAGATCCAGCAGGGTGGCCACCCAGTAATCAGCACTGGTAAGAATAAGGGCAGCTCAGCGGTAATTGCGCAGACACTGCAGCATGTAGTCGCTCATGTGTGTGAGGCTGCCCAGAGGCAGCGACAAGCTGTCCTCAGTGGGAGGTGTATAGTCTGTGTCTTCTGTATCCCCCCCAGCCACGCTCCAATGATGCCCGTGAGCTGATTTGGGTGCCACCCTGCTGTGAACAAGGATCCTCCTCCTCATCATCATGATGATCCTCCTGATCCTCCAAAACTGTGCCCTGGCTGGACAGTTGTGTACCTGGCCACTGTTGGTGCAGGAACCCACCCTCCGAGCCACCTGTGGATGACTGGCCTGATAACCGTGGGAATGATCCCTGTTCCTCCTCCTCTTCCTCCTGTGCCACTGTTAACCGCCTCCGGACCGCCTAACGCAGGATCGCGTTCCGGAGGCGGCAGCCCTGCGCAGAGTCACGCATCTATGCGTCATCTCGCGAGACGCGAGATTTCCTGTGAACGCGCGCACACAGGCGCGCACGCTCACAGGATCGGAAGGTAAGCGAGTGGATCTCCAGCCTGCCAGCGGCGATCGTTTGCTGGCAGGCTGGAGATGCGATTTTTTTAACCCCTAACAGGTATATTAGACGCTGTTTTGATAACAGCGTCTAATATACCTGCTACCTGGTCCTCTGGTGGTCCCCTTTGTTTGGATCGACCACCAGAGGACACAGGTAGCTCAGTAAAGTAGCACCAAACACCACTACACTACACTACACCCCCCTGTCACTTATTAACCCCTTATGAACCCCTGATCACCCCATATAGACTCCCTGATCACCCCCCTGTCATTGATCACCCCCCTGTCATTGATCACCCCCCTGTAAGGCTCTATTCAGATGTCCGTATGATTTTTACGGATCCACTGATAGATGGATCGGATCCGCAAAACGCATACGGACGTCTGAATGGAGCCTTACAGGGGGGTGATCAAAGACGGGGGTGATCACCCCATATAGACTCCCTGATCACCCCCCTGTCATTGATCACCCCCCTGTCATTGATCACCCCCCTGGAAGGCTGCATTCAGATGTCCGTATGATTTTTACGGATCCACTGATACATGGATCGGATACGCAAAACACATACGGACATCTAAATGGAGCCTTACAGGGGGGTGATCACCCCATATAGACTCACTGATCACCCCCCTGTCATTGATCACCCCCCTGTCATTGATCACCCCCCTGTAAGACTGCATTCAGATGTCCGTATGATTTTTACGGATCCACTGATACATGGATCGGATCCGCAAAACACATACGGACATCTGAATGGAGCCTTACAGGGGGGTGATCACCCCATATAGACTCCCTGATCACCCCCCTGTCATTGATCACCCCCCTGTCATTGATCACCCCCCTGTCAGGCTGCATTCAGATGTCCGTATGATTTTTACGGATCCACTGATACATAGATCGGATCCCCAAAACACATACGGA
Organism: Bufo bufo; assembly: GCF_905171765.1. Taxonomy (NCBI): domain Eukaryota; kingdom Metazoa; phylum Chordata; class Amphibia; order Anura; family Bufonidae; genus Bufo; species Bufo bufo. Next base: position 496,261,836 of record NC_053389.1, read on the forward strand.
CATCTGAATGGAGCCTTACAGGGGGGTGATCACTCCATATAGACTCCCTGATCACCCCCCTGTCATTGATCACCCCCCTGTCATTGATCACCCCCCTGTCATTGATCATCCCCCTGTAAGGCTGCATTCAGATGTCCGTATGATTTTTATGGATCCACTGATACATGGATCGGATCCGCAAAACACATACGGACATCTGAATGGAGCCTTATAGGGGGGTGATCAATGACAGGGGGGTGATCACCCCATATAGACTCCTTGATCACCCCCCTGTCATTGATCACCCCCCTGTCATTGATCACCCCCCTGTAAGGCCCCATTCAGACATTTTTTTGGCCCAAGTTAGCGGAAATTTTTTTTTTTTTCTTACAAAGTCTCATATTCCACTAACTTGTGTCAAAAAATAAAATCTCACATGAACTCACCATACCCCTCACGGAATCCAAATGCGTAAAATTTTTTAGACATTTATATTCCAGACTTCTTCTCAGGGCAGTATAAATACCCCACATGTGACCTCATTTCGGAAAGAAGACACCCCAAGGTATTCCGTGAGGGGCATATTGAGTCCATGAAAGATTGAAATTTTTGTCCCAAGTTAGCAGAAAGGGAGACTTTGTGAGAAAAAATAAAATAAAATCAATTTCCGCTAACTTGTGCCAAAAAAAAAAAATTTCTATGAACTCGCCATGCCCCTCATTGAATACCTTGGGGTGTCTTCTTTCCAAAATGGGGTCACATGTGGGGTATTTATACTGCCCTGGCATTCTAGGGGCCCTAAAGCGTGAGAAGAAGTCTGGGATCCAAATGTCTAAAAATGCCCTCATAAAATGAATGTGGGCCCCTTTGCGCATCTAGGCTGCAAAAAAGTGTCACACATGTGGTATCGCCGTACTCAGGAGAAGTTGAACAATGTGTTTTGGGGTGTCATTTTACATATACCCATGCTGGGTGACATAAATATCTTGGTCAAATGTCAACTTTGTATAAAAAATGGGAAAAGTTGTCTTTTGCCGAGATATTTCTCTCACCCAGCATGAGTATATGTAAAAAGACACCCCAAAACACATTGCCCAACTTCTCCTGAATACGGCGATACCACGTGTGACACTTTTTTGCAGCCTAGGTGGGCAAAGGGGCCCACATTCCAAAGAGCACCTTTAGGATTTCACAGGTCATTTACCTACTTACCACACATTAGGGCCCCTGGAAAATGCCAGGGCAGTATAACTACCCCACAAGTGACCCCATTTTGGAAAGAAGACACCTCAAGGTATTCCGTGAGGGGCATGGCGAGTTTCTAGAATTTTATATTTTTTGTCACAAGTTAGCGGAAAATGATGATTTTTATATATTTTTTTTTCCTTACAAAGTCTCATATTCCACTAACTTGTGACAAAAAATAAAAACTTCCATGAACTCACTATGCCCATCACGAAATACCTTGGGGTGTCTTCTTTCCAAAATGGGGTCACTTGTGCGGTGGTTATACTGCCCTGGCATTTTAGGGGTCGAATGCGTGAGAAGTGGTTTGAAATCAAAATCTGTAAAAAATGGCCGGTAAAATCCGAAAGGTGCTCTTTGGAATGTGGGCCCCTTTGCCCACCTAGGCTGCAAAAAAATGTCACACATGTGGTATCGCTGTTCTCAGGAGAAGTTGGGCAATGTGTTTTGGGGTGTCATTTTACATATACCCATGCTGGGTGAGAGAAATATCTTGGCAAAAGACAACTTTTCCCATTTTTTTATACAAAGTTGGCATTTGACCAAGATATTTATCTCACCCAGCATGGGTTTATGTAAAATGACACCCCAAAACACATTTCCCAACTTCTCCTGAGTACGGCGATACCACATGTGTGGCACTTTTTTGCAGCCTAGGTGGGCAAAGGGGCCCACATTCCAAAGAGCACCTTTCGGATTTCACCGGTCATTTTTTACACATTTTGATTTCAAACTACTTACCACACATTTGGGCCCCTAGAATGCCAGGACAGTATAACTACCCCACAAGTGACCCCATTTTGGAAAGAAGACACCCCAAGGTATTCGCTGATGGGCATAGTGAGTTCATGGAAGTTTTTATTTTTTGTCACAAGTTAGTGGAATATGAGACTTTGTAAGAAAAAAAAAAAAAAATCATCATTTTCCACTAACTTGTGACAAAAAATATAAAGTTCTATGAACTCACTATGCACATCAGCGAATACCTTAGGGTGTCTACTTTCCGAAATTGGGTCATTTGTGGGGTGTTTGTACTGTCTGGGCATTGTAGAACCTCAGGAAACATGACAGGTGCTCAGAAAGTCAGAGCTGCTTCAAAAAGCGGAAATTCACATTTTTGTACCATAGTTTGTAAACGCTATAACTTTTACCCAAACCATTTTTTTTTTTACCCAAACATTTTTTTTTTTATCAAAGACATGTAGAACAATAAAATTTAGAGAAAAATTTATATATGGATGTCGTTTTTTTTGCAAAATTTAACAACTGAAAGTGAAAAATTTCATTTTTTTGCAAAAAAATCGTTAAATTTCGATTAATAACAAAAAAAGTAAAAATGTCAGCAGCAATGAAATACCACCAAATGAAAGCTCTATTAGTGAGAAGAAAAGGAGGTAAGATTCATTTGGGTGGTAAGTTGCATGACCGAGCAATAACTGGTGAAAGTAGGGTAGGTTAGAAGTGTAAAAAGTGGCCTGGTCTTTAAGGGTGTTTAAGCTATAGGGGCTGAGGTGGTTAAAGATGTGTGAATTTTATTCAATATTTTTTGTATCTAGGACTGTAATGAGTTAACTTTTTCTTCTCCAAGTGCCCACCCACCCCCTCTTTGTTTCAAGACTGGAGAAGAGAGGGGGGGCAAAGAGCTGTGCTGTGGGAAGTGTCTGATTTCTCATCCTTGTACAGGTGTCCCAAGGGAGGCATATATAGAGTGTGATGGAATGCGTAAGCCAATCATATGGCTTGATGATATGTATATATTATTCACTGCCTATAGAGAAGCACCTCTTTGAAGTGTCACATATGACGTATGCAGTATTATTGTTAGAATAGAAGCCATTACAAAATGGCGATGGTAGCCAGATGTTTACATTAGTTCACATTCCAAAGTAGGGCCCAGTGTGCAGATGCCAGGGTGTTATCTCCTCTCTCTTATCTCTTCTTCCTTTTTGACCAATGAAACAATGTTTAAGCCTCAGTGAGGACTGCCCTCTTCTGAAGATGTATATACGCTTACCCCATGTAATAAAAGTTAGAGATTGCATTGACCATCTATGTGTCAGCGTCTAGTCTCTCAGCCACGCGTGGATATTAACCCCTGGGGGGGGGGTTAAATTAATTTGGAGCACCAGAGTGCATCTCAAATGCTCTGATTTAGGGCGTCTTCATCAAATGGCGACCACGAAGGGACTCTGAGCAAAAGTAGCATCCAACAGCTGACAAGACGGGCTGCTGAGCTTGACGAACGGCAGAGGGGAGAGGACTGCAACCTCAAAGAAAGGTGAGAAAACTTTTTCTCTCATCTGCCTTTCTGCTATTTACTTCGTCATGCTCAGATAGCTCAGTCTGCTGTGAGGTGGTACCGATGTAAGTATAGTAGTCGGCTGTAATGCTGAAAGCTTGGAGTCTATAGAACCAATAGTCTGAAATCATAGATCACTCTGGTGTGTATATGTTTTGTGTGTGTCTGTGATTTATGTGAGGAGTGAGTTGAGCACAGACGGTAAAACCACAGACAAAGGGAGGGGACAGTAACCTCCTGGTTTGGAAGGGGGCGCTGTAGCACCGGGGTGTGGGACAAAGTAAACTCCGGCTGACCTGGCTAGGAAGACGTGAAAGGGAAGACCCGAAAGGGAAGACTGCGGAGATATTCTCCACCTGACCTGACCCCAGGAAGACGCGACGGAGCCGCCTGAGACGTGCGGGGAGTCCCAGCTGACTAGTCAGATGTGATAGTCAGATTTGAGCCAACCAGAGGGGAGGGTGAATCTTTTGTCTGTGGAGGAAAGGGTTAAAGGTGCCTCTTTACTCCTCTGTTTTGTGTGTGTCAGTCTGAAATACTGCTATTGAAATGGGTCAGTCCCAGTATTATGAAGAAGGAGAAAATACAGCCCCTAGCTAGTAGCGAGGGAAGAGGGAGATTATAGGATTTGATATTAAGAATTGAAAGTTAAAATGTGACAAAGAATGTTAGAGAAAGTGTGGCCCCGGACAGAAGGTCGCCCGGCTGGCAACAGGGATGAAAATATGTAAGAAACTGTGAAGTTAGAGCTTACAGACTGTGGGCATCAGAACTCCTGTGATGTTGAAGGGGGGGTTCTAATGAGTGAAAAAACAGAGCAGTGTCAGGATGTTAATTGATGGCATTAGCAAGAAAGAAAGTGCCCCAGTGTCTGCAATCAGAAAGGCACTTGTGTTAAATGTTCAGAAATGAACTGGTTAAGTTTTGTTACCCTAATGATATGTGTGTGTTTAAATAGGGAAGATCCTAAAAGATGGCCAGTTAATGGAATTATTGTATCCAGTGTGAACTATAGAGATTCACTTTCCCCTGCCTTCACACAGAAACATTCCTGAGATAAGAGGAGCGGGAACAGGGGGGAGGGAATCATGGGGGCAGGGAATCATGCAGAGTAAGTGATGTGTAATATATTATACAAGACAAAGAATTGTTCAATAATTTTCTTTCTTCTTTCTTCTTTTCCAAGCAGTGTACTGTGGGAATCCAGCTTTTAACAAAATGACTATATGATTATAACATGTATATTGTCTTACAGCGACAGACCATCAGCAATTCTGGGTGTGGTGTGGCTATCTGTTTCCAGGAAAGCTGTGTTTGTCTGTGCTGCAAGTTTTGGGATGAAAACAGTGTGGCTGGGTTGGAAGACATAAATGATTCAGTGGAATGTGAATGGGTGTGGCTTTGAGTTGTAGTGGAGTTGAAAATGTGAAGACAAATGGATGCTTTTAGCAGAGCTGTGTGTGAAATTCAGGGCGTGGTTATGACTGTTTGTGAAAATGAGTACATGAAAATATGAATTTGTTTTTTTAAATAATATGCACATTGAGGATTTTATTTTATTTTCCTTAGAAGATTTTTTTTTTTTTATTGGTGCCAACAGTGTTGATTGAGCTGTACATTTTTTTTAAATTGAAGTCAATAAAAAGTTTCTTATGGGCCCTTTGTGTGTTCATGTCTGCATTGTCAGATCTGTTTGTTTCAATGTTTGAAGTTACGTGTTACATGTTAAGTGTTGTGCTAAACATCAGAGCTCTGTTCTAATGGACAGCTGGCACATTACTGACGGACAAAAGGAGGACCACAGCGTCCGACTGAAAGGGGTGGACTTAGATGACTCAGAGCGGAGGGAGGAGGATAGGGGTGGACGTTACAGACAATGACAGCCCTTGTGACCATCTTCTAGTTATAAGACACTCCCATGGAAGATGAGAAATCCTGTTTTGTTTTCCAGTCTATTAATTCCACGATAGGAAAAGTTGGATACTTCTGTAAGCCAAAATGCAGAGTAACATCAAGCAGCATTGGGTGGTTCAGTGGTGCCAACCATAGGTAGTGTTCCTTTGGCATTGCTTCAGCCCTGATGTCAAACGCCTCATTGAAGTGAGGAAAAAGTAAGTCTGCCACCCTATGATGGGCCTGCAGAGTCTGTGGGACCCAGATCCCAGAAGAGAGAGTGTTGTGCTGTGTTTTGTACTCCTCGTCCACACCACACAAGAGGATTGTATTCTATGTTGACCATGCCCAGATCACTGTTCGTCCCCACAGACACTTATGTTTTTTTGTCATAAGGAGAACACCAATACAGGAAAGGGGGAGTTAGATCAAGATTAGGAAACAGGAAATCCAGTATCGGCTCTACTTTTAAACATTTTTAGCAGATTCAGTCTGGCCCAATGATATCCCTCACTCTGGGTGATAAAGAAGTAGTCCCGTTTTTGATTGATACTGGAGCAGCCAAGACAGTTGTGCACAGCAAACATGGCCTCCCCTGATTTACTCTCCAAGGACACCAGTCTTTGGGTAGAAGTGGATGGGAAAGTAGTACGCTCCCTATTCAACAGAAACCATCCATATTAGATTTGCCCCTAACCAAGATGCGCTTGCCCGTTTGCTGGTCAGTGGTAATGCTCCTTGTTGCCTCCTGGGTGCAGATTTGCTTGCAAAAGTACATGCTAGTATCTCATATCAGGAGGACGGAACTGTGAAGCTTACAGGTGCCCTCAACGACCAGGAACTTTGTTTGTTGGCCATTAGTGATAAAATTCCCTAGTCCATGTTTGTATCAGTACTCCCAGAAGCTGAGAAAAGCAAAACCACTCACCATTGGATGGTACATGACCTACATGCTGTTAATGAAGCCACAGTTTCTAACACCCACATCGTGCCCAATACACACACCTTGCTGGCTCAGGTTCCCATTACCGCCACTCACTCCACTGTGATTGATTTGTCCTTTAGTCCCTACCGCCTCACAGATGAGGTGGTAGATGCTTTTTATGCCTAGAACTGGCAATTTTGTGTTCCCCCACACTGGGCCTATCAGATTATTACATTTAGATTGTATTGTTATGAAGCGAGTGGCCATGACTCAGCTGTCCTCACCCAACTGCATGGCCAGCAATAACGCCTCGTAGCATATCATTCAGTCAGACTTGATCCCGTGGCCAGAGGTGCCCCTTTCTGCATTAGAGCTGTAGTAGTTGTACTAGCTATGCTTGATGAAAGCTCTGAGATACTTCTGAACCACAAAGTGATGGTGATATTACATCTATCCTGATGAACGTACAATCCAAATGATTGTTTTGTTGCCCGTTATTTGAGAAGGCAGAGTTCCATTTTGTTGCCTGACAATGTTGCTCTCCAAAGGTGTAATACTTTGGACCCAGCCACCCTGTTGCCTCTGGATCAAGGGGGGGAGGGAAGAGTTAAGGCACCGCACTTTAACCACTTAAGGACCACAGGTTTATACCCCCCTAAAGACCAGGCCCTTTTTTACAAATCGGCACTACACAACTTTAGCGGTTTATTGCTCGGTCATGCAACTTACCACCCAAATGAATTTTACCTCCTTTTCTTCTCACTAATAGAGCTTTCATTTGGTGGTATTTCATTGCTGCTGACATTTTTACTTTTTTTGTTATTAATCGAAATTTAACGATTTTTTTGCAAAAAAATGACATTTTTCACTTTCAGTTGCAAAATTTTGCAAAAAAAACGACATCCATATATAAATTTTTCTCAAAATTTATTGTTCTACATGTCTTTGATAAAAAAAAAATGTTTGGGTAAAAAAAAATGGTTTGGGTAAAAGTTATAGCGTTTGCAAACTATGGTACAAAAATGTGAATTTCCGCTTTTTGAAGCAGCGCTGACATTCTGAGCACCTGTCATGTTTCCTGAGGTTCTACAATGCCCAGACAGTACAAACACCCCACAAATGACCCCATTTCGGAAAGTAGACACCCTAAGGTATTCGCTGATGGGCATAGTGAGTTCATAGAACTTTTTATTTTTTGTCACAAGTTAGCGGAAAATGATGATTTTTTTTTTTTTCTTACAAAGTCTCATATTCCACTAACTTGTGACAAAAAATAAAAACTTCCATGAACTCACTATGCCCATCAGCGAATACCTTTGGGTGTCTTATTTCCAAAATGGGGTCACTTGTGGGGTAGTTATACTGCCCTGGCATTCTAGGGGCCCAAATGTGTGGTAAGGAGTTTGAAATCAAATTCTGTAAAAAATGACCAGTGAAATCCGAAAGGTGCTCTTTGGAATATGGGCCCCTTTGCCCACCTAGGCTGCAAAAAAGTGTCACACATCTGGTATCTCCATATTCAGGAGAAGTTGGGGAATGTGTTTTGGGGTGTCATTTTACATATACCCATGCTGGGTGAGATAAATATCTTGGTCAAATGCCAACTTTGTATAAAAAAAATGGGAAAAGTTGTCTTTTGCCAAGATATTTCTCTCACCCAGCATGGGTATATGTAAAATGACACCCCAAAACACATTCCCCAACATCTCCTGAATACAGAGATACCAGATGTGTGACACTTTTTTGCAGCCTAGGTGGGCAAAGGGGCCCATATTCCAAAGAGCACCTTTCGGATTTCACTGGTCATTTTTTACAGAATTTGATTTCAAACTCCTTACCACACATTTTGGCCCCTAGAATGCCAGGGCAGTATAACTACCCCACAAATGACCCCATTTCGGAAAGTAGACACCCTAAGGTATTCGCTGATGGGCATAGTGAGTTCATAGAACTTTTTATTTTTTGTCACAAGTTAGCGGAAAATGATGATTTTTTTTTTTCTTACAAAGTCTCATATTCCACTAACTTGTGACAAAAAATAAAAACTTCCATGAACTCACTATGCCCATCAGCGAATACCTTGGGGTGTCTTATTTCCAAAATGGGGTCACTTGTGGGGTAGTTATACTGCCCTGGCATTCTAGGGGCCCAAATGTGTGGTAAGGAGTTTGAAATCAAATTCTGTAAAAAATGACCAGTGAAATCCGAAAGGTGCTCTTTGGAATATGGGCCCCTTTGCCCACCTAGGCTGCAAAAAAGTGCCACACATGTGGTATCGCCGTACTCAGAAGAAGTTGGGGAATGTGTTTTGGGCTGTCATTTTACATATACCCATGCTGGGTGAGATAAATATCTTGGTCAAATGCCAACTTTGTATAAAAAAATGGGAAAAGTTGTCTTTTGCCAAGATATTTCTTTCACCCAGCATGGGTATATGTAAAATGACACCCCAAAACACATTCCCCAACTTCTCTTGAGTACGGAGATACCAGATGTGTGACACTTTTTTGCAGCCTAGGTGGGCAAAGGGGCCCATATTCCAAAGAGCACCTTTCGGATTTCACTGGTCATTTTTTACACATTTTGATTTCAAACTTCTTACCACACATTTGGGCCCCTAGAATGCCAGGGCACTATAACTACCCCACAAGTGACCCCATTTTGGAAAGAAGACACCCCCAGGTATTTCGTGATGGGCATAGTGAGTTCATGGAAGTTTTTATTTTTTGTCACAAGTTAGTGGAATATGAGACTTTGTAAGGAAAAAAAAATAATAAAATCATCATTTTCCGCTAACTTGTGACAAAAAATATAAAATTCTAGGAACTCGCCATGCCCCTCACGGAATACCTTGGGGTGTCTTCTTTCCAAAATGGGGTCACTTGTGGGGTAGTTATACTGCCCTGGCATTTTCCAGGGGCCCTAATGTGTGGTAAGTAGGTAAATGACCTGTGAAATCCTAAAGGTGCTCTTTGGAATGTGGGCCCCTTTTCCCACCTAGGCTGGAAAAAAGTGTCACACATGTGGTATCGCCGTATTCAGGAGAAGTTGGGCAATGTGTTTTGGGGTGTCTTTTTACATATACTCATGCTGGGTGAGAGAAATATCAGCAAAAGACAACTTTTCCCATTTTTTTATACAAAGTTGGCATTTGACCAAGATATTTATCTCACCCAGCATGGGTATATGTAAAATGACACCCCAAAACACATTGCCCAACTTCTCCTGAGTACGGCGATACCAGATGTGTGACACTTTTTTGCAGCCTAGATGCGCAAAGGGGCCCACATTCCTTTTATGAGGGCATTTTTTGACATTTGGATCCCAGACTTCTTCTCACGCTTTAGGGCCCCTAGAATGCCAGGGCAGTATAAATACCCCACATGTGACCCCATTTTGGAAAGAAGACACCCCAAGGTATTCAATGAGGCGCATGGCGAGTTCATAGAATTTTTTTTTTTTTTGGCACAAGTTAGCGGAAATTGATTTTATTTATTTTTTTCTCACAAAGTCTCCCTTTCCGCTAACTTGGGACAAAAATTTCAATCGTTCATGGACTCAATATGCCCCTCACGGAATACCTTGGGGTGTCTTCTTTCCGAAATGGGGTCACATGTGGGGTATTTATACTGCCCTGGCATTCTAGGGGCCCTAAAGCGTGAGAAGAAGTCTGGAATATAAATCTCTAAAAAATGTTACGCATTTGGATTCCGTGAGGGGTATGGTGAGTTCATGTGAGATTTTATTTTTTGACACAAGTTAGTGGAATATGAGACTTTGTAAGAAAAAAAATAAAATTTCCGCTAACTTGGGCCAAAAAAATGTCTGAATGGAGCCTTACAGGGGGGTGATCAATGACAGGGGGGTGATCAATGACAGGGGGGTAATCAGGGAGTCTATATGGGGTGATCACCCCCCTGTCATTGATCACCCCCCTATAAGGCTCCATTCAGATGTCCGTATGTGTTTTGCGGATCCGTTCCATGTATCTGTGGATCCGTAAAAATCATACGGACATCTGAATGCAGCCTGACAGGGGGGGTGATCAATGACAGGGGGGGTGATCAATGACAGGGGGGTGATCAGGGAGTCTATATGGGGTGATCACCCCCCCTGGAAGGCTCCAGGGAGACGCCTGTATGTGTTTTGCGGATCCGATCCATCTATCAGTGGATCCGTAAAAATCATGCGGACGTCTGAATGGAGCTTTACAGGGGGGTGATCAATGACAGGGGGATAATCAATGACAGGGGGGGTGATCAGGGAGTTTATATGGGGTGATCACCACAGTCATTGATCACCCCCCTGTAAGGCACCATTCAGACGTCCGTATGCGTTTTGAGGATCCGATCCATCTGACAGTGGATCCGTAAAAATCATGCGGACATCTGAATGGAGCTTTACAGGGGGGTGATCAATGACAGGGGGGTAATCAATGACAGGGGGTGATCAGGGAGTCTATATGGGGTGATCACCACAGTCATTGATCACGCCCCTGTAAGGCTCCATTCAGATGTCCATATGCGTTTTGCGGATCCGATCCATCTATCAGTGGATCCGTAAAAATCATGCGGACGTCTGAATGGAGCTTTACAGGGGGGTGATCAATGACAGGGGGGTAATCAATGACAGGGGGGTGATCAGGGAGTCTATATGGGGTGATCACCACAGTCATTGATCACGCCCCTGTAAGGCTCCATTCAGACGTCCGTATGCGTTTTGCGGATCCGATCCATCTATCAGTGGATCCGTAAAAATCATGCGGACGTCTGAATGGAGCTTTACAGGGGGGTAATCAATGACAGGGGGGTGATCAGAGAGTCAATAGGGGTGATCACTACAGTCATTGATCACGCCCCTGTAAGGCTCCATTCAGACGTCCGTATGCGTTTTGCGTATCCGATCCATCTATCAGTGGATCCGTAAAAATCATGCGGACATCTGAATGGAGCTTTACAGGGGGGTAATCAATGACAGGGGGGTGATCAGGGAGTCTATATGGGGTGATCACCACAGTCATTGATCACGCCCCTGTAAGGCTCCATTCAGACGTCCGTATGCGTTTTGCGGATCCGATCCATCTATCAGTGGATCCGTAAAAATCATGCGGACGTCTGAATAGAGCTTTACAGGGGGGTAATCAATGACAGGGGGGTAATCAATGACAGGGGGTGATCAGGGAGTCTATATGGGGTGATCAGGGGTGATCAAGGGTGAATAAGGGGTTAATAAGTGACAAGGGGGGGTGTAGTGTAGTGGTGCTTGGTGCAACATATTACTGAGCAACCTGTGTCCTCTGGTGGTCGATCCAAACAAAGGGGACCACCAGAGGACCAGGTAGCAGGTATATTAGACGCTGTTATCAAAACAGCGTCTGATATACCTTTCAGGGGTTAAAAAAAACACATCTCCAGCCTGCCAGCGAACGATCGCCGCTGGCAGGCTGGAGATCCACTCTCTTACCTTCCGTTCCTGTGAGCGCGCGCGCCTGTGTGCGCGCGTTCACAGGAATTCTCGGCTCACGCGAGATGACGCCAATCGGCGTAAGCGTATCCTGGGGGAGCCGCCGCGATGACGCCTTTCGGCGTTACAGTTGCGACAAGTGGTTAAACTTTTCTTCCAGATTCAAAGGAAGAGGCTCCTGACTGTTTGCAGATGATGTCACAAAAGGTAGTGGGATTTGGTAAATCAGCCATTAGGTAATCTAGATCATGTGCTCTTTGTGGATGGATCGAGGTATGGCTAGGATGGCAGGTACTACACAGGTTGGGCAGTGGTGATTAAACGTGAACTAACACACATGTCAGCTCAAGAAGTGGAGCTAAAAGACTCTGAAGATGGCTTGCAGATATGCAGATGGAAAAACAGCCAACATTTACACTGATTCCAGGTGTGCTTTTGGGATAGTCCTTGACTATGGGCCCATATGGAAAGCCAGAGACTCCTTGATCGCTTCAGGTAAACCATCGAAAATGGGGAAGCAGTGAGGTCTCTGATGGAAGCCCTCTTGTCACTAACATGAGAGGTGATGATAGCAACGAAAGGCCACTGTAAACAGATGCAGAGGAGGCAAAGGGGAAAGCCACGGCGGATCATGCGGCAAAAATGGCTGCCAAATTACTTAAGCAGACCCCTGTCCTAAGTGGCCACAGTTCAGGTCCCTGAAATAACTCTTCCTGTCTCCCGAAAGTTCTTAAGACCTTACAGAACCAGATGGGGAAGGAGGAAAGGGACTGGTGGATGGAAAAGGGGGGACTACAAATAAGAAGGGAAAACTTTGCCTTCCCAGGTCCCTCTACTCCACGATGGCACAGGCAACCCATGGAGTGATGCACCAGACAAAAACTGCTATGTGTGATTTAGTACGTAGCATATGGTACGCCCCAGGGTTCAGCACTGTAACAGTCAGACATACTCAAGGATAAATGGTTTGTGCCCAGAACAACGTGGGCAAGGTGGTTAAGGTAGCCAAGAAACACGTCTTGCTTTTTGTATCTGTTTCAATGTTTGCAGACTACCTTCAACTACAAAAGGTGGGCATGTATGAGTATGTATTGATATGTGATGACTTGTTTTCAGGATGGCCAAAACCATTCCCAAAGAAGTAAAGAAGATTATGGCCGAAGTTGTGTGCAGGTATGGGGTACTTTAGATCATTGAAAGTGACACAGGTGTTCACTTCACAGGTGAAGTGATGCAGGAGATGATGAAGGTTTTGGGTGTAGTACAGGCCTTACATGCTTCGTACCATCCACAAAGCAGCAGTAGAGTAGGGAAAAGGAACTGAACGGGACACTAAGTTAAAAGATCCAAAAAGCCTTAATAGAGTGCCTGCTGGTAGCCCTCTTTTAGTAAGGTATACGCCTAACCATGACACAGGCCTTTGTCCCTATAAGGTCCTTTTTGGGTCAGCCCCTAGGATAGGATTTTATTTCCCACAGCAGCTTCAGATGCAACATGGTTGTCTGGCAGATTATGTGATTAGTTTTGTACAAGCATTTGACTAAAGTACATTTTTGAGTTTTTGCTTCACTTCCAAGTTTTGATAAAGTACCAGGAACCCACCCACTTGTGTCTGGAGATTGGGTGGTAGAAAAAGACACGTTAGGAAAGTCCTAAAACCCTGGTTTGATGGTCCATTCCGAGTGTTGTTGACCACATGCACAGTGAAGCTCAAAGAAAAGCATAATTGGATTGATTTCAAGGAAGTGTTGAGACTGGTTTTCCCTTGTGTGACTGTTGATCATGACTCAAAAGAATATGGGAAAATTGTATGAAAACATCGATCCAGAAAATCAGGAGCATTGATGACCTCCAGTCCCCCCATATAATGTCAACGCCAGTTAGGGAAAGATCATCTGACTTCCCCGTGCTCAAATCCAGTGTCATGGGAGGTTGTTCGCTAGGAATGGCTTGTCGTGGAAGCTGGTGAAGAGGAGGCAGAGCATTGGGACAGATGTTTAGGTTTAGGGAGAGAATGAAATTCAAGGGGGGACTGTTAAAGATGTGTGAATTTTATTCTATATTTTTTGTATATCTAGGACTGTAATGAGTTAACTTTTTCTTCTCCAAGTGCCCACCCACCCCCTCTTTGTTTCAAGACTGGAGAAGAGAGGGGGGGGGCAAAGAGCTGTGCTGTGGGAAGTGTCTGATTTCTCATCCTTGTACAGGTGTCCCAAGGGAGGCATATATAGAGTGTGGTGGAATGCGTAAGCCAATCATATGGCTTGATGATATGTATATATTATTCACTGCCTATAGAGAAGCACCTCTTTGAAGTGTCACATATGACGTATGCAGTATTATTGTTAGAATAGAAGCCATTACAAAATGGCGATGGTAGCCAGATGTTTACATTAGTTCACATTCCAAAGTAGGGCCCAGTGCGCAGATGCCAGGGTGTTATCTCCTCTCTCTTATCTCTTCTTCCTTTTTGACCAATGAAACAATGTTTAAGCCTCAGTGAGGACTGCCCTCTTCTGAAGATGTATATACGCTTACCCCATGTAATAAAAGTTAGAGATTTCATTGACCATCTATGTGTCAGCGTCTAGTCTCTCAGCCACGCGTGGATATTAACCCCTGGGGGGGTTAAATTGATTTGGAGCACCAGAGTGCATCTCAAATGCTCTGATTTAGGGCGTCTTCATCACCACATCCTCATCCATCATCGCCCAAAGCATTTTTTTAAGGAGACATAGAAGTGTATAGTAATGCTGAGAATGGCGTCATCGGTGCTGGCCATGTTGGTGGAGTACTCGAAACAGCGCAATATTGCACACACGTCCTGCATGGAGGCATTTGTTGGTGGTGAAGTGGTGCTGTTCTGAAGAGCGATTCACCCGTGTGCTGCAGCTGAAACTCTACTATCGCCTGCTGCTGCTCACACAGTCTTTCCAGCATGTGCAAGGTGGAGTTCAACTTTGTGGGTACGTCCCATATAAGGCGGTGAGAGGGAAGGCAGAAGTTACGCTGCAACACAGACAGACGAGCCGCAGCAGGGTGAGAATGCTGAAAGTGTGCACAGACGGCCTGCACTTTCTGCAGCAGCTCTGACATATCGGGAAAAATTTTCAGGAATCTCTGCACCACCAAATTCAGCATATGTGCAAGCAAGGGATGTGTGTAAAACCAGCTATTCTCAGAGCTGCTGTGAGATTTTGCATGTTGTCCACACCAGCAGGCCAGGCTTGAGGTTCAGCACTAACCACTCATTGGTCTTTTCTTCCATGCCCGCCCACAATTCCTACGTGGTGTGGGTTTTTCTCCCAAACATATCAGTTTCAGAACAGCCTGCTGTTGTTTTCCCCTGTCTGTGCTGAAGTTGGTGGTGCAGGTGTTGCACTGACGTGATGAAGAAGCGGTAGAGGAGGAACAGGAGGAGCAAGCAGAGGAGGAGGCTACAGGAGGCACCAAGAAACGTCCAGCAATCCTCGGTGGCGGTAGGACATGCGTCAAACTGCCTTCCGCCTCAGGCCCAGCCGACACTACATTTACCCAGTGGGCAGTTAGGGAGATATAATGTCCTTGCCTGTGCTTACTGGTCCACATATCAGTGGTTATGTGGACCTTGCCACTTGTTCGTGCAGGGTATGGACGGTCCACCTGGGAAATTTGTGGCAGCTGGGAACAACGTACCATGGGACAGCCACCGTCATTAAGTTTTTAAAGCTGTTCATCACCAGACGGAATGGCAGCATTTCAAAGGCCAAGAATTTGGAAATGCTTGCATTCAGGGCTATGGCTCGTGGGTGGTTAGGATGGTACTTCCTCTTTCTCTTTAGTGTTTGGGGGATGGGGGTAGCTCAATGCTTCCATGGGACAGTGTGGAGATGTTGGGTGAAACTCGTGGGGGTGTTGCCATCACATCCTTACTGTGAGGGGTGCCAGGTGGCCCTGTCAATCAAGAGGGGAGGGAGAGGCCGAGACACCAGCAGAAGAGGGAGCAGGAGGAGCCTCAGATCTTTCATGTTTTTTCAGGTGTCTACTCCATTGTAGCTTGTGCTTTGTAGTTAGATGCCTGTTCATGCAGGTGGTGCTCAGGTTTAGAACATTTATGCCTTGCTTCAGGCTCTGACTGCACAGTGTGCAAACCAGCTTTGTCTTGTTGTCAGCATATTGCCTGAAGAACTGCCAAACCAGGCAATAGCTGGCGTACTAGCTGGGGGCCGGCTACTCTGCTTTTGCACCCTGCTCCCTCCTTTGCCTCCGAACTGCACATGTCACTCAGATTACCTGGATGTCATGTAAGGTCTAGGACCTAATCATCCTCCACATCATCTTCCACTCACAACTCACCCCTGCCCTCCTTGCAAATCTGCACAGTGCAGAAAGCCGCAGCAGTTGACACCTGTGTTTCGTTATCATCAGAGACGTGCTGCGGCTGTCCTCCCATGTCCTCATCCTCAAACATAAGTGGTTGGGCGTCAGTGCAATCAATTTTTTCCACTTCTGGGGCAGGGTTAGGAGTCACCAAAAAGCATAAGTGACTGCTGCATGACTTGGGGCTCAGACTGCTTGGCTGATGTGCAAGGAGTTGAGGTGGAAGACACATGGCCGCGGGCTGCCGATGCCAACTCTGCGCTTTCAGCAGGGAACCGGGTAGGAGACAATGTGAAGGAACTGGAGACACTGTCAGCCATTCAATCCACTAACGCCTCTACTTTTTCTGGCCTCACCAATCGTAGAGCGGTATTCGGGCCTACAAAATGACGCAGAACATCCAGGTGCCTGCGTGCACCAAAGGAAGGTCTTTCATCTGGGTGTGTAGCTGGCACAGATCAACAAGTGCCAGCTAAAGGGCGTGAATATTTATATCATCTGAAAATTGGGAAAAAACAAGTGAGGGTCTGCATGCATGGACACAATGATTGTATCCATAGGTGGCATAGACATTTAGGCCACAGACATCCAGACAGCATACAGGAACTATAAAAACTAAACCTACCAAAGGATCTTAAATTGTCCACTTGTCCAGAAACTGTTAGATATGAATGCTGCATTAAATCCAAAGCTATAAAGGCAACACTTCCTAAAGAAAGACAGACAAGCACCTCATGACCACTTGACGTAATGCACAGGGATGTTTGCGATTCTATGAAAGTGCCTACAGTCAGTGGCAACAGGTATATAGTGAATGTCATAGATGACTACTCCAGATTAGAGATGTAGCAAACATAAAATTTTCCGTTCGCGGACGACGTACGCGAATTTCCGCAAATGTTCACGAACGGGCGAACCGGGCGAACCGCCATAGACTTCAATAGGCAGGCGAATTTTAAAACCCACAGGGACTCTTTCTGGCCACAATAGTGATGGAAAACTTGTTTCAAGGGGACTAACACCTGGACTGTGGCATGCCGGAGGGGGATCCATGGCAAAACTCCCATGGAAAATTACGTAGTTGACGCAGAGTCGGGTTTTAATCCATAAAGGGCATAAATCACCTAACATTCCTAAATTGTTTGGAATAACATGCTTTAAAACATCAGGTATGATGTTGTATCGATCAGATAGTGTAAGGGTTACGCCCGCTTCACAGTGACAGACCAAACTATGACAGACCAAACTCCCCGTTTAACGCAAACAACCGCAAACAGTCCATTTGCACAACCGCAAACTCCCCATTTGCACAAGGTTGGATACCAATCTAGTCATGTCCCGTTCCTTGTCCTCACTGACGTCATTGAAGGTCTCTTCCTCCACCCAGCCACGTACAACACCAAGGGTCCCCGAAAGGTGACAACAAGCCCCCTGGGTCGCCTGCTGTGGTTGGTCTTCCACCTCCTCAAAGCCACCTTCCTCCTCTGACTCCTCTTCTTCAGACTCCTCTCACTGCGTTGCCGCAGGTCCAGCAATCGACGACGACAAGGCTGCTTCTGGGATGAGGTTGAAGATGTTGCCTTGTGTTTGACTGACCAGGTTTGTCACCTCCGCAAAAGGATGCATGAGCCTACAGCCATTGTGCATGAGTGTTCAGTAACGCGGCCAAAAAATACCCATCTCCGCAAAGGCTGTCCTCTTTTTTTTTTTATTAAAAAAATCAGTTCTTACCAGTTTAATCTATGCTTTGTCCCCTATCAGGGGCCGGTGTATGGAATAGATTTTATGAACCGGGAGATGGAAAAAGATGCTTGGTTGGTCCTCCTACTTCCAATTTGGGGCACTGCGGGTGCGCCGTGCAATGTAATGTCCCACCCTATATGAGTGGTGTGTTAAGTAGTACTATTCTTATCAGTTCAATCCCTCTTACGTCCCCTATCAGGGGACGTGTATGGAATAGATTTTAGACAACCGCAAAGAGTTGTCAATAGTTGACACACTCATGACATAAATTTTATTCCTCTATGCGTCAATCTTGGTGTAGTGATGACTGTGCTCGTTTCGCACGTTTGGGAGATTAGAGGCGATGGTGGTTTTTCAAAGCCTATGGTCATGCTGAGGTAGTTCAGTGACAGTTAAGTGACCTAGAAAACAATGATTCTGCAGTGTGGGCCCATTGTTCGCCTAGTAGGCTTTAATGATCACCTTAGATGATCACAAAGAAAATTAATGTTTTTTCTATGCAAAATTATCCAGCCGATCGCTTTTGGATACACCTTCTCATTCAAAGAGTTTTCTTTATTTTCGTGGCTATGAAAATTGTAGATTCACACTAAAGGCATCAAAACTATGAATTAACACATGTGGAATTATATACATAACAAACAAGTGTGAAACAACAGAAAATATGTCATATTCTAGGTTCTTCAAAGTAGCCACCTTTTGCTTTGATTACTGCTTTGCACACTCTTGGCATTCTCTTGATGAGCTTCAAGAGGTAGTCCCCTGAAATGGTTTTCACTTCACAGGTGTGCCCTGTCAGGTTTAATAAGTGGGATTTCTTGCCTTATAAATGGGGTTGGGACCATCAGTTGCGTTGAGGAGAAGTCAGGTGGATACACAGCTGATAGTCCTACTGAATAGACTGTTAGAATTTGTATTATGGCAGGAAAAAAGCAGCTAAGTAAAGAAAAACGAGTGGCCATCATTACTTTAAAAAATGAAGGTCAGTCAGTCAGCCTAAAAATTGGGAAAACTTTGAAAGTAAGGGCTATTTGACCATGAAGGAGAGTGATGGGGTGCTGCGCCAGATGACCTGGCCTCCACAGTCACCGGACCTGAACCCAATCAAGATGGTTTGGGGTGAGCTGGACCGCAGAGAGAAGGCAAAAGGGCCAACAAGTGCTAAGCATCTCTGGGAACTCCTTCAAGACTGTTGGAAGACCATTTCAGGGGACTATCTCTTGAAGCTCATTAAGGGAATGCCAAGAGTGTGCAAAGCAGTAATCAAAGCAAAAGGTGGCTACTTTGAAGAACCTAGAATATGACATATTTTCAGGTGTTTAACACTTGTTTGTTATGTATATAATTCCACAAGTGTTAATTCATAGTTTTGATGCCTTCATAGTCATGAAAATAAAGAAAACTCTTTGAATGAGAAGGTGTGTCCAAACTTTTGGTCTGTACTGTATGTGCCTTTTTTTTTGTTTTGTTTTTGCAGCCACAGTGCAGCACCAGAGGCCAGAAAAATTAGGCATGTACACATGCCTGAAAAATTTGGTATTGTTGCAGCCACTGCTGTAGCAGCGGCCAGAAAAATCTATGTTTTCCAGGCAGAAAGTGCACTAAAACATTGCGGTTTGAACCCTAGTTGGTGGCGGATAAGTCACGCAAGTCATCCGGCATGCAGAGATTAAATACAGCAGCGTGTGGACCATTTTTAGCCCAAGGCATCTCATCAGGCCTTTTTTAATCAAATGCATCCCCCACTGTCAGTCCCTTCGGGATCCATGCCTCATTCATCTTATTAAAGGTGAGGTAATGTAGACTTTTTTTGACCTAGGCGACTTCTCTTCTCAGTGACAATACCTCCTGCTGCGCTGAAGGTCCTTTCTGACAGGACACTTGAAGCGGGGCAGGCCAGAAGTTCTATCGCAAATTGGGATAGCTCAGGCCACAGGTCAAGCCTGCACACTCAGTAGTCAAGTGGTTCATCGCTCCTCAGGGTGTCGATATCTGCAGTTAAGGCGAGGTAGTCTGCTACCTGTCGGTTGAGTCGTTCTCTGAGGGTGTACTCCGAAGGGCTGTGGCGATGCGTAGTACTTAAAAAGCTCTGCATGTCCTCCATCAACAACACGTCTGTAAAGCGTCCTGTCCTTGCCGGCGTGGTCGTGGTAGGAGGAGGATTACTTTCTTCTCTTCCCCTGTTAGATTCCCGTTGTGCTGTGACATCACCCTTATACGCCGTGTAAAGCATACTTTTTAACTTGTTTTGGAACTGCTGCATCCTTTCCGACTTCCGGTAATTCAGTAACATTTCAGCAACTTTCTGCTTATACCGGGGGTCTAGTAGCGTGGCCACCAAGTACAGGTCGTTCTCCTTCAGCCTTTTTATACGCTGTTTCTGGTGTTGATGGTGACCACAACTCTTCCTTTTCCTCTTCACACTCATCTACGGCCTGATCCAGCACTCTTCGCAGGGCACGCTCCAGGAAGAAAACAAATGGGATGATGTCGCTGATGGTGCCTTCGGTATGACTGACTAGGTTTGTCACCTCCTCAAAAGGACGCATGAGCCTACAGGCATTGCGCATGAGCGTCCAGTAACGTGGAAAAAAAATACCCAGCTCTGCAGAGGCTGTCCTAGCACCCCGGTCATACAAATACTCGTTGACGGCTTTTTCTTGTTGGAGCAGGCGGTCGAACATTAGGAGTGTTGAATTCCAACGTGTCGGGCTGTCGCAAATCAAGCGCCTCACTGGCATGTTGTTTCGCCGCTGAATATCGGAAAAGTGCGCCATGGCCGTGTAACAACGCCTAAAATGGCCACACACCTTCCTGGCCTGCTTGAGTACGTCCTGTAAGCCTGGGTACTTATGCACAAAGCATTTTACGATCAGATACAACACATGTGCCATGCACGGCAGATGTGTCAACTTGCCCAAACTCAATGCCGGCAACAAATTGCTTCCATTGTCACACACCACTTTGCCGATCTCCAGTTGGTGTGGAGTCAGCCACTTATCCACCTGTGCGTTCAGGGCGGACAGGAGTGCTGGTCCGGTGTGACTCTCTGCTTTCAGGCAAGTCAACCCCAAGACGGCGTGATACTGTCATATCCGGGATGTGGAATAGCCCCTGGGGAGCTGCGGGGGGTGCAGTTGATGTGGAGCAAGACGCAGCAGCAGAAGAGGACTCAGCCGAGGAGGTTAGCGAAGAGGATGGAGTAAGAGGAGTAGAGGAGGTGGCAGCAGGCCTGCCTGCAAGTCATGGCGGTGTCACCAACTCCTCTGCAGAGCCACGCATTCCATGCTTGGCAGCCGTCAGCAGGTTTACCCAATGCGCAGTGTACGTGATATACCTTCCCTGACCGTGCTTTGCAGACCAGGTATCAGTGGTCAGATGGACCCTTGCGCCAACACTGTGTGCCAGACATGCCATGACTTCCTTTTCCACAATAGAGTACAGGTTGGGGATTGCCTTTTGTGAAAAAAAATTTGGCCGGGTACCTTCCACTGCGGTGTCCCAATAGCTACAAATTTTTTGAAGGCCTCAGACTCCACCAACTTGTATGGTAAAAGCTGGCGGGCTAAGAGTTCCGACAAGCCAGCTGTCAGACGCCAGGCAAGAGGGTGACTCTGTGACATTGGCTTCTTACGCTCAAACATTTCCTTGACAGACACATGACTGTGGGCAGATGAGCAGGAACTGCTGAAGGTGAGAGGCGGAGTGGCGGATGGTTGAGAGGGGGCAAGGAGGACAGCAGTGGTTGACGTGGCTGAAGATGCGGAACCAGGAGGAGGATGGTAACTTTGAGTTTGTGTGCTGCTTGTACTCATCATGTGTTGATCCCATAGGCGTTTGTGATGTAAGATCATGTGCCTTCGCAAAGCAGTTGTACCTGGGTGGGTGTTGGACTTCCCACGACTCAGTTTCTTTTGGCACAGGTTGCAAATGGCATCGCTGTTATCAGAGGCAGACACACCAAAAAAATGCCACACTGCTCAGCTTTGCAATGACGGCATTCTGGTGTGTTGATTGGCGTGCGTTGATTGGCGTGCTGTCTGGCTGACCCCGAAGGCGATACATGCTGTCTGACTGTGCCACTAGCTCCGTGCGACGACCTCCCCCTGCTTCCAACTCGTCTCCTCCTCCTCTCTGTCTCCCCATCTGAACTTTCCCCCTGTTCTTCTTCTCTTCGAGTGGGCACCCACGTGACATCCACGGACACATAGTCATCATCAACCGCTTCACTTGTATCTGACAACTCAGCAAAGGAAGCAGCAGCGGGTACAACATCATCATCATCACACCGTACGTCCATGTGTGTAATGCTGCCTAACTTAGACATATCCCTGTTATCTACATCCTCTGGCAATAATGGTTTCGCATCACTCATTTCTTCCAACTGATGTGTAAATAACTCCTCTGACAGATCAAGTGAAGCAGCTGTGGTGCTAGTGTTGGTGGTGGCGGCAGGTGGGCGAGTGGTAACTTGAGAGGTGCCCGAAGCTGAGCTGGAGGAGGATGGTGCGTCAAGGTTCTGAGCGGAAGCTGTAGAAGATTGGGTGTCCTGTGTTAGCCAGTTAACAATGTCCTCAGAACTTTTCGAGTACAGGGTACATGGCCTCTGAACACTGGGCATTATTCTAGGGCCAAAGGAAATCACAGCACCACGACCACGACGGCCCCTGCGGGGTGGCCTGCCTCTGCCTGTCATTATTTTTTAGATTAGTGGTACTATGCGTGCAAGCTACTGTGACACCAGATATGAGTGGTGGGCACTGGCAGTAGTGGGCACAGTACACACTGTGGGCCTGACACACGCTGGCAGGCAACTGCAATTATATTACAGAGAAAAAATTGTTTTACTGTTTTAAATGCAAGCTACTGTGACACCAGATATGAGTGGTGGGCACTAGCAGTAGTGGGCACAGTACACGCTGTGGGACTGACACACGATGGCAGGCAACTGCAATTATATTACAGAGATTTTTTTTTTTACTGTTTTAAATGCAAGCTACTGTGACACCAGATATGAGTGGTGGGCTCTGGCAGTAGTGGGCACAGTACACTCTGTGGGCCTGACACACGCTGGCAGGCAACTGCAATTATATTACAGAGAAAAAATAGTTTTACTGTTTTAAATGCAAGCTACTGTGACACCAGATATGAGTGGTGGGCACAGGCAGTAGTGGGCACAGTTCACTCTGTGGGCCTGACACACACGCTGGCAGGCAACTGCAATAATATTACAGAGAAAAAATTGTTTTATTGTTTTACTGTTTTAAATGCAAGCTACTGTGACACCAGATATGAGTGGTGGGCACTGGCAGTAGTGGGCACAGTAAACTCTGTGGGCCTGACACACACGCTGGCAGGCAACTGCAATTATATTACAGAGAAAAAATTATTTTACTGTTTTAGGCCTCTTTCACACTTGCGTTGTCCGGATCCGGCGTGTACTCCACTTGCCAGAATTACACTCCGGATCCGGAAAAACGCAAGTGTACTGAAAGCATTTGAAGACGGAACCGTCTTCCAAATGCGTTCAGTGTTACTATGGCACCCAGGACGCTATTAAAGTCCTGGTTGCCATAGTAGGAGCGGGGAGCGGGGGAGCGGTATACTTACAGTCCGTGCGGCTCCCGGGGCGCTCCAGAATGAAGTTAGAGCGCCCCATGCGCATGGATGACGTGATCCATGTGATCACATGATCCATGCGCTTGGGGCGCCCTGACGTCACTCTGGAGCGCCCGGGGAGCCGCACGGACGGTAAGTATGCTGCTCCCCCGCTCTCCGCTACACTTTACCATGGCTGCCAGGACTTTCGCGTCCCGGCAGCCATGGTAACCACTCTGAAAAAGCTAAACGTCGGATGCGGCAATGCGCCGAAACGACGTTTAGCTTAAGGCCGGATCCGGATCAATGCCTTTCAATGGGCATTAATTCCGGATCCGGCCTTGCGGCAAGTGTTCCGGATTTTTGGCCGGAGCAAAAAGCGCAGCATGCTGCGGTATTTTCTCCGGCAAAAAACCGTTCCGTTCCGGAACTGAAGACATCCTGATGCATCCTGATGCATCCTGAACGGATTTCTCTCCATTCAGAATGCATTAGGATAATCCTGATCAGGATTCTTCCGGCATAGAGCCCCGACGACGGAACTCTATGCCGGAAGATAAGAATGCAAGTGTGAAAGAGCCCTTAAATGCAAGCCACTGTGACACCAGATATGAGTGGTGGGCACTGGCAGTAGTGGGCACAGTACACTCTGTGGGCCTGACACACACGCTGGCAGGCAACTGCAATTATATTACAGAGATTTTTTTTTTTACTGTTTTAAATGCAAGCTACTGTGACACCAGATATGAGTGGTGGGCACAGGCAGTAGTGGGCACAGTTCACTCTGTGGGCCTGACACACACGCTGGCAGGCAACTGCAATAATATTACAGAGAAAAAATTGTTTTATTGTTTTACTGTTTTAAATGCAAGCTACTGTGACACCAGATATGAGTGGTGGGCACTGGCAGTAGTGGGCACAGTAAACTCTGTGGGCCTGACACACACGCTGGCAGGCAACTGCAATTATATTACAGAGAAAAAATTATTTTACTGTTTTAGGCCTCTTTCACACTTGCGTTGTCCGGATCCGGCGTGTACTCCACTTGCCAGAATTACACTCCGGATCCGGAAAAACGCAAGTGTACTGAAAGCATTTGAAGACGGAACCGTCTTCCAAATGCGTTCAGTGTTACTATGGCACCCAGGACGCTATTAAAGTCCTGGTTGCCATAGTAGGAGCGGGGAGCGGGGGAGCGGTATACTTACAGTCCGTGCGGCTCCCGGGGCGCTCCAGAATGAAGTTAGAGCGCCCCATGCGCATGGATGACGTGATCCATGTGATCACATGATCCATGCGCTTGGGGCGCCCTGACGTCACTCTGGAGCGCCCGGGGAGCCGCAAGGACGGTAAGTATGCTGCTCCCCCGCTCCCCGCTACACTTTACCATGGCTGCCAGGACTTTCGCGTCCCGGCAGCCATGGTAACCACTCTGAAAAAGCTAAACGTCGGATGCGGCAATGCGCCGAAACGACGTTTAGCTTAAGGCCGGATCCGGATCAATGCCTTTCAATGGGCATTAATTCCGGATCCGGCCTTGCGGCAAGTGTTCCGGATTTTTGGCCGGAGCAAAAAGCGCAGCATGCTGCGGTATTTTCTCCGGCAAAAAACCGTTCCGTTCCGGAACTGAAGACATCCTGATGCATCCTGATGCATCCTGAACGGATTTCTCTCCATTCAGAATGCATTAGGATAATCCTGATCAGGATTCTTCCGGCATAGAGCCCCGACGACGGAACTCTATGCCGGAAGATAAGAATGCAAGTGTGAAAGAGCCCTTAAATGCAAGCCACTGTGACACCAGATATGAGTGGTGGGCACTGGCAGTAGTGGGCACAGTACACTCTGTGGGCCTGACACACACGCTGGCAGGCAACTGCAATTATATTACAGAGAAAAAATTGTTTTACTGTTTTAAATGCAAGCTACTGTGACACCAGATATGAGTGGTGGGCACTGGCAGTAGTGGGCACAGTACACGCTGTGGGCCTGACACACGCTGGCAGGCAACTGCAATTATATTACAGAGAAAAAATTGTTTTACTGTTTTAAATGCAAGCTACTGTGACACCAGATATGAGTGGTGGGCACTGGCAGTAGTGGGCACAGTACACTCTGTGGGCCTGACACACAAGCTGGCAGGCAACTGCAATTATATTACAGAGATTTTTTTTTTACTGTTTTAAATGCAAGCTACTGTAACACCAGATATGAGTGGTGGGCACTGGCAGTAGTGGGCACAGTACACGCTGTGGGCCTGACACATGCTGGCAGGCAAATGCAATTATATTACAGAGAAAAAATAGTTTTACTGTTTTAAATGCAAGCTACTGTGACACCAGATATGAGTGGTGGGCACTGGCAGTAGTGGGCACAGAACACTCTGTGGGCCTGACACACACTCTGGCAGGCAACTGCAATTATATTACAGAGAAAAAATTGTTTTACTGTTTTAAATGCAAGCTACTGTGACACCAGATATGAGTGGTGGGCACTGGCAGTAGTGGGCACGGTACACTCTGTGGGCCAGACACACAAGCTGGCAGGCAACTGCAATTATATTACAGAGAAAAAATTATTTTACTGTTTTAAATGCAAGCTAATGTGACACCAGATATGAGTGGTGGGCACTGGCAGTAGTGGGCACAGTACACTCTGTTGGCCTGACACACACGCTGGCAGGCAACTGCAATTATATTACAGAGAATTTTTTTTTTACTGTTTTAAATGCAAGCTACTGTGACACAAGAAATGAGTGGTGGGCACTGGCAGTAGTGGGCACAGTACACGCTGTGGGCCTGAAACACGCTGGCAGGCAACTGCAATTATATTACAGAGAAAAAATTGTTTTACTGTTTTAAATGCAAGCTACTGTGACACCAGATATGAGTGGGGGGCACTGGCAGTAGTGGGCACAGTACACTCTGTGGGCCTGACACACAAGCTGGCAGGCAACTGCAATTATATTACAGAGAAAAAATTGTTTTACTGTTTTAAATGCAAGCTACTGTGACACCAGATATGAGTGGTGGGCACTGGCAGTAGTGGGCACAGTACACTCTGTGGGCCTGACACACACGCTGGCAGGCAACTGAAATTATATTACAGAGAAAAAATTGTTTTACTGTTTTAAATGCAAGCTACTGTGACACCAGATATGAGTGGTGGGCACTGGCAGTAGTGGGCACGGTACACTCTGTGGGCCTGACACACACGCTGGCAGGCAACTGCAATTATATTACAGAGAAAAAATTATTTTACTGTTTTAAATGCAAGCTACTGTGACACCAGATATGAGTGGAGGGCACTGGCAGTAGTGGGCACAGTACACGCTGTGGGCCTGACACATGCTGGCAGGCAAATGCAATTATATTACAGAGAAAAAATAGTTTTACTGTTTTAAATGCAAGCTACTGTGACACCAGATATGAGTGGTGGGCACTGGCAGTAGTGGGCACAGAACACTCTGTGGGCCTGACACACACTCTGGCAGGCAACTGCAATTATATTACAGAGAAAAAATTGTTTTACTGTTTTAAATGCAAGCTACTGTGACACCAGATATGAGTGGTGGGCACTGGCAGTAGTGGGCACGGTACACTCTGTGGGCCAGACACACAAGCTGGCAGGCAACTGCAATTATATTACAGAGAAAAAATTATTTTACTGTTTTAAATGCAAGCTACTGTGACACCAGATATGAGTGGTGGGCACTGGCAGTAGTGGGCACAGTACACTCTGTTGGCCTGACACACACGCTGGCAGGCAACTGCAATTATATTACAGAGAATTTTTTTTTTACTGTTTTAAATGCAAGCTACTGTGACACAAGAAATGAGTGGTGGGCACTGGCAGTAGTGGGCACAGTACACGCTGTGGGCCTGAAACACGCTGGCAGGCAACTGCAATTATATTACAGAGAAAAAATTGTTTTACTGTTTTAAATGCAAGCTACTGTGACACCAGATATGAGTGGGGGGCACTGGCAGTAGTGGGCACAGTACACTCTGTGGGCCTGACACACAAGCTGGCAGGCAACTGCAATTATATTACAGAGAAAAAATTGTTTTACTGTTTTAAATGCAAGCTACTGTGACACCAGATATGAGTGGTGGGCACTGGCAGTAGTGGGCACAGTACACTCTGTGGGCCTGACACACACGCTGGCAGGCAACTGAAATTATATTACAGAGAAAAAATTGTTTTACTGTTTTAAATGCAAGCTACTGTGACACCAGATATGAGTGGTGGGCACTGGCAGTAGTGGGCACGGTACACTCTGTGGGCCTGACACACACGCTGGCAGGCAACTGCAATTATATTACAGAGAAAAAATTATTTTACTGTTTTAAATGCAAGCTACTGTGACACCAGATATGAGTGGAGGGCACTGGCAGTAGTGGGCACAGTACACGCTGTGGGCCTGACACACGCTGGCAGGCAACTGCAATTATATTACAGAGAAAAAATTGTTTTACTGTTTTAAATGCAAGCTACTGTGACACCAGATATGAGTTGTGGGCACTGGCAGTAGTGGGCACAGTACACTCTGTGGGCCTGACACACAAGCTGGCAGGCAACTGCAATTATATTACAGAGATTTTTTTTTTACTGTTTTAAATGCAAGCTACTGTAACACCAGATATGAGTGGTGGGCACTGGCAGTAGTGGGCACAGTACACGCTGTGGGCCTGACACACGCTGGCAGGCAACTGCAATTATATTACAGAGAAAAAATTGTTTTACTGTTTTAAATGCAAGCTACTGTGATACCAGATATGAGTGGTGGGCACTGGCAGTAGTGGGCACAGTACACTCTGTGGGCCTGACACACAAGCTGGCAGGCAACTGCAATTATATTACAGAGATTTTTTTTTTACTGTTTTAAATGCAAGCTACTGTAACACCAGATATGAGTGGTGGGCACTGGCAGTAGTGGGCACAGTACACGCTGTGGGCCTGACACACGCTGGCAGGCAAATGCAATTAAATTTCAGAGAAAAAATTGTTTTACTGTTTTAAATGCAAGCTACTGTGACACCAGATATGAGTGGTGGGCACTGGCAGTAGTGGGCACAGAACACTCTGTGGGCCTGACACACACACTGGCAGGCAACTGCAATTATATTACAGAGAAAAAATTGTTTTACTGTTTTAAATGCAAGCTACTGTGACACCAGATATGAGTGGTGGGCACTGGCAGTAGTGGGCACGGTACACTCTGTGGGCCAGACACACAAGCTGGCAGGCAACTGCAATTATATTACAGAGAAAAATTTATTTTACTGTTTTAAATGCAAGTTACTGTGACACCAGATATGAGTGGTGGGCACTGGCAGTAGTGGGCACAGTACACGCTGTGGGCCTGACACACGCTGGCAGGCAACTGCAATTATATTACAGAGAAAAAATTGTTTTACTGTCTTAAATGCAAGCTAGTGTGACACCAGATATGAGTGGTGGGCACTGGCAGTAGTGGGCACAGTACACTCTGTGGGCCTGACACACAAGCTGGCAGGCAACTGCAATTATATTACAGAGAAAAAATTGTTTTACTGTTTTAAATGCAAGCTACTGTGACACCAGATATGAGTGGTGGGCACTGGCAGTAGTGGGCACAGTACACTCTGTGGGCCGGACACACACGCTGGCAGGCAACTGCAATTATATTACAGAGAAAAAAATTGTTTTACTGTTTTAAATGCAAGCTACTGTGACACCAGATATGAGTGGTGGGCACTGGCAGTAGTGGGCACAGTACACTCTGTGGGCCTGACACACAAGCTGGCAGGCAACTGCAATTATATTACAGAGATTTTTTTTTTACTATTTTAAATGCAAGCTACTGTGACACCAGATATGAGTGGTGGGCACTGGCAGTAGTGGGCACAGTACACTCTGTGGGCCTGACACACACGCTGGCAGGCAACTGCAATTATATTACAGAGAAAAAATTATTTTACTGTTTTAAATGCAAGCTACTGTGACACCAGATATGAGTGGTGGGCACTGGCAGTAGTGGGCACAGTACACTCTGTGGGCCTGACACACACGCTGGCAGGCAACTGCAATAATATTACAGAGAAAAAATTGTTTTACTGTTTTAAATGCAAGCTACTGTGACACAAGATATGAGTGGTGGGCACTGGCAGTAGTGGGCACAGTACACGCTGTGGGCCTGACACACAAGCTGGCAGGAAACTTCAATTATATAACATTTTTTTTTTTTTTACTGTTTTAAATGCAAGCTACTGTGACACCAGATATGAGTGGTGGGCACTGGCAGTAGTGGGCACAGTACACTCTGTGGGCCTGACACACACGCTGGCAGGCAACTGAAATTATATTACAGAGATTTTTTTTTTACTGTTTTAAATGCAAGCTACTGTGACACCAGATATGAGTGATAGGCACTGGCAGTAGTGGGCACAGTACACTCTGTGGGCCTGACACACGCTGGCAGGCAACTGCAATTATATTACAGAGAAAAAATTATTTTACTGTTTTAAATGCAAGCTACTGTGACACCATATATGAGTGGTGGGCACTGGCAGTAGTGGGCACAGTACACTCTGTGGGCCTGACACACAAGCTGGCAGGCAACTGCAATTATATTACAGAGAAAAAATTGTTTTACTGTTTTAAATGCAAGCTACTGTGCCACCAGATATGAGTGGTGGGCACTGGCAGTAGTGGGCACGGTACACTCTGTAGGCCTGACACACACGCTGGCAGGCATCTGCAATTATATTACAGAGAAAAAATTATTTTACTGTTTTAAATGCAAGCAACTGTGACACCAGATATGAGTGGTGGGCACTGGCAGTAGTGGGCACAGTACACTCTGTGGGCCTGACACAAACGCTGGCAGGCAACTGCAATTATATTACAGAGATTTTTTTTTTTACTGTTTTAAATGCAAGCTACTGTGACACCAGATATGAGTGGTGGGCACTGGCAGTAGTGGGCACAGAACACTCTGTGGGCCTGACACACACGCTGGCAGGCAACTGCAATTATATTACAGAGAAAAAATTATTTTACTGTTTTAAATGCAAGCTACTGTGACAACATTTTTGAGTGGTGGGCACTGGCAGTAGTGGGCACAGTACACTCTGTGGGCCTGACACACAAGCTGGCAGGCAACTGCAATTATATTACAGAGATTTTTTTTTTTACTGTTTTAAATGCAAGCTACTGTGACACCAGATATGAGTGGTGGGCACTGGCAGTAGTGGGCACAGTACACGCTGTGGGCCTGACACACGCTGGCAGGCCACTGCAATTATATTACAGAGAAAAAATTGTTTTACTGTTTTAAATGCAAGCTACTGTGACACCAGATATGAGTGGTGGGGACTGGCAGTAGTGGGCACAGTACACTTTGTTGGCCTGACACACACGCTGGCAGGCAACTGCAATTATATTACAGAGAAAAAATTATTTTACTGTTTTAAATGCAAGCTACTGTGACACTATATATGAGTGGTGGGCACTGGCAGTAGTGGGCACAGTACACTCTGTGGGCCTGACACACAAGCTGGCAGGCAACTGCAATTATATTACAGAGAAAAAATTGTTTTACTGTTTTAAATGCAAGCTACTGTGACACCAGATATGAGTGGTGGGCACTGGCAGTAGTGGGCACGGTACACTCTGTGGGCCTGACACACACGCTGGCAGGCAACTGCAATTATATTACAAAGAAAAAATTATTTTACTGTTTTAAATGCAAGCTACTGTGACACCAGATATGAGTGGTGGGCACTGGCAGTAGTGGGCACAGTACACTCTGTGGGCCTGACACACACGCTGGCAGGCAACTGCAATTATATTACAGAGAATTTTTTTTTTACTGTTTTAAATGCAAGCAACTGTGACACCAGATATGAGTGGTGGGCACTGGCAGTAGTGGGCACAGTACACTCTGTGGGCCAGACACACACGCTGGCAGGCAACTGCAATTATATTACAGAGAAAAAAATGTTTTACTGTTTTAAAAGCAAGCTACTGTGACACCAGATATGAGTGGTGGGCACTGGCAGTAGTGGGCACAGTACACTCTGTGGGCCTGACACACACGCTGGCAGGCAACTGCAATTATATTACAGAGAATTTTTTTTTTACTGTTTTAAATGCAAGCTACTGTGACACCAGATATGAGTGGTGGGCACAGGCAGTAGTGGGCACAGTACACGCTGTAGACCTGACACACGCTGGCAGGCAACTCCAATTATATTACAGAGAAAAAATTGTTTAACTGTTTTAAATGCAAGCTACTGTGACACCAGATATGAGTGGTGGGCACTGGCAGTAGTGGGCACAGTACACTCTGTGGGCCTGACACACAAGCTGGCAGGCAACTGCAATTATATTACAGAGATTTTTTTTTTACTGTTTTAAATGCAAGCTACTGTGACACCAGATATGAGTGGTGGGCACTGGCAGTAGTGGGCACAGTACACTCTGTGGGCCTGACACACACGCTGGCAGGCAACTGAAATTATATTACAGAGATTTTTTTTTTACTGTTTTAAATGCAAGCTACTGTGACACCAGATATGAGTGATGGGCACTGGCAGTAGTGGGCACAGTACACTCTGTGGGCCTGACACACAAGCTGGCAGGCAACTGCAATTATATTACAGAGAAAAAATTATTTTACTGTTTTAAATGCAAGCTACTGTGACACCATATATGAGTGGTGGGCACTGGCAGTAGTGGGCACAGTACACTCTGTGGGCCTGACACACAAGCTGGCAGGCAACTGCAATTATATTACAGAGAAAAAATAGTTTTACTGTTTTAAATGCAAGCTACTGTGCCACCAGATATGAGTGGTGGGCACTGGCAGTAGTGGGCACAGTACACTCTGTGGGCCTGACACACACGCTGGCAGGCAACTGCAAATATATTACAGAGAAAAAATTATTTTACTGTTTTAAATGCAAGCTACTGTGACACCATATATGAGTGGTGGGCACTGGCAGTAGTGGGCACAGTACACTCTGTGGGCCTGACACACAAGCTGGCAGGCAACTGCAATTATATTACAGAGAAAAAATTGTTTTACTGTTTTAAATGCAAGCTACTGTGACACCAGATATGAGTGGTGGGCACTGGCAGTAGTGGGCACGGTACACTCTGTGGGCCTGACACACACGCTGGCAGGCATCTGCAATTATATTACAGAGAAAAAAATATTTTACTGTTTTAAATGCAAGCTACTGTGACACCAGATATGAGTGGTGGGCACTGGCAGTAGTGGGCACAGTACACTCTGTGGGCCTGACACAAACGCTGGCAGGCAACTGCAATTATATTACAGAGATTTTTTTTTTTACTGTTTTAAATGCAAGCTACTGTGACACCAGATATGAGTGGTGGGCACTGGCAGTAGTGGGCACAGTACACGCTGTGGGCCTGACACACGCTGGCAGGCCACTGCAATTATATTACAGAGAAAAAATTGTTTTACTGTTTTAAATGCAAGCTACTGTGACACCAGATATGAGTGGTGGGGACTGGCAGTAGTGGGCACAGTACACTTTGTTGGCCTGACACACACGCTGGCAGGCAACTGCAATTATATTACAGAGAAAAAATTATTTTACTGTTTTAAATGCAAGCTACTGTGACACTATATATGAGTGGTGGGCACTGGCAGTAGTGGGCACAGTACACTCTGTGGGCCTGACACACAAGCTGGCAGGCAACTGCAATTATATTACAGAGAAAAAATTGTTTTACTGTTTTAAATGCAAGCTACTGTGACACCAGATATGAGTGGTGGGCACTGGCAGTAGTGGGCACGGTACACTCTGTGGGCCTGACACACACGCTGGCAGGCAACTGCAATTATATTACAAAGAAAAAATTATTTTACTGTTTTAAATGCAAGCTACTGTGACACCAGATATGAGTGGTGGGCACTGGCAGTAGTGGGCACAGTACACTCTGTGGGCCTGACACACACGCTGGCAGGCAACTGCAATTATATTACAGAGATTTTTTTTTTTACTGTTTTAAATGCAAGCAACTGTGACACCAGATATGAGTGGTGGGCACTGGCAGTAGTGGGCACAGTACACTCTGTGGGCCAGACACACACGCTGGCAGGCAACTGCAATTATATTACAGAGAAAAAATTATTTTACTGTTTTAAATGCAAGCTACTGTGACACCATATATGAGTGGTGGGCACTGGCAGTAGTGGGCACAGTACACTCTGTGGGCCTGACACACAAGCTGGCAGGCAACTGCAATTATATTACAGAGATTTTTTTTTTTACTGTTTTAAATGCAAGCTACTGTGACACCAGATATGAGTGATGGGCACTGGCAGTAGTGGGCACAGTACACTCTGTAGGCCTGACACACGCTGGCAGGCAACTGCAATTATATTACAGAGAAAAAATTGTTTTACTGTTTTAAATGCAAGCTACTGTGACACCAGATATAAGTGGTGGGCACTGGCAGTAGTGGGCACAGTACACTCTTTGGGCCTGACACACACGCTGGCAGGCAACTGCAATTATATTACAGAGAAAAAAATATTTTACTGTTTTAAATGCAAGCTACTGTGACACCAGATATGAGTGGTGGGCACTGGCAGTAGTGGGCACAGTACACTCTGTGGGCCTGACACACACGCTGGCAGGCAACTGCAATAATATTACAGAGAAAAAATTATTTTACTGTTTTAAATGCAAGCTACTGTGACACAAGATATGAGTGGTGGGCACTGGCAGTATTGGGCACAGTACACGCTGTGGGCCTGACACACGCTGGCAGGCAACTGCAATTATATTACAGAGAAAAAAATTGTTTTACTGTTTTAAATGCAAGCTACTGTGACACCAGATATGAGTGGTGGGCACTGGCAGTAGTGGGCACAGTACACGCTGTGGGCCTGACACACGCTGGCAGGCAACTGCAATTATATTACAGAGATTTTTTTTTTTACTGTTTTAAATGCAAGCTACTGTGACACCAGATATGAGTGGTGGGCACTGGCAGTAGTGGGCACAGTACACGCTGTGGGCCTGACACACGCTGGCAGGCAACTGCAATTATATTACAGAGAAAAAAATGTTTTACTGTTTTAAATGCAAGCTACTGTGACACCAGATATGAGTGGTGGGCACTGGCAGTAGTGGGCACAGTACACTCTGTGGGCCTGACACACACGCTGGCAGGCAACTGCAATTATATTACAGAGAATTTTTTTTTTACTGTTTTAAATGCAAGCTACTGTGACACCAGATATGAGTGGTGGGCACAGGCAGTAGTGGGCACAGTACACGCTGTAGACCTGACACACGCTGGCAGGCAACTCCAATTATATTACAGAGAAAAAATTGTTTTACTGTTTTAAATGCAAGCTACTGTGACACCAGATATGAGTGGTGGGCACTGGCAGTAGTGGGCACAGTACACTCTGTGGGCCTGACACACAAGCTGGCAGGCAACTGATATTATATTACAGAGATTTTTTTTTTACTGTTTTAAATGCAAGCTATTGTGACACCAGATATGAGTGGTGGGCACTGGCAGTAGTGGGCACAGTACACTCTGTGGGCCTGACACACACGCTGGCAGGCAACTAAAATTATATTACAGAGATTTTTTTTTTACTGTTTTAAATGCAAGCTACTGTGACACCAGATATGAGTGATGGGCACTGGCAGTAGTGGGCACAGTACACTCTGTAGGCCTGACACACGCTGGCAGGCAACTGCAATTATATTACAGAGAAAAAATTGTTTTACTGTTTTAAATGCAAGCTACTGTGACACCAGATATGAGTGGTGGGCACTGGCAGTAGTGGGCACAGTACACTCTGTGGGCCTGACACACACGCTGGCAGGCAACTGCAATTATATTACAGAGAAAAAATTATTTTACTGTTTTAAATGCAAGCTACTGTGACACCAGATATGAGTGGTGGGCACTGGCAGTAGTGGGCACAGTACACTCTGTGGGCCTGACACACACGCTGGCAGGCAACTGCAATAATATTACAGAGAAAAAATTATTTTACTGTTTTAAATGCAAGCTACTGTGACACAACATATGAGTGGTGGGCACTGGCAGTATTGGGCACAGTACACGCTGTGGGCCTGACACACGCTGGCAGGCAACTGCAATTATATTACAGAGAAAAAAATTGTTTTACTGTTTTAAATGCAAGCTACTGTGACACCAGATATGAGTGGTGGGCACTGGCAGTAGTGGGCACAGTACACTCTGTGGGCCTGACACACAAGCTGGCAGGAAACTTCAATTATATTACAGAGATTTTTTTTTTTACTGTTTTAAATGCAAGCTACTGTGACACCAGATATGAGTGGTGGGCACTGGCAGTAGTGGGCACAGTACACTCTGTGGGCCTGACACACACGCTGGCAGGCAACTCCAATTATATTACAGAGATTTTTTTTTTACTGTTTTAAATGCAAGCTACTGTGACACCAGATATGAGTGATGGGCACTGGCAGTAGTGGGCACAGTACACTCTGTAGGCCTGACACACGCTGGCAGGCAACTGCAATTATATTACAGAGAAAAAATTGTTTTACTGTTTTAAATGCAAGCTACTGTGACACCAGATATGAGTGGTGGGCACTGGCAGTAGTGGGCACAGTACACTCTGTGGGCCTGACACACACGCTGGCAGGCGAAAGAAATTATATTACAGAGATTTTTTTTTTACTGTTTTAAATGCAAGCTACTGTGACACCAGATATGAGTGATGGGCACTGGCAGTAGTGGGCACAGTACACTCTGTAGGCCTGACACACGCTGGCAGGCAACTGCAATTATATTACAGAGAAAAAATTGTTTTACTGTTTTAAATGCAAGCTACTGTGACACCAGATATGAGTGGTGGGCACTGGCAGTAGTGGGCACAGTACACTCTGTGGGCCTGACACACACGCTGGCAGGCAACTGCAATTATATTACAGAGAAAAAATTATTTTACTGTTTTAAATGCAAGCTACTGTGACACCAGATATGAGTGGTGGGCACTGGCAGTAGTGGGCACAGTACACTCTGTGGGCCTGACACACACGCTGGCAGGCAACTGCAATAATATTACAGAGAAAAAATTGTTTTACTGTTTTAAATGCAAGCTACTGTGACACAAGATATGAGTGGTGGGCACTGGCAGTAGTGGGCACAGTACACGCTGTGGGCCTGACACACGCTGGCAGGCAACTGCAATTATATTACAGAGAAAAAAATTGTTTTACTGTTTTAAATGCAAGCTACTGTGACACCAGATATGAGTGGTGGGCACTGGCAGTAGTGGGCACAGTACACTCTGTGGGCCTGACACACAAGCTGGCAGGAAACTTCAATTATATTATAGAGATTTTTTTTTTTACTGTTTTAAATGCAAGCTACTGTGACACCAGATATGAGTGGTGGGCACTGGCAGTAGTGGGCACAGTACACTCTGTGGGCCGGACACACATGCTGGCAGGCAACTGAAATCATATTACAGAGATTTTTTTTTTACTGTTTTAAATGCAAGCTACTGTGACACCAGATATGAGTGATGGGCACTGGCAGTAGTGGGCACAGTACACTCTGTTGGCCTGACACACGCTGGCAGGCAACTGCAATTATATTACAGAGAAAAAATTGTTTTACTGTTTTAAATGCAAGCTACTGTGACACCAGATATGAGTGGTGGGCACTGGCAGTAGTGGGCACAGTACACTCTGTGGGCCTGACACACACGCTGGCAGGCAACTGCAATTATATTACAGAGAAATTTTTTTTTTACTGTTTTAAATGCAAGCTACTGTGACACCATATATGAGTGGTGGGCACTGGCAGTAGTGGGCACAGTACACTCTGTGGGCCTGACACACAAGCTGGCAGGCAACTGCAATTATATTACAGAGAAAAAATTGTTTTACTGTTTTAAATGCAAGCTACTGTGACACCAGATATGAGTGGTGGGCACTGGCAGTAGTGGGCACGGTACACTCTGTGGGCCTGACACACACGCTGGCAGGCATCTGCAATTATATTCCAGAGAAAAAATTATTTTACTGTTTTAAATGCAAGCTACTGTGACACCAGATATGAGTGGTGGGCACTGGCAGTAGTGGGCACAGTACACTCTGTGGGCCTGACACACACGCTGGCAGGCAACTGCAATTATATTACAGAGAAAAAATTATTTTACTGTTTTAAATGCAAGCTACTGTGACACCAGATATGAGTGGTGGGCACTGGCAGTAGTGGGCACAGCACACTCTGTGGGCCTGACACACACGGTGGCAGGCAACTGCAATTATATTACAGAGAATTTTTTTTTTACTGTTTTAAATGCAAGCTACTGTGACACCAGATATGAGTGGTGGGCACTGGCAGTGGGCACAGTACACTCTGTGGGCCTGACACACACGCTGGCAGGCAACTGCAATTATATTTTAGAGAAAAAATTATTTTACTGTTTTAAATGCAAGCTACTGTGACACCAGATATGAGTGGTGGGCACTGGCAGTAGTGGGCACAGTACACTCTGTGGGCCTGACACACACGCTGGCAGGCAACTGCAATAATATTACAGAGAAAAAATAGTTTTACTGTTTTAAATGCAAGCTACTGTGACACAAGATATGAGTGGTGGGCACTGGCAGTAGTGGGCACAGTACACTCTGTGGGCCTGACACACGCTGGCAGGCAACTGCAATTATATTACAGAGAAAAAAATTGTTTTACTGTTTTAAATGCAAGCTACTGTGACATCAGATATGAGTGGTGGGCACTGGCAGTAGTAGGCACAGTACACTCTGTGGGCCTGACACACAAGCTGGCAGGAAACTTCAATTATATTACAGAGATTTTTTTTTTTACTGTTTTAAATGCAAGCTACTGTGACACCAGATATGAGTGGTGGGCACTGGCAGTAGTGGGCACAGTACACTCTGTGGGCCTGACACACACGCTGGCAGGCAACTGAAATTATATTACAGAGATTTTTTTTTTACTGTTTTAAATGCAAGCTACTGTGACACCAGATATGAACGATGGGCACTGGCAGTAGTGGGCACAGTACACTCTGTAGGCCTGACACACTTTGGCAGGCAACTGCAATTATATTACAGAGAAAAAATTGTTTTACTGTTTTAAATGCAAGCTACTGTGACACCAGATATGAGTGGTGGGCACTGGCAGTAGTGGGCACAGTACACTCTGTGGGCCTGACACACACTCTGGCAGGCAACTGCAATTATATTACAGAGAAAAAATTATTTTACTGTTTTAAATGCAAGCTACTGTGACTCCAGATATGAGTGGTGGGCACTGGCAGTAGTGGGCACAGTACACTCTGTGGGCCTGACACACACGCTGGCAGGCAACTGCAATAATATTACAGAGAAAAAATTGTTTTACTGTTTTAAATGCAAGCTACTGTGACACAAGATATGAGTGGTGGGCACTGGCAGTAGTGGGCACAGTACACGCTGTGGGCCTGACACACGCTGGCAGGCAACTGCAATTATATTACAGAGAAAAAAATTGTTTTACTGTGTTAAATGCAAGCTACTGTGACACAAGATATGAGTGGTGGGCACTGGCAGTAGTGGGCACAGTACACTCTGTGGGCCTGCCACACAAGCTGGCAGGAAACTTTAATTATATTACAGAGATTTTTTTTTTTACTGTTTTAAATGCAAGCTACTGTGACACCAGATATGAGTGGTGGGCACTGGCAGTAGTGGGCACAGTACACTCTGTGGGCCGGACACACACGCTGGCAGGCAACTGAAATTATATTACAGAGATTTTTTTTTTACTGTTTTAAATGCAAGCTACTGTGACACCAGATATGAGTGATGGGCACTGGCAGTAGTGGGCACAGTACACTCTGTGGGCCTGACACACGCTGGCAGGCAACTGCAATTATATTACAGAGAAAAAATTGTTTTACTGTTTTAAATGCAAGCTACTGTGACACCAGATATGAGTGATGGGCACTGGCAGTAGTGGGCACAGTACACTCTGTAGGCCTGACACACGCTGGCAGGCAACTGCAATTATATTACAGAGAAAAAATTGTTTTACTGTTTTAAATGCAAGCTACTGTGACACCAGATATGAGTGGTGGGCACTGGCAGTAGTGGGCACAGTACACTCTGTGGGCCTGACACAC
This sequence comes from Bufo bufo, assembly GCF_905171765.1. Lineage (NCBI taxonomy): Eukaryota > Metazoa > Chordata > Amphibia > Anura > Bufonidae > Bufo > Bufo bufo. The sequence goes on from NC_053389.1 coordinate 496,301,517, forward strand.
ACCCTGGCAGGCAACTGAAATTATATTACAGAGATTTTTCTTTTACTGTTTTAAATGCAAGCTACTGTGACACCAGATATGAACGATGGGCACTGGCAGTAGTGGGCACAGTACACTCTGTAGGCCTGACACACGTTGGCAGGCAACTGCAATTGAATTACAGAGAAAAAATTGTTTTACTGTTTTAAATGCAAGCTACTGTGACACCAGATATGAGTGGTGGGCACTGGCAGTAGTGGGCACAGTACACTCTGTGGGCCTGACACACACTCTGGCAGGCAACTGCAATTATATTACAGAGAAAAAATTATTTTACTGTTTTAAATGCAAGCTACTGTGACACCAGATATGAGTGGTGGGCACTGGCAGTAGTGGGCACAGTACACTCTGTGGGCCTGACACACACGCTGGCAGGCAACTGCAATAATATTACAGAGAAAAAATTGTTTTACTGTTTTAAATGCAAGCTACTGTGACACAAGATATGAGTGGTGGGCACTGGCAGTAGTGGGCACAGTACACGCTGTGGGCCTGACACACGCTGGCAGGCAACTGCAATTATATTACAGAGAAAAAAATTGTTTTACTGTTTTAAATGCAAGCTACTGTGACACCAGATATGAGTGGTGGGCACTGGCAGTAGTGGGCACAGTACACTCTGTGGGCCTGCCACAAAAGCTGGCAGGAAACTTCAATTATATTACAGAGATTTTTTTTTTTACTGTTTTAAATGCAAGCTACTGTGACACCAGATATGAGTGGTGGGCACTGGCAGTAGTGGGCACAGTACACTCTGTGGGCCGAACACACACGCTGGCAGGCAACTGAAATTATATTACAGAGATTTTTTTTTTACTGTTTTAAATGCAAGCTACTGTGACACCAGATATGAGTGATGGGCACTGGCAGTAGTGGGCACAGTACACTCTGTGGGCCTGACACACGCTGGCAGGCAACTGCAATTATATTACAGAGAAAAAATTGTTTTACTGTTTTAAATGCAAGCTACTGTGACACCAGATATGAGTGGTGGGCACTGGCAGTAGTGGGCACAGTACACTCTGTGGGCCTGACACACACGCTGGCAGGCAACTGCAATTATATTACAGAGAAAAAATTATTTTACTGTTTTAAATGCAAGCTACTGTGACACCATATATGAGTGGTGGGCACTGGCAGTAGTGGGCACAGTACACTCTGTGGGCCTGACACACAAGCTGGCAGGCAACTGCAATTATATTACAGAGAAAAAATTGTTTTACTGTTTTAAATGCAAGCTACTGTGACACCAGATATGAGTGGTGGGCACTGGCAGTAGTGGGCACGGTACACTCTGTGGGCCTGACACACACGCTGGCAGGCATCTGCAATTATATTACAGAGAAAAAATTATTTTACTGTTTTAAATGCAAGCTACTGTGACACCAGATATGAGTGGTGGGCACTGGCAGTAGTGGGCACAGTACACTCTGTGGGCCTGACACACACGCTGGCAGGCAACTGCAATTATATTACAGAGATTTTTTTTTTTACTGTTTTAAATGCAAGCTACTGTGACACCAGATATGAGTGGTGGGCACTGGCAGTAGTGGGCACAGTACACTCTGTGGGCCTGACACACACGGTGGCAGGCAACTGCAATTATATTACAGAGAATTTTTTTTTTACTGTTTTAAATGCAAGCTACTGTGACACCAGATATGAGTGGTGGGCACTGGCAGTAGTGGGCACAGTACACTCTGTGGGCCAGACACACACGCTGGCAGGCAACTGCAATTATATTACAGAGAAAAAATTATTTTACTGTTTTAAATGCAAGCTACTGTGACACCATATATGAGTGGTGGGCACTGGCAGTAGTGGGCACAGTACACTCTGTGGGCCTGACACACAAGCTGGCAGGCAACTGCAATTATATTACAGAGATTTTTTTTTTTACTGTTTTATCTGCAAGCTACTGTGCCACCATATATGAGTGGTGGGCACTGGCAGTGGGCACAGTACACGCTGTGGGCCTGATACACGCTGGCAGGTAACTGCAATTATATTACAGAGAAAAAAGTAGACTGATGTACTAGCCCTAAAAAAGGCTTTTTGGGGTGCTGTCAGGACGCTGTCCTTACAGCAGATCAGATGAGTCTTTGAGGACTGGAGTGGACACAGAACACTAGCCTAGCTAACGATTTCCCTATTAATTCAGCAGCAGCAACAGCACTCTCCCTGCTCTCACTAACACTGCAGCTTCAGAATGAATCTAAGATGGATGCTGTCCTTGCTTTTTGATAGGAGGTGGGAGGGTCTGGGAGGGAGGGTATGCTGCTGATTGGCTGGAATGTGTCTGCTGACTGTGAGGTACAGGGTCAAAGTTGGCTCAATGATGATGTATGGGGGCGGACCGAACATCGCATATGTTCGCCCGCCGCGGCGAACGCGAACAAGCGATGTTCGCCGGGAACTGTTCGCTGGCGAATAGTTCGGGACATCTCTACTCCAGATACACATTCACTTACCTAATGAAGAGGAAAGATGAAGTTCTGGATAAATTACAAGACTATGTAACAAAGGCAAGCAACAAGTTTCAGATGAATACTCTTATACTGCAAAGTGACAATGGAGTTGAATTCACAGGACACAAAGTACAAGAATATTTAAGACAACATGGTGTAGATCATCAAAGTCCATGTACACCAGAACATAATAGATTGGCTGAAAGGAAAAAAAGAACCCTCACTGAGATGATCAGGTGCTTGCTCACAGCTTCTGGATTACCTGAGAAACATTTAAGAGTGTTTGGATGCAGAACATTTGTGTATATTCCACTAGAAATGCACCAAACTCCAAAACAGAGCAGTAGAAGGAATATTTGTTGGATACACTGACTACTTTAAAGGGTACAGAATCCTAAACCCCAGAATATACACTATTACCATTAGTAACAGTGCGGTTTTCACTGTGGATGTGAAAGATTGTGTTGGGACATCGCTTCAATTAAGAGCAGAACAAAACAGTAAAAATAACACCAAACACACTACCTGTGAGCCCCCTGAACAAATAACCAAAGTTAATGCAAACCCAAGGCCCGCCAATGAGCAGACACAACCAAACCCAGATACTGAGCCACAGTGTTCAACAAGAGAAAACAAAGGTAAACCACCTATGAGTCTCTGATACAAGGTGAGCACAGTCAGCATATATGAATCTACATATTGGGAAGACATATCCCAACTTCCAGAAGGAGAAGCCAACAAATGGATAAAGGCAGCAGAAGAAGAAATTAGATCCATGCACAACACTAAAACATGGATATTGACAGAACTGCCACCTGGAAGAAAATCCAAAGGCTATAAATGGACTTTCAAACTGAAGTACAACACAGATGGCACAGAAGAATAATGCAAAGCTAGATTGTTGACAAAGGATACTAAAAAAAATATGATGAGGACCACGATGATACATTTGTATGTGAAGCATTTTTATGTAAAAACATTGTTTTTGCATGGTGAACTAATAAAGGACATTTACATGGAACAACCTCTAGGATTCAAGAATGAATAAAGGCCAGATATGCAAGCTTCAGAGGCTGCACGAACATGGAACATCAAAATAAATGAAGTACTTACAGACAAAGGCTTTTAGATGTGTAAGGCAGAGCTTTGCTTATACACAAAGAAATTGACAAACAGATTGATTTTTGTGCTGATTTATGTGAACCATTTCCTAGTCTGCTTTTAGCAAGAAAGGGTCGAGACAAGAATACTACAAACTCTAAATGCGAATTTTGATACCAAAGATCTTGGAAACATAAATCATTACCTCGGTATTCAGATTGAGAGAGGAAAATGACAGTCTTCTTCTAAACCAAAGGCACAAGATTCAAGAAATAATCAAAACATTTGGTCTAAAGGATGCAAAGCCAGTAAAGTCTCCCATCAAAACCAACTACTTGAAGGAGATGAACAGCCAAGGTAAGTTGATACCAAATGATAATCAGTATAGGAAGGCAATAGGAAATTGCTATACATTGGTACTAGAGATGAGCGAATCGAAGTTGACGAAGTGGAATTCAATCCGAATTTCAGGAAAAATTTGATTTGCACCGAATCCGAATTTCCTCACGCTTCGTGGTAACGAATCACATTTTTTTTCCTAAAATGGCTGCTGCACGTGTTAGGACATGGAGCAAGGAACTCTAGGAGTGAGGGATCACCCACAATGCCATGCATACAGCCAATCAGCAGCCAGCCATCCCTGTGATGTCACAGCCCTATAAATAGCCTCAGCCATCTTGGATTTAGTCATTTTCCAGTGTACTTAGTGCAGGGAGAGACTTCAGCAGGCCCTAGAGACAGTGGTAGAAAAGACTTCATTGTGCTCAAAAAATTATTTAGAAGTTAAAGGAAAGGATAGGGAGGAATCATTCCACGGTAATGAAGCAGAACAGGGTTCAGTAGGGGAGGTTACAGCCTGGGTAATAGGAACAATCCTATTACACCTTGCTGCACTGACTGTGTATCAAAATTGCCATTATCCAGCTCTTTAATTCCAGCAAACTGTTCTTGTTATTGGGGTGCAAGTGCTGTTTGATACAGCCATTAACAGGGTTTATTACAAAAAAATATTTCTACGTCTTATTTGCCCTGTGGTGTGGTGCAGCTATATGCTCTAAAGCATTTTTTGGCTTGTATTAGTGGGAAAAAAGGGTTTATTAGCTGTTGTGTGGTCAAGTAAGAAAATTACAGCCCTTTTTGGCATGTATTAGTGGCAAAATTTTTTATATAATATGCCATTCAGAGGTGCAGTTATATGTTCTAAAAGCCCTTTTTTGCGTGTATTAGTGGCAAAAGAAAATATATTATTTGCCGTATCAGCGGTGCAGTTATATGTTCTAAAGCCTTTTTTGTCGTGTGTTAGTGGCAAAAAAAAAGTATTTGCCATTCAGCAGTGCAGTTATATGTTCTAAAACACTTTTTGTCGTGTATTAGTGGCCACAAAATATATATTATTTGCAGTTCAGCGGTGCAGTTATATGTTCTAAAGCCTTCTGTGGCATGTACAGGGAGTGCAGAATTATTAGGCAAGTTGTATTTTTGAGGATTAATTTTATTATTGAACAACAACCATGTTCTCAATGAACCCAAAAAACTCATTAATATCAAAGCTGAATATTTTTGGAAGTAGTTTTTAGTTTGTTTTTAGTTTTAGCTATTTTAGGGGGATATCTGTGTGTGCAGGTGACTATTACTGTGTATAATTATTAGGCAACTTAACAAAAAACAAATATATACCCATTTCAATTATTTATTTTTACCAGTGAAACCAATATAACATCTCAACATTCACAAATATACATTTCTGACATTCAAAAACAAAACAAAAACAAATCAGTGACCAATATAGCCACCTTTCTTTGCAAGGACACTCAAAAGCCTGCCATCCATGGATTCTGTCAGTGTTTTGATCTGTTCACCATCAACATTGCGTGCAGCAGCAACCACAGCCTCCCAGACACTGTTCAGAGAGGTGTACTGTTTTCCCTCCTTGTAAATCTCACATTTGATGATGGACCACAGGTTCTCAATGGGGTTCAGATCAGGTGAACAAGGAGGCCATGTCATTAGATTTTCTTCTTTTATACCCTTTCTTGCCAGCCACGCTGTGGAGTACTTGGACGCGTGTGATAGAGCATTGTCCTGCATGAAAATCATGTTTTTCTTGAAGGATGCAGACTTCTTCCTGTACCACTGCTTGAAGAAGGTGTCTTCCAGAAACTGGCAGTAGGACTGGGAGTTGAGCTTGACTCCATCCTCAACCCGAAAAGGCCCCACAAGCTCATCTTTGATGATACCAGCCCAAACCAGTACTCCACCTCCACCTTGCTGGCGTCTGAGTCGGACTGGAGCTCAATGCCCTTCACCAATCCAGCCACGGGCCCATCCATATGGCCCATCAAGACTCACTCTCATTTCATCAGTCCATAAAAACTTAGAAAAATCAGTCTTGAGATATTTATTGGTCCAGTCTTGACGTTTCAGCTTGTGTGTCTTGTTCAGTGGTGGTCGTCTTTCAGCCTTTCTTACCTTGGCCATGTCTCTGAGTATTGCACACCTTGTGCTTTTGGGCACTCCAGTGATGTTGCAGCTCTGAAATATGGCCAATCTGGTGGCAAGTGGCATCTTGGCAGCTGCACGCTTGACTTTTCTCAGTTCATGGGCAGTTATTTTGCGCCTTGGTTTTTCCACACGCTTCTTGCGACCCTGTTGACTATTTTGAATGAAACGCTTGATTGTTCGATGATCACGCTTCAGAAGCTTTGCAATTTTAAGAGTGCTGCATCCCTCTGCAAGATATCTCACTATTTTTGACTTTTGTGAGCCTGTCAAGTCCTTCTTTTGACCCATTTTGCCAAAGGAAAGGAAGTTGCCTAATAATTATGCACACCTAATATAGGGTGTTGATGTCATTAGACCACACCCCTTCTCATTACAGACATGCACATCACCTAATATGCTTAATTGGTAGTAGGCTTTCGAGCCTATACAGTTTGGAGTAAGACAACATGCATAAAGAGGATGATGTGGTCAAAATACTCATTTGCCTAATAATTCTGCACGCAGTGTATAAGTGGAAAAAAGTAAGGGCCTATTTACTGTTCAGCGGTGCAGTTATGTTCTAAAGCCCTTTTTGGCGTGTATTAGTGGAAAAAAATATATATTATTTGCCGATCAGCGGTGTATTTATGTGTTCTAAAGTACTTTTTGACGTGTATTAGTGGAAAAAATCTATATTATTTGCCAATCAGCGGTGTATTTATATGTTCTAAAGCGTTTTGTGGAGTTCATAAGTGGAAAAAAGTCAGGGCCTATTTGCCGTTCAACTGTGCAGTTATATGTTCTAAAGCTCTTTATGGCGTGCATTAGTGGCAAAAAAATATATATATTTGCTGTTCAGCGGTGCAGTTATATGTTCTAAAGCCCTTTTTGGCGTGCATTAATGGAAAAACATAATATATTATTTGCCGTTCAGCGGTGCAGTTGTTTGTTCCTAAGCCCTTTTTGGTGTGTATTAGTGGAAAAAAGAAAAAGCTTATTAGATGTTGTGTGGTGAAAAGAAAATACTTTTTTTTAGATGTTTTAATTTCCTTATTATTTATTTGATCTAACAGTATGTCAGACAGAGAAGTGCCAGGACCTGCACAGGGGAGTGGCAGAGGCCTAAATGTTTCTGGCGCAGGCATAGGTCGCAGCAGAGTAAGGGGGCGTGGCAGCAGGAGTCGCAGCAAGAGACCTGTGCTCCCAGTGTCATCCAGCGGTCATGTCTTGACCTGCAACCCAGCGGTTCTTGAATGGATGTATCGGTCATCCACTTAATCCCAAGTGACATAAGACACCCCCAGCCACGAGTCGGTGGGTTCGTCAGACACAACCCTTAGTTGACACTGCCCGGGAGCAGGCCCTGTGCCCTCACCTGTCCTCAACCTGCCTCTGTTCTTTTCTGTTCCCCCAGCCAGAGAAATTTTATATGCTGTGTGCTCAGCTCCACTATACAGTGAGGACGAGCTACTAGAAGACAGTCAGCAGATACTGGACAGCCAAGATGTGGAGGAGACATCTGCCGATTCCGGTAGGCGGGCAAGTAGTGATGAGGAGAGTGGCGTGGAAGCTGGTGTTGTGAGAGATCAGGCTCCTGACCCAGAGACCATTGAGGAGGATAACAGTGACATGCAGACAGTACTCAATGATTATGATGTAGCTGATCGCACTTGGGAGCCTGGTGAATTAGGGGCATTATCATCATTGGGAGAAGAGGATGGCAGCTTGCCCGTGAGGCAGTAGCAGAGACAGAAAGTTGCTAATGTGGCCGGGAGTCAGCAGGGTGGCAGCAGTGGGAAGTCTGGAGCCAAACCTGCCCGGGGTAGACAACCCACTTTGCAGGAGCCTACCTGCCTGGATAGTAGTGGTGCAGGGGTTCACGGAAGCAGCGGCAGTAGCAGTCAGTCAATGCAGAGTGTTGGGGGTAAAATCACCTACTTGGCGGTGTGGCAGTTTTTTGTTAAGAGGCCAAAGGAGGTGAACATGGCCATTTGTAGAATCTGTGGGCACAAGGTGAAGCGTGGCTATGGTACCAATGTTGGCACCACGGCCCTGCGTCAACAGATGCACCATCATTATAAAGTGGCCTGGGAAAACCGTGGCTCCGATGTGGTGGTCCAGCCTGCCGCAGCAACCGCTGCATCACCCAGTGGCACACACTCGATTTCATGCAATCAAGGCTCCACCGCTTCAGCCGAAGGGAGCTGTCTGTCCTTCCCATCGTCTGCTGGTCCGGATGCTCCTGCTCCTCCTCCTTGTTAGTCATTCCGTCAGCAATCAGTCACCGAAGCAGTTGCCAAGAGACAACAGTATGAGTGCATTTATCCAACGGCGCAGAAGCTGAAAGTGCTCCTGGCCAAGTTGCTTCTGCTGCAGTCCCTCCCTTTCCAAATGGTGGAAACTGAACCTTTCAGAGCACTGATGGCTTATGCCGAGCCGAGGTGGAGAGTTCCGAGCTATCATTTCATTGACAAAAAGGCAGTACCAGCCCTGCACATGTATGTAGAACAGAAGGTGGGCCAGTCCTTGAGCCTGTCATGCATGTCAAAGTGCGCGGCAGCGCCGACATGTGGAGCTGCAACTACAGTCAGGGACAATACATGTCCTTTACGGCCCACTGGGTGAATGTGGTTCCTGCACAGCCACACCAGCAACTTGGCCAGGTGACGCCGCTTCCTCCTCCACATTCTCATGCCGTTGGTCCTGCGACAATATCCGTCTCTGCCTCCTCATCCTCCACCATGTCCTCAGCCTCCACTGCCTCCACAGTTCACATTGCCCCTCCAGCATACCATATGTGCAGGGCACGGCAGTGTCACGCTGTTCTGCACCTTGTTTGCCTGGGTGAACAGAGTCACTCAGTGGAGGAACTACTCCGTGTCCTTCAGCAAGAAATCACATCCTGGCTTTCTCTGCGACAACTCAAAATCGGAACTATGGTGACAGACAACGGGAAGAACATGGTGTCGGCGCTGCATCAAGGAGGGCTGAGCCATGCGCCCTGCATGGCACACGTGTTCAATATGGTTGTCAAGCAATTTCTGAAGTCTTTCATCCATCTGCAAGACATCCTAAAAATGGACAGGAAACTTTGTATGCACTTCAGCCACTCGTACACCGCAAAGCACACCATCCTTGAGCTGCAGAGGCAGAACGGCATCCCCCAACATAGGCTGATATGTAGACAGTGAATTGAATAAATAGCGGCTCACCCTACACAACTAATGGACCTAGGTGCTCTTGTACCAGGACTGCCTAAAATCCTTTGAAGAGATAATTTAAATAAATGAATGGAGTGGGACAGGCACTCTATCACCGTATTTCTATAGGTGGAATGATGGTGTTATAGAGGATATGGTGTTTCAATAGAGTGTGCACTGAGACATGTATATATTACAAATATTTATTAGTTAATAGAACATGTAACAAGGGGTTAGTGACCCAATTAACATTTACCCACAGAGTAGCGTCGGTGGGGGCAACAAAATATGCCTATTTGCCCACAGAGTAGAGTCGGTGGGGGCAACAAAATATGCCTATTTGGGTCTAGTGAATATATTCACATTTGATTTCTCAAGAGGTAAGTTTAAAAACGAAAAAGGGATTAAAAAAGATTAAAAAAAAGATTAAAAATGGAATCGGAAAATAGTAGTAAAAATAGTTCAATTGTAGTTATAGGGGTATATATAGTCTTGCGGGCTTCTGGGGGAGTGTAGATATAGTTCAATTCATATATAATACCCCAGTAAATCTCCTGTGTGGAGGTAGCAGCTGTGGGACGTAGGGTGAATCCACTTGATGAATATTTAGACAGGGTAATAGATCTATTATACCCCCTGTGGTCCAATGTACCTACTTGGATATGCTGGTGTTTGGGAAGCCTTTCAATGCTTAAGAAAGTATTTCACCTTGTCCCGCAGCTTGTTAGTAAAAGTTTACTGTGTCCCTGGCGTCTTCCTCTCCCTTCACGGGTCGGCGTGCTGGGGCGGTGTTCACTGTCTCAGCCTGGAGTTTGTCCCGGGTTACTTCTGTGTAGTAGGTCACGTGTGTGCCGGCGGGTCACGTGGTGTCCCACGTGATCGGTTTTGGGCCGAAGTTCAAATCCTTTTAGCGCTGCCGGCTGGTATCGCTTAGTCACAAGGTTCGCATAGTATAGTGCAGTTTCTTTGGGGAAAATGCAGTAGGCCAGACGCGTTTCGAAGCTGACTGCTTCTTCATCAGTGGCTTAGCATTATCCCAGGTGGATGCGTCTTTTTATACCCACATTAGGGGTGTGGCCATATAACTGAATGGGGTTGGGTAAAAGGTGGACCGGATTCCCATATATGTTGGACGAATCCTTAGATGTTTTCCACATTGGTAGTGATATTGTTGAGCAAAGTGTGGATATTGTTTAGAGGGGAGTGGCTGTATGTGGTGAGAAGATAGGTCAATAGGTATATGATGTATAACTATTCAGTATACTGTGTATTCAGTGAAAAAAACTGTGTTTGTTTAAAAATCAGATCCATTCTGCTGTATATTTTGACTTAAAAAGGGAGTTTCCTTATTCTACTTATAGTCTGCTTCTGTCATATAGGTCTATTGGATTCAATGTTTTCAAAAACGCAGTTGCGTTTTTATTGCATTTTTACAGTGTTTTTGGTGCGTTTTCTATTTTTTGGCATTATTTTAGAGGGCTATCTGCAATTTTAAGAATTTTTTTGTGAATTTTTTGTGCGGTGACTTTATCTGGTGCGTATGGTGGGGGAGAAGTGGGTGTTTGAAGATTAGGTCAATTCTGCTATATATTTCGACTTAGAGATGGTTTCCTTATTCTACTTATAGTCCGCTTCTGTCAGTTGTGTCTCTTAGATTCAAATGTGTTATTTCAGAGTGGTGTATTTATCTGTTATTTCTAATGAAGGTGGAACTTTCTGTTATTTTCGAGGGCTATCTGTAATTTTTGGAATTACTAGTGCATATGGTGGGGAAAGAGTGGGTGCCTACCCCCAAGGGGACATAGAGGTGCTGGTAAGCAGCCGGACACTCTATGTCTCGTCACGAGGAGGCACTCCACCCCAGGTCATCTTCGTCGTGGGTGGGTTACATTGGTAGGATTGGGTGTAGAGATGTCCCGAACTATTCGCCGGCGAATAGTTCCCGGCGAACATAGCTTGTTCGCGTTCGCCGCGGCGGGCGAACATATGCGATGTTCAGTCCACCCCCTATTCGTCATCATTGTGTAAACTTTGACCCTGTACCTCACAGTCAGCAGACACATTCCAGCCAATCAGCAGCAAACCCTCCCTCCCAGACCCTCCCACCTCCTGGACAGCATCCATTTTAGATTCATTCGGAAGCTGCATTCTTAGTGAGAGGAGGGACAGTGTAGCTGCTGCTGATTTAATAGGGAAATCGATAGCTAGGCTAGTGTATTCAGTGTCCACTACAGTCCTGAAAGACTCATCTGATCTCTGCTGTAAGGACAGCACCCCAAAAAGCCCTTTTTAGGGCTAGAACATCATTCTGCTTTTTTTTTTTTTCTGTATAATCTACAGTAATTGCAGTTGCCTGCCTGCCATCGTGTGTGTCAGGCACACAGCGTATACTGTGCCCATTTGCCCAGTGCCACCACTCATATCTGGTGTCACAGTAGCTTGCATTTAAAAAAAAAAACAACTTTTTGGACTGTAATATAATAGCAGTCAGTTGCCGGCACACGCGTGTGTTTCATGCCCTGCAAGTGCATAGTGTCAACAGCTCAACTCATATCTGGTGTCACATTCGATTACATTTAAAGAAAAACAACAATTTTGACTGTGAATAAATAGCAGTCAGTTGCACACACGTGTTTGTGTGTTTAAGGCCCAGCTGCAAGTCCATAGTGTCACTTCAGCGCCATTCATTTCTGGTGTCACATTCGATTACATTTAAAGAAAAACAACAATTTTGACTGTGAATAAATAGCAGTCAGTTGCACACACGTGTTTGTGTGTTTAAGGCCCAGCTGCCAGTGCATAGTGTCACTTCAGCGCCATTCATATCTGGTGTCACATTCAATTACATTTAAAGAAAAACAACAATTTTGACTGTGAATAAATAGCAGTCAGTTGTACACACGTGTTTGTGTGTTTAAGGCCCAGCTGCAAGTTCATAGTGTCACTTCAGCGCAACTCATATCTGGTGTCACAGTAGCTTGCACGCATAGTACAACTTAACTAATCTAAAAAAAATGACAGGCAGAGGCAGGCCACCCCGCTTGGGCCGTCGTGGTCGTGGTGCTGTGATTCACTTTGGCCCTAGAATAATGCCCAGTTTTCAGAGGCCACGTACCCTGAACTCAAAAAGTTCTAAGGACATAGCTGACTGGCTAACACAGGACACCGAATTTTCTACAGCTTCCGCTCGGAACCTTGAGGCTCCATCCTCCTCTAGCTCAGCTTCGGGCACCTCTCAAGTTACCACTCGCCCGCCTGCCGCCACCACCAAAACTAGCACCACAGCCGCTTCACTTGAACTATCAGAGGAGTTATTTACACATCAGTTGGAAGAAATGAGTGATGCGCAACCATTATTGCCAGAGGATGTAGATAACAGGGATATGTCTCAGTCAGGCAGCATTACACACATGGACGTACGGTGTGATGATGATGATGTTGTACCCGCTGCTGCTTCCTTTGCTGAGTTGTCAGATACAAGTGAAGCGGTTGATGATGACGATGTGTCCGTGGATGTCACGTGGGTGCCCGCTCAAAGAGAAGAAGAACAGGTGGAAAGTTCTGATGGGGAGACAGAGAGGAGGAGGAGACGAGTTGGAAGCAGGGGGAGGTCGTCGCAAGGAGCTAGTGGCACAGTCAGACAGCATACATCGGCACCCAATCAACGCATGCTGTTGCCACCACCAGAATGCCGTCATTGCAGAGCTCAGCAGTATGGCATTTTTTTTGTGTGTCTGCCTCTGACAACAGCGATGCCATTTGCAACCTGTGCCAAAAGAAACGGAGTCGTGGGAAGTCCAACACCCACCTAGGTACAACTGCTTTGCGAAGGCACATGATCGCACATCACAAGCGCCTATGGGGTCAACACATGAGTACAAGCAGCACACAAACTCAAAGCCGCCATCCTCCTCCTGGTCCATCATCTTCAGCCACGTCAACCACTGCTGTCCTCCTTGCCCCCTCTCAACCATCTGCCACTCCGTCTCTCACCTTGAGCAGTTCTTGCTCATCTGCCCACAGTCAAGTGTCTGTCAAGGACATGTTTGAGCGTAAGAAGCCAATGTCACAAAGTCACCCCCTTGCCCGGCGTCTGACACCTGGCTTGTCTGAACTCTTAGCCCGCCAGCTTTTACCATACAAGCTGGTGGAGTCTGAGGCCTTCAAAAAAAATTTAGCTATTGGGACACCGCAGTGGAAGGTACCCGGCTGAAATTTCTTTGCACAAAAGGCAATCCCCAACCTGTACTCGATTGTGCAAAAGGAAGTAATGGCATGTCTGGCACACAGTGTTGGGGCAAGGGTCCATCTGACCACTGATACCTGGTCTGCAAAGCACGGTCAGGGCAGGTATATGACCTACACTGCGCATTGGGTAAACCTGCTGACGGCTGCCAAGCATAGAATGCGTGGCTCTGCAGAGGAGTTGGTGACACCGCCATGACTTGCAGGCAGGCCTGCTGCCACCTCCTCTACTCCTCCTACTCCATCCTCTTCCATAATCTCCTCGGCTGAGTCCTCTTCTGAAGCTGCGTCTTGCTCCACATCAACGGCACACCCCCCCCAGCTCCCCAGAGGCTATTCCACATCCCGGATACGACAGTGTCACGCCGTTTTGGGGTTGACTTGCCTGAAAGCAGAGAGTCACACCGTACCAGCACGCCCTGAACACGCAGGTGGATCAGTGGCTGACTCCGCACCAACTGGAGATCGGCATAGTGGTGTGTGACAACGGAAGCAATTTGTTGGCGGCATTGAATTTGGGCAAGTTGACACATGTGCCGTGCATGGCACATGTGTTGAATCTGATCGTACAACGCTTTGTGCATAAGTACCCAGGCTTACAGGACATCCTGAAGCAGGCCAGGAAGATGTGTGGCCATTTCAGGCGTTCCTACACGGCCATGGCACACTTTTCAGATATCCAGCGGCGAAACAACATGCCAGTGAGGCGCTTGATTTGCGACAGCCCGACACGTTAGAATTCAACACTCCTAATGTTCGACCGCCTGCTCCAACAAGAAAAAGCCGTCAACGAGTATTTGTATGACCGGGGTGCTAGGACAGCCTCTGCAGAGCTGGGAATTTTTTTGCCACGTTACTGGACGCTCATGCGCAATGCCTGTAGGCTCATGCGTCCTTTTGAGAAGGTGACAAACCTAGTCAGTCGCACCGAAGGCACCATCAGCGACATCATCCCATTTGTTTTCTTCCTAGATCGTGCCCTGCGAAGAGTGCTGGATCAGGCCGTAGATGAGCGTGAAGAGAAAGAGGAAGAGTTGTGGTCACCATCACCACCAGAAACAGCCTTATCAGCATTGCTTGCTGGACCTGCGGCAACGCTGGAAGAGGAGTGTGAGGAAGAGGAGTCAGAGGAGGAATATGGCTTTGAGGAGGAGGAGGAAAACCAACCTCAACAGGCATCCCAGGGTGCTCGTTGTCACCTATCTGGTACCCGTGGTGTTGTATGTGGCTGGGGGGAAGAACATACCTTCAGTGAGATCACTGAGGTTGAGGAACGGGACATGAGTAGCTCGGCATCCAACCTTGTGCAAATGGGGTCTTTCATGCTTTCGTGCCTGTTGAGGGACCCTCGTATAAAAAGGCTGAAGGAGAACGACCTGTACTGGGTGACCACGCTACTAGAACCCCGGTATAAGCAGAAAGTGCCTGAAATGTTACCGAATTACCGGAAGTCGGAAAGGATGCAGCAGTTTCAAAATAAATTAAAAAGTATGCTTTACACAGCGTATAAGGGTGATGTCACAGCACAACGGGAATCTAACAGGGGAAGAGGTGAGGAGCGATGAACCCCTTGACTACTGGGTGTGCAGGCTTGACCTGTGGCCTGAGCTATCACAATTTGCTATACACTGCGTGCAGAATTATTAGGCAAATGAGTATTTTGACCACATCATCCTCTTTATGCATGTTGTCTTACTCCAAGCTGTATAGGCTCGAAAGCCTACTACCAATTATGCATATTAGGTGATGTGCATCTCTGTAATGAGAAGGGGTGTGGTCTAATGACATCAACACCCTATATTAGGTGTGCATAATTATTAGGCAACTTCCTTTCCTTTGGCAAAATGGGTCAAAAGAAGGACTTGACAGGCTCACAAAAGTCAAAAATAGTGAGATATCTTGCAGAGGGATGCAGCACTCTTAAAATTGCAAAGCTTCTGAAGCATGATCATCGAACAATCAAGCGTTTCATTCAAAATAGTCAACAGGGTCGCAAGAAGCGTGTGGAAAAACCAAGGCGCAAAATAACTGCCCATGAACTGAGAAAAGTCAAGCGTGCAGCTGCTAAGATGCCACTTGCCACCAGTTTGGCCATATTTCAGAGCTGCAACATCACTGGAGTGCCCAAAAGCACAAGGTGTGCAATACTCAGAGACATGGCCAAGGTAAGAAAGGCTGAAAGACGACCACCACTGAACAGGACACACAAGCTGAAACGTCAAGACTGGGCCAAGAAATATCTCAAGACTGATTTTTCTAAGGTTTTATGGACTGATGAAATGAGAGTGAGTCTTGATAGGCCAGATGGATGGGCCCGTGGCTGGATTGGTAAAGGGCAGAGAGCTCCAGTCCGACTCAGACGCCAGCAAGGTGGAGGTGGAGTACTGGTTTGGGCTGGTATCATCAAAGATGAGCTTGTGGGGCCTTTTCGGGTTGAGGATGGAGTCAAGCTCAACTCCCAGTCCTACTGCCAGTTTCTGGAAGACACCTTCTTCAAGCAGTGGTACAGGAAGAAGTCTGCATCCTTTAAGAAAAACATGATTTTCATGCAGGACAATGCTCCATCACACGCGTCCAAGTACTCCACAGCGTGGCTGGCAAGAAAGGGTATAAAAGAAGAAAATCTAATGACATGGCCTCCTTGTTCACCTGATCTGAACCCCATTGAGAACCTGTGGTCCATCATCAAATGTGAGATTTACAAGGAGGGAAAACAGTACACCTCTCTGAACAGTGTCTGGGAGGCTGTGGTTGCTGCTGCACGCAATGTTGATGGTGAACAGATCAAAACACTGACAGAATCCATGGATGGCAGGCTTTTGAGTGTCCTTGCAAAGAAAGGTGGCTATATTGGTCACTGATTTGTTTTTGTTTTGTTTTTGAATGTCAGAAATGTATATTTGTGAATGTTGAGATGTTGTATTGGTTTTACTGGTAAAAATAAATAATTTAAATGGGTATATATTTGTTTTTTGTTAAGTTGCCTAATAATTATGCACAGTAATAGTCACCTGCACACACAGATATCCCCCTAAAATAGCTAAAACTAAAAACAAACTAAAAACTACTTCCAAAAATATTCAGCTTTGATATTAATGAGTTTTTTGGGTTCATTGAGAACATGGTTGTTGTTCAATAATAAAATTAATCCTCAAAAATACAACTTGCCTAATAATTCTGCACTCCCTGTAGAACTTCTGGCCTGCCCTGCTTCAAGTGTCCTGTCAGAAAGGTCCTTCAGTGCAGCAGGAGGTATTGTCACTGAGAAGAGAAGTCGCCTAGGTCAAAAAAAGTCTAGATTACCTCACCTTTATTAAGATGAATGAGGCATGGATGAGATGAGCTGCCTTGGGCATGGCTGAGATGAGCTGCCTTGGGCTAAAAACGGTCCACACGCTGCTGTATTTTATCTCTGAATGCCGGATGACTTGCGTGACTTATCCGCCACCAACTAGGGTTCAAGCGCAATGTTTTAGGGCACTTTCTGCCTGGGAAACACAAATTTTTCTGCGGCTGCAACAATACCTAATTTTTCAGGCATGTGTACATGCCTAATTTTTCTGGCCTCTGGTGCTGCACTGTGGCTTCAAAAACCAAACAAAAAAAAAAGGCACATACATGTGTCAATTCTCCTTCGTGATCATTACCTTGTTGTGGTGAAGGGGCTTGCGTATCACAATGAAGCGACCACCTCTATGAGTGTGTTGGCAATGGCAATATTGGCACACCCCAGATGATAAATAAGGTCATTGCTTCATTGTGAACAGACCAAAAGCGATCGGCTGGATAATTTTGCATAGAAAAAACATTAATTTTCTTTGTGATCATCTAAGGTAATCATTAAAGCCTACTAGGCCAACAATGGGCCCACACTGCAGAATCATTGTTTTCTGGGTCACTTAACTGTCACTGAACTACCTCAGCATGACCATAGGCTTTGAAAAAACCCCATCGCCTGCAATCTCCCAAACGTGCGCACGAGCAAAGTCATCACTACACCAAGATTGACGCATAGAGGTATAAAATTTATGTCATGAGTGTGTCAACTATATTGACAACTCTTTGCAGTTGTCTAAAATCTATTCCATACACGTCCCCTGATAGGGGACGTAACATGGATTAAACTGATAGGAATAGTACTACTTAACTAGAGGTGGGACGAATCCAATTTTTTTCAAATCCGAATCCGAATCCGAAAAGGTTCTCGAATATATCGAATCTTTCGAATCTCGAATCCTACGAATCCTGTACATATTTGTGTGAACGGTGTAATAAACAAGGTCAGACCGCGTCAGTTTATCTGAACCTCCACCTCCACCTCCCAGTCACGGTCGCACCCTATATGACCGCGATCGTTACGCCCCTGCTCCTATCACTACAGAACATACAGGGTAATACAGCGCCACATACCTCTTACATCCAGTGACATCTCCTTTGATGTAGATGTTCTCTTTCCTCATCTTCTCCTTTCAGACCTTCAGACCAGACCACCATTTTTCAGCCATTTTTCAGCCATTTTTCGTCTCTGCAGTTTGACAAAAAAATCTTAGTTTACTACTTTTCGATCATCCTCCCATCTTCTGGACAAATCATCCTAACACCCCCAATACTGTTCCGCTGTGCTCCCCAATACTATACTGCAGAAACAGATAATACCCCTGATAATACTAGTACCACACAGAGCCCCCTATATAAAATACCCCTTCTTTGTGGCCTCAGTAGATGCCCCCATAGTGCCCCCCAATAATGTGCCAATAAGAAGTGGCCCCACAGTGCCACCCAATAATGTGCCAGTAAGTGTCCCCATAGATGCCCCCCTAATCATGTGCCAGTATCAAATGCCTCTCTCCTCCCCCCATGTGCCAGTATCAAGTGCGGAGTGCCTCTCTCCTCCGCCCCATGTGCCGGTATCATAGTGCCATCTCCCCCCCAATGTGCCAGTATCATAGTGCCACCCCCCCAATATGCCAGTATTATAGTGTTATAGTGCCATCTCCCCCCATAATGTGCCAGTATCATAGTGTTATAGTGCCATCTCCCCCCATAATGTGCCAGTATCATAGTGCCATCTCCCCCCAATGTGCCAGTATTATGGTGCCATCTCCCCCCCCATAATGTGCCAGTATCATAGTGCCATCTCCCCCCAATGTGCCAGTATCATAGTGCCATCTCCCCACCAATGTGCCAGTATTATAGTGCCATCTCCCCCATAATGTGCCAGTATCATAGTGCCACCTCCCCCATAATGTGCCAGTATCATAGTGCCATCTCCCCCATAATGTGCCAGTATTATAGTGCCACCTCCCCCATAATGTGCTAGTATCATAGTGCCATCTCCCCCATAATGTGCCAGTATTATAGTGCCACCTCCCCCCATAATGTGCCAGTATCATAGTGCCATCTCCCCCCATAATGTGCCAGTATCATAGTGCCATCTCCCCTCATAATGTGCCAGTATCATAGTGCCTCCCCCCCAATGTGCCAGTAGTATCAGTGCCATCTCCCCCCATAATGTGCCAGTGTCATAGTGACTCCCCCCCAATTTGCTAGTAGTATCATAGTGCCTCTCACCTCTCCCCCTCACCAATGTGCCACTAACAGATAAAAAAAAAACACTTTTACTTACCTCCGCTGCGATGCAGGCCTCTTCTGGTCTGTGTCCCGCGCTGTACGGCTCAGGCGGCGCGATGACGTCATTGTGCCGCTTGCACCGGCCTCTGATAGGCTGCGGACCTTGTGCCGGCAACCTATCAAAGGAACAGGGAAAGGAAACGCCTCTCCCTCCCCTGTCGCAGCAGCGAAGCGCTCATCTTCTAGAGTGCCCTGCCGCCGCCACCACCAGTCTGGGTACCACCGGGATTCGTCGGATTCGTATCCGGTAAATTACGCCGGGATTCGAGTCCACGAATCCCACGAATCCAGCAAGATTCGAGGGATTCGTGGATTCGACAAATCCCCGTCCCATCTCTATACTTAACACACCTTATAATAATAATAATAATAATAATACTAGTGGACATAACAGGGATTAAACTGATAGGAATAGCTCTACTTAACACACCACTCCTATCTGGTGGCACAGTAGATTGCACGCGCAGTGCCCCAAATTGGACGTAGGAGGACCGACCAAGCATCTTTTTCCATCTCCCGGTTCCTAAAATCGATTCCATATACACGTCCCCTGATAGGGGACGTAACAGGGATTATACTGATAAGAATAGTACTACTTAACACACCGCTCCTATCTGGTGGCTCAGTAGATTGCACGTGCAGTGCCCCAAATTGGACGTAGGAGGACCGACCAAGCATCTTTTTCCATCTCCCGGTTCCTAAAATTAATTCCATATACACGTCCCCTGGTAGGGGACGTAAGAGGGATTATACTGATAAGAATAGTACTACTTAACACACCGCTCCTATCTGGTGGCACAGTAGATTGCACGCGAAGTGCCCCAAATTGGAAGTAGGAGGACCGACCAAGCATCTTTTTCCATCTCCCGGTTCCTAAAATCGATTCCATATACACGTCCCCTGATAGGGGACGTAACAGGGATTAAACTGATAGAGATAGTACTACTTAACACACCTTATAATAACGCAGAGAGAGGCAACGCAGAGAGAGGAGTCTGAAGAAGAGGAGTCAGAGGAGGAAGGTGACTTTGAGGAGGTGGAAGACCAACCACATCAGGTGTCCCAGGGTGCTTGTTGTCACCTTTCGGGGACCCTTGGTGTTGTACGTGGCTGGGTGGGGGAAGAGACCTTCAATGACATCAGTGAGGACAAGGAACGGGACATGGCTACCTTGGTATCCAACCTTGTGCAAATGGGGAGTTTGCGGTTGTGCAAATGGACTGTTTGCGGTTGTTTGCGGTGCGTTAAACGGGGAGTTTGGTCTGTCACTGTGAAGCGGGCGTAACCCTTACACTACCTGATCGATACAACATCATACCTGATGTTTTAAAGCACGTTATTCCAAACAATTTAGGAATGTTAGGTGATTTATGCCCTTTATGGATTAAAACCAGACTCTGCGTCAACTATGTAATTTTCCATGGGAGTTTTGCCATGGATCCCCCTCCAGCATGCCACAGTCCAGGTGTTAGTCCCCTTGAAACAAGTTTTCCATCACTATTGTGGCCAGAAAGAGTCCCTGTGGGTTTTAAAATTCGCCTGCCTATTGAAGTCTAAGGCGGTTCGCCCGTTCGCGAACATTTGCGGAAATTCGCGTTCGCCGTTCGCGAACGGAAAATTTTATGTTTGCGACATCTCTAATTGGGTGTTGTAGGGCTTCTCCATGTAGGGAAGTATAAGTGTTGGGGAGTCACAAGAACCTGAATATTTCTAGCTCTGCATTCAGTCCCTTGGGGATTAGGGTCTCAAATTCGTAAATCCTTCTGGATTGCTGCTATGTGATTGCCCCCTCTCCAGGATTTCTTAACTTTCTCTATGGCTGTGAATTTGAGTGATGAAGGGTCTTGATTATAGGTCTCTTTGTAATTTTTGGAGAGGGAATGTTGGTCGAAGCCTTTGATGATATTGTTGATGTGTTCAGATATTCTTTTTTTGAGAGTACGTTTGGTACAGCCAATATATTGTTTGTTGCATGGGCATTGTAACATGTATATCACATCGGTTGAATTGCATGTGAGGTGATCCTTTATTTCTAAGTTAAATGGGTTATTGGTAGATTATACGTTAGTCGTTTTTTGGAGAAATTTCGTTGTTTTGCAGTTATTGGATGTACCGCATCGGAAAAAAACTTTCAAATTTAGCCAGCTGTTGGATTCTTTTATTCTTGTTTTCTTGTATGTGGGGGCGATTTTAAGGCCTAAATTTGGGGCCTTCGTGTATGCTATTTTAGGATTTTGGCTGAGCATTGGGCCTATGGTTTTATCTCCCAATAAATGGGGCCAATGGTTGTTGATTATTTTTTCTATTTTTTTAAAAATGGCTATTGAAAGGGAGAATAATCCATAATGTATCGTCGGTATTTGGGTTGGATGGTTTTGTAGTGAAAAAAGATTTCCTTTCCATTTTTTTTTTAGTTTTTGGAGGGAAGTGTTAATTGTTTCTGCGGGGTAGTGCTTAGTCTGTAATTGTTTGCTTAATTGTTGTGCTTCAAGTTCGAATTGATCATTGTCAGTACAGTTCCTTTTCAGGCGCCTGAATTCGCTGGTGGGTATATTTGTCAACCACCTGGGAAGGTGTCAGCTGGAAAATAGTATGTAGCTATTTTTGGCGGTTGGTTTCTGGTATGTTTTGCAGATAAGGTTCCGTTTTTTTTCTTGATTGTAATGTCTAGGAAGTCAACAGTTTCTTTGATAATATGTGTAGTGAAATATAAATTTTTGTCACTGGTATTGATCTCTTGAATAAATCTATTCAGTTCTTCTTCTGATTTGTTCCAAACGAAAATAATATCATCAATGTATCTTCGCCAGAGCACCGGGCTTACCCCCAGCTTTGGTAGTATAACCTCCTCCTCCCATTGAGCCATGAAGAGATTGGCGTAGCTCGGGGCGAACCTGGTGCCCATGGCTGTTCCCCTTTTTTGTAAGTAGAAGTCTGAATCATAATGGAAGTAGTTATGTGAGAGTATATATTCTACGCTTTGTGTTAGGAACTCTATTTGTTCTGTATGAATGTTACCACTCTGTCGTAGTCGATCTCTCAGTGCATCAATACCCTGTTTGTGGTCTATTATCGTGTAGAGTGAGCTGATATCCATTGTGCCTAAAATCCAGTGATCTTCCCAGTGTATCTTTTCTAATGTCCTTATTATATCCGTGGTACATACATTAAGGATACCACGGATATTCACAGCCATAGAGAAAGTTAAGAAATCCTGGAGAGGGGGTAATCACATAGCAGCAATGTCTAGACTGGAATCCGGAAGGATTTACGAATTTGAGACCCTAATCCCCAAGGGACTGAATGCAGAGCTAGAAATATTTGGGTTCTTGTGACTCCCCAACACTTATACTTCCCTACATGGAGAAGCACTACAACACCCAATCCTACCAATGTAACCCACCCACGACGAAGATGACCCGGGGTGGTGTGCCTCATCTTGACGAGACAAAGTGTCTAGATGCTTACCAGCACCTGTTTGTCCCCTTGGGGGTAGGCACCCAATCCTTCCCAACCATATGGACTAGTAATTCCAAAAATTACAGATAGCCCTCGAAAATAACATAAAGTTCCACCTTCATTAGAAATAAAGGATAAATACACCACTCTGAAATAAGAGAATAGTGTCCAAATGAATAACCCAGGTTGATATAAGCAAGAAAACAGAAAACTCACCAAAAACGCAGTAAAAACCCAACAAAAACGCAACTGCGTTTTTACTACATTTGAATCTAAGAGACACAACTGACAGAAGCGGACTATAAGTAGAATAAGGAAACCATCTCTAAGTCGAAATATATAGCAGAATTGACCTGATCTTCAAACACCCACTCCTCCCCCACCATACGCACCAGATACTCACCGCACAAAAAATTCTCCAAAAATTCTAAAAATTACAGAGAGCCCTCTAGTCTCACACTTATTAGAAATAAAGATAAATACACCACTCTGAACTAAGAGAATAATGTCCAAATGAATCACCCAGGTAGATATAAGCAGAAAAATTTAAAACGCACCAAAAACACAATAAAAACGCAACTGCGTTTTTAAATACATTGAATCCAATAGACCTATATGACAGAAGCGGACTATAAGTAGAATAAGGAAACTCCCTTTTTAAGTCGAAATATACAACAGAATGGACCAGATTTTTAAACAAACACAGTTTTTTTCACTGAATACACAGTACACTGAATAGATATACATCATATACCTATTGAACTATCTTATTACCACATACAGCCACTTACCTCCAAAGAGTTTATTGACCCACACTTTGCTCACCAATATCACTACCAATGTGGAAAACATCTAAGGATTCGTCCAACATATATGGGAATCCGGTCCACCTTTTACCCAACCCCATTCAGTTATATGGCCACACCTCTAATGTGGGTATAAAAAGCCGCATCCACCTGGGATAATGCTAAGCCACTGATGAAGAAGCAGCCAGCTTCGAAACGCGTCTGGCCTACTGCATTATCCCCAAAGAAACAGCACTATACTATGCGAACCTTGTGACTAAGCGATACCAGCCGGCAGCGCGCTAAAAGGATTTGCCTTCAGGGACCCTTGGACCCGGGATTTAAATTATTTCGGTTCAGATAGCCGAATGGCTAATGGATTCCCGTTTGCGGTCTATTTTAAAATATAACGTTTATTTACTATTCTTTAAAAATATTACGGGAAGACAAGGAAAGAAAAAAGAAAATGTCTTAAGATTAAAGTGCACTTGTGCTTGGCAGCAATCAGTATTTCATTTCTTGATAATTACTGCTTATATTTGCAGTCACTCTTTCTTCATGTAACTACCACTCCATCCTAAGGAATAATTCCTGATCTACTTTCCTCCTCCGGTTTGGTGGAATTATAACCAGATGACAGCTCCCTGTCAATCCTGCACCGGAGAAACTCTAATACATATAGCTATGTTCCTTAGTTCAACTTAGGTGGATCCTCTCTTTTTAAATCTCTGGAATAGTTGCTCACTCTCTCT